>NC_083294.1:11138853-11783650 GCF_963506605.1 Zootoca vivipara | reverse complement strand
AACAAATTCTAGAGAGGCCACCCTGTTAGGCTGCAATAGATGGGGGGAGGGACTCGCCCCCCCCCAATTGCCTTGCCCCACTCTGTCCTGTATTTTGCCAGAACAAAGGTGGCAGCCCTAGTTGTATGCAGCCAAATTCTACTCAAAGTCAAAGACCCACTGGAGTCACTAGAATTAAGCTAGCCATGCCCATCAGTTTCAGTGGCTCTGCACTGAGTGGGGCTGACATTCCGTACAACCCAGGGTGTGGCCATCATAGCTGCCAAGTTTTCCCTTTTCTCGCGAGGAAGCCTATTCAGCATAAGGGAAAATCCCTTAAAAAAAGGGATAACTTGGCAGCTATGGTGGCCATGGGAAAAGTGTGGCCTACGGAGAATCCCTAGGGTCAGATAGAGTCCACCCCTTCTGTGTAGGACCATGTGATCTCTAGCCAAACTACTGGGTAGGAAAGCAGCAAGTGCCTTTGTAGCACAGCCCACTTTGGCAAACAAACAAACAAACAAAAGATCAAAACAAACAAACAAACCAGTTCAGCCCTCCATATATGGGATTTGGCCCTCGTCCACTTTCCTCTGCCACTCCCCACCTCCCTGCTGTGCCCATTTTAATTGTCTCTCCTCTCTTTCTCCTTTAATTTTTCCAGCTCATTTCCTCCAAGGTGCCCAAAGCTGAGTATGTTCCAACGATCATCCGCCGGGATGACCAGTCCATTATCCCCATCCTTTATGTAAGTCATAGCACAAGACCTCAGTGGTCCATTCCAAGTTAGTAATTTTCTGAAGTGGCATCACTTTGCCAAGTGCCAGAAAGCGTATATTGATGAATTCCCTCCCAAGGGAGGTTAGTCTGCTCTGAAAGGTATTTGGAAACTAAGGAGCAGGCTGTGCTGATCACTGGGCTGCTGTCAGGGCAAACCATGACAAATTGCTGGTTCCCAATATGTTCTGATGCATTTTAACCATTGTTTTCAATTAGTTTGGTTTTATTGCTTTGCATTTTATAATGTTGTGTTCAAATGTTGTAAGCAGCGTTGAATTCCAACTTGGAGAATGGCGGGATATAAATCCATCAAATAATAACAATAACAATAATAATATATCTCTTTTAGGGAGATTCCCAGGAAAGCTAAACCAATCACCCCCACTCTATGCTGATTCTATTATTATAACATTTTATCACACTGTTCTATGTTATTTGAATCTTCATGCTGTTGGCTGTTTCTGAGTTCTATTTTGGGCGGAGAGTGGGATAGAAGTATCTCAAATCCATAAATAAATTGTAGGCAGAAGATTGGTGGAAGATCACATTAAACGTGGACATTGACTGATAGTTTATGGGAGAACTTGGCCAGTACAGTGGTTGTTTTACTTCTTCTCCTGGGTTATTCCCATGTGACAGAGGCTGGAAACGTTAGCTGTAAATAAGAGCCTGTGCTGTTATTAATTAATTAATAAATAAATAATATTCCACCAGTGGCATGTTACAGCATAGCATGAGCTAATAATAATTGTCAGGGGGTTGTTGTGGCTACTCTCGAGTAACGACGCTCCAGTCTGCTCTGTCTTTAAGAGTTTTATTGTGCATATACTATTTACAGTGCAGAGATATCAAAAACATGACCGCCTAGTCACTTTCAGAACCCGGCAATGGCTTCCGTCTGCTTTTTGGCCAGCATAAAAGCCTGGGCACCCCAAAACGCCTCCCCTTTGCCCTACGTGTGGGTGCGCGCCTCAATTCGGGTGCTGGAAGGAAAGGTCTCCCGTCTTGCTGGCTGGGGCGGCGCCTGGGCTCCGATGTCTCGCTGAGCCCCTCATCTGCTGACCCTCGACCAGAGCGGTGCCAAGGCTCTGACGCATCTCTGAACCCTTCCTGCACGCTCTGTTCCCCATAGCATTGCCAGGGCTCAGACGCCTCACGGAGCCCTCTCTCCATTCCGATCCATTCCTTATTCTCTCCTCCTGACTCGCTGCTCGTGCTGTCGCTGGGCGAAGTGCTGGTCAGGATGACGGAGGGAGGCTCCCTATAGGGAGTCCCCCTGATAACAACAACAACAACAACAACAACAACAACAACAACAACAGCAGGGCATGCTCAAAATGCAACTCTTTTTTGACTCTATATCAGAGGTAGCTAACATAATAATAGTAATAGTAAAAATAATATTACTGTAGTAGTAGTAGTAGTAGTAGTAGTAGTAACAACAACAATAATTTTATTATTTGTATCCCACACATATGACTAGCCATTTGGATGGCTTTAAAAGAGGATTGGATAAATTCATGGAAGAAAATGCCATCAATGGCTGTTAGCTACAAGAACTTCTGAATACTAGTTGCTGGAAATCAGAGGAAGGGAGAGCGCTGCTGTGCTCAGGTCCTACTTGTGGGTTTCTGGTTAGCCACTGTGGGATCAGAATGATGCACCAGATGGGCCATTATAGCCTGATCTAGCAGGCCCCTTCTTATGTTCCAACTCGTTTAAAAAGTTAGTATCACTTTTTCCTGCCTAGCACAATGCGCTTTGCGCCTTTCTGGTGGATTAAAATGTGGTGTGTTTTTTAAATCAAAAAGCAATGGCTCTCTGTTTGTTTGCTTCCAGGATCACGAGCATGCCACCTTTGACGATATTTTGGGTACGTGAGTAATTAAGCTGAATAGACGGGACTGGGACTGGTGGGTGGGTGGGTGGCATCGTGCCCTGAGACAAATGGCTAAAAACTTTGCTTCACTGTCAGTCCTGGATGCAAGACAAAGGTTTCTTCACACCCCACTGGCTCCAAAGGAAGCTCACCTCTAGAGAAAAGGGGAAGGGCTGGGGTGCCTTTCGCTGGCCTCCTTCTAATCTTCTTGGGGTCTGATGGAATGGCGAGATCCATCCTTTAGACTACAATCCCAATCAGCCTCACTCAGTGCAAAGGGTTTTAAAAGTGGAGTAGACAATCAATCAACTTCTCGATTGTGGCCAATGACCAATACAGGGGTACCTCTAGTTACAAATGCTTCTGATTACAAACACTTCAGGATACAAGCTCCGCTAACCTGGAAGTAGCTGCTCCTGGTTGCGAACTTTGCCCCAGGATCTGAACGAAAACCACGCGCTAGAGGCCCGTGCACAACGGGAAGCCCCATTAGCGAAAGCGCTCCTCAGGATAAGAACGGTTTAAGCTTAAGAACGGACCTCCGGAACGAATTACGTTCGTAACCAGAGGTATCCCTATATTCGGAAAGAAACTTTTTACATACATATATAAAGTAATGCAAAGCAAAATAGAAAACCACAGCAGTCAGATTACTAGTAAATGCATTGTGTTATAAAATTCTAGGCGCAAAAAAATATATGAAATTATAAATTTGTTAAAATTAATTCCTGGCAAGTTTTACATGCAGGAGAACATCAGCCACCCTTAAAGAGGTGGAAGGATATGTTCTGATCTGGAAGTATAAGATGCATCTGATCACCCTGGCAGTTTCTGTAAAAAGAGTTCGGTAAAAAAATCCTAGGCATATCATGATAAAAAGAACTCTGCATAAGAACTCAAGTTATCAGTTTTACCTCTACAGATTTGCAGGGGTATTTATGCTGACAATAGCAGAGGTTTTTTTTTTCAACCTCCCCTCCAGACCTGCTGATGGAAAAAAACATTTAAATGCTTTACTTCACGCAGCACATAGTTAAACTATGGAACTCACTCCCACAGGAAGCAGAGGTGGCCACCAACCTAGATGTATTTAAAAGAGAACTGGACAGATTCATGGAGAAGAAGAAGGCTACCAGTGGCCATTAGCCACGATGGTTTTGCTCTGCCTCCACTGCCAGAGGCAGCAATTATTCAGAATACCTGTTGCTGGATATCACAGGAGTTTATAGTGCTCCTCTTGTGGTCAGGTCCTGCTTTTGGGCTTCCCAATGGGGCAGTGGTGAACGGTGCCGCTTGGCTGCCCGAGGCGGCACCTCCTGGGAGTGGGGCGTCACTCCGCAGCGCCCATGCACCCTGACACGCGCGTCCTGACGTAACGACGCGAGCGCCAAGACGAGCCAGGACGGACTGCGCATGTCCACACATGCGCAGTCCGTCTGGGTTGATGCTGCTGCTCTGCTTAGCCAGCGGCGCTCGTTCGGCGCTCTGCTTCTTCCTGCTCGGGCGGAGGAGGCGACGGGCGGAGCTAGGGGCGGCCCATCCCCTTCGCCCCTCCCTTGCTATGTGCCTGCAATGGGGCATCTGGTTGGCTGCTGTGGGAACAGGATGCTGGACTAGATGGGCCCTTGGCCTGATCCAGTAGGACTGCCCTTAAGTTCTTAGGGACCAGCCCTTTGCTTCCACCATGATGGTGATATCTGCACTTTGGTCAAAGCCTTTTCCTGCATGCTGTACATGTCTGATATACCCTTCCTCTTCCCTCCCTGCCACCCCACCTGCCCCTTTCCTTTCTTCCATAGAGGAAATTGAGAAGAAGCTGAACATCTATCGGAAGGGCTGCAAAATCTGGAAGATGCTGATTTTTTGTCAGGTACATAAATGCCCCCTGTCATTTCTTTCTTTCCCAAATCTTGGATTCACTTACCACTGCCTTGTTCACATCTTTCCCCCAGCCCTTCTCCCTAATGGCTTGTTCTCAAGAAGCTGGACTGAAGAAGTCCTTTCAGCCCGAGGGCCAGATTTCCTTCTGGGCAGTCTTCTGAGGGCCACATGACAGTGGTAGGCTGGGCCAGTGACAAATGTGGTTGGAGCAATGAATGACAATTTTGCCTTTGTACAGTAGGCTAGTTTTCTACAGAGAATAAATACACACACTCCTTTCTGTCCTCCACCAGGTCAGGCAAAAGGTGTGAACAAAGTTCAAGGACACATTGCGGCCAGGCAAACACACTTGGGGAGGGGGCAGTGAGGGGGTGGCCTGGAGAGAGTTCTGAGGGCCAGATGGGGAGGCTGGAGGGCTGCATTCATCCCCCGGGCTTGAGGTCCCCCATCCCATCATAAACTCCTTTCTCTCCTTCATCCTCCCGATTTTTGAGAGATGCTAGACTGCACAGCACCATCTTCTAGGTCTGTTCCCTCCCCTTGGCAACCACCAACAGCAGATTTTTTTCCTAGAGCCTCCATTTTTTTTGGTGCTGATTCGTGAAAGTGTATACTTAACCCTCACCAGGCTGCCACCTCCAAAGGCCTAGAAAATGTGTCATGTTTCTTAAGCACTCAGGACTGCCTATTCTCATTACAGTATTATCTTTTAAATGTCAAAGCCCTTGTTTGTGTGTTGCCTGGTCCACCTCCTTATCCTTTTTCAATTGTAAGTTGTTGAAATTTCCAAAACAAAGCAGAGTGCACAAAAGGCCTGGAGTTTTCACATTTCCACCCCATCAGACACACATCCAATAAATTCTCTTGTTCAGCAATACCTTCTTCTCTGGGGATTTTTGGAGTTTATTGGTCTGCATTCACATTTAAAGCATGATGATACCACTTTGAACAGTCATGGCTTTCCACAAAGGATTCTGGGAGCTAGAATTAATTAAGTGTGCTGAGCTCCCCTCACAGAGCTACTGTTTCTGAAGTGGTTTTACAATCAGCCCCTCTTCCCGGGCAATGTCAACTTTTCCACTGAATTTTTTTGCAATATATAGATCTGTTAAAATGTAATCAGTGAAGTCTGTAACATGGGGTGCAATTACTTGAGAGTAAGCCCTGCTGAACTCAACATAGCTGCCAAGTTTTCCCTTTTCTCGCGAGGAAGCCTATTCAGCATAATGGAAAATCCCTTTAAAAAAGGGATAACTTGGCAGCTATGGTTGAACTCAAGCGGGTCTTGTTTCTGAGTAAACATTACCATGATTGCAGTGTTAAGTCACTGGAAAGCAAGGCTGTTAAAAATAGCAGTTGACTGATAGCATGGTTTTTTTAATTAATTAATTTGCGTGTTCAAACAAAAGTTCTAAAGCAACAGACATACTTCCTTTGCCTTTTGAGGATACAAGCAGCAGCAGCATAGCAGAGGTGTTTCCCCTTATGTGAGAGAGCAGGGGGACACTTCTTCTAAGACCGCATTTGCACCATACCGTTAAAGCTCTATGATACCACTTTCAACTGTCATAACTCCCCCCCCCCCAAAAAAAGAATTTTGAGAGCTCTAGTTTCTCCAGAGTGCTGGGAGTTGTTAGGAAACTCCAGTTTCCCTCACAGAGCTACAATTCCCAGAGTGGTTTAGCAATCAGTGCTTCCCAGAGAATTCTGGGAATTGCAGCTCTGTGAAGAGAACAGGGGGGTCTCCTATTCAGCTTTTAGTAAGGTGGGGAGGTAGGATTTGTTACCCACTGAATAATTTTAATAATTAATGGTTCTTTTTTGCATTACATGTGTTTTGCATTACATATGTTTTTATAATGATAAGTCACTCTGAGACATTTTTTTGTTGTAAGCAGCAAATAAATGTAATAAATAATAAGTGCCTCCCATTAGGTGTAAGGTAAAGGTAAAGGGACCCCTGACCATTAGGTCCAGTCGTGACCGACTCTGGGGTTGTGCGCTCATCTTGCATTATTGGCTGAGGGAGCCGGCGTACAGCTTCCAGGTCATGTGGCCAGCATGACAAAGCCGCTTCTGGCAAACCAGAGCAGCACATGGAAACGCCGTTTACCTTCCCGCTGTAGCGGTTCCTATTTATCTACTTGCATTTTGACGTGCTTTCGAACTGCTAGGTTGGCAGGAGCTGGGACCAAGCAACGGGAGCTCAGTCACAGGGATTCGAACCGCTGACCTTCTGATCAGCAAGCCCTAGGCTCAGTGGTTTAACCACAGCGCCACCTGGGTCCCATCCTATTAGGTGAAGCTGACCAAATAATAAAGGAAAAGCAGTAACTGCCATAGCTCCACTGCAGCACCCACAGGCTGTTTCTTCAGACTCTGCCTCTTTTCCTCCTGCAGGGCGGTCCAGGCCACTTGTACCTTCTGAAGAATAAAGTTGCCACATTTGCAAAAGTGGAGAAGGAGGAAGACATGATCTAGTGAGTGAGAGGATCCTGGACTTTTTACTTGTTTCTCATTTGGGAGCCACAGCTATGTGTATCCTGCACATGTATGGAACTTTGGACTAAAGTTTCAACATCTCAGCATTCACTGTGAACCATACTGAGACCAGCTGGTATAGGGCAGTATATAAATTCTAATAATAACAATATAGTTTCCAGTTCTTAGGACTGCAGAATATTGCCCATCCATTTTGGCTGTCCGAAATCTCTACATGTGCACAGCAATTGTGCAGGATTTCGCACAGAATTTGGAATCTGGAGAAGCTTCCAGATTGTTGTTGATTGGGAGAAAGCAAGCTTTCATGACCTCCAATAGAACTCTCCCCTCCTGAGTAGCAAAATAGAAACGTAGAGCTGGAAGGGAATCCAAGGACCACCTAGTCCAACCTCCTGCAGCACATTAAACAGCATAAAATAAATAAGTGAATACATTCATGTTTGTGGGAGTTATCTGCATTCAGATCTCTCTGGTGCAGAATCTGAGATGTGTTGGCCCAGAATCAATCAACCTTGGCTGACTGTCTTACATGGTTTTTGTCCTACCCTTCAAACACATTTTTTATTTAAAATCTTTCTATCTCTTCTCCATAGCAGATGATCCCAGAGCGAGCTACAGATTGATTGCCCATAAAATAAAACTCATCTTATATATATATAAATGTAGGCATTGCGCGTGCAGAGGTCACAGCCTTTCTCTGTAACTGCTGAACCAAATTGCATCAAATTAGGACAAAGCGTACCTTGTCCATCAGTGAGGGATCTGGCATAATTTTTTCCCCAAAACACAGCTTTCATACCTTAAATAGTGATCAAACGCAAAAAAGTGGCGCAGAAATTAGGCATCACCAGCAAAAGCTCTGAAGACTCCAGCAGCATCCAATAGAAAGGCAGATTGCACGCTGTCACCAGCAAAACTTCTGAAGGGCGGTGCCAAATAATGACATCATCAACCAAGCAACTGAAACCATCAAGGCGCCATTACCAGACCCCCTAGGCCCCTGCCAGGCTGCTAGTCCCCAGGGGGGAGGGCGAGTGCCCGGATCGCAGGCCGCAACACGGCCTTTGTTTTATGTAGGCCCCTGCCAGGCTGCCAGGCCCCCACTAGGCCCAGGGGGAAGAGGGCGAGTGCCCGGATTGCGGGCTACAGCACAGCCTTTGTTTTATGTAGGCCCCTAGGCCCCTGCCAGGCTGCCACGCCCCCACTAGGCCTGGGGGGGAGAGGGCGAATGCCTGAATCGCAGGCCGCAGCATGGCCTTTGTTTTATGTAGGCCCCTGCCAGGCTACTAGGCCCCTACTAGGCCCGGGGGGGGATAACCCACAGCAACGCACTTGGGGGCACGGCAAGGGGTTTTTACTTTAAAATTTAGCGGTCGTTGAGTCACATGCGAGGCTCCGGCGGCCATTTTAAGTAAGGGCAGTCGTGCCCCTTTTAATCTAGGCTTTATACTATGACTGATTGCAAGCCTCTGCATCTTTAAAACAACCAACAACCATGCACTTTCTCTCCCCAGTTTAAGTCCTCGGATATTTGCAGTGGCCAACCCCCCCCCCCAATTTACAATCTCCTACCTTCCCCATGCCACTTCCTGGGTTTTTATGGAACCGAACAGCTCGGGCGCTTCGGAACTCACCTTCTGTTGCTACAGGGCTGTGGGTCTTCACTATTTGACACCCCCCCCCCCCGGTTGGGATTATTAAAGTAGTTCTCTGGGTTCTCTGGGTCACCTACTCCAAATTTGGAAAATCCAAATAACAAAACACACACACAAATCCAAAACACACAACAATGCCCAAATCATACAATACCCACCAAAATAAATGACAACCCCAAAAATAAAATTAAACAATAATAACTTCTGCTTCTCATGTTCTTATTTCAATTTTTTTAAAATCTAAATATATAAAAATGTTCATGATGGAGATATTGGGGGGAGGGGACAGCACTCCCCAGGGGAAACAGAGGGAAGGGTATCCTACCGAAACACAGGGAGAGGATGCGATGGAAGAAGAATGGAAAGATTTTAAATTGTATTTAAAAAAATATGCTAAAGTAACATATTAGATCAGAAATTAAGTTGTAAATAAACTGTGGAATTTAGGAATATGTGTTATGAAAGGTAGAAAATAAGGCTAGGTAAGGTGATGAAAATGATTTAGAACTTGCTAACTATAAATGTGTTAAAGAACCACAGGGAGGGAAGCCCGAGGAAGTCCCATTATACCATGTGAGATGATATGAGAATTGTTACCGTATATATTTTCTTTTTTCTTTTTATTCTATGTGTCTATTTTTCTTTTTTTTCTTTTATATATTGTTGTTATTTTTGAGAAAATACTAATAAAAAATATAAAAAGAAAAGAAAAGCTGGTGACACTGGATCAAGTTCATCAATTTTGTTGAATTTATTGAACTAGATAGTTTTAATTGGATTTTTAAAAATGTGCAATTAATTGCTGCTGTTTAAAATTTTTATTGTGGGTTGTGCAAACCGCTATTCTGATGTGTGTGTTTTTTTAAAAGGGTAGGGAGAGGTGGTCCATTTTTTGGGGGGGGAATCACTGGGTTAAGGAATGGGTGGGGGACATACCTGCAAAGTTGCTGTCAGAGAAATAAGGGACCGGGCCGGAAATAGCAGACCGGAAGTAGCGCTGCCGCCATTTTGGAACTGGGCAGAGCAGCATCAAAAGTCGCTTCTGAGCATGCTCCGCCCAGTTCCAAAATGGTCGTCGCGCCAGAATAAACCAGGAAAAAACAAAAAAATCCGTTTTTTCAGCTAGGAACAGCTGGAAAAACAGGGATTTCCCGGGGAAAACGGGAGACTTTGCAGCTATGGTAGGGGAACCTTTTTCAACCAGTGAGCCAGATATTGATATCCTGCCACCCCAGCAGACCATCTTTTATAATCTGACATCCCTCTGGCGCCAGGTGGGTGGTGCTTTGCACCTGTCAACAGAGTTGACCCACTGGAGGACGCAGGGGAAATACCACACAAAGTGGTACTGAACTCCCCACCAATCCTGCTTCGCATTAACATTATTGAAAGTGGGACCATGTATAACTGTCCCAATACCAACATAAGCACAAATCATTGTGAAGACACCATAAAAAGGAGGGCCCTCAAAATGGGCTGCCCACACATGTTTTTGGTCATAGAATTGTAGAGTTGGAAGGGAATCCAAGGGTCATCTAGTCCAACCCCCTGCAATGCAGGAATCTCAGCTAAAGCTTAAAAACCTCCCAAGGAAGGGAAGTCCACAACCTCCCAAGGAAGGTTTCAGTGTGTTTTGTGTTGGTGGTGGGTGTCTCTGAGCCCAGGCATGGTGGGGGCAAGTTCCATTAGGCATTAGGCAACCGGCCAGCCAGGAAAGATCATGTGGCATTTGACAGAACCCCCTCCCCCATGACTGACTAATGGATTCTTCCATCTCACCCCCCCTCCAGTTTCTGGAAGCGGCTGGGCCACCTGATGAGCAAGCTGAACCCGGAGCCAAACATCATTCACATAATGGGGTGCTACGTGCTTGGGAACCACAATGGAGAGAAGGTGAGGCCTTCCACCTTGTTCCCCAGAGAGGCTCCAGGTGACTCCAGCACAGCGTTTGGGAACCTGTTTCAACCTCTGAAACCCACAGGCCAGTGGTGGGTGGGACCAAAGGAAAAAGTGGGTGGGGCAATGGATGTGATTTGTACCTCTGAATAGTAAGCCACATCCCAGCTATGCAAATCAGTATTACATGTGCACACACATGCACACACCCTATTCCACCCTCCCTTCAAAGCAAGCAAGAAGCATGGTGATAAGTTTACAACAGTTTACATCCCAGATAGGCAAAAGTTTCCATGGAGCGTGCAGGCCAGGCCTAGTGCGGAGTAGGCATGTCCAGGGAGAGTTCCAAGGGCCAGATAGAGAGCTCTAGAGGGCCGCTCTAGCAGTTCTGGTCCAGCTCTTTCCTCTGTGCTGTTCTTTTCTGGAGATAACTTCTCAAAGTCTTCCTGTCTCTGATATCACAGTAGTGAAACATACTGTGTAGTGGGGAAGAGCATAGCTCAATGGCAGAGCATCTGCTTTGCATGCAGAAGGTCCTAGGTTCAATCTCCAATGGCACCTCTTGGCAGTGCTAGGAAACGCCTTAAACCCTGGAGAGCTGCTGACAGTCAGTGTAGACAATACTGGGCTAGATGGGGTGATGGCCTGGCTTAGTATAAGGCAGATTCCTGTGTTCCACCAGCCATGGGCCCTGGTAAGATCCTGTGCAATTGGCAGCTGGCCAAGGCTGCCAACTGCAAACAGTGACCCTGGCCAGAAAGCAGTGATTGTGAAGCTCCTTTGCCTTCCAGCTGTTCCAAAATCTGAAGAATCTGATGAACCCCTGCCGAGTTACTTTTGAATCTCCTCTCGAACTCTCTGCTCAAGGTAGGTTGCTTTGTTGCTTGGTGTGGGGGCTGATTCCAGAGTCCTCTGGGAAGGGGGGCTTATTGTTGAACCATTCTGGGAATTGTAGCTCATTGAAGACAAATAGGGAATCTCCCTAACAGTTCTCAGCACCTTTAACAAACTACAGTTCCCAGGATTCTTTGGGGAGGGGAAACATAACTGTTTGAAGTGGCATAGCAGAGCTACAAATGTTTAGTTTGCAGATGGGGCCATGAAATGTGGACTCCAAGGGGTTACCCCAACATAGCTTCCATAGACGTTAACCTAACCTTGCTATGCGGTGTTGACTCGGCCTTCTCTGTGTTGTGTTTCCAGGGAAGCAAATGATCGAGACTTACTTCGATTTCCGCCTTTACCGCCTCTGGAAGACCCGCCAGCACTCCAAGCTCTTGGATTACGACGACATCTTGTGAGCCAAGCAAGTGGTGGCTGAGAGTGGGTTGGTTTTATTGGAGTCCCAAGTGCCGTGCAGAGGGAAAGAGAGAGACCTTTTCGCAGGCACAGGGGAGGCCTTAGGAGCCCCGTCATGGGTGGTAGTTTGTGCTGCAGAGCAAAACAGGAGTGTTGTCGGGACGTCGGGAGACTTGGAGCGTGCAGCCTGCTTACCTGGAGTGCAGTGTCTGATGGAGGGAGCACTGTTGGAGCAGGACAGGATAGGAGTATCCTCGTGGAACTGAGCTGATTTTTTGATCACGAAGGGCCAAACTCCATTGCAGGTCCTTTTAAAACAGACATTCCAAGCTCAGGTTTTCTTAACTACAAAAACTCATCATCTTTTATTCGCCCTCCCCCCTTTCTTCTCGTGCTACCAGAATGGGGGAAACATTGCCTGTGTGCAATGCCTTGTGGTTTCATGTACGGGTGTTGCCTCTTCTTTTGCAGGCAAAGGAACACCATGCTCAACCCTGCGTGCTTTTGAGATGTGAGGTCCGAAATGGTTCGAAATGGATTAAAGGAAGTTCAGACTTTAAAATCTTGTCCATTTTAATAGGATATATATACATATATATGTGTTTGTGTGTGTGTACACACACACACACACACACACACACACACACACACACACACTTTTTTACATGAATAGAGGGAATATTTAATTAGCTAATGCTGTAAACACACATCAGTAACTAATAGATGAGATATTTTTGGTCTGCTTGAAAATATATTTGAAATAGGAATATATCTTCTGTAGACATACCGTATATATATATATATAATCACCAGCAGGATGGTTTTCTCACACGCTTTTTTCCAGCAGACCTGCATGTCTGCCGTTACTTGGTTTCCAGGTTAGCTGTGGAGGGACGCTTTTCAATTATGGGCTCTCATAAGAGGGTCAAGGTGTCCTTGCAAGCAAATTTCTGATTTGCAGCTTGGCGAAATGTTCTTTTGCCAGCCTTTTTTTCCCTTTAGATATACAACAACATGGCCAAGAAGGATCTTGGTCTGTTTCCACAAGTAGATATATTGCAAACTAGAAATGAATAGCCATCTTTCAAAAGACTCTCTCTTGCTGCACTTAACCTAGTTGTTTGGGTTTTTTTCTCTCTCTGAAAGATGGCTGCTGTATAAGGATCAGGGAAATGTCTGCTAGAACATCTTAGTTACAGAGGAAATTTCATTTGCTTGTGTATGGTTCAGAATTCCAACATAGGGATATGGTGTCCATTTCTCCTCCCCTTCTTTTGCACAGAGAAGGGAATTTGCTGGTAGCAAACTGGCTCTTAACTACATACTGGGCTTGTCTATTATCTGTGATTGATCGTAGTTTGGATGATCCAGACCTGTGCTTATTTACCTTTTGGAAGAAGTGCTGTGACATAGCCACATTTTAGGTTTTTTGTGGTCCTCCTACCTCTTCAGGTGATATGAATACCTGAGGAACCTGCACTTTGTGACAAAGGTGTAGTCTCCCTGGTTATTTTGGGTGGAATTTCCTCGTCTTTTTTCTTTCCATGAAGTGGAAAGTACTTCGGAAGCACTCAGTTAGCCTCCCCTATTTTTCTTAGTTTCTAAGAAGATTGTGAAGTGAAAACAAGTATATATGCACTGTAAGTCTTTCTTGTGGTAAAATGAAAACCCCACTTTAACAAGCCCACCACCCCACGTTCTCCACTGTTGTGATGGTCTCCATGCACCCTTGCTATCTATACCATTGCCAAGGCAGATGACAGAACCGCAACCCTCATTGTCTCCCCATATTTATGCTACAAAAGCTGTTCTGAGAAGCGGTGTTGACGAGAGCATCCCAGGTAGCAAGAGGGTGCTGCTGTAAAAATCCACACTGTTCAAATGGCAATGGGTGTTTTGGATTTTGGAATTTTCCTGTTTCAATCATAAAGAACTTTTTTAATACAGTAGGTTCCTTTTAAAAAACAAAACCTGAAGGGTTTGTTTTTGTTTTTGTAAATCTGTACAGCGACTGTATTCTACAACCTGTCATTTTATCTGTCAATGGCAGTCCTTCATTGAGAACCGTACACAGGATAACATAAATTTCAATATTGCGCTGGAGGGAAAGATCCAAGTGGGGGAATTTGTGGGTCTCTCTCTCTCTCTCTCTCTCCCCCTCCCTCTCCCTCTCTCTCTCTTTCCCCCCCCTTCTCTCTCTCTCTCTCTGTGTGCGTGTACCCCCTAAAAACCTAAAGATCTGAAGTGGAAAAGTAGTTGGAAATAACTATTCAAGAACAAAAGTTAGTCAGTTTAGGAAAAGCATTAACTCAAGACTGTTTAACCCACATAGTTGGCTCATTGCTGTCTGTTATGCAAAGCAGGGGGCAAGGCTTTGATTCTATTTTTTGCTTTTCTCAGACACTGTCGAGCAAATACTTAATTAAGCAAAGGACTTTTTTTTTCTTTAAAAGGGGTGAGGGGGTGGGGAGTGGAAAGGATTTACCATCTGAACTCAGCTGTGCCACCAGGGGGCAACCAAACACTTCTTCCCTAGCACAAAGCCTCTGCGTAGAGGTGAGGGTAGTGGCAGTGTTTGGCGGGATGGGGACCGCTTCATACATGATGCTTTTCACACACAGGAAATCTCAGCATGAAAAGAAGCTGAGTGCAGAACCTGCGTTGTGCTGTATGTCACAGATCAGGCGGCCAGCATGGCATCTGCCTGGTCCATAAACTTTTTTTTTTTTGGCACAAGGAAATCACACTTAAAGAGTCTGATCCAGCAGTCAGTCTCCCAGCAAGCACCCCTTGAATGACCCTGCAGAGAAGCTGGTGAGCAGGGTGTACAATGGAGGTAGAAGCCACTGCAACTTCACCTCTAGTATCCAAATATCTAAGGTAGACTGCTTGCAAACAACAGGCTCTGTTTTTAGTCCTCGTGGCTGATAACCACTGATAGGCTTGGCCTCCATAAATCTGTCTAGGCCAGGGTGGTCAAAGTGGGCTGCAAGGGCACTTTGACACAGAACTCACAGGCCACACACTGCCCTTGTCATTCAGAGCGGTGACACACACACACACACACACACACACACACCTTAGCACTTGCACTGCCTTCACAAAGATGGCTAACTGGGGGTCTTAGAGCTGGGAAAGCACTTACTAGGCTTTGGGAAGGAGGCGGGAGAACCATAGCTGCCAAGTTTTCCCTTTTCTCGCGAGGAAGCCTATTCAGCATAAGGGGAAATCCCTTAAAAAAAGGGATAACTTGGCAGCTATGGGGAGAACTCTAGCACCCTGTCAGAGTAGTCATACTTTCTACCCAAAGCTGGGTGGGCTTTTGGGAAGGCAGGAAAGGACTGGTAGGGGAGCATTGAATGTTGCAATGGGTCACCCAGAAAGGCAGATCACACATTGGACCATTCTGGTCCAGCAGCGGAGCAAGCCGATCAGGTGCCTGGGGCGGCACCCCAGGGGCGGGGCAAGCTGGGTCAGGACGCTCCGCGATACAGCTGGGGGGGGGAGGGAGGCAGCAGGCGGACTCTTTGGGGCAGAGTGGAGCCTGCGGGTGCCCAAGCCACCATGTCACTCCCAGGAGAGATGTGTGGCTTGGGCGCACTGCAGGCGCTGTGGTGAGTCCTACATGGCATTTTGTCACCCTCCTTTGGTGACACCCGGGCACCATGCCCACACCGCAGCCCTGTTCCTCTGCCCCTGCCCTGGTTCAGTTCCTTAAAAAATAAAAATAAATAAAGCCCTGTCTTCTAGCTGTTTCCAGGTTCATGTGACAGTTTTATGTTCTGATTCCCCAGATCTTAATGTAGGGGAGAGTTGTGAGCGTGTAACAGTCCTTAGAGATGCCTGCCCCTTCTCTCTCTCTCTCTCTCTCTCTCTCTCTCTCTCTCTCTCTCTCTCTCTCTCTCTCTCTCTGTGTGTGTGTGTGTGTTTGTTGTAGAATTATGCCATTGGAAAGGTCTCATCAGAGCCAATGCTTTCCTTTGAGAATCACCCAGGAGAGGGATGCATTGATATTCCTACCTGAGTACCTTGTTCTATCCATGAACCTCTACTCCTATTTGCGGTAAGAAAGTGTTTCCTTATGTTGTAACCAGATCTACCTCCCTGTAGTTCAAAGCCATCGGCTCTCATCATTTTCTTGGAGGATGGGGTGAACAGACACTCCTCATTTCTGCCAGTCTCTTACATATGCCTACTTTTAACACTTTGTCCCTTCAAACGTGCTCACCCACTTCAAGCTTTCCTTGATCCAGGGATCTACAAAAGATCCCTTTGCAATCTCTCAGTCAGCAAATCCTTCCTGAAGTCTATGGATTTGGGGCTAAATTCAGTATTCTTCACCCCCCCAAAATTTTTAGCTCTCCTTTTGGCCACTGCACACTGGAAGCACTGTGTTAAGTCATTTGATGGGAAAAAGGATGGGAGCTGGCTTCTAGCCCTCAAGGATGGGATGATAAGGCTGCAACTTCTCAGGTAGTGCTCAGTGATAACTAGAACAGTGTGGCCTCCTTGCATAGCTTTTGTCCTCCTTTGTGTGATGCAGTGAAAACAGGATGCTGTAAAATGCAAACACTGAGAAACAGTACATCATCCACGTGGTTTGCAAAATTCAGCTTTCCTTGAGCAGAATACAGTGTCACCTCTTTGCAGAATTGATTTTTATTTAATGAATGTAAAGTTTTTTGAAAAAGTCTATTGACTGATGGTGTGAGAAGCCACAACAGTACCATTTAAACACTCCCATGTTTACAGGACAATTTGCCATGAACCCTGAATTGAAAATAGTAAGATGCCTTATACTGTGTCAGACCATAGATCCATCCAGCTCAGCATTGTCTATGCCAGTCTTTCTCAACCTTAGATCCCCAGATGCTGTTGGACTACAACTTCCATCATCACTGGCCCTGTTAACTGGGGATGATGGGAGTTGTAGTCCAACAACCTCTGGGGACCTAAGGTTGAGAAAAGCTATACTGACTGGTCTTTCCCAGCCCTGTCTTGGAGATGCTGGGGATTGAATTTGGAAACTTTTGCATGCAAGGCAGATGTTCTAGGACTGAGCTACCATCCTTTCCCAAAAGCATGGCCCTGCCCCTGCATCTTTTTCAGATGCACCACTGCCTGATCTATGATCCCTTTCAATACTTGTTACTCATTTAAACATAATCTTTACAGAACGTAAAATGCCTGGAAATCTTCAATCATTGATGCAAAGAACTAATTCTTTTTACTACTCTGCTTCAGAATAAATACTTAGCGCCCCACACTATGCATTTGAATATTTCATGAAATACATTCCCTTTAGTGAAAAGAGAAGCAATGCAAATCAGAAGGTCTCTGAGAAGTCATGGGAGCTGCCTCCTTCCATTCTGCACAATAAAGTGGCATTGGTGGACTTCCTTGTGCAGGGAATGCTATGGAAATATGGGAGCTCATATAAGGTAGGGTTACCTAGGTAGGGTACTTTCCTATTTTAAAAGTCATGCTTTCTCTTGTGATGCCGTTTCAGCACCACCACCCCGCATGACACGAATCTGGTACAACCACTATAATTCTTGTGGGTTTTTAGTACCAGCAGTGGTCAATTTGGACCACTGTGGACATAGGGCTGATGGGGATACCTCCTGTCATCTTCTGGGAGGACTTTGGTAAATCCACAGTAGCCCCATTCACTGCAGTACTCCTGGGCTTTCTCTGAAATCCCCTCTTAGCAAGGCAGAACAAAATTTTATCTTGCGCAACTGCCTCTTAATGCAAATCAAGCATCTTCAGAATGTTCTGGGAAAGAGATTGGTGTCCAACCATGGCTTCCCACTTCTTTGCTCCTCCAAAATATATACAAGCCTTTGTGACATAAGTAACACCCCAGCCTAAGTCAGACCACTGGTCTGCCTAATTCCGAATGCCATCAGTTTCCCGAGGTTCTCAAGCAGAGAAGTCTTTCCTAGTTCTACTTCTGAAAATGCTAGGAACTGAATTTGGGGTCTTCGGCATGGGAAGGTGTTTTCCTCACTGAGCTATAACAAATTACCATTCAAGACAATCAACTGCCTTCTTCCCAATGCCCCATTGTGGTTCTGTGCTTCAGTTCTGGAAGTCCCCAAGCAGAAGGTGGCCTCAATGTAGACACAATTCTGTTTGGACACCATGTACCTCAGTTTTTGAGCTGCTGGCATGGAAAAATTGTGTACGGCAAGGAGTGCACTGCATTCTAAAGCCATGAACCTCTGAATTTTGTCCCAAACCTAATCCATGTTTTCTTTTAAAAAAATAAAAAAAATAAATGAAATAACTGATTAGCTGACAAGGAAGGTGGCATTTTATCCTCACTTCATTGCTCATTACAATTGGCAGTTTGTACTGTTCATTGAAGACCAGGACTGTACTGGGGTTGCATTGGAACTTACCTATTCCAGTATACAGCAATAACACATCAGAGGGGTCTCCTGTGACAATAACCCCATTCTTTCTGGCCCTTGGTCTTCTCCAAGGAAGTCCATTTTATGAGACCCATCCCATGTCTTACCATCTTGATCTCCGGGATCATTCTCTCTGTTGAGCATAAATAGCATCCTGGATCAGATGAAACTATGAGCCTCAAGCTTTGGACAGGGGAAATACTACACTTGGCCAGATTCCTAGACTTTTAGATGGGCATGTGCCAAATTCTGTGGTTACTGTTAGCTTGTTTTGCGGTCTTGCCATTTTTTGGTGCAAAAAGGATGATTGGGTCTGAACATCTATAGTGGTCTCCATAGTGGACTGTAGAGTGACACTGAGACCTGGGATAGAAAAAAGATGCTATATGTCAAGGGCATTTCACCAATATGACAGTTAGCTAAATGTCTTCACAATATCCCAATTTGGAGGGTAACTAGAAAGTTGGATTGATGCAAACTAGTGGCACTGATAGACGTGCTCTTATCATGAAGGACGCTGTGTTGGTGAATAGTTTTTGTTTTTCACAAACAAGTGGATAGTATTACCTATCCTGCATAATCTGAAGGAGATATTTGTTGACTGGGGGAGGCATACAGAAGACATTCAGTGTGGTGTAGTGCTCACCACTGAGGTAATAACCAGGGAGTCCCTCATTCAAATTCCCACTTGGCTATGAAACTTATTGAATGACCTTGGGCCAGTCACTACATCTCAGCCTAACCTACCTCACAGGGTTGTTGTGAGGATAAAATTGTGTGTTTAAGGGCAGAAGAACCTTGGGTGCTGCTCTGAGTTTTGTTTTGTTTTTAGAAAGGGCCATATAAAAATGTAACATAAATACAGAAGAGGAAAGAAGCTCTAGCTTCTTGTGTCTAATCCCCCCAGTGAGAGAGATATTTGGAACATCACAGATGAAGCTCCTGAAACTGAAAAGGTTTTGAGTGTTGGAACTGGGCTGCTTTATAGTTTTCTGTTATGCTTTTGGTAAAAGACACAGGCTGTGATACATTTAAAGGACAGAGAACGAACTCTGAATTTAGGAACTGCTACTTTCAACACAGCTGCTTCCATTGCAGAAGAAACTTGCCTCCTGTGCAGTGGAAGATGCTAAAACAGCAGTGCAAGGGTAGACAGCAGGGTGCCCTCCTTTTCTTGTTTGACCACAAGGCCCATCAGTCCCTCCCATCGTGGCCTGTGGTCAGGATGGTGAGAGCTGTCATCCAACATCTTCTGGAGGGCACCACGTTGCCTACCCCTCCCATGGCATTATGTGCAGTTCTCTCTGAAGCAGCCGCCGACCTCAGGAGTATAGGGTGAGGTATGTGAGCATAAGAATTATCTTGTTGGTTCTCACCAAGGCCAATGGGTTCTATCCAATGTAGCGCTGAATTAAAATCACTTAGCAGTATACTTGTCTCTGCTACCGGTAGTGAAATGCTTTGCACCAGTGTAACATAGTTGTGCAAGAGGCATGAGTACTGTAGGTTGCTCACCTCTCCACTACAGCCTTGGCAATAGCAGGCAGTGAATGTTGGATACAACTGGAGCTTTGCTTTCAGAACCCTGGCTCCATCTGATTTACCACGGTTGAGACCCTGGTGTGATGCAGCAACACAGTTCTTAGTTCCTAAACCTCCTTCATTGTCCTTAAGTAGTTTTAAGGCTGGCCTTGTTGGTTTCATCATCACCGTGCAGGTGGTCTTTCGCCTCCCGCCTCTTCAAGCTGGGCTTCTCATCTCCTGTCTCACTCATCTGTATTCAATTATCATTTCTGAAATAAATGAAAGTTTCTAGGTTTTCAGATGTGATTTAATAAAAAGAACCCTTGGGGATGACTGACATTTGGTGTCCTTTGTTCTTTTCACTATACATACCTTGTTTGCTATGCACCTTGTTTATCAACACCCCCTCTGCATTGTTCCCATTATATAGGAATTTAGGAGACTCATGTTTTCATTATACGGAACACAATTTACTTATTTGGAATATGCAGGGTCAGAGTAGTGGTAAGAATGTTAGACTGGGACCTGGAAGACCAGGGTTCAGATTCCCCACTGGGTGACCATGAGCCAATCCCTGTCTCTCAGCCTAACCTATCCCACAGGGTTGTTGTGAGGATAAAATTGGAAGGAGGAGAACCCTGGGTAACCCCTTGAGCCCCTTGAAGAAAAAGCGGGCTATAAATGTAATAAGATTTTAATGAAAAAGCTATGTAGGTCAACTTTTCAGTCTGTTAAAGCAACTCACAGGAGGATAGTATGCAGGGCCAGCTCTAAGGCAAGGCTGGGTGGCGCAGGGCGCCGGGCCGCCAGGGGGGAGTCGCACGGCTGCACCTGCTGCAGCGGCGCTGCACCCACCAGACAGCTGTGGGGGGGCGCCCTGCACCATGGTGGGGTAGAGCGATCTTCGCACCACGGCACCAGGGCGCCTGATATGCTTAAGACGGCCCTGATAGTATGATGATATAATTTGCAAGTGGGGACCTATGCTTTGGTTTTGTTGAGAGCAAAGCATCTTCAAGTCCATGTTGAAGCATAGAATCAGAGTTGGAAGAGACTACAAGGTCCATCCAGTCCAAACCCCCTGCCAAGCAGGAAACAACATCAAAGCATTCCTGACATATGCCTGTCAAGCCTCCGCTTAAAGACCTCCAAAGAAGGAGACTCCACCACACTCCTTGGCAGCAAATCCCACTGCCGGACAGCTCTTACTGTCAGGAAGTTCTTCCTAATGTTTAGGTGGAATCTTCTTTCTTGTAGTTCTGGGCATTATGTTTCCAGGATCCAAACTGGCTCTGCCTACCTGAGCATGCTAGGAGGGCTTCCTGTTTGCATGCACAGCAATAGCCTTCCTGGCAAGGATAACCAACATGGTCCCTCCAAAATTATTGGACTCAAGCTGGCATCAGTCGCAGCTGACCAATGGTGAGGAATGATGAGTCATCCAGCAGGAGGGCATCACATTAGCTACCCTTCTCTAGTATATTTGTTTGCCTCTGACTTCATTGTTCCTGCCTTCTAGCACCCCTCAGTTGCCTACAGCTTAGCCCTCGTAGACATGCACCCATTCATATATCAGTCTTAAACACACCATTCATGTGCACCTTTTTTCTGTGGTTTTCTCTCTCCTCACCCTAGGAAGACCCCACTGCCTTGGGACTTGCAGAGCATCTCTAGAAACAGCAACACAGGTGCAGCTGCAATGTTAGCGGATATTCCATTGTATTCCAACGTTCGAGTCAGTGACCCTGGAGCCCTAGAGCTAGCAAGGTTCCAAACATGACCGTTTGTATTTACTTCCACCCCACCCCCTTGATTTTATCAAACTTCTCTTATCAGGAAGGGACTGTAAATTGGCAGCACTTCTCGTTTCCTGTAAAGTGACACATTTGCACGTCTTTAAGCCAACATGCCTTAATCTGATACTTCATTTCTTGTTTTACTTGGTGCCTAAAATAGAATCCAATGTTGGCTTTGCCTTAGTGATCTAGATACAGACTAGATTCCAGCCTGTTGACAATGCAGAGAAGCTTACACGTGGCTTACTGAAACTGGGTTGGCCTTAGCAAAGGTGTGGCTTCACTGACCCAGTGGGTTGCTTCCACCTGTGAGCTTGGTTTCAAGTGGACCTCCTGCACTTCACCCTACAGTAGGCTTAGCTGCCAGATGTTGTCTTCCAGTGGTGTACCCTGACGAAGCATAAAGAACCATTGCAAAAACAACAACACAATCTTAATTTGCAGATTTATCAAAGAAAGTGAAAGTGGGGGCTATTAAAGAAATAGAATTGAACATTATAAAATAGAGGGGGGGGAATGTGAATAATACCAATAGTATCAAAACACACACCATCAATTCACATGCAGTAACCATTAGTACATTCATTTTAACAGAAACAAGCAAGTTACGGTAATATAAGCCCACATTCATACTGTGATGCCACTTTAAATAGTCCCAACAAATTCAGGAAGCTGCAGTTTGCTAGGGGTGCTGAGAGTTATTAGGACACACCCACCCACCCACACACACACACACACACACACACACACACACACATATAAGGGTCTGGCTCTTCTGTTTCAGTGTATCTGAAGAAGTGTGCATGCACACGAAAGCTCATACCAAAATAAAAACTTAGTTGGTCTTTAAGGTGCTACTGAAGGAATTTTTTTATTTTGTTTCGACTCAGACCAACACGGCTACCTACCTGTAACACACACCCCCTGTTTGCCTCACAGAGCTGCAATTCCCAGAATTCCCTGTGAGGAGGGATTGATTGTTAAACCACTCTGGGAATTGTAGCTCTGGAAGGGAAACTGGAGTCTTCTCACAACTCTCAGCACCCTGATCAGACTGCAACTCCCAGGATGACTTGTGGGAAACCATGACTGTTTAAAGCGGTATCATAGTGCTCTGTATGTGCAGTGTAAATATGGCCCAGGTGTCCAAATAGGTGCCCACATGAAACTGAAGTTGAAAAGAGATACCGTAAGTTCAAATGTGGCCAGGGCTGTGACAATTCTGTAGTAAAGGTAAAGGAACCCCTGACCATTAGGTCCAGTCGTGACCGACTCTGGGGTTGCGGCGCTCATCTCGTGTTATTGGCCGAGGGAGCCAGCATACAGCTTCCAGGTCATGTGGCCAGCATGACAAAGCCACTTCTGGCGAAACCAGAGCAGCACATGGAAACGCCGTTTACCTTCCTGCCAGAGCAGTACCTATTTATCTACTTGCACTTTGACGTGCTTTCAAACTGCTAGGTTGGCAGGAGCTGGGACTGAGCAACAGGAGCTCACCCCATCGCGGGGATTCGAACCGCTGACCTTCTGATCAACAAGCACTAGGCTCTGTGGTTTAACCCACAGCGCCACCCGCATCCCAATTCTGTAGTAGATGCTGGTTATTTATTTTTCCAGGCTCACAAGTATGTATGAGGTTTTTTTTTAGCAACCATAAGGGCTAACAAAGTCCTCTTTTTTTGTCCTGCCATTTAATCCCCATAGTACTAGGATATAATTTTAAATGTACATATATGAGGATTAAGAATTTTGCCAATATGTAGCTACATAATGGATGTGGATCACTACAATTTCTGCCTCAACCCACCAGCTGCTTCAGTGAGCCATTACAGCATAAAGAATCCAAGTTTATTACGCAGTTGTAGAGAGGAGTTGGTGGCCTCACCAGATACTGTGAATTAAAACAGGTGCTACCCGCCCCATCACCCCAAATACTGCTCAGGGTGGGGTCCCACAGGAGGTCAATACTGTAATGTGAAATTTGGGGGGTGGAGATGATAGAGGATTTTGCAACATAAAAAGGAAAGGATACTCTGTGATGATTCAATGGGCGGTAGATATTGGACACACTATCAAAATCTCAGCCTGGCAGAAACTATGGAACATAAAGATTTTTTTTTTTTGGCTTGCTACCAGATGAAGGAGAATGTATTAAAGATGGTGTATAAATGGCACCTGACACCAGCAAAAGAGCAGTGGTTAGATAAACTGACCAGAGTTTGCAGAATTAGTGAACACAACATGACCGCTAAAATAAGGGATGGTGATGAAGGGAGGACAAGGGCTGAGTGGGAATACTTCAGAGAATATTTAAAAAGAAATGATATTACAACCGCTCTGCATGTAGGGGTAACCTTTTGAACAAAAGTAAGATAAAAATGAAGGAATTGGTAGAATTAAAATAAGGTGAAGAAAACAATGGAAAATGCAGCAAACCAATACTTTGTTAGAATGCCACTGAAGTTTAGGTTGGGAAGTCTGTAAAAAATAGTGTAAGATAAAACAAGCAAGGCACACTGTAAAAACCAAAAATGCATAAATAAAACTAAAAAATACACAGTGAAAAAAATGAAAGGATACTCTGAGGTAGGGATGGAAGGGCAAATTGGTTTCTATTAAATGCAAACTGGCCTAATTTGCACTTCCTGAAACTAAATGCTGACTGAAAGGCAGCTATCCTTGAAATTTCTCACTTTGCCAGATTCTACATTGTGTCGAAGAGTCGGACACGACTAAACGACTAAACAACAACAACATTGTGGCTATCCAGCCCAAAAATGTGCACAGTAACACACATTAGGGGCAGTGGGGATATATGAATGCACAGGTGCGTGAGAATCACATACAAAAATGTGTTATACCAGGGAAAGTCACTTGGAAAAATGTACAGTATATATATTAGGAGATAGTATATATATATATTAGGAGATGCTGGTGAATTTTCATAAGGATTTGAAAAAGGCAGTGTGTGTGATATGCAGAATCATGGCAAACAAGACATATTTGTCCATCTGTATTCTGAGGGTGCTCCATGAGGTGATAATGGTGCTTCTCCACGGGGTGTAGCGTGCATCTTGCCTGCAGAAGGTCCTGTGAATCCCCAGCATCTCCTGATAGAGGTGAAAGAGACTCCCTGCCTGAAATTCTGGAGAGCTGCTGCCGGTCAGTGAAGACAACACTGTGCTAGATGGTCTTATTCAGTATAAAGCCGTTATTAAATTGTCAGTTCACAATCACAGGACATGTGTTAATCACCCTCTACAAGCAGTGTTACATGCACTCTTAAAAACAAATGCATAACACAGACAACGTCTGTAGGCAAAGCAGGAAGAGGAAACTGGTAAAAAAAATGTGCAGAATGAATAGGAAGTATCAGGGAGGGGGAGTGCATTGGTTTCTGCTCCCTACCCTCTTATCATACATCTTTCAGCGTCTTTATGTAAATCCAGTGGAGCGATTTGAATTGCCAGGTGGCCAGGTTGAAAAAGAGGCATCCCAGAATGCCATTGGCTGGGGCTACGTGTCATTGCTACCGTCTCCAGCTAAGCTCGCCTTACAGAAAAGGCTTTTGTGCCTGCTTAGAGGCATTGTTTTCCAGCCACACTCCAGCCACTCCCAACCAAGAATTTATTATCATGCTACCTCACTGTACCTACAAATCTTGGTCTTTTGAAAAGGGTTGTCTTGTGGCTCAGATGATGAGTCTTGGACCTAGGCCATGGGATGAGTCTTCTGAGAGCTGCCATATTTTATCAGGTTACAGGTAAATGGAACACACACATACACACAAACTAATTTTTGCTGAAAGCAGACCCATTGAAATTTGACCCATTGCAGCAGTTTTTGTTCTTTTAGTAAAAACAAAATGAAGCGCTGGTACGCATCTACTGATAAAGGGGCTGTGGGTGCCAGCACAAAATGACTGCCATGGGCAGCATAGAAAGAGGTGGCAGTGAGTAGTGTCACAAAAAAAGCCCTGCATTCAAGTTAGTCACATCAATTCCAGTGGGTTTACTCTAAGTAGGACTAACACTGGATACAGCCCTCCAACTTGCCTCCAGCTAAATTCTACTCAGAGTGAACCACAGACTTGTTTAATATAATGGACCTAGTCCTATTATAACAATTATTAGGGTTGTCTCCAGCTAAATTGTACTTAGAATTGACCTTGTTGAATTTAATAGATGTAGTAGTAGTAGTAGTAGTAGTAGTAATAATAATAATAATAATAATAATAATAATAATTAATAATAATATAATTTAAATATTTCATGTAAACTGCTTAGAGTTTTTGTCACAATCAAGTAGCATATAAATGTTATATAAGGGTCTGGTGACTTCTGTTTCAGTGTATCTGAAGAAGTGTGCATGCACACAAAAGCTCATACCAATGACAAACTTAGCTAGGTAGCGCTGTGGGTTAAACCACAGAGCCCAGGGCTTGTTGATCAGAAGGTCAGCGGTTCCCTACAGCAGGAAGGTAAATGGCATTTCCATGTGCTGCTATGGTTTGCCAGAAGCGGCATTGTCATGCTGGCCACATGACCTGGAAGCTATACGCCGGCTCCCTCGGCCAATAATGCGAGATGAGCGCGCAACCCCAGAGCTGGTCACGACTGGACCTAATGGTCAGGGGTCCCTTTACCTTTACCTTTAGGGTGCTACTGGAAGGAATTTTGTTTCAACTACATAATTATTGTTGTTGTTGTTGTTGTTGTTATTGTTACATATGTTGTGACGTGGGGTTTGTGATTTCAGCTCTCTTGACATAACATGGTGGAGACAGTTCTCTAGTAACAGCTCTTTATTAAAGTGAACAAGACTGACTGTGAGGGCAGGAAGGCTACATTTATAGGGACAGGGAACTAGCTAGAAAGGGATACATTTTGGAGGGAACAATATCAGGCAATCACAGTGCTGCCTTTTGGAGGGAACCAATAAGACAGAGGATCCAAATACAGCAGCTTAAATGAACCAATGGTAGCTGTACCCTCTGGAACCAAAAGGCAGTTACTTTATCCTAATGCAAATACAGACAATAATAATACAGATATAAAATCCTTTGACTCAATACACAACAACATAATTGTTATTGTTGTTGTTATATAACACAGGGTAGCCACTTGACAGTGGAAAACATCAAAGCTTGCAGGACATCAGTTGAATTGACATGAAAGTACATACCGTACTTGGGGCTGGTGGATGATAAAGCCAGCTTGCTGATATACCCTTGAAGAACATGGGTGCCTTTTGCTTAAAAACAAACCCCAAGCACCTTTTCTGTTTTAAGATAAAATATATTTAAAAATATTTTATTTTCTTCGTCCACCAGACTAAGAAGGGTTGCTACAGTCCCTAACTAAAAAGGAAATGTGCCAAGCAATAGTTTGCTCACACCCCTGTGCTTCATGGTTAATTAATGTTGCCTCGGTGACTGTAAAGGCAGGAACTCTGCCTCTATCAGCTAATGAGTGATAAATGAGGACACCTTGAACTACCTAAGAGATGTCCTTTCCCTGAGACCATCATATAATTGAAGCTCTGCTACTTTGCACTTTAACAGAACCCCTGGTGTCCTTGGTCTGACCTCCAAGTCTGACCAAGAATTGGCATTCCTGCTAGTAACTCACCAATTTAAAACATGGTCTTGAGCAGGCATCCCCAGACTTCGGCCCTCCAGATGTTTTGGACTACAATTCCCATCATTCCTGACCACTGGTCCTGTTAGCTAGGGATCATGGGAGTTGTAGGCCAAAACATCTGGAGGGCCGCAGTTTGGGGATGCCTGGTCTTGAGTGTAAGCCTTTTCCTCCTTCAGAGATTGGGTACATGTTGGTTTCACCTGTGCTAACTGCTTACATTTTCCCTTTCATCTGATTCCTGTAGTGTAAAGGCTTGAACCCTCAATAGAACTAGGTTTTTCCAGAGGACAGATCATGGCCATAAAATACATGCTGGCATGGATGAATGGGCACTAGATTTCCCTATTTAAGAAAACATTCTTTGTGGGGGCTGGCTTTTTCTACTGTGTTAGTCTATATAACAGATGGGCAATTCTATAATCACTTGCATTATACAATCTTTGTATATAGCAGTGATAGCCTGCCGATTTCTGGACCTTAACTGACCCAACCTACTTCCAATACTGGGTAGAGTGAGATGGTACTTAGGAATGGGGTGAATAACAAAGCCCCAGACAAAATTTCTCTAAAACAAGTTGTGTTTTTCTTAATAATCTAGTGAGACAATGTTTAGCAATTTTTGAGAAATGTATATTAGAAATAGAAGGGGAAGAAATGGAGGCAGTGAGAGATTTTATTTTCTTGGGCTCTTTGATCACTGCAGATGGTGACAGCAGTCACGAAATTAAAAGACGCCTGCTTCTTGGGAGAAAAGCAATGACAAACCTAGACAGCATCTTAAAAAGCAGAGACACCACCTTGCCTACAAAGGTCCGTATAGTTAAAGCTATGGTTTTCCCAGTAGTGATGTATGGAAGTGAGAGCTGGACCATAAAGAAGGCTGATCGCCGAAGAATTGATGCTTTTGAATTATGGTGCTGGAGGAGACTCTTGAGAGTCCCATGGACTGCAAGAAGATCAAACCTATCCATTCTTAAGGAAATCAGCCCTGAGTGCTCACTGGAAGGACAGATCGTGAAGCTGAGGCTCCAATACTTTGGCCACCTCATGAGAAGAGAAGAATCATTGGAACAGACCCTGATGTTGGGAAAGATTGAGGGCACTAGGAGAAGGGGACGACAGAGGACGAGATGGTTGGACAGTGTTCTCGAAGCTACGAACATGAGTTTGACCAAACTGCGGGAGGCAGTGCAAGACAGGAGTGCCTGGCGTGCTATGGTCCATGGGGTCACGCAGAGTCGGACACGACTAAACGACTAAACAACAACAACAAATATTAGAAATAATATAATTTTACCCAGAAGAGCAAATATATATATATTTTTAAAAAGCAAAGAGATAAATTCATTCAGTTACATCAGTTCTATACTGTTTCCAGTGTTCCAGCTCTCATACGGTTTGAACTATTTTTTTATTTATTGAAGCTCTTCAATTCCAGCTATGCAAGTTTTCACCTCTCTGACTTCATGACTTGCATAATAATAATAATAATTTATTATTTATACCCCTCCCATCTGGCTGGGTTTCCCAAGACTAACTATCCTGTATTCTACCTTTTACCTTCACATACAAAATATTTTCATCCCCTCTAACCTTTTAGCCAAACAGGACAAACGTAGACTTCTGGTTAAATTTCTGTTTCTCCTTGATTGTCAGGTTGCTAAGATGGACTTTTGACCCTCCTGTGCAAAACTTCCTGAGCTAGGTATCCTCTTAAACTTTAATCTTCCTGTGAATTTTTGACCGTCATATACCCGAGAATATTTTAAGCAAAAAGGAACCATTTGTTTTACAAACAAAAACCTAATAGAAAATGGCCTATTCCATCACAACACCCACAAACCTTCTCCCCCTCATTCATCTCTCTATTTTTGTGCAGGCACATTTTCACACACTTGTTTGGGAATTGTAGTGAAGGCGCAAGGAAAGTCAGCATGTTGCCCAAGCCACCCTGGGGTGCTCCTTTTCATTCTGTGTATGTAATGCGAAGAAGATTGGAACAGAAGTAACGGAGTCATGCCTCTGGAGCTTAGATGCTCAACTTGGCCAAGAGGATCCAATCAACAAGGACCAGAGTATACCCAAACAAGTTCTAAACACAAACACAAAATAAAAAAAACCCATTCAATGAACAAGGAGAGTCTGAAGTGGCTTAGTAAACAATCCCTTTTATTTAGGAACTCTGAGAATTGTAGCTATGGGAGGGGAATAGAAGAAGTCTCTTAACAACGCTCAGCACACATAACAAATCACAGCTCCCAGAATTCTTTGGAAGAAATCATAACTCGGCATGGAAGTATCTGCCAATTTCAATTCTCTGTTTTTCATTTTTCAAATCTTCAGTTCTCTGAATTCAACAGCATTTTAGTGTGATTTTCTTGCAATAAACACATTTTTATATGCAGATTTGATGAATATACACACTTTTTGCGACACAATGTTCACTAACAGTACATTTTTGTATGTTATTTTCTGTGCTTTTTTCCTAGTAAAATAGCACTAAAACAACACCATGAAGTTGTTACTGTAAGTGCCCCACTTTTATCAACAACAAAAAGAAGTGCTGGTACTGCGTACCTTTGAGTACCTCCTGGGGGAAAGCACTGGTTTAGGGAAGTTTTTAATGACTGAGGTTCTATCGTGTTTTTAATATTCTGTTGAGAGCTGCCCAGAGTGGCTGGGGTGGGGGCACAGCTAGATTAGTGGGGTATAAAGAATAAATTATTATTATTATTATTATTATTATTATTATTATTATTATTACTAATGTATGCATTTCTGTGAACACATTGGAGAATTTCACTGCAAAGCTCAGGTAACTATGAAGTTTGAAGGATTGCTGTGGTTTGGTTTGGTTCACGAATTGTTTCAAAAAGTATGAATGTGATAGATTTGGCTTTAAGTGAGCACTGGATCAAATTTCTCATCCATGCCTAGCCATGACTGCCAGAGCAGAGTAAGAGTGCTTTAAATGTCTGATACAGAAGTGGCCATAGAGGGATGAGTTGGCTCAAACAGGCTAGTGGTGATCAAGTGGCATATGAGGAGGGTGGCCAGCCCCTCCTCCAAATGCCCCCTGAGCCCTCTTACCTCGCCTGTTGATTTCAAGTGTGGTGGAGGATGCTGAAGTGAGGATACATCCATATCTGGGGAATATTGAGCTAGTTTCCCTGAATATAATGCTGGTGCTGCTGTCCTATTTTCTAACATTCCTTTCACGCTGTAGCACATTTTGTCTTACAGAACCATGACTTTTCGACTGATATGCTGGCATGTTATGCTAAATGTCATCCACACCTTTGTGACACATCAATGAACATCACTGGGGAATGCTGCAAGTCATCACACATTTTCTGCACTGAGGTGCTTCCGTTCCCCCAGGATTTTCCCACTGAACCGGGATAAAATAATTACATGCTGTTATGCCACTCAAAACTTCATTATTTTATTCCTGCAATTTTCTGGGTTGAGGCAGCTGCAACTGGATTTCACATCCCCACCCCACCCCCAGGAATCAAATGACACAGAAAGGAGTGTTAATCATGCACTGTATTCTGCTAACATTTTACCTTATTATTTATTAAATTTGTATAAAGATCTCAGGGTGGTTCACAGCACAAAAATAAAAATATAAAAACACAGAATACATCATAAAAACAATAACAGAAACAAAACAATACCCCCCCCCAAAAAAAACTATTTAAAAGGATATAGAATGTTAGTTAGCCAAAGGCCTGGTTGAAAAATGCTTCCAGAAGTGACTTTTACATCATGGAAAGCTCATATACAATCTATCCAACTGGATAGATACTGAGGCTATTCTGGCAAGCAGGATTTAGGCAAGGCAGATCTACTCTAGGCCATTGCTTTGTCCTAGCTCATCTCATTAACAGGTTCTTTAATTCCTCCTCACTTTCTGCCATCAAAGTTGTGTCATCTGCATATCTAAGGTTGTTGATATTTCTTCCGGCAATCTTAATTCCAGCTTGGGCTTCATGCAGTCCAGCCTTTTGCATGATGAATTCTGCATATAAGTTAAATAAGCAGGGAGACAATATACAGCCATGTCTTTTCCCAACTTTCCTTTCCCAATTTTCCTTTCCTTTCTCCTTTCCCAATTTTCCTCTTAATGAGGGTGAAAGAGGAGAGCGCAAAATATGGTCTGACTCTCAACATCAAAAAAACTAAGATCCTGGCCACTGGTCCCATCACCTCCTGGCAAACAGAAGGGGAAGAAATGGAGGCAGTGAGAGATTTTACTTTCTTGGGTTCCATGATCACTGCAGATGGCGACAGCAGTCACAAAATTAAAAGATGCCTGCTTCTTGGGAGAAAAGCAATGACAAACCTAGACAGCATCTTAAAAAGCAGAGACATCACCTTGCCGACAAAGGTCTGTATACCAGTAGTTAAAGCTATGGTTTTCCCAGTAGTGATGTATGGAAGTGAGAGCTGGACCATAAAGAGGGCTGGTCGCCAAAGAATTGATGCTTTTGATTTATGGTGCTGGAGGAGAGACTCTTGAGAGTCCCATGGACTGCAAGAAGATCAAACCTATCTATTCTGAAGGAAATCAGCCCTGAGTGCTCACTGGAAGGACAGATCGTGAAGCTGAGGCTTCAATACCTTGGCCACCTCATGAGAAGAGAACAGAAGACTCCCTGGAAAAGACCCTGATGTTGGGAAAGATTGAGGGCACAAGGAGAAGGGAACGACAGAGGACAAGATGGTTGGACAGTGTTCTCGAAACTACGAACATGAGTTTGACCAAACTGCGGGGGGCAGTGGAAGACAGGAGTGCCTGGCGTGCTCTGGTCCATGGGGTCATGAAGAGTCGGACACGACTAAACGACTAAACAACAACAACAACAACAAGCTCATCTCATAGATAAGTATGCTAAGAAACCATGTGGTGTGCTATACGTAGCTTTCATTGACTTGAAAGCCGCATTTGACTATCTCGCAAGTAAGACTATAGGTGAAGCTGACCTCAACTATAGGCAAAAGATTACTGTACCTGATTAAATGCTTATACAAAGATACTGTGCTGAAAGTTGTGCTGCTCCACAAATTGTCAACTTACAGGATCTGTAACAGCTACAAAGGGAATTAAGCAAGGCTGTATCCTAGCCCCGGCACTGTTCAACTTACATATACAGTAATTGACATTGTCCAGTGCCTAAGATCTCCAGAGTATCATGCCCCTAAACTGGCCATAAAACCCATCTCAATTCTACTATATGCAGATGACGCGGTTTTCCTATCTCAAACAAAAGTAGGCCTAAAAAGACTGATCAGATCATTTTCAGGGTATTGTCAAAGAGAACAGCTGGGCATGAATTACAAGAAAACCAAAGTCATGGTCTTCTCAAGAAACTATAGAGCTCATAGATGGCATATCGACAACCAGCCGATCGAACAGGTCAAAGTTTTCAAACATTTTGGCCTTATTTTCCAGTCCACGGAGTCATGGAGAACACACCATAAATGTGCAAAAGAAAAAGCGCCCCAAAGCACCAAAATTCTGATATACTTTTTCCACACAAAAGGTTGCAAACATATACTCTCAGTTCTGGAAGTGTTCCAAGCTAAACCCCTAGCACAGGTATTGTATGGGGCTCAGATTTGGACTGGCACTTACCATGGATCCATGGAAGCTGTCCAATCAAAGTTCTTAAGGCAAAAAAATGTCTGTCCCACCTTGTGTGCCAAACACATCATCGTGCCTAGAGGCCAATCTCTCCTCGGTAGAAATACAGATCTGGCACAGGACATTCAACTTCTAGAACTTCTAGCTTCGCCTAAATGCAAATCCCTCTAGTCTACATAATATCCCTAGTGCAACAAGACTGTCACAAGAGTGCCTGGTCTAAAACTGTCAATCAAAAACTTCTCTCTTATGGTTTATCCCCACAACAGCTACTCACCGTGGGTTATAGTAAAGCAAACAGTTTAATTTTATTTGCCAAGGCGTAAATGATATCGAGCGTCAGAACAACTTGGCCACAATAAGGAAATTTTGCCCATGGTATGACCATTTCCCATCCTCCCACTTTGATTCTCTGGCACCCTATCTAGCAATTTCAAAATATAGATACCCTTGCAAAACTGAATGTACTGCCCTTGGCTATACAGTACTTGAGGGATGATTCCAACAGATTCCATATGAAAAACGCTCATGTCCCTGTGGAGATGGCAGCCCCAAATCAGTGGCACATCCCTTCCTCACGTGCACTCTTTACAAAGATCTGAGGAACGAGATTATCACCCCTCTTTTATTGTCCATTCCGGGTTGCCCAACCCCTGCCACAGTGTCTTTTCTCCTGGCAGATCAAGAGGAGCAGATGACTGCAAAGGTTGCAAAGTTTCTAGCTGGGGCAATCAGAATAAGTTCCACGATTTGACTGCTCATTCAGGACTCTAAACTGTGTTTTATATAATCAACTTTTTATTTTATTCCGTGTATATCGCAATGTTCTTTTGTTGCTATGGCCGATGGCTGGCGGAAATAAAGTTTCATTCATTCATTCAATGTGGAAATTAAGAGTTCCAGAAAAATTGGGGAAATGGAATAAATTGCCATGTGAGTGCAGCCTGAGATTCAACTGGAAGTCTGTCTTCCTGTCAACTGGAAGTCGGTCTTCCTGTCAACTGGAAGTCGGTCTTCCTGACACTGACTGGCAGCAGCTCCCCTGGGTTAAATTATTATGATTATGATTGTAATTATTATTATAATTATATATTATATATACCGCGCCCATCTGGGTGGTTTTCCCCAGCCACACTGGGCGGCTTCCATCAAAAGATTAAAAAGACATTAAAACATCAGTCATTAAAAAATTCCCTAAACAGGGCTGCCTTCAGAAGTCTAATAAACGTCAGATAGTTATTAATTTATTTGACATCTGATGGGAGGAAGTTCCACAGGGCAGGCACCACTACTGAGAAGGCCCTCTGCCTGGTTCCCTGTAACTTTGTTTCTCTCGGTGAGGGAACCTCCAGAAGGCCCTCGGTGCTGGATCTCAGTGTCCAGGCAGAACAATGGGGGTGGAGACGCTCCTTCAGGTATACTGGGCCGAGGTCATTTAGGGCTTTAAAGGTCAGCACCAACACTTTGAATTGTGCTCGGAAACGTATTGGGAGCCAATGTAGGTCTTTCAGGACCCGTGTTATATGGTCTTGGCAGCCGCTCCCTGTCCCCAGTCTAGCTACCGCATTCTGGATTAGTTGTAGTTTCCGGGTCACCTTCAAAGGTAGCCCCACGTAGAACGCATTGCAGTAGTCCAAGCGGGAGATAACCAGAGCATGCACCACTCTGGCGAGACAGTCCATGGGCAGGTAGGGTCTCAGTCTGCGTACCAGATGGAGCTGGTAGACAGCTGCCCTGGACACAGAATTGACCTGCGCCTCCATGGACAACTGTGAGTCCAAAATGACTCCCAGGCTGCGCACCTGGTCCTTCAGGGGCACAGTTACCCCATTCAGGACCAGGGAGTTCCCCACCCCCGCCTACCCCCTGTCCCCCCAAACAGTCCTTCTGTCTTGTCAGGATTCGACTTCAATCTGTTAGCCACCATCCATCCTCCAACCTCCTCCAGATACTCACACAGGACCTTCACTGCCCTCACTGGTTCCATTTTAAAAGAGAGGTAGAGCTGGGTATCATCCGCATATTAATGAAAATCCAGCCCAAACCCCCTGATGATCTCTCCCAGTGGCTTCATGTAGATGTTAAAAAGCATGGGGGAGAGGACGGAACCCTGAGGCACCCCACAAGTGAGAGCCCAGGAGTCTGAACACTCATCCCCACCACCACTTTCTGGACACAGCCCAGGAGGATGGAGCGGAACCACTGAATAACAGTGCCAACTCCCAGCTCCTCTAGACGGTCCAGAAGGATGTTATGGTCGATGGTATCAAAGGAACTAGGAAACAGCTCTCACCTTTGTCCCTAGCTCGCTGGAGATCATCGACCAGCGTGACCAAGGCAGTTTCAGTCCCATGATGAGACCTGAATCCTGATTGGAAGGGATCCAAATGGTCCGCATCCTCCAGATGTGCTTGGAGTTGTTCAGCAACCACCTGCGCAATCACCTTGCCCAAGAATGGAAAATTTTAGACTGGGCGATAGTTGGCCATGTTGGCCCGGTCTAAAGATGTTTTTTTAAGAAGCGGTTTAATGACCGCCTCTTTCAGCAGTTCTGGGAAGGCTCCCTCACAGAGGGAAGCATTCACCACCCCGTGGAGCCCATCACCCAGTCCTTCCCAGCTCACTTTTATTAGCCAGGATGGGCAAGGATCAAGGAGACAGGTGGTTGGTTTCACTCATCCAAGAAGCCTGTCCACATCCTTGGAGGTAACAGATTGGAATTGATTCCATGCAATTCGACTAGACAGGACTCCAGCACTCTCCTGCCCTGGCCCTGCTACCACAATAGAGTCTACCTCTTTCCAAATCTGAGCGACTTTACAGTATCTGCAAAAAACTTTGCAAAATCGTTGCAAGAGATCTTGGGGTCTTTACCAGGCCCCGATGGCAAAGGTGGTTCCATTAAATTGTGAACCACCTGAAAGAGTCCCCTGCTGCTATTTTCTGCAGCTGCAATAGAGGCGGTGAAGAAAGTCCTCTTTGCCATTGCTATCGCCACTTGGTAGGCTCAATGTCAAACTCTAACCCGTGTCCGGTCCAATTCAAGATGAGTTTTCTGCCACAGCGGAATTATTATTATTATTATTACAGACAGGGCTCCTTCCCACCCTACCTGGTGATTCCTGGTATTTGAATCCAAATATTCTGGCAGGATATGAGCTATGGGCCTCCTTACTCAGGGAAAGACGCTGACTTTGTCACTGGGGCCCTCCCTCCCTCCCTCTCTCCCGGTTTGGCACAGGTGACTGCTCACCTGCCATACTTAGAAACAGGAAAAGAAAACACCATCTCCTTGACCCTCAATTGTGCATGCATCAAGGAAATTCTTGCTTGACATGCTCCGCTAGGGAAATCGCCTTGCCAAGGCCCCGGCTTGTAAACAAAACCTGTGGGTAGGATGTGCCAAAGAGGTGTTGCTCAACTGGGCGTCCACGACACAGAAATGGGCAGGCAAAGCAGAGTCCCAGTTCCAATGACAAGGGAGGGAGGGAGGCGGGGACAGAGGGGGGCATGATTGGCTGCATCAATATCTACAAGAAGGCAACCTTTGTACAGTGGCACATCTACCTGTGTAAGCTTTGTTTGGTGGCGACGGGATCTGACAGTTCGCTCGCTGCATTCCTGCTTGGGGTCATCCAGCTTGCCCTCTTCTGCCACCTGGAGGTAAGTGGAGAGGGGCCCCCTCTTACCACGCACGCACCAAAGGCAGGTATGGAGAAAGTGGGTAGCAAAATAAGTTTTCTCTTTCTCTCTCTTAATCATTACTAAAATCAGGAGCCTCAGAACAGCTGTAAGAAAGGAGTCCCGCTCCCAATTATCCTGTGGAACATGCTGCCACAAGAGGCTTGTTCACACATCACACTGAGCTCAACTACAAACTTGTCTCTAGACATTTGCAAGTGTTTATGTGGAACAGTGTGTGTGTGTCCCCTTGATTTGTACAGCTCAGCTTTTCGCGTACACAGATTGTACACATGTTGGATGCTGTTGGAACACCTCTAAGGTGTGGGCTGTGGCGATGGTAGCCCCTAGGTTTTAGTGATCTGAAAAGAAGTTTGGATTAGGATCAGAGTTCTCTCCATGACTACTTGTCATGATGGGGAAATGGAACTTCCACGTTCAGAGGCAGTGTATCTCTGTGCATTCGTGAGTGCCAGTTGCTGGGCAGCAATATTAAGATGTGGCTGTTACTTTCATGCCCTGTTTATTGGCCTCAGCAGCCAGCAGTTGGTTGGCTGCTGTGTTGGGAAGCTCTTTTTATATGAGAATATATATATATACAGTGTGTGTGTGTGTGTGTGTGTGTGTGTGTGTGTGTGTGTGTGTGTAGGCATGCTGCCTGTCGGTTCCCTCATGATATCAACATAGCTGCTAGCCATGACAGTTATAGAGCATCTAGGTTCAGGAGCAGTCTATCTTCAATTGCCAATTAATGGGAAGCTTTCATGCCCTGCCGGGGGGTCCTTGCAGGTCATCATGGGAAATGGGAAGCAGATATTTCATGGGACCTGGGTCTCATCCAGCATGGCTCTTTTATTTTCATTTATACAAAGTGGTGCTCTGTTTATTTATTTTATTGATTGAATGTTCATACGTAATCTGAACTTTTCATAAAAGTACTGTATATCAAGTCAACAAAATCATAATAATATCAGTAAAAAGCAAAATAAAACATAATTTTAAAAACCCAGTATAACAACAGTAAATACCAGTAAGTTAAAAGAAAATTTCATCCTGCGGTATAGTTTTCAGAAGATGTTTGCTAAACCTCTACTGGCAGGGAGTTCCCCAGGTAGAGCCTGCCACTAAAGGCTTGCTCCTAGTGTTGGCCAACTTCAGAGATGGGGGGAACCACTGGAAGTACTCCATTAAGAGGATCTCAGCAACTGAGATCGCGCATAAGGGATCAGATTAATCCTGAAGGTACCCTGGGCTCAGGCTGTTTAGGACTTTGTGGATTACCTGGTATGGTAGCAAAATGGCAATCAGTGTAGTTTTCTTCCTGTTCTGGTCAGAGAACGAGTTGTGTCTTGGCTCCACTGTAGGCAGCATTTCTTGTCAAAATGATGGTAGACTAGCCATGCGTCCCCAGGCATTTATATAGAGCATTTGTAGCCTGCTCTTTGGTCAAAAAGGGTTCCCAGACTTGTCCAAAGCTTGTAATATAAAAAACAAAACAAGAAGGGACAAGAAGGGAAGAGGAGAAAAGCAAACTCAGGCATTCTTAAACTGAGTGCCATAGCCACCAATGGCAGTTCTGTTTATTTAACAACAACAACAACAACAACAACAACAACAACAATTTTATTATTTCCATCTTGCCCATCTGGCTGGGTTTCACCAGCCACTCTGGGTGGCTTTCAACAGAATATTAAAAACAGAATAAAACTTCAAACATTAAAAACGTCTCTAAAGAGGGCTGCCTTCAGATGTCTTCTAAAAGTCAGATAGTTGTTTATTTCCTTGACATCTGGTGGGAGGGCCGGTGCCACCACCGAGAAGGCCCTCTGCGTGGTTCCCTGTAACCCCACTTCTTGCAGTGAGGGAACCGCCAAAAGGCCCTCGGAGATGGACCTCAGTGTCAGGCTGAACGATGGGGGGTGGAGACGCTCCTTCAGGTATACTGGGCCAAAACCGTTTAGGGCTTTCAAGGTGAGCACCAACACTTTGAATTGTGCTCAGAAATGTACTGGGAGCCAATGTAGGTCTTTCTGGACCAGTGCTATATGTTCTCGGAGGCCGCTCCCAGTCACCCGTCTACCTGCCGCATTCTGGATTAGTTGTAGTTTCACAACTATTAATTGCACCAAATGTTTTGTGCATCTGTGCCTAATCCCGCCCTGAATGAATTAATCTTTATTTGCATCAGCCATTGGCCATAGCAATAAAACAACAATACGATATACAAAGAATAGAAATAAAAAGTCAATTATATAAAATACATTTTAGGGTTTTCAATTAAATAGTGAAATAGTGGATCTTATTCTGATTGCCCCAGCTAAGAACCTTGCAACCTTTGTTGTCACCTGCTCATTTTGATCTGCCAAGAGAAAGGACACTGCGGCAGCGGTTGGGCGACCCAGAATGGACAATAAAAGAGGGGTGATAATCTCACCCTTATCTACAGTGTTGGGTTTTTTTTAATTAGTGTGTGTATTTCTTTTTGTAAATCTAAATATATAAAATAAAATTGGGACTAAGGTTTATTCTCAGGACAGTGGAAGGCGTGTGTGCTGTGTCCCACTGGTGAAGTGGTGGTGTCAGCCCCCATCATTCTTCTGATAGGAAATACTGGGCGTGTATGGAATGGGGGTTTGAGGAGGATCAGCTGAAAACGTCCCTATTTTCACCTGAAGAATGTTGGAGGGAATGTTAGACTGGCTTCCTCTTTGTTATCCTTTCACCGGTAGGCTAAGGCCTTCCTGTCCAGACAGACCTTTGGAAACTAACGTTCAGGCGACACTGATCACTGACTGGGCTGTGGTCCAGACAAGCAGGATTTTAGTTACTGGTTCCAAATGTGTTCTGATGTTTTTCAATTATTGTTTTTAACTAGTCTGTTTTTATGACTCTATATTTTATAACTGAAGTTTTTAAATGATGTGAGCCACCTTGAATCCCAATTTGGGAGTAAGGTTGGATAGAAATGTAAGAAAAGAAAGAAAGAAAGAAAGAAAGAAAGAAAGAAAGAAAGAAAGAAAGAAAGAAAGAAAGAAAGAAAGAAAGAAAGAAAGAAAGTCTGGGGAGATTTCCTGAGGGCCAGACAAAGAGGTATGGAGGGCCGTATTTGGTTCTCAGGTCTGAGGGATACAGCAAACATCCCACACACATAGCAGCAACACATTTGCCTCCCCAACATAATGAGAGTACTGTATAGCAATGCTTTACCCATCTCTTAAAGCTCCAATATTTTAACAGTCTCATAGAAAAGAGAATTCTGGCCAGGGCAGTTCCCTAGCTTCTGCAGCACTGAGAGGTGATAACCCTTATCTGTAAAGTTCCCTCATCCACAAATGACGAATGGTTTCGCACCTCATATTCCAGTCAACTATTCTACTTATGTTTCCTCTCCTTGCTACTATTTTCCATGATCTTTTTTGTTTATATGATGTCTTATTCTGATTTTATTTCATCAATTGTTTGTAGTTATAAAGAGAAAGCAAGACACGTGTATTATAATAATAATGATTTTTAAAATGATATCCAAATAAGTCATGTACAGAGGAAGTCAAAAGAAACAGATGGGCTTAAGTGTGACTAACATCTGGATATGATTGTGTTGATACAGTACAAATAAGACATTACTTGGATATGATTATGTTGATATACAGTACAAATAAATCACACACAGAGCAGACCCATGGAAATCAAAGGGAAAGTATGACTCACATTGCCAATGACATAATTATTACCATCATTATAGGAGCTCTGTGTTCAGCTTCAGGTACAGTATATTCCTGCCAATCATTTTCTCTACATAAAATAAAGATGGTGATGCCATGGAATGAATCAGCTTAGGTCCAGGGTGTACTTAGGAAGCTGTCATGGTGAGAAAGACGATTGATCTACCTAGCTCAGTATTGTCTACACTGATTGGCAGCGGCTCTCCAGGGTTTCAGGCAGGGAGTTTTTCCCAGTAGTAGTCATACCTCGGGTCACGTATGCTTCGGGTTACGTACTTCCAGGTTGCGTACTCCGCAAACCCAGAAGTATTTTTCACCACTTTTCGCCCCGCATGCGGTCTGCGCATGCGCAGAACCACGATATCACGCTTTCGCGCATGCACAAAATGGACGCTCGGGTTGCATACTTTTCAGGGCGCGAACAGCACCATGGAACGAATTGAGTACATAACCCAAAGTACCACTGTACATGGGTAGGAATTTAACTTGGGACTTCCTGCATGCAAGGCAAATGCTCTACCACTGAACAACGACGCTTCCCTACCTTGTGTGGGACACCTGCCAGTTGACTACCAGACCAGGCCCATAGCTCAGTTGAGCATGAGATTCTTAACCTCAGAGTTTCAGAATCATGCGTTTGAGCCCCACTTTTGAGGAAAAGATTCCTGCATTGCAGGGAGTTGAAGTAGATGGCCCCCGTGGCCCCTCCCAACTCTTAGATTCTATGACTTTCTATGACTGACTGACTCTGTGGTTGATATAAGATTTAGGCTGCAATCCTGTACACACTTACCTAGGAGCAATGGAGACTGGTCCACCATTAGTGCAAATATGGCGCAGTCTCATGAACTTCAGTCTGCCCTCAGCCAATTCCCTCCTTCCTGCCTTCCTACTTACAACCACTCCAGGAGATGGCCCAAGCTGCCAGCTTCCTCCCCCTCCTTAGTTTCACTGTTGCCGTTAACTCTGCAGGGAAGAGCATGGGGATAAAACTTACCTGGCTCTACCTGACAGCAGCTATATGGCACCACCCATTTTTAAGCTCCCTGCCTTCCACCCTACCAGTCCCAATGGGCACAAGGCAACACAGCCTGAAAATAGCTTGCATTAAACTCAGTGGGGCTGCACTGTTAAACTTGTGGCTTCTTCAGACTGCATTTGTAATCACTAAGGCTACCATACACCATACATTTAAAACACCCACACAAACACACACACAGAGAGAATAATAGGAACTGTTGCCCTCTCTCTTTCTTTGCCTCTTCAGCAGTGCAATGGCAGATTCAGAAGTGCAGGGTCCCTTCATGGTAATCACCCAAGCCTTCTACAGTTACCAGGAACAAGCTTAAAACTTTACTCTGCTTATATTAGAACCGGATGTTTAATCCAGCTCTTGCAGAACACCAGCCAGCAGTCTCAATCCAAAACAGTGATAGGCTGATCAGAGAGGAGATAAGCATTCTTTCTAATAAGGTCCTTTACAAGGTTGAATATCAGTGCAAGTAAAAGGAAACAGAGGGAAAGAACCAGTGCTTTTAAAAGTGAATGATTATACATAGCATACATATATGGCGTGCTGCTTTGCATATGGTTCGGGAAACAATACTGTCCACCAAGGCCAGCCTCCTTTCAATCTGTTACTAAAAGCACACTGCCTTCTGACTAAGGCCACATTCATACATTTAAAGCACCACTATACCACTTGAAATAGTCATTAAGTTCCCTCAAAGAATTTGGAAGCTCTGGTTTGTTCCCTTCCCAGAGCTACAATTCCCAGAGTTCCTGTGAAGAGATATTGACTGTTAAACCACTCTGAGAATGGTAGCTCCAGCAGGGTATAATGGGATGTCTCCTGACAAACTACAAACTTCACAGAATTCTTGGCAGGAAGCCATGACTGTTTCAAGTGGTATCATAGTAGTAGTAGTAGTAGTAGTAGTAGTAGTAGTAGTAATAATAATAATAAATTTTTATTTATACCCTGCCCTCCCCAGTCAAAACCGGGCTCAGGGCGGCTAACACCAATAAAATTACAATAAAACATGAAAAACAATTCATTAAAATACAGATTGAAATAAATATTAAAATTTAAAATGCAGCCTCATTTTAAGTAGTCCATAAATCCAAACCATGAGGGAGGAAAAACACAGGGGTCAGACTAAGTCCAGCCCAAAGGCAAGGTGGAAAGATGACAAATCCCACAGGGCCCTGGTCTCCTGTGAAATAGTGTTCCACCAAGTTGGGGCCAATACTGAAAAGGCCCTGACCCTAGTAGAGGCCAATCTAGCCACCTTATGGCTCGGGATCTCCAGAATATTGTTGTTTGTGGACCTTAAGGTCCTCCGCGGGGCATACCAGGAGAGGTGGTCCCGTAGGTACAAGGGTCCCAAGCTTTAAAGGTCAAAACCAGCACTTTAAACCTGACCCTGTACTCCACCGGGAGCCAGTGCAGCTGGTAAAGCACTGGATGAATGTGATCCCGCGGCCGGGACCCCATAAGCACTTTAAATGTATGGTGTGGATGTGGCCCAATAATGTATTGATTCTGCCTTCAGAATCCGATGGTGATCCCTGAAGAAAGTTGAAGCAGAAGAGCTTGTAAGAGCAAGACGGGGGTTGATTTTGGGGGAACTTTCCTTAAGAGATTATTTTTTAAGGGTGGAAAACAGCAGTTTAGCCCCAGGAACAGGTCTGTTTCCTCAGCACCCTCATAAAGTCACCCTAGACACATTTACCTGGGAGGAAGTCCCTTTGTACTCCATGGGTCTTCTCTACTGAGTGCAAATGGACTTCCTCCCTGGTACAGAAGCTGTTTTAGGGCAGCTCCACCGGTTCACCCACACTGGGCACCGAGTGGATAAGATGGGAGGGTTCTAGGACCCTGTTGGAGCCCTCGCACCTCCTTCCCAAAGCCTAGCACAGTGGCCTAGCTCAGGACCATAGGACCAACGTCCAGCCCTACCAGGCAAATGTGATATGATGGTTTAATGCGACCATAAATGCACTCACACATCCCTTTATCATCCAGGCTGCCTGCTTGTTGATGTTAAATGTCAGACAGGTGCCTAAGATTGAGTTTTTATTCAGTAAGGACTGCCGGCTGCATTTTCTATCATTTGTTTGGAACATTAGTCGTTCAAGGGCACTAAGTTTAGGGGTCGGCATTGCAAGGGAGCAACAGGCCCCTTCGGAACAACATACACTCCAGTGTGGGGCTGGATGACTGCAACTCTGCCCTTCTTCCCATGGGCAAAGTCAAGCGGGAGGGGGCAGCTGCCCCCTCCCAATCAAGAAAAATAAATAAAAATGCAAAAATGCATAGGTAACTAAGGTCCTCCCCCCCCCCCGCTTTCCTACTTCCTCCCCACCCAGAGATCTGAACTGATTACTTCTCACCTGGAGATGGTGAGAATTGGGAATTCCTGCATCCAAACTAACACTCAGCTGTGGACCTTCCCCTAAATATAATTTTTATAAAGCAAGATTCTCATCCTCAGAGTCCGGAACAAAGAGCTGTTTCTTTAAAATAGGAACATAGAAAGCTGCCTTATCAGTATCAGTCAGACCCATTGGTCTTTCTAGCTCCATACAGTAGACACTGACTGGCAGCAGCTCTCCAGGGTTTCAGGCAGGCGCCTGTCCCACTTGTTATTGGAGGTGCTGGGGATTGAACCTTCAATCTTTTGCCTGCAAAGGAGATACTCTACCACTGAAGATTCCACCCCTCATGCCAAAGATCTGGATGGGTTACAGTGCTTGCGGAATTAGGTTCCAGTCGTCATGGTTCTGAATAAAGGCCTTGTTATAAAATCATATTTGGGGGGGAGTGTTGCAGGTCTCTGTCATTTTCCCGACGGAGCTGAACTTAGCGCAAATTCAGGAGCTTCCGATCAGCGCCTGTCCTTCTTAAAAGGCAACGCATTTTGGGGTTCATATTTTTCATAACAGCCTGGTATGAATAGAAAGCTGCCTTGTACCAAGCAAGACCATTGTTCCATCTAGCACAGTATTATCTACACCAGGCACCAGCAACCTCCAATCCATGGGCTGGATCTGGCCCACGGAGGCCGCTTATCCGGCCCATGAGCCGCCTGGTCACTGAGCCGCCCACTTGGCAAGCCCCCCCCCACGCTGCGCTAAACCGGCACAGTGTAGCGCAGGGACTCACTGAGCAGTGCCGGAAATGGTGCCTGTGCCTGCGCAGACACCGGAAATCGTGGGCGCGATTTCCGGCGTTTGTGCAGCCGCAGAAGCGATTTTCGGCACTGCAGACCTGCGCAGACACCATTTCCGGCGTCGCACTGCGCCTGTCCGGCCCACGGACGATGCCCATGGCCAGATAACCTTGCTGGCGCCTGGTCTACATTGACTGGCAGTGGCTCTCTGGGGTTTCAGACAGAGTCTTCCCAGTCCTACCTGGAGATGCTGCTGGGGATTGAACCTGGGACCTTCTGCATGCCAAGCAGATGCTCTACCGCTGAGCTGTCCCTTCCTCAGCATTAGGCTATTACTCGTATCACAGGTGATTTATATCTGCCACTGAACCAACCAAACTTCCTGGATTTTTCCACATACCTTTGTTTCAAGTGAAATGACGCAAAAACGCACTGCACCTAACCTTTCAAAAGCGAGACTTGAGACTTATCACACGATCCATCTTCATTAAATAATAATAATAATAATAATAATAATAATAATAATAATAATAATAATAAAAGTAGTGACAGGCCTCAGCTGACAACGTGACTGTGTGCATTAGGCATTTAAAGTGTTTTTTTAAAAAAAATATCCTGCTCTCGCAGGAGAACAGCGTGCCAGGCCGCTGTAAACTTGTTCAAACAGCAATGTTCTTTTGCTCTCAGAGATGTCACTATTTTAAAGGGCATAGGAGGCTGTTGCAGCCCAGATGTTATCTTGCGAACTCCCCTGACTGAAATCTGAGCCCCAATTAAAGGGGATGCCATGCGTGCCATACCCTTAACCAGAAGGGCAGGATACCAAAGGATGACCAATTCATTTATCATAAATTTATTTACATTACTGTATTACATGTGGTATTATTTATGTTTACCTGTGGGATTAACTTACCCCATACATGCCAACTTGACAACTTCACAAGTGCCATGCAATACTTCTTCCACACTTGAAAGAAACTGAAATGTTAGCTTGGGGGCACCTACACTTTGGAACTCCCTGCCTATTGGCATCAGGCAGGTGCCTTCCTGGCACCCTTTTCAACATCTGCTTAAAAACATTTTTGTTTAGTCAAGCCTATCCAGACATGTTGTTGTTGTTGTTTAGTCATTTAGTCGTGTCCGACTCTTCGTGACCCCATGGACCACAGCACGCCAGGCACTCCTGTCTTGCACTGCCTCCCACAGTTTGGTCAAACTCATGTTCGTAGCCTCAAGAACACTGTCCAACCATCTTGTCCTCTGACGTCCCCTTCTCCTAGTGCCCTCAATCTTTCCCAACATCAGGGTCTTTTCCAAGGATTCTTCTCTTCTCATGAGGTGGCCAAAGTATTGGAGCCTCAGCTTCACGATCTGTCCTTCCAGGGAGCACTCAGGGCTGATTTCCTTAAGAATGGATAGGTTTGATCTTCTTGCAGTCCATGGGACTCTCAAGAGTCTCCTCCAGCACTCAGGGCTGATTTCCTTAAGAATGGATAGGTTTGATCTTCTTGCAGTCCATGGGACTCTCAAGAGTCTCCTCCATGGACAAAGACAACAGGCATCCAGACATGTAGACCTGACTTATGTTTTGTTTTCAGCAAGCGTTGATTTTAATCATCTTTTGAATATTTTGAATACCTGGTTTTTTATCAATCATTTCAATGTTTTCTTTTATATAACTGTAAACTGTGTTGGGGTTCTTATTTTTCTGGGCACCACAGTTTAAGAAAGATATTGACAAGCTGGAGGTTTAGGATCAGAGTTCTCCTTCTCCTATATGGGCTGCCTTCCCAGATTGACAAGTTCCATCTGCCCCTCACTTCCCTCTACAGCACATGCAAAACCGCCTTCTTGACCACTGGACCCACTCTTGGTCTCATCCGCTCAATCCACCAAAGCCTGTCTTTGCATTCAGGGTCCCTAACTCACCAGACCCATCAGCTACCTTCACCAGGTTTAGGTGGCCAGTTGAAGCCATTCCTGGGGTGTGGCCGCTGTCACATGCTGACAACTTCTAGGAGCCACACATGAGAGCTAAGTGCTGAGTTGGGGCAAAGGAGGACAAACTACCCCAGAAGAAGCATGACGTGTCACCCACCAGAGGTACTACCTCTCCCCTAACACCCCATACACCCCATAGGTAGATACCGTATAATATAATTAACAGAATACTGGGTGTGGGTGACGCTTTGGTCTAAACCACTGAGCCTCTTGGGCTTGCCAATCAGAAGGTTGGTGGTTCGAATCCCCACGACAGGGTGAGCTCCCGTTGCTCTGTCCCAGTTCCTGCCAACCTAGCAATTCGAAAGCATGCCAGTGTAAGTAGAAAAATAGGTATCGCTGCGGCAGGAAAGTAAACGGCATTTCCGGGCGCTCTGGTTTCTGCCATGGTGTTCAGTTGTGCCAAAAGCAGTTTATTCATGCTGGCCACATGACCCGGAAGCTGTCTGTGGACAAACGCCAGTTCCCTCGGCCTGAAAATGAGATGAGCGCTGCAACCCCATAGTCGCATTTTACTGGACTTAATTGTCCAGGGGTTCATTACCTTTTACCTTAATGCAGGGGTCAGCAAACTTTTTCAGCAGGGGGCCAGTCGACTGTCCCTCAGAACTTGTGGGGGGGCAGGACTATATTTTGAAAAAAAATATATGAATGAATTCCTATGCCCCACAAATAACCCAGAGATGCATTTTAAATAAAAGGATACATTCTACTCATGTAAAAACACCAGGCAGGCCCCACAAATAACCCAGAGATGCATTTTAAATAAAAGGACACATTCTACTCATGTAAAAACATGCTGATTCCCGAACTGTCTGCAGGCCGGATTGAGAAGGCAATTGGGCCGCATCCGGCCCCCGGGCCTTAGTTTGGGAACCCCTGCCTTAATGAATAGAATAGAATAGAATAGAATAGAAAAGAAATATGTGATGTGGGGCGTGTCCAAATGGCCCATTCATTCAGAATTAATCCCAATTTCCTTACACAAAGTTTATGTGATGGTTAGACTAGGTCTGGCTTTTATTGAGTATTTGTCCTGCTTTGTTTGTGCGGAAGTTATGTGACAATGAGCATTCAGAGTTTATCCTGATCTGCTTATAGAGTATTTACTTGTCTTCCCATTAGTCATTTGTTCATCCAACACTTTCCAGTGCTTTTTTCCTGTCACTTTCTAAAACATAAAAAGTCACTGAAAAAAATTGAAAACATAGGAAGCTGCTATATAGTGAGTCAGACCCATTGTTTTTTCTAGCTCGGTATTGTTTGCACTGGCTGGCAGTGGCTCTCCAGGGATTCAGCCAAGAGAACATTTCTGGCCCTGCCTGGAGATGCCATTAGGGACTGAACCTTGGACCTTCTGCATGCAAAGCAGGTTCTCTGCCCCTGAGCCGCAGCGCTTCCTCACAGGACTCAGTCATCAGGCTCCTTCATCAATCTTCTCAGGGCATGTTAGGATAGGAGTACAGGACCCCTGGTCTGGTGGCTTAATTAGTGTGCCTCCACCCCACCCATTTCAACCAAGCCACATCAAGTGTTGGGCATGTAAGGATGCAGCCAACCCAAAAGGGTTTTTTCAGGAAGTATAAATCAGCTGACCAGTGCACCCAGATAAAACGACTCCGAAAAACCCAGCAATCAGCTGATTTCAAACCCTGCAATAGGCGATGATGTCATTGTGATACCAGGTGATTGACAAGTGGCCGGCACCACCCCCTGTCAGACTTCACCCACCAAGGGTGGGGGAGGTATCAACCTGCTGGCTATCCAGATCTACCTCACCACACTTGGTTTGCACAGACCAATGGAAAGGCAGCTTTCTATCACCTTGTCATATTTCATCATGATGGGCAGGTGTGGCTGGTATCAGATCCTTCACATGCACCTCCATCTACATCCAGCCCCTCCTGCCCAGGACTGGCTGTTTGGAATGTGCTAGTGCTGTTTGCCAGGGTTTTATTTCTGGGCAGAAGCCCAAGGCCTTGTTGAACATATGGGTGGATCCCTTTGTCGATCCTGTTTTTGTGAGCTTCTTTATTGCCAGTGGGTTTATCTAAGGCCTGTTATATATAGTTTCTTTGAAAGGGATTGTTAGACAAGCTATGTCAGTTGCCAAATGGGTGACAGGCAAGGAAGCTACTGAATCAGACCCATTAGGCCATGGGTTGGCAAACAAAGGCCCGCGGGCCGCATCAGGCCCAATTGCCTTCTAGATCCGGCCCGTGGACGGTCCTGGAATCCTGGCAGCTAGCATAGTGCGTGTGCGATGGCTTTTTGCGACTCAGCCAGGCTTGGGCGTCAAAAGTGAGGAATCCTGGCAGCAATCTTTTCTTCCGGGGGGGGGGGAGAGGGAAAAGGAGCCACAGTTTGGATTTCCTCCATGGAGCTGCTGGCGACTGACCTCAGGAAGAGCAGTTGCGGAGGCAGGGGCTTGGAGGTGCCTTGGGACCGACACCTGCCGGTGTCTGTGGCGGCGGTGCTCCCCACCAAAGGAAGCGGGGAGCGCCTGGGCGGCTGCACTCCAAAGCGGTTCTGCGCTCTGCTGGGAGGCCGCTCGTTAGCTACACAGTGCGAGCCATGGAAAGGTGAATAGCTGCTGCCGCCTCGTCTTTCCTCACAAGGGCAAAAGAACGTTTTTGCTTGAGTGGCGCCGCTCTGACTTAGCGTGGCCAATGGCTGTTCCCTTCACCCACGCATGCGCACACGTTCTCCAGGGCTGATAGGAATGGCGTGCTTACCTCAGCCCCCCACCCCGCCTTACGAGAGAAATAATGTCAACATATAAAATGCAAAGGAAGCAATATGGGTGTATGAGGGAACACCTCCCACCCCACAAAAAAATCACATTTGGGCAACGTTGGGGTTGGTCCCAATAAGGTTTGGGGGGATGTAAAAAAAATGTGAGTCATAATCATGGCAACATATAGTCTGGCCCCCCACAAGGTCTGAAGGACAGTGGACCAGCCCCCTGCTGAGAAAGTTTGCTGACCCCTGCATTGGGTGATGTAGCTCTGTACTTCCCACACTAACTGGCAGCAGCTGTCCAGGGTTTCATGGAACTGTGTGAGAGTTTTTAGGGAACCCATATCCCCCTCACAGAAATATAGTTCCCAAAGGTCCCTGGGAAGAGGGATTGACTGTTAAACTACATCCAGGAAAGGAACAAGGGTCTCCTCTCGGCACCCTTAGCAAACTACAGCTCCCAGGATTCTTTGTGGGAAGCCATGACTGTTTAAAGTGACATGATACTGCTTTGAATGTACAGTGCACATGTGGCCTCAGCTGCTTCACTAACTTTAGGTGGCTTGGGAAGAAATGGATGGAGGAGAGAAGAGCCATCAGCCATAGTAGCTGAAAGCAGCCTCCAGGCAAGGGACAGGCAATTCTCATACAATGAGGTCCTTTGTGAGATTACACAGTCTTTATCTTTAAAAAAAGAAAGAAAGAAAAAGAAACACTTATGATATGTGAACTGCCAAATTCTACTTCTCAAGCAATGGTAAGCCAGGAAAGAAAACACAAGAAGAGAATACCTTTCAGAAGTTGGCAAGGTCTTATTGGGGAGGGGGGTTAAGGTAAGGTTAGCAGATTCCCCCCCCCCAATTAATCCAGGGACACTGTTCAATTTCATTGGATTTTGTCAGGAGACTGATTTGTAAATCTGGGGACTGGGAAACGAGAATGTCTGGTAACCTTAGGTTAAGGTGCTCATGTGCCCTCTATTTGACAGCGTCTTCTATTTCTCTATTTAACAGGCCATCCAATACAAGGTCAACAACTTTAGGTGGGTATGCCAGTCATTCAGTTCCTAACTAGTTGAAATTCCCAAGAGGGGCATAAAGCCAACATTCTGTCTATAGTTCTATGCTCCCACCACCCAATATTCTGAGGTAGGCTGCATTTGAACATAGATGCTCCATTCTTAACTTTCATGACTACTGTTGGATCAGATCAATAGCTTATCTAGTCCAGCACCCTGTATCTCCCAGTGGCCAGCCAAATGCCCCAGGGAATCCCACAAAGAGAGCTTGAATCCAAATGGTACTCAACAAGTATTGATTGATTTTATTATTATCAACTTATGTTCCTTCCCCTGCTTTTTAATGGAATTTGGAGGGAACCTGAGAAAGGCACGGCAGTTATTTCCATGAAGTGAGGATTGGCGTAACCTGCCAAGCCCCACCTCCCCACCTCAATATTTATCTTGCCACAACATACAGAAGACTTCAGGCTCGTTCTCAGCTGAGCCACACAGCAAACTCTGGTGTAGCAACCAAGACTAACACATTAACCCTCCTTTTCAAAGCCAAAAAGGCACCCATCCATGTCTGTCTATGTTCTATTTTAGGGTTGCCATATTTCAAAAAGTGAAAATCTGGACACACAAAAATTGTTTTTGACCTACTTTTAAGAAAATTAACCAAAGTCTACATTTCCGACATGGGTTGCCATACGTCTGGATTTTCCTCAACATTTGATGGATTTCCGCCTGGACACGACTGCCGAATCCTGGGAATGACCGGGAAATTCTGGGTGTATGACAACCCTTTATCTACTGGCGGAGGCATTGCAACTCTGGATGCCAGTTGCTGGGAATCACCAGTGGGGGAGAGTTGCTCTAGCGCTCACTTCCTGCTTGCGGCCTCCCCACGGACATCTGTTTGACCACTGTGGGAACAGGACTGGATGGGCCTTTGTCCTAATCTTGCAGGGCTCTTATTTATTTGCTTCTAGGAAAAAGTGCTGATTCACATGCTGCTTGGTAAACAAAGAGCTGGTGTGGTATGAGCTGAGTAACCACTTGTTCAAATGTCACTCTCACCATAGATGCATTAAATTACCTTTGGAAAGCACTTATATGGCCTCAGACAACTCGCTCCAGTCTCAGTCACAGCTACCGGCCGGTGAGAACTACCGGAAGAGCTCTCTAGGTTCCTGCTACAGGTAGGTAGCCGTGTTGGTCTGAGTCTAAACAAAATAAAAAAAGTTTTTATTTTGGTACCGGTATGAGCTTTTGTGTGCATGCACTGATGAAGTGTGCATGCACACGAAAGCTCATACCAAAATAAAAACTTAGTTGGTCTTTAAGGTGCTACTGAAGGAATTTTTTTATTTAGGTTCCTGCTGCTACTGCAGCATCAGCAGCACTTACGGAGTTAAAAGGAAAAGGGAAACCAATTGCACCTGTTTATCTACTGTGTGGCCTTGGGAGCTTTCCTTTCCATTCGGATATCTTTAGTGATCCATGTAATTGATTCTGGCACAAAGTCAAGCGGCAATCAGACGTGCCGCCCAGAGATTCACACACCCATACCCACACATACAACATACCAGGTTTCTCTCTCTCCCCCCCCCCCGCCTCACGGTTTCAAAATTTTCAATAGTGAAAGAATTGGGGGAATCTTCATTTAGATGCAGAAGCTGTCCAGATGTAGAAGTCATCATCTGCATCCCCCAGGATTCTGGGCTCAGTTACAACATACCGTAAAAATTTCCCCAGAATTTGCATCTGTTACCAATGCCCCAATGCAAGTAACTCATTTGGGAGTGATCTGCAGAGGGTTGGATTAGATGACCCTTTAGGCCCCTTCCAGTGCTACAGTTTTATGATTCTGTGGTTCATGTTTGCCTCCAGCCTTACAGAAATGCATTGCCTTGGTATAATGCATTTACTGTATGAAGCTTTCAAAATATGTACATGGAAAAGGGAAATAAATCCACAAAAATTCCTATCCCCACCCACCTGCAAAAATAAAAACCCAGACTATTTCCTCATATGCCCTTTAGTCATTCATTCACTCATTTAATCTTAACTAAAAGACTTAAAAGTGGCTATTCAGGACTAGTAATAAGCTTACATTCTAAAAGTCATAGAGGGGAGGGGGGAGGAGTAGCAAGCTCAGGGACCAGTTCACTTGCCCATATATCCCTGTGGCAGAAGGTGATTATGGTAAGGTTGCCATATTCCCAAAAGTGAAAATCCGGACAAAGTTGTTGTTAAATCTTTGGGATTTTTACAGCATTTTTCTTAAGAAATTGCTCTAGTTGCCATATGTCTGGGTTTCCCCAGACATCTTGCTCATTCGATGAAAATCTGCCCAGACACCATTTTGACAGCCTGATTCCCAGACATGTCTGGGGAAACCCAGACGTATGGCAGCCCTAGATGATGGACTCTCCCTTGTTGGAGCTTGGTTGGTTGGTCTCTGTCAGGGATGATAAAATGTCGATTCCTTTACCAAGAAGGGAGCTGGATTAGAGGACTTCCTGGATCCCTCCCAACTCATGATTCTATGGTTCTATTATCTTGATGGATGGACAGGAAATTCTTTGTGTTTTTAGGAATTTAGCTATGGGCAACAGATGGAACAGCTGGTACCTCCCAGCAGCCCTGGGCATTCTGAGCATGTTCTCCTTCACGGCCCTGCTCCTCATTTTGGTGGGAATCCACAATGTCACACTGCCTCCAGATAACAAGGTGAGTGTGCAGCCATACTTGATACGATGGACTTTTCTTTGAGGCAAATCCACTGAGTTATTTAAGAAACAAATGTACTCCTATTATATAGGCGTGGGGAACCTCAGGCTTCTCCATTTGGCCTCCAGGATTCTCCCCAGGCCATACACCCCTTTCCAGTCACACCCCTCATTGGAGCTTTTCTGCCTGGCTGGAACATGTCCCCTTGAGCTCTGATTATGCCTCTTCTTTGTCAGGATGAAGGGTGTGTTTGTGTGTGTGTAAGCTAGCCCACTGTACAAAGTGAAGAGAAACACTCATTGCTCCACCTACTTGGTGCTGCTCATCACTGGCATGTGGCGCCCAGGTGAAATTTGGCTCTCCGGCCAAGGAAGTTCCCCCACTTCTATCTTAAACCCTGATGAGAGTTCAGTGGTTTATTTTTTATTTTTTTCATTCTAACTTAGCAGCTCAGGTTTTGCACCACCTGACTCTTTCATTCTAAATGTCTCCCCCTCCAGTATGGGCTGGTGTTTGATGCGGGCTCATCCCATACCTCGCTGTTCATCTACCAGTGGCCAGTGGACAAAGAGAACAACACAGGCGTGGTCAGCCAAACCTTCTCCTGTTATGTCAAAGGTCAGCTTCTCCTAGTTACATAAAAACATGGTAGGGGCATCTGAGGGGGGTGGGAGAGGAATCCAGAAGGTCTAAAATATCAGCTGTATTCAACTCCCAGTGACCAAACAACATTGATTATGGAATGTTGACTCTCGGGCTTACGTTGGGGTTATGTTCTGTACTGCATAAAGCCAAAATTCCATATAGACAAAATAGTCTCCCTGCACCTACGAATACTCTCCCAAGGTGAGTGCAATGGTGGCTGGGATTGCTGACCTTCCCCCTCCCATACAGGCACCTGCCCCCTTTTTATTTATTTGTAAAAAAAAAATCGGCCAAGCGCGTAAAGATGAATTGGCACAAATTAAATGTGCCTAAGTTGTGAGTCAACTGTATATAGGTCACAGAGAGAGAGGGAGAGAAAGAAGGCATGTCATAGAGGGGGGCGAAGTGATGTTACTCAGAGAGGGGGCATCAAAGAGGGGGGTATGAGAAAGAGAGATGGGTGTCAGAGAGTGCTGGGGTGTCACAGAAAATAGAGGGGGGTCATGGGTGGGTGGGTGAAAGAGGGACAGTAGGGATAATGGGGATTCAGTTCAGTTTGCAATTAAAAGGAGGCTTAACCTAATTCGCATTTTCCAAAACAATAAAATACTCTTTAAAGCGCTGTCAGAGTGCTTTTAATGTGTGTTGTGAATGTGGTCTACAAACACAAAATATTAGGATAAATTTGCACTAAAAGCCTTGATGGTGACTTAAAAAAATAAGCTGAAGATGATCTGGAAATATGGGGAACTGAAATTAAGGCTGGAAAAAGTAAGATGTGGACCATACCGGTATCTTTGCTTTTTTGTGTTTCAGGGGGCGGGATATCAAGTTATGCTGAAAACCCTCCGCAGGCAGGTGCCTCCCTCGAGGAATGCCTGGATGCTGCCATGACCGTTATCCCCCGAGAAAGGCAGCAGGAGACGCCAGTTTATCTGGGAGCCACAGCTGGCATGAGACTGTTGAGGTACAAAGACAAAGAGCCAGGGTTTACAGAGTGAGGTGAAAACAGTCATGTTAACAAAACAGATGCCTAATAATAATAATAATAATAATAATAATAATAATAATAATAATAATGGATCTCAGACTAGGAGTCTCAATTTTGAGTTGCTTTATTTTAAAGGACAAGTATTTAGTCTTTAAGGATGCAAATACAATATAGGCTTGAAAGGGCAGCAGTTCTAAGGGTACAAGGCATGGCTTAGGTCCAAGCTATCTGAAAAGCTGCACTTGCCTGTCGGTACTCTGTGCATTTGTGTGCATTTGGACACCTCTTAAGATAGTGTAACCAAATTTTGCGTGATCAACGGATGAGCACTTCTGCATTTGATTACAATTGGACACCATTTTGCTTCAAGATGGCAGACTGAACCTTTCAAAACCACACCAACATTTGGGTTTCTTAGAATACCTGAGCAATGCTGGGTACGAAGCTGCCAGTAAACAAACAAACCCCAAACTCCAAGTTAGCCTCATGCTTCCAAGTTCACAGCTCTTCTTGGCAAATTACCCTACAGAATGGAGAATGAGTCTGCATCAAAACAAGTTCTGGAAGAAGTTGCCAAGACTATCAAGCAGTATCCTGTGAGTTTCCAAGGGGCTCAGATCATCAGTGGAAACGACGAAGGCGCTTACGGCTGGATCACTATCAACTATCTGTTGGACTCCTTCACCAAGGTGGGGGTGATGCTACATGACTATGAACAGGATGCATATATCAGGCATATTGTTCCAGGCCTAGAACAAGAATAAGCTAGATATTTCTGTAGTACAGTTGCCATCTTCCCTGGCCATGCTGGTTGGTTCTGATGGGAACCCAATAAGGATAAGCTATGTTGTGATCTCCAATCATTCCTGACCATTGGCTATGTTGGCTGGGGCTGGTGGGAATCCAACAACATCTGGAGGTCACTACGGTATTTTGCCTACTTGTGGGCTAGAGCATCTTATTAGAAATAGGAAGAGACAGATTTGAGGCTTTCATCAGCCCATGAAGCTGATCTTGGGCCAGTCATATAATCTCACGCAAGCCTAAAGGTAAAGGTAAAAGGACCCCTGACCATTAGGTCCAGTCGCGAACGACTCTGGGGTTGTGGTGCTCATCTCGCTTTACTGGCCGAGGGAGCCAGGGTACAGCTTCCAGGTCATGTGGCCAGCATGACTAAGCCGCTTCTGGCGAACCAGAGCAGCGCACGGAAATGCCGTTTACCATCCCGCTGGAGCAGTACCTATTTATCTACAGTACTCGCACTTTGACGTGCTTTCGAACTGCTAGGTTGGCAGGAGCAGGGACTGAACAACGAGAGCTCACCCTGTCACGGGGATTCGATGGAACACAAATATATTCTTTATCATCATGGTATTCTGCTGGTTGAGGCTTGACAGATCCTATTCCACTATGAGTTACTTCACTCCCGTTCTCTGTGCCTACCAACAGCTACTGTTGCTTAAATATTGCTTCTGGCCCTGCCCATTTCTCTAAGTCAGTGGTTTCCAACCAGTGTGCCATGGCACCCTGTGTGCCTTGAATGATGATCAGGCATGCAGCGGGCAACCCTCGCCTCTCTCCCTCTTTCTTTCCCTCCCACCTCTGATGCCCTCTTGCGTCTCTGCCTCCCAGAGGCTTGCACAGCTGTTTATTGCAGCAGCCCTGGCTATAAGCTCCGCAGGCAAGGGTGCAGGGCAGCTCAACTGCCGCCCAGAGGACTCCCAAGGAGATGGGAGAGGAGAGGAGGCTAGGGGAACACTCCGCAAGGGAGAGTGTTCTAAAGGGGGTGAGAGGTTGCCAGCTCTACACGCAAGGGTTGACATAACTCGGCTCTTGAGCCCTGCAGGGGTATCGAAGAAAGAATGTAGTTGGTCAAGGGAGCCGTGGACTCAAAAAGGTTGAAAAGCTCTGCTCTAAGGAGCCAATGACAGTTGAGTGGTGGGACATTTTCAAGATGGCAGGTATCCACCAGCTGATTAAAGGGGAACATCCAGGCATTTGATGTGGGCCAATTTAAGAATACAAGCCCCAGTGGATCAGATCAAAGGCCTGCCTCTGGTATGGGGACTCTGTAGGCCCTCCAGATGTTGCAAGTCAGGCAAGTCAACCCCAGACTTTTGTGCTGAGGGCTTCTGGGGTATGGCAAACTAATCAGGTACTTTTGTTTTGCAAGGTCTTTAAGAGCTTACCCTTATTACCAGTCAAAAAACCATAGTTAATAAACTCCAGTTAAACCACTGAACCGGGTTCTCACCTAATGCTGAACCATGGTTTGTCAAACTATGGTTGTTAAATCATGGTTTAACATTATGTCTGAACAAGGCCATAGAGCATTAGGAAATGCTGACCAGAATAAATGCAGAGGTGGGAAGATTGTTTTTTTCAAAAGTGGGAAGGTGCTCAGTACTAAAATCGGGTAGATCTCTAAATGATGTTCCTCCTGCCTCTTGCCAGGCCTCACAAGTGCTAACCTTTTGTGGTATCTCTGCAGTATTCTGCTAAAGACAGAGGATGGATTCACCCCCCTTCAACCAATATATTGGGCGCATTGGATCTTGGAGGGGCATCAACCCAGATTAGCTTTGTTCCAGCTGGCCAGATCACTGATCCAAACGAAGCCGCTCACTTCCGACTCTATGGGTTTGATTACACCATCTATACCCACAGCTACCTGTGCTATGGTCAGAACCAAGCCTTCCAGCACCTGATCCGGATTCTAATCGTAAGTCACTCGTTGCCAGTCAGAAGCTACTCTTGAGCAGAGAGACTTGGCTGGTGGTGGGAGGTGTTAACTGAAAGGGAAAGGAATATCATCTAGGAATATCATCTACAGAACCCTTAAAATTTCCCAAGAGTCTTGGCAGACCATTTAATGATTTTTCTACCTGTTGTACCCATTGAAATGTGCTGTGCTAGATGCTATATGGCTTTTAATAGTATTTTTATTGCTACTTTTATTTCTTACATATTTTATTTTATTGTATTACAGTTTGTTGCATTGGATTAAAATCAAACTAAAATAAGCAATAATAATACACTTAAAATCAGTATGAATGTTTAACATGAGCATGCGACAGACCACTTGAACAAAGCTCACAGACCACAGTTTGCAAATCCCTGATCTGGGCTACAATAAAACAAAAATAGGGATCAAACCTTAAAGAATTTCATGCACAGTATTGTTTTTAGATGTTCTTAAAGAAATTTAAAACGTAGGCATCAAACACTTTGAAACTCCCTGCCTATTGACATCATGCAGGCACCTTTATTGTACTGTACTATTTTCAGTACCTTCTAAAACCATACTTGTTTAGGCAAGCCTATCCACTTTTAGAATGTTGGCTTGTGTTTAATCTGGTTTTTTAAATTTATCATTGATTCATTGATTTTATTCTGTTAACATTTTAAGCCGGGGGGGGGATTGTAAAGATATTATTATTATTATTATTATTATTATTATTATTATTATTAAATCAAAAGATGACCATTTTTAAATTGTTGTGTCGTCCCCCCCCCCGATAATTTTATTCTTTGATTTGCTTTGTAAGGTTTTATGAATCTATTAAAAATAATTTTGGATAACAAATGCAAATGAAAAGGTATAATCAACAGGTTGTAGGTAAACTCAAGGTTTATCCCAACTCTTTGTTTTCTAATTGTCTTGTTTGCAGGAGTAGAATTGATTTGTTTTCAACTGCATTAGCCTCATCTGTGCTACACACTTAAAACAGTGTCATACCACTTTAAACACTCGTGGTTCCCCCAGAAGATCCTGGGATGTGTACTTTACTAAGGGTCTGAGAGATGTTAGGGAGATCCCCTATTCCCCTCTTAGATATACCATTCCCAGAGTTCCCTCTTCGATTGCTAAACCACTCTGGGAAATGTAACTCTATGAATGGGGAATAGGGATCATTCCACTCCTCCGGGAAGTAATGGTGGCGACCAACTTCAATGACTTCTGAAGAGGATTGTGTTGCTGTTTAGTCGTTTAGTCGTGTCCGACTCTTCGTGACCCCATGGACCATAGCACGCCAGGCACTCCTGTCTTCCACTGCCACCCGCAGTTTGGTCAAACTCATGTTGGTAGCTTCGAGAACACTGTCCAACCATCTTGTCCTCTGTCGTCCCCTTCTCCTAGTGCCCTCAATCTTTCCCAACATCAGGGTCTTTTCCAAGGATTCTTCTCTTCTCATGAGGTGAAGAGGATTAGAAGAGGATTAGACCAACCCATAGAGGAGGATAAGGCTATATGTTCCATTGTATGCCTCTTAATGTCAGTTGGACAGCACTATTGAGCTCAGGTCTTTAGCTTCCCATTGGTGCATCGGGTTGTCCATTGTGAGAACAGGATGCTGGACTCGTGCCATTGGCCCAATCCTGCAGTGGTCTCCTTATGTTCTTATGAAGGTACATCTGGACTATGGTTTCACTCTGTGGTTCTTGCCTCCAGAATTCAAGCTCATCAGATCGGATCGATCACCCTTGCTATCCAAAGGGCTACACTTCATCCATCACAACTGAGTCTGTCTATAGCAGTCCATGTGCCAAGCAATCAAACCCACCTCCAGCCTCGAAGAACTTTACCCTGGTGGGCACAGGCAATGCTATCCTTTGCCGGGAAGCCTTCAAGAGTATTTTCAACTTCACAAACTACAAATATAATATATCCTCTGGTTTCAACGGGGTCTACCAGCCTAAGGTCAACGGGAAATTTCTGGTATGAGAGCATGCCAATTAATGCTTAAAAGTTGGGAATAGGGATGTTCCTCTGTGTGTCTGTGTCTGTCATGCCCTTGGGTTCACACAGAAGTAATGAATAGTCCAAATGCACATGGGCGTAACCAGGAGGGCCGGTGGGGGGCGTATAAGACTACTTTTTAACCCAGGAAAATCTTCTCAGAAGTCGGGGGTTTTCTTATACGCCGGGTCGTATTTCTTATAAAGCGAGTATATCCCAAACTCTATATTTTAACTGGAAAGGTTAGGGGTCGTCTTATACGCCCAGTCGTCTTATATGCCGGAATATACGGTAAATAAATAAAAATACTTAAGTAGAAATTGTGACAGATTTTTCTGAGTGCTTGGGGTCAAAAGAAAGTAATTTAAAATAGATGTTGTTGAGGCATTTCATTCCAAATCTGCTAGAAAGAGCCAGACAGAGTATGATGACAGGCGGGTGTCCTGCCCCCCCCCCATAACATAAATCTTGGCTACACCCATGCAAATGCAATTTATCAGTTGAATAATACTAGAATGTTTATTACTTTCATTTATTATTTACTTTTTCCACTGAAACATAGTTTTGAATTGTTTTGTATTCTCTTTTTGTGTCTTATAAATGAATTTCATTACTGATTTATCATCTGATTTTATTTTGTTGCAAGCTTTATTCAAGGACCTCATCCTTCAGTTTATTAGCTAAAGTAAAAAGGAAAGTAGAAAACTGGTCCATCTATCCTGCTGTAGTCTACACTGACTGGCAGAGGCTCTCCAGAGTTTCAAGCAGGGTTTTCTCCTGCTCTACCTGGAGATGCCATCAGGGATGGAACCGGGGGCCTTCTGCATGCAAAGCAGATGCTCTACCATTGAGCGACGGCCTTTCTGCTAAAAATAAACTAAGATCCTAGTCCTCATGGTTCTGAATAATGGGCTGAATTAAAACATAGGTCCATCTAGTTCTCTTCCAGCCCTACCAGGAGATGCTGACGAATGAATCTGGGACCCTTTGCATGCAAAGCTTCTGCTCTGCCACTGGTCTACACCCTTCCCCGGGCTTCTATAGCCATTGTTGGTTTTGTGTCTCTCACTCACCTCTTCATGTTTTGTTTTGTTTTAAATTTCAGGCCTTTTCTGCCTATTACTATACCTTCAATTTCCTGAACTTGACTGAAACTCAGCCACTGGCCACTGTTGAAGATACTATCAAGACGTTCTGTGCCAGGGATTGGGACGAAGTAGGTATCCTATCATCCTGGTGTGGTTTGGCTACCTTGGGAAGGAGGTCACAGGAGACTTGTTGACCAATCTGCAAAATGAACATATATTTACGAATATATCAGTTGAGGCACTCCAATTTGGTAGCCCAAATTCTGCTGCTCACACACCAGATCTCTTGGGCAGAGTTGATGAAGGACATTTTTTCTGCCGGAGGGCCACATTCTCTTCTGGGAAACCATCCAGGCCAGGGGGACACATATCCATTTGTGGGCAGGGCCAGAAGTGCAAGTGGGTGTGGTCAGAGAGGCAAAGATGGGCAGAGCAGCCCATGAGAATTTTCCCTTTCGTACAGTAGCCTCTTTCTGTACACATCGCTATCTATACTCCAACAAGCATGATCAGAGTTCAAATGACACAGCCCAGCCCAGCCAAAACACTCAAGGAGGGCACAGAGCAGAGTTGCTGAAATGTGTAGCCTGGGTGAAGCAAGTGTGGCTGGAAAAGAAGAAGAAGAGTTTGGACTTGATATCCCGCTTTATCTCAAAGCGGAGTCTCAAGGAGTCTCAAAGCAGCTAACATTCTCCTTCCCTTCCTCTCCCACAACAAACACTCTGTGAGGTGAGTGGGGCTGAGAGACTTCAAAGAAGTGTGACTAGCCCAAGGTCTCCCAGCAGCTGCATGTGGAGGAGCGGAGATGCGAACCCAGTTCCCCAGATTATGAGTCTACCTCTCTTAACCACTACACCACACTGGCTCTCACACATCCTCTCTGGAGAGGAGGTGTCACCTGGCAAGAGGCCTGAGGGCCAAATACAGAGATTTGAAGGGCTGGATTTAGCCCCTGTACCTGAGGTTCTCAACCTTTTCTTTAGGAAGACAGCCAACAGCCTTCAGATGCTACCAAAGCCCCAGAATCAGTTCCCTGGGTCTGTTCTCAGCCTGCCAAAGTCGTCGCCTATGCTTTTTACCTACACAGGTGCCACAAGACCCAAAGCTGTCTTTGCTGAAACACAGCTGCCCTTCGGAAAGTATTGAAGGTTCACACAACAGGACCCTTCAGTCACCTTAATCCAGGCATGGGGAACCCTGTCACCCTCCAGATGTTGCCAAAATAGAATTCTCACCAGTTCCCAGGCAGCACAGCTCATGGTCAAGGGTGATGGAAGTTAAAGTCCAATGACATCTGGAGGGTCACAGGTTCCCCATCCCTGCCTTCAAAGGATTTCAGGTAATTGCACTGAGTTGCTGCTGGTCAGAGTAGCCAATGAGGTGCCCTCCAGATAAGGTCGGACTCCAACTTGCATCAAACCAGCCAGTATAGCCAATGGTCAGGAAATGAACACACTCCTACCTCAGCTGCTCTTGAAATGCTGTCTCTCTCCCTCCCTGCCTTTCCTCAGGTGAAATCCACCTACTCCAGCGAGAACGAGGCCCATCTGAAAAACTACTGTGCTAGTGCCAACTACATCCTTACTATCCTGCTGGACGGTTACGGCTTTGGAACGGACACCTGGAACAACATTGCCTTCCAGATGCGGGTGAGGGCAGAGCTGAAGGTCATGTCGGTGTATATGGTTTAGGTCCAAGGTATCTAAACCAGCCCAGGTTTTGAAGGGACTGATTGTTTGCAGAGAGTTTGTCCTAACCCCTTCTACCTCTGCCCATTTCAGTTCCCCACCCCCACATAAGCCATTGCTTTCTCCTCCTTGCCAATGGTCTGGGGAAAAAATCACTTTCACAAGGGCTTCTGTAGGCGAAAATAGATACAGATCACCTGTGTGGGATAATTAACAAAATGCTTAGCTGGAACTCTCTAGATCCAAAGCACAGGACTAAACACTTTCTCCAGCAAGAGAGAGCCCCCAGCAGCAGAGTTTAAAAGTCACAAAAGCAAGCAGCAGTGTACTGTGAAGATATAGGCTGTTGAAACCATTTTAATATCCCATTTAGTCCACTTTCAGAACTTCCCTGTTCCTACTGCTCTTAGCCACAGACCACACACCTTAGTGAGTTTTGAAATGCTTTACTTTACTTTACTAAATGGCCTCGGTCCAGTATACCTGAAGTAGCGTCTCCACCCCGATCGTTCTGCCCGGACACTGAGGTCCAGTGCTGAGGGCCTTCTGGCGGTTCCCTCGTTGCGAGAAGCCAAGTTGCAGGGAACCAGGCAGAGGGCCTTCTCGGTAGTGGCACCCGCCCTGTGGAACGCCCTCCCATCAGATGTCAAAGAGAAAAACAGCTACCAGATTTTTAGAAGACATCTGAAGGCAGCCCTTTTTAGGGAGGCTTTTAATGTTTAATAGTATTTTATTTTTCAGTTGGAAGCTGCCCAGATGGGCGGGGTATAAATAAATAAATAAATAAATAAATACCATCATCATCATCATCATCACCATCATCATCATTATTATTTACAAAGTTTCAAAAGTCAGGTTCAGGCATTTATCTATATAGCAGCAAGTAAACACAGGTAGAAATCTTGGGATACAAAATATAGTGAAATAGCCCTAAGTACACGATCTGATCCTGGAGCCCCAGGTTCTCTCCCAGCCCAGGAAATGGCAAGGAAGCCCACCTCTGCCTGAAATTCCAGCTTTGTGTTGGCTCATGGCAAGGCTATTAGCATTAAGTGGTGGGCACGGTGTTTGCCCTCCTTTGTAACTCTACTCTCTCTCTCTCCTTCTCTTGCAGGCTGCCAACTCGGAAATTGGTTGGACTCTGGGCTACATGCTCAACCTCACCAATATGGTCCCCTCAGAGGCCCCTCTACAGCTGAAAGGGCAAGAGGAACCGATGTGGGCAGCCAACGTTTTCTTCATTGCCGCTGTGCTGGCAATCTGTATGGTCCTGCTGATGATGTATTTACTGCGCTGAGACAAAGCAACCACAGTTTGGACTGTTCACCTCCCCACAGCCTCTGTGTGGGTTAAGGTGGGGCAGTCAGCTCACCAGCCCCTCAGCGGACCCACAAGCAAGCAAACACTAAACAGATTGGCGGGAGCCACCAAGCCACACCAGCTTCAACTCTCTAAGTCCCAATGGGACCAACATAGGCTACTTGCCCAACTAACAATGATAATGCCCTTTCTTTTCAGAAGTACATGCAGTATATAATTTATTGTACCATAATCCCCCCTCCCCAGCAGTGCATTAGCTACGTAAACCGTAAAGTCCCTAGTAAGGAACTTATCTCTTCCATGAGTTGTTGCAATGGTCAGCGGCAAGCTGCTTTCTTTCTCATCAACCCCCCCCCCAAAAAAACACGGGGTGATGATAAGATATCTTATTGTCTTTGTCCCCTCGCGGGAACAATGAAATTACTGTCCTATGCTGCAGGAATCTCCTAAGACACTGGGAATAATGGAGGTAGGGCCTTGACCTCCCTCGAAAGCACTCTAGCAATATTATTAGTAATGAAAATTAATTGTAATAGGAATGAATTTACAAGTACTATTGTTTCTCATCCAGTGTTTACTGGGCCAGTAGTTCACTGGTGCAGGGTGCCAGGAGTCAGTCGGACAGGAGCTACAGTGGTCTGATTCAGATCTGGAAGAGGAACTGCCTGGGGTGGGACCCCCAAAGATGCAGGGACTAAAAACACTATGCAAATACTGTAAATGCTTGGGGGAGTTGATTCTATGGGGCTGGTTCTCATCTCCCTGTTGTGGACAGCTAGTTACATCCTTCTTCTTCTTCTTCTTCTTCTTCTTCTTCTTCTTCTTCTTCTTCTTCTTCTTCTTCTTGCACTAAAATATTTTTGTGGGTGAACGGATCTCTCTCAACCCAATCAGGAACAAACCTTCCACAAGACTTAAGGCATGTGCAGGCTGTCTTCATTTTCCCCTTGAGATTCCATCACATACCAGCAAAATTCAAATTTGAAATGAAATTGAATGTGGAGTACTTGGGCAACAAAAAGAGACCTGGACTTTTGTGGCAAGAAATGCGATGGGAAAATGTGTGGGATAGCACATGACACGACACCATAGAAATTCCCTGCAGACAAATTGGAATGAGTGTGCAATAAATACCGGTAGTTGGACATTGTATGACCTCCCTGCAAACTTTGCACAAACAAATCAGGACAAATGTTCAATAAACAGGTCATCAGGAACTGACCTCACAGTGCTCGCTTGAAAACTTTAAAATTCTTTTTATTGCACATTTCTCAAATAAAAACTTTGCTAAGTGTTTACTGTGGACTTATGAAACCAGGAATTATCTGCGGTGCTCTGCTTTTATTGAAGGATTTGGTAATGAAGACCAAATCTGGCTTTCAGAGAAACTTATCTTTCATGAAGGAAGCTTCGCACTAGTCCTTATGGATTTATGAAACCAAGGATTACCCAGTGCAGGATTTGGTATTGGAGGCAGGGTTTGGCTTCCATGACTGGCTGGGGATGATGGGAGTTGGGATAGTCCAAAAGAGCTGAGGGTGCCAGGTTGGGGGAAGCTGGCCTTACAGGCGTAGATGGCTGTAAAAAGGGGGCGGAGACAAATTCAGGGAGCTAGATCCACAGCATACATTTGAAGCACACCTAATGCATATTTAAAGGTTGTAATATCTACCAAAGAATCCTGGGAACTATAGTTAGTTAAAGATGCTGTGAATTGTAGCTTTGTAAGGGGGAACCAACATGAAGCTCAACATCAAAAAAAACCAAGATCATGGCCACTGGTCCCATCACCTCCTGGCAAATAGAAGGGGAAGAAATGGAGGCAGTGAGAGATTTTACTTTCTTGGGTTCCATGATCACTGCAGATGGCGACAGCAGTCACAAAATTACAAGACGCCTGCTTCTTGGGAGAAAAGCAATGACAAACCTAGAAAGCATCTTAAAAAGCAGAGACATCACCTTGCCGACAAAGGTCCGTATAGTTAAAGCTATGGTTTTCCCAGTAGTGATGTATGGAAGTGAAAGCTGGACCATAAAGAAGGCTGATCACCGAAGACTTTATTCTTTTGAATTATGGTGCTGGAGGAGACTCTTGAGAGTCCCATGGACTGCAAGAAGATCAAACCTATCCATTCTGAAGGAAATCAGCCCTGAGTGCTCACTGGAAGGACAGATCGTGAAGCTGAGGCTCCAATACTTTGGCCACCTCATAAGAAGAGAAGACTCCCTGGAAAAGACCCTGATGTTGGGAAAGATTGAGGGCACTAGGAGAAGAGGACGACAGAGGATGAGATGCTTGGACAGTGTTCTCAAAGCTACCAATATGAGTTTGACCAAACTGCGGGAGGCAGTGGAAGACAGAAGTGCCTGGTGTGCTCTGGTCCATGGGGTCACGAAGAGTCGGACACGACTAAACGACTAAACAACATCAACAAGGGGGAAACCATAGCTTCCAGGATTCTTGTGGGGTGTGGGGGGGAGTCATGTACTTCAAATGTGCATTGGATGTGCTTTAAATGTATGTTGTGAACCTGGCCTTAGTCATGAGGTAGGGACATGGGTGGTGCTGTGGTCTTGGGCTTGCCGATCGGAAGGTTGGTGGGTTCGAATCCCTGCAACCGGGTGAGCTGCTGTTGCTCTGTCCCAGCTCCTGCCAACATAGCAGTTCGAAAGCATGCCAGTGCAAGTAGATAAATAGTACCACTGCAGCGGGAAGGTAAACAGCGTTTCTGTGCGCTCTGGCACGCCTCACGGTCCTCCGTGCACCAGTAGCGATTTAGTCATGCTGGCCACATGACCCAGAAAACTGTCTGTGGACAAACGCTGCCTCCCTCAACCTGAAAGTGAGATGAGTGCTGCAACCCTATAGTCACCTTTGATTGGACTTAACCATCCAGGGGTCCTTTACCAACACCAACCATTTTACCTTTTAGTCATGAGGTTTAAATTCACATTCAGCAGATCACTGAATCACAGTTGCTGGGGAAAGCTGTCCTTGGGGAATGAATGGTTGTTGTCTTCCAGCCCTGCTCATATAGCTTTGGTCTGATCCTGTGGGGCTCTTCTCATGTTTTTACTGTTCGCATACCTTGCATCCTGGAATCAGAGTGGAACAAACGCTTCCAAATTCTGGAATTCAAAGGCTTTATTCATGCAGAAACTGTTTACAGAATGAGTGGAGATAGAAGGAGAGAAATAGCACATATCTTGTCTCAAAAAGTTGGGACAGAGCAACAAACAAAATAGCTCAGCTTTTAGGGCGGCATTATTGACAAAGCAAAGACAATAAGCAAGTGCTGGCAAGATTGCTAGACCAACAGTGCCCTCTGGTGGTTTAAAGTAACTAATGCATTAACTACAAACTCAAGAGAAGGAAATATATTTGCTTTTCACCAACACCCCAATCCAATTAACTTTATTGTACTAGCCATTGGCCATGACAAATCTGAATAAAAAATAAATACAAGCAAAAGGGATGCTGCGCCACAGATAGTAGTCTCTATTTAGATCTCTGAGTTTCCCTTACATTTCACTGCTATATTGTCCAGGGTCTTCTTTCTGATCTTTTCAGCCACCAAAGCAAAAAGGGTAACTTTATGAGTCACTGAAATGTATCCATTCCTAAGAAGCCAACACTTCACCAACACTTAGATGCATTTTCAGCATGTCTGAAGGGCAACACAGCACCTAATGGCAAGGGAAGGGTTGATTGTAGCACCTGTGATTGAATGGGTGGGTGAGCTAGGGGACGAGCCCCCTTTTTCTGCTCTAGGAGCAGGTGTGTCAACAGCACTCTCGCACAGCAAAGCTTTTTGGGAAAATGCCAGTGGTTCCATTGCAGCGTCCTTCCAGCCACTCCTCGTTCACTGTGAAAACACAACCCGGGTGAAGGCAGGTGGGTTTATGGCCAAAGACACAGATCAAGGGAGGGGGGTGAGGAAGGTGCCTCTGGTGTCTTTTAATCTGGGAGGGGGGGGGACATTTTCCCCTTCAAGGACCATCAAACATCCATCTCTGCCCTGCCTACCTTCAGAGAGGATCTCCAGCTTGTCACCTTCTTTGAAAGACAGATCCTCCTGCCCCTGAGCAGTGTAGGGGTGGCATGCAATCATGTGGTAGAGCACTGGACTGCTCCTGGTATCCCTTTGGGCCTTCAGAACACAAACAAACAGGACTGGATCAACACATGCACTGGAATCAGAGGGTTGGTAAGGAATCTCAAGGGTCATCTAGTCAAACCCCCTACCAATGCAGGCAATCCACTACTGCAGCATCCGTAAAAGGTGGCCAGCCAGCTTCTAATGAACCCACTTCCAAGGAATTTTGCTTCCACCATCCAACAGCTTTTACTGTCAGGCATGAGGTTGTAGAGGGAGCTTGAGTAAAGCAATTAACTCTACCGCTTCAAGTTGGAGGATACAATTTCTGAATATTAATGTTATCTCACTAAAAATTGAAAACAGCAAAGCGGGACTGGTGTGCTAGCCTCCTGCTTGCAGGGAAAGTTGTTGTTCAGTCTTTAAGCCAGATAACCCAACACCAATCAACACATACCTGGCACCAGAGGGTCAGCTGACCACCTTCCATGCTTTGCCAGATGTTCCTCAGTTCTTCATCATTGCTAACAGGGATCAGCTCATCACTACCTGAAATCTTGTACCTGCAAAGGGTCAGTGATGCAATCATGCACAGGTACATAGGAAGCTGCCAAGGCAAGAGTGGCATGGATGGACACACCATACATTTAAAGCTCATGGCTTTCCCCAAAGAACCCTAATACATATGCATTTTTGTAAACATTGTTGGGTTGGAGAACTGCACCACGAAATTAGGAGAAGTGCAAATTTCAAAGGATAGTTGTGTATAGGTTTGCAGATTGTGTTGGAAAGCCACAGATCAGATAGATTTGACTTTCATACCTAGCTGGTGCCAGTTCTTTTTTAAAAAAAATAATAATTTTTTATTAACTTTTTCCAAATAAACAAACAAAACAAAAACAATTTTTTATACAATTCATCTTATATTCACCCATCTCAGTTCGTTTTGCTCTGCCGAGCTGTGACTTCCCTCCCTCCCGTCATTCGGCTTTATTTCTCACTCTTATCTCGCAGTTCCTTTTTACCCACATTTTAAATCAGTTCGTAGGATTTATTTCAGTCCTGCAAGTGTCTTTAAACTTCTACAGTTCTTCTCTATATAGTCAATGAAACTTTGCCTCTCCCTGGTTGCGGATCCCGCAGGTCAACTTTGCTAACTCTGCATAGTCAATCATTTTTGTCTGCCACTCCTCAATCATGGGTATCTCTTGTAATTTTTAATAAAGTCCTTGCCGCGGTTGTGGCATACATAAATATCTCCTTTTGCTATCTCCTCTCCCATTAGTCCCAACAGAAAAGCCTCAGGTTTTTTGGGGGGAAAGGTATACCTAAACATCTTTTTCAATTCATTATATATCATTTCCCAAAATCTTTTTACTTTTTCGCATGTCCACCACATTTGATAAAATTCACCATCTTTATCCTGACTACCTGGTGCCAGTTCATGTGAATCTCAGAGCCTACCTCACTGACATCCGTGTAGCCTGCTGGCGGCACTCTTCCTGTAGCAGGTTCCTGAAGTCAGCCAGGGATGGGGCAGGACACATTTTCACCTTGACAGAGTAGGAGGTGTGAATCTTCAGCAGCATGAACCCATTGGCGATGTCACCAGCCTCCCCAGAAGAGGATAAGTCCTGCTCAAGAGATGGAAAGGTATGGCTGAGCAAAGGGAACACCTGAAACAGTGTGTGTGTGTGTGTGTGTGTGTGTGTGTGTGTGTGTAATAAATAAAAATGTAACTTGACTCCCCTTCCTGACACCCCCAAACAGTATTTTGGGATACAGATTGCCTTTCGTGGAAGCACAATATAGTCTACAGATAGGATTAAGAAGCTTCTACTGAGAAGATTTTCCTGGGTTAAAAAGTAGTCTTATACGCAGGAATATACAATATTCCTGCATTGTATATTCCTGAATATACAATAAACTTGGTATTCAGTCTCCTGTAACAGCATTTCCCCCTTCACAGTGCTCATTGTTTATTTACCACCTACAATCAAAATAAATGACTCTGTTATTTAGATCCACATCTCGTTTTTCTTAATTTATCTAACTCTTCTCCAGTTAATCCTATTTTCCCTTGAAAAGACCATACCATTTGAAATGTAGTTGGCAGGGGTGCCCATCCTGTTTTGCCACCTGAAACAGGAATTGCTGCCCCCCCTACCACCATGTACCCCACTTCCACCACCGCTGCACCCCAGTTTTTGCCAAACTCCTCAAAGCATTGCAATTCAGCTTCTCCACCTTGGGGCAGTGAGGATGAGTAGCAACACTGAGCATCCAAACACCTCCCTCTTGATGATGGAAGTGGTGAGTAGAGGACCGCTTCCTGCGCTGAGGGGGGTGTTTCCCCCCCTCCTCATGGATGGGCCAGCTCAGTTAATTGGAACCATTCTGCCAGATTCCTGACTATTTATAAAACCAATAAACAAACACCAGTCTGCCAAAAACATGTCCGCCTTTCTTTGACCTCTCATTGCTTGGATTTTGTGAGACAATCTTTCCAGGACAGCTAGCTGGCAAACTTTACAATGCCAATATTATAGATTCATAAAACTTACCAGTTCTTCTGAAGCAGATTTTAGGGCTGTTCATGATGCAATAGCTAAAGCCCTTTTGCAACTACATTATATTATGTTACGTCACATTATTGCCATGGCAAATACAGAATCTCACCTCCAGGGATTCATTTTGACCAGCGATGTTCATGTCTGCCCAGCCGTCATCTTCCTTGGCTGGTGCTGCAAAACAAGCTTCACCCACTTACTAATAAAGCTGAATATGCTTTATATTTTATTTTTATTTTAGTTAATATTTATTTGATGTTTAGATTTTAAAATTTATACCCCACTCTTCACCATATGGCTCCCTTAAAGTGGCTTACAAGAACAAAATGCACAATATGCAATTTAAAGAATCTCCCCTCAAGAAAAAATTATAGGAGCTGTACTTTGTTAAGGGTCTGGGAGCTCTAGCTCTGGGAAGTATAAACTGCCAGGAATCTTTGAGGAGGAGATGTGTTTCAAATGCCGGGTGTGTACACAGCCTAATTCTATTAGTTAGACCCTGCCTTTATCATATTATTTTTATACCCCACCTTTCATCCGTGGTTCTTCCCCCTCCCCATTTTGCCCTCACAACTGTGCTGGATAGATTGGGCTGAGAGATGGGGAGAGGACTTACTGGCCCAAGGTCACCCGGTGAACTTTGTGGCTGAGTGGGGATTTGAACCCTGAGCTCCCAAGCCCTAGTCAGACACTCTAACCCAGGCACCCCCAAACCTTGGCCCTCCAGATGTTCTGGACTACAATTCCCATCTTCCCTGACCACTGGTCCTGTTAGATAGGGATCATGGGAGTTGTAGGCCAAAACATCTGAAGGGCCGCAGTTTGGGGGTGCCTGCTCTAACCAATATGCAACAAAGCAGAAAGGAAGCAAACTGGTTCCTTCTCCCTCTATTTCCTTTGCTGTAGGCTCTGTAGCTCTGCACACCCACTGGGAGAAACAGGAGGATATAAAGGCTGCCTCCAGACATCTGACAAATCCCCTTCTTGTGGCTGACCTGATTTCTGAATATTTTGCCTCTCGCAGGGGAGGGTGGGGGGTGCTTTTCCAGGTGGTGGGGGAATCCGACTGATGCCTTTCTGCAAGAAGTGAGAAGCTTTGAGATATGCCAAATCCCTTGTACGCACACACACACAAGAGGTTGCTACTCTCTTTGGCTTGGGGTGGGGGGAAGGTAGATGATAACAAGAGGAGCAAAGCAAGGGGTGCTAAAGTTCAGGAATACCTAATACGGGGTTGCCAACTTTTCCAGCCAGCCTCTGTAGCTGTGCCTTTTAAGAGCAGCTTCCTTTGCATCTCTGAGGTGGTGAATATGTTGATCTACGCACTGCATTAAGTTTCAGTGGCTGATTTCTGCACATCAGCAAATATTGTATGGAACAGCCCAGGCACTGGCCACTTTCAGGTCAGCTGGCCACCTTTATGGCTGTGAGGGAGAGGCAGGCTGATGTGGCAATCTGGGAAGTATAGGTGGTTTAGGGCAGGCAATGCTTCTAGAGAGAAGCCAGGGGAAAGACGTTGGCAACTGCTGTCTCTGCGCCAAGAGCCCGTGAGCATCCCACATCCTTCCCTTGCTTTCCCTCCTTCACCTGGGGCTGGGGACCATGAAAGCCGATGCCACAATCTTCCTCAAAAGCAGAAGAGATGACCTGTGAATGGAGCGAGGGTGGTATAAAATGAGCATTACTTTATTTATGATTTTCAATTTTATACATTTCACTAATTTTACAATCATTTCGACATTTCAAAACGTGACTCCCTTCCCCCTCTTTCTGCTGTTCCTTAAATTTATTTTTAATATTTTCTGCCTTTCCAAATTAACTTAATTTGCTCATTTATTCATCTACTTTAAATAATACTTTTATACAACTGCAGGTTATTACAATAATCCTGCCAATGTTCTTATCTGTTTACAATTTATCTGTAAATATTCAATAAACCATTTCTAGTCTTTTATAAAAAAGTTTGTTAGCTTGATTGCTTATTTTTCTGGTAAGTTTTGCCAATTTTGCATATTCCATAAGTTTTTGAACCCCTTCTTCTTTTGCTGGGTCTTTTTCTTCTTTCCATTTTGGGGCAAGTAACATTCTTGCCACTGTAGTTGCCTACGTGAATAAATTTCTATACAGCTTGGGTAGTTCTGACCCTAACATGAGCATTACAAGCCAGATGTGTGCAGTGTCAACTACTGGCTGTTATTTGGGATCCTGAGAACAAATACATGTTAATGGGCCTTCTCTTGGAATGCTCTCATTTATGGAATACTTTTGCTGAGGGAGGAGTTCCTGACTCCAACCTTGTCATTGATTTGGCACTGTTTTTGATTTTCCAGGCATTGGGGCAATGCCTATTATTTTCTATTGTACTGTTAATTTTGTGTTTCATAATGCTTACGTGCCTTTATTGTATGTTATTGGTTGTAAAGCAAAGTACAGTCATATCTCGGGTTACAGCCGCTTCAGGTTGCGCGCTTTTGGGTTGCGCACCACACCGAACCCAGAAGTCCTGGAATGGCTTACTTCCGGGTTTCGGCACTCGCGCATGCGCAGAAACACTAAATCATGCTTTGCGCATGCACAGAAGGCCTAATCGCGAACCGCACATGCACAGATGTGGCACTGCAGGTTGAGAACGTGCCTCTCACACGGATCATGTTCACAACCTGAGTGACCACTGTACTCATTTAACAAACCTTAACAACAACAACAACAACAACAACAACAACAACAACAACAACAACAACATTTGTTGCCAGGTTCCTAAACCAGCCTGCGCTTTTCTCTCTCCTGGCTTGGCTTATCTCTCTCTCTCTCTCATCAGCATAAGGGGCGCCAGCTGAATGGAAGAATGGTTTGGAGTAAGGCAGACCTGGCTGTGGGTCATCAAGGCTGCTCCCTGCAAGGCCCCTTCCACCTGGCCTGGTGGGGCAGGGCCCACACTCACCAGCCCTACTGAAAAGACTCCTCATGAGGGCGGAGGAACATCACCCAGCTATTGTTTTATTGATTTATTGATTTAATATGCTGCACACCGCTTTGAGATTTTTTTATTAAAAATATAATGCGGTATAGAAAATTTAAAAATAAATACTCTGCAGTTTGTGCAGCAGCCAATAGGTGGCCATGCCAATTCTAGCATGAGGAATGGCCAGGCAGGAACAGGCAAGCTATTTAACAGAGGGTTAACAGAGAGCAAGCCACTTCTTTAAAAGGGCATAGAGCAAGAGAGGAGGGGCTTGGGGCAAATTGTGTGGAGCCCCTAGCAAATTCCTGTACGAAAAGTGCCAAAACAATTTACAACCAGAGTAAAAATACAATCAAAAGCATATACGAGTATGTTTTAAAAAAATACTCAAAATACAAACATCCAATCATTGATGATGGTCAAAAGTCCAAGAGAGAGAGAGAGGGAGGGAGAGAGAGAGAGAGAGAGAGAAGGGTGCTTTTGCCTGTTGCAAAACAATGGCAAAATTGGTGCCAGGTGGGACAATTTTGTAAAGAGGGAGCCTCCCCGACAAGCTTTATTTCTACATGCAAGGTTTTGCTGGGGGAGGGGAGTTGTACAGAAGAGCATTCCAGCATGTGAGCCCCACCCCTCTCCTTTACCAAAGTAGTTCAGTCCAGGAGCATGCTGACTCCCTTCGGGAAAGACTAGCCCCATCACAGCATAAGAACATCACCCCTTTTATCTGCGGAGTCAGGTTCTACCTTGGCTTGGCCCAGGAAGTCTTTTTCTTCTAGTTCTTCCACATCCTTCTTTGGGGGCTTGAAGATCTCCCCCTGAGGGACACTTCGGGGTTCCAAGAAGAGATGTTCCTAGGACAGGGCAGGTTTAGGGTAGACTATTCACAACAGGGTTATCTTGTCTTGGATATATATATTTACCTGAAGCTGCAGAAAGGAAGGTCATCTTGTCTAAGCTCCTGCTTTGCAAAGGAAATTCCTCTGTGTAAAGGGTTGCCAGAAGGCAGTTCTCTCTTTCAGGGGTGGGGAACCTCAGGCCCAGGGGCCATATGTGGCCCTCCAAGCGTCTCCACCTGGCCCTTGCAACTCCCCAAATGCCACACCCCTCGCTGGCCTCTCTTTGCACCTCCCTTGAGTGTTTTTCCTTGGCTGGAATGTGTTCTTGAACTCCAGCAGTGCCTCTTGCTTGTCTGGATGGAGCAATGTGAGTGGGCAATGAAAAGGGTATCTGGAGACACTGTGTTTTTGTGTGTGTGGGGGGGGGCTTCTGCTAAGCAGCCTCTTCCGTGGAAGGTGAAGCTACACTTCCAGGAAAAACCGACTGGCTCAGGTTAATGCAGCAAATCATACCTGCACTTGCTTTAGAGCACTATCAAGGTGGTGGATTTGACCCTTTGGGGTCTCCCTGGCAGCCTCCTTCAGTGCTTGCTGAGCATCCTGCCACTGTCCAAGACGGCAGTGAGCCGCAGCAGTGTTGTACGCCACCTGCAGACCACACAAGAAATAACATTTCAGCTGGATGCAAGCCTTGGACATTACTGTACAATGGTGCCTCGCAAGACGAATTTAATTCGTTCGTCTTGCAAATCACAGTTTCCCATAGGAATGCATTGAAAATTCTTTTTTTCCCCATAGGAATGCATTAATTAAATTTCAATGCATTCCTATGGGAAACCGCGATTCGCAAGATGAATTTTTCGCAAAACGAATTCGTCTTGCAAAAAATTCGTCTTGCAGGGCATTCGTCTTGTGAGGTACCACTGTGCATGGGTTCTTCAGCAGGAGGGAAAGTCCTCAATTACCAACTTTGTAAGACCTCTAAATAGTAAACTCTACCATTACACAAGTTTCATGGCATAGAATCATAGGGTTGCTTCCAGTGCTAATTTTACTCAGAGCAGACCAGTCAGACACCTCTTGTTGCAAGACCACAAGAAAGACCTAAGTGCAAACACACTTTCGCTATACTGTACGTGATCCCGGTACATGAGTTCAGGGGTAGAGGAAGTATGAGAGGATAGGCTATGAAAGGGGAGATGGGAGGTGAAGGAAGTGTAAAGGGAGGGGGGGTTGGCCAGGTGTAGAGGAAGGGGGGTTGGCAAAGGGGTTGGTGAGCAGAGCAAGCAGAGGCAGCAGCAGTCCCTCGTTATGTCTATTATGGATTGTTTTGCTGAGTCATCATCGTATGGTGCTCTTAACATCACCTTACCTCCCAGGCACACAACACAAACTTCAGACCCAGCTGCTTATAATCAATGCAGGGGTTCTTCCTGAGGTGCAGCAGGGCAAGCCTGAAATCATTCAGGGCTTCTTCATATCTGGCAGGGGAAGAAAACAACAATGTCTGTGTTTAGGAAAGTAAAAATACTGAGATCAGGAAAAGAAGACCAACACGGCTACCTACCTGTAACTGTTATTGCTGTTAGATATATCCTAGGGGTGAGGAGCCCCCGTGGGGTCTGAGGACCCTCCAGACCTCCCCCTTTGGCCAACATCCCCATAACCCTGCCCACCTACCCCGCCCCTGATGACATATGTGCACAAAACCGGATTGCAGAGACAGAGCCGGATTTACAGAAGCCGTCCTGGTTTCTGATTTGATTCTGGAATGTCCCACTTTTCCTTAGGGCGTCCCAACATTTCATCAGAGAAATGGTGGAGAATGTGGTGTGCAACCCCCCAAGCCAAGGAGATAAGCAATTATCCTTTAGAACAGGCACCCCCAAACTTCGGCCCTCCAGATGTTTTGGACTACAATTCCCATCATCCCTGACCACTGGTCCTGTTAGCTAGGGATCATGGGAGTTGTAGGCCAAAACATCTGGAGGGCTGCAGTTTGGGGGTGCCTGCTTTAGAAGACATCTGAAGGCAGCTCTGCATAGGGAAGTTATTTTAATGTTTTATTATGTTTTTTATATATGTTGGAAGCAGCCCAGAGTGGCTGGATGGAGCAACCCAGTGCAACGGGTGGGGTATAAATAATAAAGGAAGTAGTAGTAGTAGTAGTAGTAGTAGTAGTCGGCTCTCCAGATGTTTTGGACTACAATTCCCATCTTCCCCAACCACTGATCCTGCTAGCTAGGGATCATGGGAGTTGTAAGCCAAAACATCTGGAGGGCCGCAGGTTTGACATGCCTGGAATAGGACATCCCTATTTTAATTGGACAAACGCTGGAGGGCAGAAGATTGAACTCCACTTTCTTGTTTACAGAATCCACAGGATCTCTGTTTCCCCTCTCCACATTTAACAGACCCCCTAGTCACTTAAATTTATCAGAAATTCAACAGATGAACATTTTTCTGGCATGGAACGAAGCTAGAGGTAGCTGAATTCCCTCCGCCACTCCACGGCTGTTAAAAGGTGGAGGGGCTCCACTAAGAAAAAGGTGCTCGGCATCAGTTTCTGTCCCACATATGCTGCATAGCTTGGCTGGTTGTTTGCCTTCGCTTTCCCTGCTTGTGCGCTGGATTCATTCTGGCTCCTATAATATTTGTGTGAGCTCAATTATGGAAACAGCAGACACTCACCTCTCCAGCAACAGGTAAGCATGTCCCCTCTGGAAGAAACCCACAGCTAAGCAATTGTCTTTGGAAATGGATCGGTCAAATGCCTGGAGGCAGAAAAATAACATTAAGGTTGCCAGATTTCTTTTTTTACTCCTGTGCTTTTTAAGAGCAGGAGAAATTCAGCAAGAAATGCTCCCCCCCCCCTGGCACAGAGATTAAACAATGAGAAAAGGCATCACTTGTTTGCTTTTGCTGGGTGTCAGGCTGTTTACAAGCAGAGAAACAGAGCCAGCCATAAAAAGTTGACAGCTTTTTCTCAGCAGGGCAAAATGCATTTTGAGTATGTTGTTTGATTTGGTTTGATATACGGAGAATTCCCTGGATGTGTAGATCCAGATTTGGGGCAAGTACTCTTTGGTGTCAGAGAACGCACGCAGTGATTTAAAATCTCGAACCATGCAGCAAAGTAAAGCATGGAAATACAGGATGTTAGACGTTGAAAATACCCCCTTCTAAGTTGCCGCAAAAGCTCCCCACTTCCCTTAGCTGCATATACGACATGTTTGGTAAGATAAATATGATTTACTTACAAAACTATTCAAAGATCAGATTCATGTGCTTTTCCATACAGCAGCAAGAAAAGCCAGGCAGCAACACTTAGGTTATTTCTAAAAAGGCAAATGTTTCTAAATCATTTGTATAGAAACACAGAGATGGCTTGCTAAAGCCATACTGTAGAAGCTTGGAGCATCCAGCTTAGGTACCGTTACTGGAAGAGTTAACATGGTGGGAGGAAATGGTGGAATGTAGGAAAACAAAGAGTTTGGTAGCCCTTCCTCCCAACCTGAGGGGGTGTGACCTAGCTAGTAAGTCAGGTAGGACAGTTTTTAACTCCTTCATGCATTAATTATAGTTAACCATGTTGGTTATATTAGGTGAGATATATCCCACAGAGAAAGGGACTGCAATTCAATGACTGAGCACTTGCTTTGCACATGGATGGGACTGGGTTCAAAATTGATCCCTGACATCTCCAGTGAAAAAAAGCAGGGGGTGGGGAGATCCCAAGCAGCAATAGCTAAGCAAAAGTCATATTTTTGCCCAAGACCCCAGAAAGCTGCTGCCAGTCAGAGTAGGCGACACTGGGGCCTAGATGGGCAAATATTCTGACCTGCTGGCATAACACAGGCAGGAACCAGGTATGAACTAGCTCAGCCCACCTTCCCAAGTCTTGGTGATTTAGAGACAGAAATGCAATGTCTCTTCCGGAATTTGATGCCTTAAGCTGCACTGTGAAGCTAACTCTGTTTTTGCTTGCAAAGTAGGTCAGGAATTCTTCTAGGGATAAAACCTCAAGGAAGGAACTTGCGAAGTCATTGTTTCTTCTATAAAAAGGTACTCCACTGAGGCTTAGCTAAGGTTGGACAAATAAATCAATTTCAGTTTCTAATCTTTCCAACCTTTAGTTCAGTTGGCCAAATTTCTGGATCAGTTTGCAGATTTTTTAAAAAATGTTCTCATGAAAATTGGGCAGCTTTGTATACATTTCTGCCAACATACACCTCTCTTTTTTTGCAAGTGATGTCCCCTAATATACGGTAATGTATTTTTGTATGTTATTTTCGCTAACATTTTCATTATGTGTTCTTATGGCTGGAGAACTACATCATAAAATTTGGAGATGTGCAAATATTTGTGTGTGTGAATTAGGTAAAGGTAAAGGGACCCCTGACCATTAGGTCCAGTCGTGGCCGACTCTGGGGTTGCAGCACTCATCTCCATTATTAGCCAAGGGAGCCGGTGGACAGCTTCCAGGTCATGTGACCAGCATGACAAAGCCGCTTCTGAGCGAACCAGAGAAGCGCACGGAAATGCCGTTTACCTTCCCACTGTAGTGGTACCTATTTATCTACTTGCACTTTGACGTGCTTTCGAACTGCTAGGTTGGCAGGAGCAGGGATCGAGCAACAGGAGCTCACCCTGTCACAGGGATTCAAACCGCTGACTTCTGATCGGCAAGCCCAAGGCTCTGTGGTTTAACCCACAGTGCCACCTGCGTCCCTGGCGTGAATTAGGTATCTTTGCATTAAAATGAAAACTGAACCAAATTTCTCTCTGGCTTAGCCATACCAGAACACTTTTCCTGTGTTGGGCTTCCTGTATTCTGCCTCACCAGTCCCAATGGTCACCAGCTAGTTCCGGAATCTGAAGCATGTTGCTGACTCATTCATTCTGGGAATTGGAAAATTTGTTCAACAGTTGCTTCTTCCTGCTGTGGTAACCTGGTTCTCCAGGAAGTGCTAAATATGAGTATCCTTTGTCCTCCCCACAACACTTTTTATACCTGCATTGATTTACTTTATGTTTAAATACTTATTTCCTCCCACCGTATATTCCAGCGTATAAGACGACTGGGCGTATAAGACGACCCCCAACTTTTCTAGTTAAAATATAGAGTTTGGGATATACTCGCTGGATAAGAAATACGACCCGGCGTATAAGACGACCCCCGACTTTTGAGAAGATTTTCCTGGGTTAAAAAGTAGTCTTTTACGCAGGAATATACAGTATTTATTTATATTTTTAAGTGTCATAGTGCAACCCTTATTCATTTATTTATTCATTCATTTATTTAACAACATTTGCAGCAGACCACTTATTTGATTTAAAACAACAACAACAACAACCACATGCCTCTAAGCGATTTACAATGGGCAATCTAAAATAGTCATTTAGAAATACCGGTACCAGTTAAGAGAAGCATGAAAAACTAGTTAACATTTAAAAAATATAATAAAATCAGCAGCTGTAAAGCTGTTATGCATAATAAAAACGCATGTAAAAATTGGTTGTTAAAATGACATGCCTGGGTAGGTTTGCAGAAGTAAACAAAACAATAAAAAGTACAGTGGTAGCTTGGTTTACAAACTTAATCTGTTCTGGAAGTCTGTTCTTAAACCAAAACCGTTCTTAAACCGAGGCACGTTTTCCCTAATGAGGCCTCCCGCCGCCGGTGCCCTTCCACCGTTCGGATTCCCTTCTTAGACCGAGGTAAAGTTCTCAAACCGGGACACTACTTCTGGTTTTGCGGAGTTCGTAAACCAAATTGTTCGTAAACAGGACTGTTATTAAACTGAGGTACCACTGTATTTAACAACTGTCGAAAACAATATAGTGAAGGCCCTTGTCAGTGCCTCAGCCTAATCTACCTCACAGGGTTGTTGTAAGGATATGGCAAGAGGGGCTGCCACCTTGAAGTCATTGGAGGAAAGTTGGAATATGAATGTAATAAATAAGCAGATAAAATATAAATATCATCATTACATATGAATATGCCATACAGGCAGGTCTGGCTCTGGGTTTGAGAGGCCCAGAAGCAAAGTGTGCTCTGGTGGGCTATACACGGATGGTTTTCTTGGTGGTGTCCGTATCGGTTTCTAAGGGACTGCCGTCTTCATTTCCCACAATGCTCTGGAGCGCCCAATGTATTGCCAACCCATGACGTTGTGGGAAATTAAAACGGAGGTAAACCAGCCTTTTGCAGTTTGGTGACTTCAGAATGCTTTGGACTACAGCTCCAATCAGCGCAGACAGTTCTGTGTTGTGTGTACACTCCATGGAAAACCTGAGTTTGAACCTGTCATGTGTGAAATGGTCCTGACACTTACCTCCAGAGCTTGCTCCAGATCTCCCCTCGCAAGATGCAGGCAGCCAATGTTGAAGTTGATCTTTGAAGGAGGGTTTTCAATGCTGCAGAAGATGTGTAAGGCAGATTCCCAGCTGCCCTTCTCTAGAGCTAAAACTCCTTTGTTCCAATACCTGACCAGGTTACAGTAAGCCATTGTCCTTCCAGTATAACAGGAAGCAATCTGATTTGGAAGGCCTGGCTCTTTAGAGCTTGCTCAGACTATGTGCTGCTTGGCTTTGCTTCCAGAGACAAGCAGACCAGGAAGTTGAGCATCTTTTTCTCTCTCTTTTTTAGTCCCAACTAACCTTTATTGCTCAAACAGGGAAATGCAGGCAGAGGAGGAGCCACCCTAGCAAGCAGGTCAGTTTACAGACAAAGTCTTTTCTGTGCAGAGCCTGGGCAAACAACAAACCCTCTGTCCCAACTTTTTATCATTAGGTGCACTGTCTCTTTTTCCTTATCACAATGTCCAGGTTTGTAGTAAGAACTGGAATTTATGAAGTAATATTAAAGGAGAGCCTTTGAACAGGTGTAAAGTGCCTTCATCTCCACGGACTGCAACCTTTACTGCCCTTGAGCCATTTAGAAGAAATGCAGATTTTCTGTGTCCCTTTTCCATCTACCCTGTCCCCATTTCCATTCCCAAATCCTGTTGAATAAATGGGATTAAGATCATGAGTTGGCACTGTGGTCTAAACCACAGAGCCTAGGGCTTGCCAATCAGAAGGTTGGCGGCCACGACAGGGGGAGCTCCCGTTGCTCGGTCCCAGCTCCTGCCAACCTAGCAGTTCAAAAGCGCATCAAAGCGCAAGTAGATAAATAGGTACCGCTCCAGTGGGAAGGTAAACGGTGTTTCCGTGCGCTGCTCTGGTTTCACCAGAAGTAGTTTAGTCATGCTGGCCACATCACCTGGAAAAACTGTCTGCGGAAAAACGCTGGCTCCCTCGGCCAGTAAAGCGAGATGAGCGTGCAACCCCAGAGCCATTCGCGACTGGACTTAACTGTCAGGGGTCCTTAACCTTTTTATGAGCTGCTCCACCTATATCAATGATCAGTGAAATGTGGCTCTTGCTAACGGCTCCACTCTATAACTAATCAACTGCATTTTGCACTAACTGGAGCTTCCATGCCATCTTCAAGGGCAGCCCCAGGTAGAGCACTTTACAGTAGTCCAGAGCATGAATTAGTATGGCCAATCTAGGAATGGTCATATGTGGCAAACCAGCCCATAGCTGGTCAAAGGCACTCTGCACCAGCAAAGGCCTTTGAGCCTCTGGTGACAAAGCTGGATCTAGGACATGGGTGGGGGACATTTTTCAGCCTGATGGCTGCATTCTTAATGGGGTCCTTAATAGGGTATGGACCTTGTCAGGTGCCAAATGATGCCAACCTCTAGTCCCTTCTTTCTGGTCCCTGGGGTGTCACTTGTCCCTGTTTTTGGCCTTATGGCCTTCTTAAAAATTTTTTGTGAGAATCGGGCACTTAGATAAAGAATGAACCTATATTCATCTTTGAAATGTTGGGAACTATAGAGAATGACTGTTTATTTATTTAATTTATATACTGCCCTTCCTCTGAAAGGGTTCCACATCTATGAAGAAAGACCCTGGTGAGACCCCAATGCCCCAGTCTCAGAGGGGCTGTCTGCTGCATCTTTGCAAGATTCTCTGCTCTTCTGCCTCCTTCTGCTCAGCATCTACCAGAGACAGTCATTCTGCCTCATCTCTACATCAAGTTGGGTGTGACTGGAGCATTCAGTCACTGCCGATACTGGGATGAAGCAGAAATTTGAGGAGTGCTGGGAAACGTTAAGGAAAGGGAATGCCTTGTCTCAGATGAGCCTCCCTGTACGCTGAGATCATCTGACAAAGGGATTCTGATCCAATTACCTTCATGTCTAAAAATGTACATTGTTAAGTCTCGCTTTTCTCCAGAGCCTCCAAAAGGCGCTTCGGCAGAAATTTCTTTGCAATGCAGAAACACACTAAAGTGTGATCAATGAAGGCTGATTTGACAGTAAGCCCCACAGAACTCAAGCGGGACTTGCTTCTGAGTAAACATGTGTAGGATTGCACTGTAAAGTCGGTGGAATGCAAAGTGTTAAAGAAATTGTTCTATGGGTTTTTTGGTTGATTGATTTGTATGCAGCAGTTCAAATAAGAGAATACAGCTCTCCTAACAACACTCAACTCCCTGAATAACATCATCATCATCATCATCATCATATTAACGAACTACAACTCCCTGAATTCTCTGGGGGAAGCCATGGGTATTTAAGAGTGAACTTGTAGTGCTTTAAATGTGTGCTATGGATGTGACCTAAAATGGCCCTAACTACCCATTGGAATGGCATGATGCTTATCTGTGTCACAGCAGACATCATTAAAAGCTTTCCGTCCTGGATGAGAGGAAGAATGACTCTTCTATGATAGCCTCAGTCACACATTGGTACTGCACTCTGATATGGGTACATATCACAAGCAGACATTGCAGGAAAAGTGTTGCCTCCTGTGTGAGAGAGAACAGGGAAAGCCTTCTCTAAGGTAGCACTAGGCCACCTGTTGGCTTGGATGATGATGTGTCTACGCATCACGTGAGCCCACGTTAGAGAAGAGGCAATCCCTCCCGTGTGAGAAACTGGGTGATGCCTCTTCTAAGATGGCACCTGCTGAGGGTAGCCAAAAGAAACAAGGGCAAAGTTAGCATAAAAATTGGCATGTGCCAATTTATATAGATGTCAGTTTAGAATTATAATGAAATAGAAATCCCATGTATCTCAGACTTAGACTAGACTCAACTACTAGCTGTGATTCTTGCATTGCAGAGGTTCGACTGGATTTGCCTGAGATCCCTTCCAACAATTTTATGATTCTTGGATGCCTTCAAACAGAAGACAGACCTTTACAGGTTTATACACAGTTGCATTAAACGCTTTTCTTTCTTTCTTTCTTTCTTTCTTTCTTTCTTTCTTTCTTTCTTTCTTTCTTTCTTTCTTTCTTTCCAACTTTCTAATTAGTCTGGACACAATTTTTATCGATGAAATGTTTTAAATTCATTAATCTAACTGATTAATCAATTAAACGTTTGTAGGCTCTCTCATAGACCAGCTCAATGCATTTTTGTTTTGCAATCCCATTGGGAATCACGAGGATTCTCACAAATTGCAGAAACAGGGAGAGAAAAGAAACCAACAGAATTTATTGGTCATTTGTCAATGTAAAAAACAAAATGAAACAAACAGACAAAAACAAGCCTCCATGGCAAAGGTGTGTGATTGCAAAGGAGATGCTGGTTAAATTCTTATATATTATATTATGTACACATCTGAATGCCATTTCTAAATACAATATGTACACAGCCATCCAACAGCCGAAACAAACAACATAAATCTGAGCTTGGTTAGCTCAAAATAAGTCAGCAGTGGGGAGAGAGAGAGAGAGAGGCCTTGTTTGAGGGAACTATATGTGCTCTGGGACAAAATGGCTGATATATCCACAGTTTTGAACTTCAAGTAACATGGGAAGGTGTCCCAATTCAGGCTGCCCTCAAAAGATGAGGCAAAAGGTGCTCTCTCAACAAAAATCCTTCATTCGTATCCTCTATCGCTGGGTTATGCACTAGGAAAGGCCTGGCTGCACCCTGCCTTGGTGAATGGCTGGGTCATTTGCAGCATATAACCTAGCAATTGACTCCTAAAATGGCCAGAGGACCATGGAATCAAAAGCAAGAACATCCTGGTCTGTTCCTAAAGCCTACAGTTGCAGAACAGATGGCCTTCTAGATGTTGCACTGCTACACCCATCAGCCCCTAGACAGCACAACCAATGGTCAGGAAAAATGGATGCTGTAGTCCGACAACACCTGGAGGGCCAGAGGTTCCCCAGCCCTGGAGAAATCAGCCAGTGAAGCTTCCCTCAGCATCTCCTGTGCATGTCACAGCAGAAGAAGCTGCTGTTCAAGGCACAGGAGATAGGGGACCCTACCTGTTTCTCACATGGCCAGGGATTTAAGATAGCCAGTGGTGATAACCCCAAAATGTATGGCAAAGTTCCCTCCAGGGCCAAAGCTCATTTGCCATACATTTTTGGTGGAAGAGCACCTAGTTGGAGTCTCTAAGGCTTCATGTTCAATCTGTCACATCTCCAGTTCTGTGCTGGGAAAGATTTCCTTAACACCACTGCCCAGCCACTGTAGACATACTAGGCTAGAGCAGGGATGAGGAACCTATTGTCATCCATATGTTTTTGGACCAGAACTTGCATCAGCCGGCATGGCTAACAATCAGGGGTGGTGGGTGCTATAGTCCAGCAGCTTCTGGAGGGCATCCCTCCCCCACTCCCAGGCTAGAGCATAGCTGCCAAGTCTCCCGCTGAAAAATGCAGGATCAGCAGCGGCGCAGCACCGGAAGTCGCTTCTATGCATGTCTGGACATGTGTAGAAGCAACTTCCGGTGCCGGCGGTGCCCGATTTCCGGTGCCCAGGCATGGGCAGAGCGGCATCCAAAATGGAGCCTCCCTGGCAGGTAGGAAATCCGGGGGATTTCCGGGATTATTTTTTTTTCTATTCGGGATAACAGTGGGAAACGGATTAAAATCCGGGGGTTCCCCGCGAAAAACGGGAGACTTGGCAGCTATGGGCTAGAGACAGCCCTGTGGTCAGGCCTAGTATTAGGCAGTTCCTTTATAGCTGTTAGTTTTGTCATTTCCATGACAGCTGGGGTATAAAACAGGACTTCTGATCCAAACTAGTATTTTACATGGTAAAACAAGTCCAGCGGGATCCAATGACTAGAAACCAGATGGTTGTCATTCTGACTGTAGAAAAGCATTTAAAAATCCTCCCTATAAAATGGAAGTTATGGCCTACTTCATATGGCTGTTTTTCAACCGCTGCAGGGAGCGGGAACCACAGAGGACAAATAATAATACCACAAATAGTGAATTTTCCACGTGAACGTCTCACTTAACATCAAAGCGGGTGATGGTAGGGGCACCCATAACATGCCATGGAATGTTTGCTAACATTTCTAACTTCAGAGGGGAAGGCTCAGTCATGGAATGTTGAAAATCAATACACTTGCTGCTAGGAAAGTGGTTTCGAGGTTTTCTGGTGCAGAGGGGAACTTCACACCAGAGTTAGGGAGAAGAGCAGCTGTGTAGTGCTGGGGAGGAATCTAGGGAGGTGAGAGGCTTGAGAACGGCTGAAAGCCAAAGAGTTTTAGAAGTAGGGGGAGCTAAAAGATGGGGAGAAAACACATCACACATAGGCTGTAGGAGGGGCTGCAAGGTATATAGCTGGAGTGAAATGAGAGAAATTTGGCTGAAATTTCACATTCAGAATGATGAGATAAACAAAAATATTTGGTCTCCAGTTTAACACACCAAGATAAAACGCCAAGCCTGAGAAGCACTGAAATTTGCTTCAGAGGCTCTAAGAGCCATATCCAGAGGAGCAGATGCAAAAACAGCAAAGAATCTTGTGGCACTTTGAAGACTAACATAAGCATAAGCCTTTGTAGACTACAGACCGCAAGTTCATCAGTTGCATGAGGGTGTCATCCTGAGTTTTAAGCATATTTCATACACAGTTTGGGAGGTGTGGGGATTGTAAAAAGTGAGGTCGGAGGGGAATGAAAAAGTACAGACAGTGATAATCATGTTCTTAACAGTAGCAATTCACTAAACAGTTCTTGACAACACAGAAATCCAGGCACTGGCAAGCACATATAATGTGCTAAAGATCCTTTTGTCCAATATTTCAAGCACTGTATGACGTGAGCTATAGTCTACAAAAGCTTATGCCATATACAGACTCTTTGTTGTTCTAAGATTTAGGGCAGGTTGGAGCTGGAGGGTGGTGTTATAGGTCAGGAGGGGCCACCAAGAGCAATGCTGCTTAGGAAGGACAGGTTCCCCTAGTCAAATCTGGGTGGCCATTGTGTGAGTTCCAGAAAGGATCCCTACAGGCAAACCCAATTTACTTGCATTCAATATGTGCATGACCGCACATATGAGCATCGGCCCGAACCCGGAAGTAACCTAAAAAGTTACAAAAAAGGGCGGAATGGGGCATCTGCAGGCTTTTTCAATGGTGTTTCAATTATAAGCGACTTCACTGACGCACACAGTGCCTCGGAACGTAACCCTCGCATAAATGGGAGGTTGCCTGTGCTTATAACATGCCATCAACAACCCAGAACTGCAGTCATTTCCAAAAACCTCTTTGCTACTTAACAATGCTACAGTCAATTATATATCAGATGCTCAGGTTATCTGAATTCCAGTTATCCCCAAATTTCTGGCTCCCTGAATATACTGCTCCAGGTTCATAATAATCTTCTTTTCCTAGGGGGTGAGGGTTTTTCAAAAGCTGTTTCCTCAACCCCCACCCACCCCTTTCTTTTTGGATTGCAAACCATTTGGTGCCCCTGACAATCTCACCCATCCCAAAAAGTGAGAGGTTACACAACCCCCCTCCGTTAGAGATTAGTTGTCTCTTCCCCCCCACCACCACCACCCATTTTTAATTCCCTTTTGTTGCCTTATTTAAGCGGTGTCTGGGGACAGAGGGAGGTCTCATTTACAGCATACATTTAAAACACATTTAAAGCACATGACTTCCCCAAATAATCCTGGGAACTGCAGTTGGTCAAGGAATGGAAGCCCTGTAAGGGCTAAACTACAATTCCCAGGATTCGTTCAAAGGAAGTCAAGGGATTTAAATGTGCTTCAGTTGTATGGTGTGGATGCGACCAGTTATCTATGTCAGTCCGTTTTGGAAACAAGTTCGTTAGCACACAAGCCATCAGCATCATCATGACAGTAGTAACAGTGTCCACTATTTCCCCCTAAAAGATCCTCCACCACAAAAAAGAACTCTATTTACCAGAGAGCCCTCAGTGACCTTCCTATGACTATTAACATTCTTTCGCCCCTTTTTAAAAGAATTTTTTTTAAAAAAATCCAGTGTGTAAGAATTCACACACGTACACCCTCCCTCCGAACATGCAGTCACAACCACCTCCCTCAAACCCCTGAAAATGAAGCTGTGCAACTCTTTGCTATTGTTCTGTTCACAAATGGCTGCCCTCCCGTTCCTTGTAGGATTCCTTCAGTGAGAACAACACACCAAGGTGGCTTCCAGGAAGAATGAACACACTCCTGAAGAACTGAGCTTTCCTGACAGGTGGAATAAACCCCAACTGTGATTTGAATATAGCAGTTGCTGGGAATCACGAGTGCGGAAAGCGCTGTTGTGCTCAAGTCCTGCTTCCACCATGCTTCCCACCAGGGAATCTGGTTGGCCATTGTGAGGATACTGGATTAATGGGCCACTGGCCTGGCCAGCCAACAGGACTCTTCTTATAGTCTTCAAAGACAGTGTTTTTTGCCACTTTTGTGAGGGGAAGAGGAGAATGGGCTGATACAAATACCCTCTCCAGGAAAGAAGGCCCATGAGAAGGTGTTTCCTCAGCCCAGAGAGTCTCTAGGCCGTGGCTGAGGGAGGCAGCAGCTGCCATGGCTGCCTCCTTAAGAGCAGAGGTCCCAGGAAGTGGATTTTGACTAAGGCAGTGAAGCCCCCTCAAGTGCGGCCGTATTTCTTTGGTCATGGCAAACGCCCATGCAAACTCTGTGGTACAATACGCAGCAGAAAGGGCATGTCACACCCAGTTCCAAAGGAATCCCAAGAGATAACCACCCCAGCTGTCGCCTCAGTTGTCTGTTGAAATCCACCTGGTTTCAAACAATGTGGCAAGGGGGCACAACCAAAAAGCCAGGAAGTTATAGGCCAAGAAGAGGCAGGTGGGTATCTCGACTGTGTCTCTCGGGTGCTTTTTGCAGGTCAAATGCTACCGTCCATTTGCTCCACCAGAAACAGGTGGATGGCCTCGAATGCTGGGCGATCTTTGATGTCACGGCTCCAGCATTTCATCATCAAGGAGAACAGAGGATTGGGGCACAGGGGCGGCTGAGTCAGATAGACCTGTGTGAGCAGGAAAAGAAGAGTGAGGGTGGCAAGGGATTTTGGAACCACAGGTGTCTGTGGTTACTAGTTACTCTTTAGTGGACCGTTGCTGTTTTACTGGTTTAAATTTGTACATATATCTCCATCCTACATAAATAAACGTAGAACTCATTGGCTTTGGTTCGGAGCTCTTCCTCCAGTGAGTGGCAGCTGGCTGTAATTCTGAAGTAACAGGAAGAAGTAATAGTAGCCAGAACCACTCACAGCATCACACACAGGAAGAGGAAAAAAATGATTTCCTGCCCTCTTAAGCAGCCTAACCTCTGGCTTTGGAGCCCATCCTCCAGAGCAGGCATCCCCAAACTGCGGCCCTCCAGTTGTTTTGGCCTACAAATCCCATGATCCCTAGCTAACAGGACCAGTGGTTGGGGAAGATGGGAATTGTAGTCCAAAACATCTGGAGGGCTGAAGTTTGGTTGTGCCTGCTCTAGAGATTGGATCAGAAGCCAATAAAAGAAGAGAAAGAGGTGGCAGCTAGGAACCACATAGAGCAGCACAAAGGAGAAGCGGAGACACTGATTTCCCACCTCTGATCTCAGAGCCATTCCTCCAGGAAATAGCTCTTGGATGTGATTAAAAACTGAGGAAGTGAGAGAAGAAGGTAGCAAGCAGGGCCCACACACCAGCAGCAGCACATACAAGAGGAGAAGAAACCAACTTCCCACCCTCTTCAGCCCAACATGTAAAGCACCAGCGTCAAAAGGATGCCCAGGTCCCCCCTGTGCAGAACATCTGTTTTGGGTACCTGCCGGCCTTGGTCTCGGAAGAACTCCCCTGTATTCTCAATGACCTGCTCATCAGAGAGCCAGCTGTAAGGCTGCTCCTTGCACAGTGTGAACATCTCCCATAACGTCACACCAAAAGCCCAGACGTCGCTGGCCGTGGTGAACTTGCCCTATGAGGAAAGAGAAGAAGGCCACAGTGTCAGAAGAACATGGCAGTGTGCACATCCCTCCCCACCACAAAGAATCCTGGGAACTGTAGTTTGCCGCTCACAGAGCTACAGTTCTCAGCACCCTTAACAAAATTTGGTTCCTAGGATTATTTTGGAGGGAAAATGTGCTTTACATCTATGGAATGTGCACAGCCTATATCAAGACTGAGCTACTTTTGGCCCTTGGTTGGGAGTTGTCATTGCCACAAATCCTGAACCCTAGGCTACAAAATTACACCATAATTAGCATTAGTGTGCAGATCCCCCATCAGTCACTAGCTTTCTCCTGCTGCAGATTTGATGCATCTGATCTAGAGATTTAGAACCAGTTTAGCAGCCATTACCACTCCCTAGGACTGCCAGGGAATTGTTGTTCAGGTGCCCCCCCCCCCCGCTAGTGATCTCCAATAGATAATTCTCAACTACACTACAAATCCCAGGATCCTCTGAGGGAGCAAACCAGTTGCAGTGGTATATATGAATGAATGAATGAATGAATGAATGAATGAATTTATTAATACGGTCGCAGACCAGCATCAACACACACAATATCACAGATCATAAAACATATCAAAAATACAAAGGACAGTGTGAATATAACAAGGATTTAAATATAAGAATTAAAATTACTTATTAGCGTACCCCCTGTAGTTAACATTTAGGGATTTGATCATTATGGGATACCACTTGCTTCCTGCGATTGATTGCAGACACACAAAATTTGGCTACATTTAATGTAGTCTTGGGATTCTTGTCCTCTAGCAGTAGTTTTAAACTATGGTGTTCGGATTCTTTCATGGACTTTTGCAAGACAGGTGTACCGGTAATAAAAGTCAAACGTATATCCTCATACAAACGACAACGTAATAGTGAGGCAGTTTCTACTTCCATCGAGCCACAAGGGTAAACCTGTGCTGTATAGCAGTGGTATATAACGAAGTTAAGTTCATAGGGCAGCATAGCTGCCAAGTTATCCCCTTTTTTAAGGGAAATTCCCTTATGCTGAATAGGCTTCCTCGTGAGAAAAGGGAAAACTTGGCAGCTATGTAGGGCAGCAGACATGAGGCGAAAACATTCAAAGCAGGGCTGGTAAAGGGTGTGGCCAGGGGAGAATTCCGAGGGCTAGACAGAGAGGCTTGGAAGGCCGTGTTCACCCCCTATGCCTGAAGCTCCTCCCCACTCCTGTCTTAAATACATTTGCAACAACAGCAGAAAGATATACCGTAGTGCCTCTTACCAGCAGGATGCTTTCCCAGGCCATCCAGCGGATTGGCAGCACAGCCCGGCCCTGGATCCGGTAGTAGTCGCCACTGTACAGGTTCCTGCTCATGCCGAAATCAGCAATCTTGATGGTGTAATTGTTCCCAACCAAGCAGTTGCGTGTGGCCAAGTCCCGGTGCACAAAGTTCAGGGAGGCCAAGTACTTCATGCCAGAGGCAATTTGGGTAGCCATGAGCAGGAGGTGGAGGCAACTGAAAAATGAAGAGAAAGGCGAGATAATCAAGGGGGGGGGGTCTTTTACAATCCCACCAAACCTCTGCCATATCTGCAGGTCAAGATGGGCAAATCTGTCGATTTCAGTTTCTCTCTTTTCTCATCATAAGTTCAGTTCTCCACACCTACAAATATAGGTGTGGAATATATATATATTCCTCGTGAAAATTATTTGGCATTTTAATGCCAATTTCTCCCAATATGCATGTTTTTTGGTATGCAATTTTGCCCCATACAGACTGTATTTTTGTTGGAAGCTGCTCAGGGTGGCTAGGGCAAGGTATAAGAAATTATTATTATTATTATTATTATTATTATTATTATTATTATTATTATTATTATTACAAAGAAATTCCATGTATGATCTTTTAAGTAATATATGCATTTATCTGCACGCTTGGGTAAAATGCATTTTTGTACACATCAGTTGGCTGGGGGGTTGCACTGCAAAATGTGGAGGAACTCAAATCTCCAAAAGGTTGGCTGTGTTTCGGTTCCTGCATTGTTTTAGAGAGTGAGCATTTTGCAGGCTCACCTTGAAATGTGAACGGAATTGAATTTCTCTCCTATCTGTAGCCAAGAGGACTACATCCAGCCTCCACCTCCATAGTTGGCACTATGTGGTGGGGATGGATGTGCACTTGCCACTAAATACCAGTAGCTGGGCTTCCCACAGGCATTTTGTTGGCTACTGTGGGCTTCATTCTGTCTAATGGCAGGGATGGCTCTATTGGCCATGATTGCTATATGCAGCCTCCACATCTGGAATCAGTATGCCACAAAACACTAGTAGCTGTTTCCCTTATAGCTTGCTTGTGGGCTTCCCAAAGGCCACTTTGGGCAGCACCATGGTGGCCTAGTCAGGCCATTGGTCTGGCCCAGCAGGAACAGCACAAGGGGGGGGGCTATCCGCTCTTCTCTCCGCCCAGCCCGCTGCCCCTTCCCCTCCATCACCTAACGCAGGGAATGTTGTTGGAGAGTGTGAAGGTGCTTCTGCTCTGGCGTTGCAGCAGGAACTGGTGGAGATCCCCGTTCTCCATGTACTCGGTGATCATGCACAGCGGATCTTCCCTCACGCACACACCCAGCAGGCGGATGATGTTCGGGTCCTTCAGCCGGGACATGATCTTGATCTCTTTAAGGAAATCGTTCCTTGGAACAAGGAAAGGACACGTAAAGAGAGTAGGCCAGTCACCTGATGAAAGACATCTTAAGTCAATTTATCAATGTGTTTTTGCCAATCAAGAGACTGCTCAATGACACGATGTGCAGGGGTGGGGAACCTCAGATCCAGGGCCTAAATGAAGCCCTGCAGGCCTGTCTGGCCCTCAGAATTCACCAGAGGCCACACGCCTTCACTCTGAGCCCTCAGAACTCTTCATAGGTGGGTTTGCACTAACATTATTAACAACAGCAACATGCTAATTGTCACCTGTACAATTGTCTCAAGGCAATGTTCAACAAAAACGGCAAACAACAGCTAAAAATACACACAAAAGAAAGTACATTTGAAACAAAACTAGAACCACACAAAAAGTAAACGGCTTTGGAATTTTTTGTAAACCACTTTGCTTTGAACTTTTTTTTACAATCAAGAGGTGTATAAATTTTATGAAACAAAAAATAGATACTAATGACAAAGACCTGTTTGTCCATCTGGGAAAGTCTGTCAGAACAAATATATCTTATTTTCAGAGGTGGGCGGTGGGGTGGGTTGTAACTATGCAGACAAATTCTGGAAGCAGGTTGCTCAGCTGAAAGGACCACTTCTCCCCATATAAACCAACCCAGACTCTATGTTCATCATCTGAGGGGCTTCTTGTGCATCCTCCAAAAGCAGTCCAGAGGGAGGCAACACAAGAACAGGCATTTTCGGCTCCCTATTTGCGGCTCCCTATTTGTGGAATGCTCTCCGCACGGAGGTTCATCTGGTGCCTTCATTATACATCTTTAGGCATCAGGGGAAAACATTCCTCTTTAGACCTTTGGCTGATTAATATTCTACAGCCTTTTTAATGTGTTTGTGGGAGTTATTGTTTCCGTTGTTTCCGTTTTAACTATTTATTTGTGCTTTTACCTTGTATTCTTATCCTGTGGACCACCCTGAAATCTTATAAAGGGCTGCATATAAGTCCAATAAATGAAATAAAAATGAATGAATGAATGAATGAATAAAATATGAGCTTATTTGGCAACATCCATGATTATTTTATATATTTGGTACAAATAAGAACTTTGTATTCCACTATGGGGTCTCTTTTACACTACTCATTCTTTTTAATGCTTTCCATGATTTTAATTTTATTACCCTGTAATTTATTCTTCCCGCTTTTATGACTGTTTTTGTTATTGCTTTTAGGGTTAGGGTTTTTTCTTTGTTTGAATAATTTTAAATACATATATATTCAATTGTTTCTGGAAAGTGCGGTTGGTGGGTCCTTGTTGTTTCTCGACAGGAATTATGTTCCCACAGAATAGCCACACTAAAATCACTGCTCAGAATAACTGCAGGACAGGCTTCTGAGATCTTTGGAACTTGCAGCAGCCATAACAAGTGAATGGATTTCTCCCAAACCCCCATCCCTCGTGAGATCAGAGTCTCTCTGGAATTAGCACCACAGTTTGTGCTCACCTGGCTGTCCTGGTGACATTGGCTCTCAGCATCTTTACAGCTACCAGAACTGCCTGGCTGGAGGCGTCTGAGGAAGCACGACCCAAGAATTCCAGGAGACCATCAGCTTCGCACAGGTGGACCTTCGTGGGAGAGGAAAAACCAATTTTAGAGTAATTTTCAAGCAGAGCTGGAGAGAAGCCCTCTCAATGCCCTATCCATTCTGTCCATTTTACCCACAAGCATGTTAGGTATGTATTAGAGCAGTCAGCTAATTAACTCTCTTGCAATCTACCTGAAGAATAATTAGACTATATGGAGATAATGGTAAAGGCTAGATGTAGCTAGGAGGGCCCAGGGTGCACAAGAGTCCAGTAGTTGTTCACAGTTGTTCTCTCAGATATTTTTCCAGACCCTGTTTCTTAATCACCACTGCTCCAATGTGTGTGCTCTATGGATATAAGGAGGCAGAAATTTCCAGAGTTTGTCACTGTCAGCACTGTTTCTGTTCTACTACGGTTCAGCTTCTGCTAAATCCTATGTTACTTGTCATGCAATTCACAAACGTCAAAATGAACGTAATTAATTTCAATGCATTTCAGTGAAAGGGGGGCATCAAAAACAATGCAGAAAGTAATGCAATTACAGTGGTACCACGCAAGACGAATGCCTCGCGCAATGAAAAACTCGCAAGATGAAAGCGTTTTGCGATGTTTTTGGTGACTTGCAAGACAAAGTTTTGGTGACTTGCAAGACGAAATTATCGCAAGACGAAGCGACTCGCAGAATGAATTAATTTCGTCTTGCGAGGCATCACTGTATTTCTGTAATGTTTGTGGATTTAAAAAAAACTATGATAGTGGATATTGCTTGAATCCCCTTAAGTGATTTCTGTTCCTGACCTCAGACAATGTGCAATGTGGCAAATTCTATTCACCGTTATTGTTTCCAGGAGAATTCTCTGACAACCCTCATGTATGCTGGACTAATTTGGCACACATGCAACCCAAATTTTGCACCAAGAAAAGCTGGGCTCTGAGACATGAATAAATTATGTGATTGGAGCAGATTTGTCCCCCTCCCCGTTGTTATTCTGCTAGTGATAAGGAGTTACACGGCAAATTCTTGCGTATACCAATCGAAGAGCGCTTTTGTCCATGCATGTCCAACAAGGTGGAATCTGTTATTCACATTCTTTTATTCTGTGAATTCTATAGTGCAGAACGATCGCGACTCATTTTACCCTTATTATCAAAATTCACACCCTTGTAATATTATCTGGAATTTCCCCCCGAAACATTACGCAAATTCCTTCTGGAAGATTCTTTTGAGCTCAGTATCCTACGCTGTGGCCAAATTTTGCACCTTAGCTATTAAAAAACGTAAATCTCTTTTATTGAATAACATATTATAACAATTTGTCCTGCCCTCCAATGATGATATTGCTGCTACAGCTCTTAGTTAAATCTCTTATTCTTTTATGGTGTTTTATTCCGCTGGACCTGTATTTTAAGTATTGTATATTCAATTAGTATATTGACTGTTAAAACCCCATATCAGTCGTTTTTATTGTTTATGTAGAGAATTATGCAAAATTTCTGGTTTGATATGCTGGCTGTTTGCCCGTAATAAACATTGACTGCCTGATAAGGAGTCAGGAACAAGAATCATAGCTTCACCCCAACCATTGGGCATGAGATTCAGCTACCCTTCTCTCTGGCTGAGAGGATTTCTCTCTCACCCTCATAAGGACTAGAAAGCTGCTCTCCCTTACAAGGAGAACTGGCATTTGCAAGAAGAATGATCTCTGAGCCAGCTATAATTCTCAGGGTTCTTTTTCTGCTCTTTGGGGAACTGCAGCTTGCACAGCCTTGTCAATTGGCAGCCCTCAAGCCAAATTGTGCCAGCTCTTCGCATACCTGGTTTGAAGTATACCTGGAAAAAGAAATAAACACACACCTCCCCAAACTGCCCTTCTCCCAGCTTTTCCTTGAGCCGCAGCTGCTGCCTTGGGAACTCAGCCACGGTGATGTCCTTCTTGGTCAATGAGTCCACTGTGATGGCTGGCACAGCGTATGTGTTGTTTCCCGTGACGCCCTGCAGGCTAACAATGTCCGTCTCAGCATAGTGGGGGACGTTGTTCTGGAATCCCTGGTGAGGGGTGCACTTGGTGATGTCTGGCTCGGCATAGTCACCGCTACATGCTAGAACAACAAAAAGTGGGGGAAAGTTCCCTAAACGAAAAAAGAAAACCTCCACCACATCACGTTTGATAAGTCTGTTTTGTTAAATTCATTTGCGGGTATTTCTATCCCACTTTTCAGCTAGTAAAGCTCTCCGCCTTTGGACAGTGATGCTGCAGACTGTCTAGGGCAAAGTTTCCCAAACTTCAGCTGTTTTTGGACTACAATCCCAATCATCTCCGACCATTGGTCCTGGTAGCTAGGGATGATGGGAGTTGTAGTCCAAAAGCAACTGGACACCCAAGTTTGGGAAACCCTGGTCTAGGGGCTCTACTATATCGCTCATGGCCTGCAGGAGCAAGTCTAACTGGGACAATGTATTGTCCATCTACAGGAAGAAATGAATTGTCCTTAGATGGGCCACTACAGTTATCAGAACTTTCCAGATCTTTTGGGCCAATCCCTGATCCAAAACACAGAATCTGTGATGGCTGGGTGAACTAGTATGTGGGGGTAGGCCTCGGTCTGGTCCAGGGAAGCAATGAGGTCCCTAGGCCTCAGACCCTTTGGCTTGGTCTTCAAGGTCTCCACCCTGAATTTTTTTGGGTCACATACCCTCTTGAGCATAAGTAGGCAAACTAAGGCCCTGGGGCTGCATCCGGCCCAATCACCTTCTAAATCCAGCCTGTGGAATCAGCGTGTTTTTACATGAGTAGAATGTGTCCTTTTATTTTAAAATGCATCTCTGGGTTATTTGTGGGGCATGGGAATTCGTTCATTATTTTTTTCAAAATATAGTCCGGCCCCTGATATAGTCTGAGGGACAGTGGACCGGCCCCCTGCTGAAAAAGTTTGCTGACCCCTGCTCTTGAGGTCCAGGTTGGCCCTCCATACTCCTGATTTCTTTGAGACCATAAGGAGAAGAGGGGAGTGGCCAGATCCCCACTGATCTCCAGCAAATGCTGGATTGCCTGAAGCATCAAGAAATGCAGGGATGCTCTGCTCCTGAAAAAAAGCCCTTTCCACCTTCTTTAAGCCCTTTCCAAGCTCCCGCCACCACCACAGAACATCCAAGGCTGTGGGCCCGAAAAAGGCGAAGAAAATGGAAACAAGGAAGAGGGAAAGGAGAGATCTATGAAGCTGGGAGAGAGTGAAAACCCAGTAGGAGTAGCATACGGGAGCAGAAAGAATAAATGAAGGAAGGAAGAACAAAGAAGAAAATCCCTTCCAAGATGGCGTTCCCACCTCTTTTCTTTTGTCTTGCCTAGAGCACCCCGCAGTCGACCTGCCGTGGAGATGTCAGGATATGAAACTGGAGATGGGGTTGTCTCTAAAAGATTTTGCTTCCAGCCAACGGAGGGCAGAGACAACCCCCCACCACCATACAGGAGGAGGTATCTTTGTCTGCCAGAGGCAGAGCACATAAGTAGACCTATTGGTAGAGCCAGCCATAGTTCAGAGTCCACACAGCCCAATCTGTGTGCTCTGAAATGCATTGCTGCCACTGCAGATGGTTCTACCTGAGTCCTCGGCGCTTTGGGAGAGCTCAGGCAGTTTCTGAAGGAGGGTGATGGGCTGGTGATATTCCAGGTCCAGTGGGAAGACCCTCTCATAGGTGGGGTTAGTCTGGTGGATCTGTGTCTGGCCGTTGACAATTCTGGAGCTGTAAAAGGACAGCCGGACGGTGGCGTCTTCTTCCAGGATCCGCCGAGGAGCCTAAGGGCAGAGAGGAGAAAGCTGGTGAACCCTCTACATCAGGCATGTCCAACTCCCAGGAGACTGGAGTCCACTATAAAGAAACTGGCAGTGATCTACCCATTGGGTTGACCAAAGTTGTTGAGTTTTTGGGGGGGAGGATTGATCAGAGTTGTTGAGCTTTTTTGGGAGAGGAACCCTCATGACTGCATGATCATCCTTGAAAGTGTACGGTCAATACCTGATGATATTTCATAAACAAAGGGCCATGTATCCTTGCACTCTTTTGTTTGCTACCTTATCCTTGTACTTAAGAAGTGTGTAAGCCTATCATCCAAAAGTCTTCCTTTCTGAATAGTCAATTGGTTAATAATAATGATAATTATTATTATTATTATTTATTTGTATCCCACCCTCCCCGGCCGAGGCTGGGCTCAGAGCAGCTAAAATCACAAAAATGCTCTTTGATGTCTAGGGACTGACTAGTACTCTCTTGGTTCTGAAGAGAACATAAGAAGAGTCCTGAAGAATCAGACAAAGACCCATCCTGGTGTCCTGTTTCCCATTGTGGCAAATCAGACACCACTGGTAAGCCCACAAAAGCAGGGCTTTGAAGGCTATAACCCTTTCCCATTGCTGCTCACTAGTGGGTGATGTTCACTGTTGACTTCCTCACCCACAAAACTAGAGACCTCCCCGCCTCCTCCATAAATGTGTCTAACACCCTTTGAAAGCCACCCACATACTCTCACTGCATCTCTATGACAGTGAATCCTGCATAGAATCATAGAACTGGAAGGGACCCCAAGGGTCATCTAGCCCAACCCACCGCAATGCAGGATTCTCAACTAGATCATACATGACAGGTGGCCACCCAAGCTCTGCTTAAAAGCCTCCAAAGAAGGAAACCGAAGTCATTCCTTTCATCTGTCCTGAACTGACCACACAGGGTGATCCAGCTCTCCACCTCGGTCCAAGTTCTAGAACACTCAGTGTGGGAGGTGCTCGTGTGATTCCTCAGTTCCCCAGGCAGGAAGAGTCACAGCTATTTGAATGGGAAAGGTCCCGGGTTCTGTCCCTGGCATATCCAGGTAGGTCTGGGATAGGGTCCTTGTCTGAAATCCTGGACAGTTAGTCTAGGCAGGCACCTTTCAAGTGGGCACCATTGCCATTATAAGAGAACAAGGGAGGCGTTCATGAGTTCCAACTTTTCTTTTTCTAGAAAAATAGCATTGAGTGTGGGCATTGTTAAGCTAGATGGACCAAAAGTCTGGACTTGGTATAAGGCATCTTCCTATGTTCCTATGAATACCTATGCATTCAATCAATGGGGTTGACTCCTTTCCTTCCTGGAGGATGAGCTTGGGTTGCTAGGGCAGCCTTGCATTTAAGCACTAGCCTGGTTACCACTGGTGAGAAGGAATTCTACACTGGTGAGTATGCTGGCTGGGGAAGAAGAAACAGAGCCCTCTGTCCCCCATTCTGATAGTTGAGGAAGTTTATTTGCTGGCTGGTAACATTTGTGGGCTTATTTACAAGGCTGTGCTAGGAAGTTTCCCCGCAGCCAGCAAATCTACCATAGGACACAAGATACCGTCTCCAGCCGCATCTGGACATGCTGCCTCCACAGGATAGCGACAATGACGACAAGCAGCAGCAGGATGATGGCCACAAGGCAGCTGACCAGACTGGAGGTGTTGGAGTCCTCTGCCTTCGGAGCCACCCAAGGACTTGTTGCAGTAGGTGGCGAGGTGGTCCCTGCAATGGCAAGGAGGTGGTCAATCAATCAATCAATCCATTAATCAAATAATTGTACTTGTGGCAGATTCCACAGTGGTCCTTGAAAGGGCAGGCAGTAGCAGTAGATATAAGAATAATTAAATAGGTTGAATGCTGGTCTTACTCAGAGCAGACCCAACGAAATTAAGAGATCTAGGTTTTTATGTTTTAATTGGAATTGCTTTTAGAATGTTTTCAGCTGTAACTGCTTTCTGTTATTCTTGTTTGCAAATTTTTCCAGAATATTTTAATCAGTTTTAGAAGGACTTTGCTTTTTGTTTTTTTAACCAAGGGCTGTTTAGGGGAAAGAGGGTATAAATGCAATAAATTAGCCACGACCATTATTTTCAATCAGTATACTCTGGATTAGGGCTGACTTTGAATAGTTATTTATTTATGTGACTTGCATTTTGATGCTTAGGATGCCTCAAGTCTGGTGTTTGGGGTTTTTGTTTCACTTTTTGCAGGTATATTCTACAATATGTCATTGATGCAATAAATTAAAACTGCATTCATGCGGCAGTCATCTGAGCCATCAACACATCGTTCCTCTTTATTAGTTGTTCCCAAATGCTTCGCCAATGTTATTAAATTATTGGTGTCTGGAGGGGCTCTCTTGAGCTATAGCGCAATAGAAGTGGGGGAAATTACAGGATTTCGGCAGCAGGTTACAGGACATGTGCTGCTTGAAAATGAAGCTGGATGTCTGCCCCAGGAAATGGTAATGAAATCAGTACGATGTATAAGTGTTCCAATATAAAGAACGCACAAATGATCATGGATGCAGAATAAAAAAGGCCGCCTGGATATAAAAAAAATCTCTAAGTGGATCACACAAAATGCTATCATAAAATCACATGCCATAATGCAAATGCAAATGGTAAAAAAAAAAATCAATAGAATGTTAAGCGAAATATTGCAACAAAAATGCTGAGCAGTGTGATCAGAAAAGTAAGAGCCAGGGAAAGCAGTAGTTGTAGAACAAGCAACAATCTCGCCTACATAGCTTTAATTCCTTTAAATTGAAAAAGTCCCAGACACTTTCAACTGGGGAAATGCCCTTTGTCAACCTAGTTGCTGACATTCCTAAATCCTTGGCAGGGATACCAGCTCCTTGGGGTCTGAGCCCTTTTCAGCACCCTCAATATTATGGAGGTAGAGGCCACCCCCTCCCCAATATCCCACAAGCACAGAGCACAGCGTGGTGCTGTGCAGCTCAAGTTGCTGGTTCCTCCTCCTCTTGCTGCAGAGGGGAAGGAGGGTTGACATAGCCCCTTGCCAGTGGCGGTGTCAGGAGGAGGCAAAGGAGGAGCCACCGGCTATTGAAACTGTGCAGCCAAAGTGTTCAGCTTTGCCCCCAGCTCCACCGAACATCCAGACATCATGCATGCGATGTTAGGTCCACCCCATCACCTTTGCAAGCTGGCACCTCTGATCCTTGGACATGGCAATCAGCCTCATACTTACGCCAAGTCTCTTCTGTTGCGTTGAGTTCCTCTGACGGGAGTATCTCTGAGGTTGTGCTTGAGGCCAGAGTGACCATAATGGGGTCACTGGCATCCATATCTGCTGGAGAAGCAATGACAACAGAGTGTGGGCAAGAAACACATTAGTCTGTTGCTCAGAGCCTGGCCATTTCACATTGTGGAGCCAGGTAGAGAGAACTTGGCCATCCAGACACTCAGCTGGAGAATAGCAAGATCTCATTTTCTGTGGGGTTTATCCACAGGGGGGCCTTCCAGCTGTTATTGGACTCCAATTCCGAGCAGCCCCAGCAGCTTGCATAGTCAACAGTCAGGGATGAATGGAGCTATAGTGCAACAAAATCTGAACAACTACAGGTTTCCTATCCCTAGTGCCTCAAACTGGTCATACTAGCTAATGGCACTCCAGATCAGGCCATCTTCGGTAGCCCTCTCCCTTTTTTGGGGGTCATGCATATTTTCAACCTTAAGGGCTAGATACTTATTTAAATGAAAGCTTACATTACAAGAAAACTGAATTCTTCACACACCACCTATACCAGTGTGGTATAGAGTACAATGTGTTAGAACAGACCCAGGGAGACAAAAGTTCATAACCTCCACTTAGCAATGAAGCTTTATGACACCTAAGACAGCAGGTCTCTAGCCTGAGAAGATTCCAATGCATAGTTTGACACAAAGAGAAGCAAAAATGAGGAAGGAGAGGGGTGGTGAAATATACTCGGAGTCAAGAGTGAATTTCATGCTCTTTATTCAGCTCATAGTCATCAAGGAGGAGAAGAGAAGACGAATAGCTCTTTTCCCCAAACCATCTGCTTATATACATTATTTACACAATGGGCCTTGCGTGATTGGCTACTTCAGGGCTACACCTGTGGGCCAATTATATTGTGGATTGACTTCTGCCTGCAGCCTGATTGGCTGCTCCTACAGGCCAATCAGGTAGCAGATTCACTTCTGCCAGCCGCCTGATTGGCTGCTCCAGCAGGCCAATCAGGTTGCGGATTCACTTCCACCTGGAGTTGGATTGGGTAGCTCCCGCTGATTCTGAATCCTATTGTTCTAGGATTCAGCTCAGTACATAACACCCCTCCCCTCTAAGTTCCAGTCCTGCCCGAGAAGTTGCATTCGTAGTCCCCAAGGTCTGCTGGCCGCCTCCGTGTGCGTTGTGGCCTGGGGTGTTCCTTGGTCAGGGGTTCTGGTTCTGGCTCGTGTTCCGAGGCTGCTGGCTGTGCCGGGGCTGTCTGGTCTGGCGCCACTGAACCACTAGGTTGTAGCCCTGGTTCCGGTGTCCTTCCAGCCTCGGGGCGCCCCTCTGTGCCTACTGCTTCTGCTTCCCCTGCCCACCCCTCTCGCTCTACAGGCCTCACTGCCCTGCTGTCCCCTTGGGACCCCTCTGTCCCGCTCTCCTCCCGGGTTCCTCCTGGGAATCGTTGCCGTAGCTGGTCGCAGTGGCGGCGCCAACATTGCCCCCCTTCTGTTAGTACCTCGTACGACACGGGACCGGTCACCTTGGTGACTGTGGCGGGTACCCATGCTGGGCCTGCCCCAAAATTCTTTGCATACACTGGGTCCTGGGCCACAAATGTCCGGGGGTTCCTGCCTTTCCCCACCACTACCTCATCCTGAGCTCTGTCGGGGTGAAGTCGGTCCAGTCTAGTTGCAAGGCGCCGGCCCATTAGTAATTCAGCTGGGCTCCGGCCCGTCGTTGTGCTTGGGGTGCTGTGCTGTGCTAGAAGAAATGCGGCAAGGCGGTATTCCCAGTCCCCTTGTGTCATGCGGCGGAGGCTGTCCTTGGTGGTCCGCACCATGCGCTCCGCTTGGCCATTGGTGGCAGGGTGGAATGGTGCTGAGCGGATGTGGCGGATGGCGTTCTGCGCTGTGAAGGTCTGGAACTCCTCTGACGTGAATGCGGTTCCATTGTCCGAGACGAGGGTGTCAGGGAGCCCGTGGGTCGCAAACAGCTTACGTAGTACCCGGATGGCTGCCGCCGTAGAAGTGGATGGTACCAGTGCGACCTCCAGCCATTTGGTGTAGGAATCCACCACTATGAAGAATGTTTTTCCCTGGAAGGGGCCAGCGAAGTCCACGTGCAAGCGTGACCATGGATGTCGGGCGGACTCCCAGGGCTGGACTGGGGCCCTTGGGGGATCCGGGCGGGATTCTTGGCAGGTCTGGCAGTGTTGGACCCAGGCCTCTATCTCTCTGTCAATTCCCGGCCACCACACATAACTCCTGGCAAGGGCCTTCATCCTCACTACCCCTGGGTGTGTCTCGTGTAGGGCTGTGAGGACCCTTTTGCGGAGGGGCTGGGGAACAACAACCCTGCTTCCCCATAACAGGCACCCCTTGTGGGCCGACAGTTCATGTTTGCGGTTTGTGTAGCCAGCGAATTCTGGCCCGGGGCTGCTGCTGGGCCATCCTCGCCACACCCAGTCCAGGACCCGGGAGATGACCCTATCTTTTGTGGAATGGTGCGCAACTTCTTGTGCCTGAATGGGTCGGTCGGGAAGCAGCTCCAGGGTCATAACCTCTTGCGCAGGCGCTGGGTCGGGGCCTGTTTCTGGTAGTGGTAGCCTGCTGAGGGCGTCTGCGTGGCCCATCGCCTTCCCAGGGCGGTGGATTAGTGCATACTGGTAGCCGGCAAGGAAAATTGACCACCTGAGGACACGTGGAGACAACACTTGGGGGGGTCTGCTTCTCAGGGGCAAACAGGCCAAGCAACGGCTTGTGGTCAGTCACTATGGTAAAGGGCCGCCCGTACAAGAAATCATGGAATTTTTTTACGCCCTTCACGATTGCCAGACCCTCCTTGTCAATCTGTGAGTAGTTTCGTTCGGCTGCAGCAAGCGTCTGGGAGAAGTATGCCACCGGCACCTCTCTTCCATCCGGGAGTTGGTGTCCCAGGACAGCGCCGATGCCATAGGGAGAGGCGTCGCATGCCAGCACCACTGGCAGCCTCTCGTCGAAGTGTGCTAAGACCGAGTTCGAGACGAGCAAGTCCTTGACTGCCTGGAATGCGGCCCTTTGTCGCTGGCCCCACACCCAAGGGGCCCTTTTATCTAGGAGTCTGTGTAGGGGCTCCGCTACCGCTGCCTTATGGGGAAGGAAGGCATGGTAAAAGTTCAATAGTCCCAAGAATGACTGAAGTTCGGGCTTGCTCTTGGGCGCTGGGGCCTCACAAATGGCCCGTACCTTGTCACCGGTTGGATGGACCCCTTCTGCGTCCACCTTAAATCCCAGAAAGTCCACCTGCGGCACTCCCAGTAAACACTTTTCCCGCTTCACCTTGAGGCCCGCCGTCTGGAAACGGTGCAGGACGGAGCGGAGGCGGTCCTCAAATTCCTCTGGTGTGGGCCCGGCGATCAGTACATCATCGAAGAAGGGGGTGACGCCAGGAATCCCTTTAAGGAGAGAGTCCATTAGATTCTGGAATATGCCTGGTGCCACGCTAACGCCAAATTGCAGCCGCTTAACTCTGAATGCCCCTCTGTGCGTCACAATCGTCTGAGCCTCTGCTGTGGCTTCGTCCACAGGCAACTGTTGATACGCTTGGGCCAAGTCCAGTTTGCCAAAGATTTTTGACCCAGCCAGGGTGGCGAGGACATGGCTGACCACTGGCACTGGGTATGCATGGGCCGTGAGAGCCTTGTTTATGGTGCATTTGTAGTCTGCACAGATGCGGACCGAACCGTTAGGCTTGACGGGTGTGACAATTGGAGTTTCCCAGGGGGCGTTGGGCACTGGCTCCAGCACTCCTTGCTCCACGAGCCGGTCCAATTCCTCGTCTATGCGGGGTTTCAGGGCGAACGGGACCCGGCGGGCCTTGTGCCTGATGGGTCGTACAGCGGGGTCTAGCTGTAGGGCAATGGGGGGTCCTGTATATCGTCCCAATGCCCCATCGAAAACCCCTGGAAACTCTTTGCATATGGCGTCCACGTCCACTTGTAAGCTAGTGCGGTTCACCCCGGTAACGGCTAGCCCCAGAGGTCCAAACCATGCCAGTCCCAGTAAGCTAACGTAGGGGCCCTTAACTACCAGCAAGTCCAATTGTTGCTTTCGCCCTCGATATTGCACCCTGAAGGTCCCCACCCCCATAGTAGGGACCTTACGTTTCTGGAAGTCCCGGAGGGTGAATGGGGCCGGCCTTAGTTTGGGACCCCCATTAGGGCACAGTTCCCTTAATGTTCGGGCCGAGATTATGGATAGAGTTGAACCCGTGTCCAGCTCCATGCGGCATGGGGCTCCCTCTATCTGTACCTCTATATAAATTTTCTCTGTGCTGGGATGGGGCAACTGGAATACCTGGTAGTCCGTGATCTCCGTCGAGTTGCCTTGGTGCATGGTGCCGTGTGACCTGGGGCTCCTGGGTCGGTCATCTGATGCTTGTCGACGGGTGAGTCGAGCCCGGCACACCCGGGCGATGTGTCCCAATTTTCTGCACTGCCTGCACTCTGCGTTGCGGAAACGACAGGTCCTCCTCTCGTGGTTCTCCCCGCAGCTTGCACAGTTCCCTCCTTCTCGTCGAGGCTGCTGTGGTGTGTGTGCTGCTTGAGTGCGCCGCTGTACTCGGTGTACTTCCTCCCTGTCAGATTCGGATTCGTCGGTGAGGTCTTCGTGGTAGACCCTCGGTTGGGATGGCGGGGCCGGTCGTGCTTCTTGCGTTGACCTCTCGGCGGCTTCGGTTGCCAGGGCTTCCTCCAGAGCAATCTGGAACGTGAGGTCTTTTTTGGCGTAGAGGCGTCGTTGCAACATCTCGTCCCTCAGGCCACCGACGAGGCGGTCACGAAGCATGTTCTCCAATTCTGAGAAGTTGCATAACCGGGCGGCTTGGCGGAGGGAGGTCACAAACCCAGTTATGGTTTCCCCCGGGGCTTGCCGCTTTGCGTAGAAGGCATTTCGGCAAGCTACCACCGAGGGCTGTGGTGAGAAGTGCTCCTTCAGCCGTTCCATTATTGTTTTGTAAGAGACGGTAGCGACATCTCTAGGTGCAAGGAGAGCCCGGGCGATTTCAAACGTCTCCTCTCCACAGACGCTGAAGAATGTTGCCCTCTTCATGGCATCGTTGGTGACTTCTTTCGCTTGCAGGAGGAAGTTGAAACGGGCGGCGTACCCTTCCCAGTCTCCTGATGCTGGTTTGAATGGCGAGAAGCTGCTGTCGGTTGCCATTCTGGGTTCCTTGGGTCCTGGAGCTGAAGCCTGGATGCACGGTGCGATGCAGCGGTGCAGCAGGTGGCGGTGCTGCGGTGCAGTGCGTGGTGGCGGTCAGCTCAGCAGGATCCCACCTTCGTCGCCAGTGAAATATACTCGGAGTCAAGAGTGAATTTCATGCTCTTTATTCAGCTCATAGTCATCAAGGAGGAGAAGAGAAGACGAATAGCTCTTTTCCCCAAACCATCTGCTTATATACATTATTTACACAATGGGCCTTGCGTGATTGGCTACTTCAGGGCTACACCTGTGGGCCAATTATATTGTGGATTGACTTCTGCCTGCAGCCTGATTGGCTGCTCCTACAGGCCAATCAGGTAGCAGATTCACTTCTGCCAGCCGCCTGATTGGCTGCTCCAGCAGGCCAATCAGGTTGCGGATTCACTTCCACCTGGAGTTGGATTGGGTAGCTCCCGCTGATTCTGAATCCTATTGTTCTAGGATTCAGCTCAGTACATAACAGGTGGGAAGGCAGGGGTTGACAAAGGAAGAACGGGGGGTTATTTCAATTACGCCTATTTAAAACTTTGTTCTCTTGAGCCTGTCACTCTTATATCCCTCAGTCTAACCAACCTCACAGGGTTGTTGCGAAGATAAAGTGGGAGCGGGGAGTGGTACAAAAACCCAATAAATAATAAAATAGGGATGCGGGTATCTAAACCACTGAGCCTTTTGGGCTTGCCGATCAGAAGGTCGGTGGTTCGAATCCATGCGACGGAATGAGCTCCCATTGCTCTATCCCAGCTCCTGCCAACCTGTGGCGAGAAGGCAAATGGCGTTTCCGTCATGGTGTTCCATTGAGCCAGAAGCGGTTTAGTCATGCTGGCAACATGACCTGGAAAGCTGTCTGTGGAAAAACATCGGCTCTCTCGGCCTGAAGCAAGATGAGCACGGCAACCCCATAGTTGCCTTTGACTGGACTTAACAATCAAGGGGTCCTTTGCCTATTTTTTACCCAATAAATAATATAATCATTAATAATTTGGCGCTGTTGAGGTGCATCTGGAAGAAACACACTATATACTAGGCAAAATATTATCCTGCACTTGAAAGTGAAGCTATTCCCAAGGCAGCTCACCTGATTGGAAGGAAATTTCGCTGATCATCATCCAGGTGTCAGCAAAGTAGAAGTGACAGAGTATGGCTTTCCCCACACGCTGACTGAGGGGGACGGTCACAAATCGTGCGCTGGGGTTCTTGTCGTCCAAGACGGTGTCCACACCCACGGGGTCCAGCTCCCACTCAGCAATCAGCCGTGGCTTGAAGAAGCACTCCACCCTCTCAAAGATCTTCACTCCCTTGGAAAACATGTTGTTGCAATGGACCTGGAGTTGGAAACAGCAGTGGTTATACAATAGCTACCAATGCAGGAGGCATGCAACGTGACTGCCAAGGGCTCTACCTTCATGGAGGTTGGTTTTTAAAAACATAGTTATTAATTTTTCTGATGCAAAGTGGGTTATTAATATAACAGGCTTAAGACAGTTCAATAACTATGCAGTACATACTGGTAACCTTATTTATTTATTATCTTAACTCAGGGGTCAGCAACCTTTTTCAGCCGTGGGCCGGTCCACTGTCCCTCAGACCATGTGGTGGGCCGGACTATATTTTTGGGGGGGAAATGAACAAATTCCTATGCCCCACAAATAACCCAGAGATGCATTTTAAATAAAAGCACATGTTCTACTCTGCAAAAACACCAGGCAGACCCCACAAATAACCCAGAGATGCATTTTAAATAAAAGGACACATTCTACTCATGTAAAAATACACTGATTCCCGGACTGTCCGTGGACCAGATTGAGAAGGCGATTGGGCCGCATCCGGCCCACGGGCCTGAGGTTGCCTACTCCTGTCTTAACTCTTTCTTTTTTCATGTGTGTATATATATATATATATATATATATATATATATATATATATATATGGGTTACAGGGTTCTGAGGTGAAGTTATAATCAAAAGGTCCACTAGTGTTAGGGTACATTGGAAACAAAAAATAAAAAAATTCCTTCCAGTAGCACCTTAGAGACCAACTAAGTTTGTCATAGGTATGAGCTTTCGTGTGCATGCACACTTCTTCAGATACACTGAAACAGAAGTCACCAGACCCTTATGTATAGTCAGAGGGTGGGGAGGGGTACATTGGAGGCAGAGAGCAGGCATTTTTCTTATTTCTATGTTTTCTCAAATGAGTTCTTTATCTTTTGTCCCCTGGTTGCCTTTAGTTTTTGTGTTAGTTTCTCTAAAATAGCACATTGCCAAGCCTTTCAGTACCACTGGCTGATACGAACTTTCCGTAGTGTCCATCAGTTCTGAGCTCAGTCAGCCAAGAGTAAACGATTCAGCAGCACTTTATGGTGGAGATCTAAACTTCTGTCTAGAAACGTATTTAACAACACCAACATCAAAGATGGACGTATCCATTGACCAGTAATCTCAGTGATCTCCTGACATACCTTCATGGATGTGAAGTTCCTTTGCCGATCGAACTGGAACTCCATCTCGACAGCACCACTGCTGAAGCTGTCGTTCTTCCAGCCAACGTAGTCGTAGCCTGGCCACACGCGGTACTGGTGGCTCTTGGTGAAATCGTCCAAGCCCAGGACGCCATCTGTCAGCTGGCCCAACCCACCATGCAGGAGCCTGGCGAGAGAGCATTTGCGGTTACACGCCAGCAAGGAGCATCCCTAGACCGAGAGGTGCCGTCTTCAAAGACATGCCAGGCCTTTCCACCGAACGTTCAGCTTTTGTTAAAGGGAGGGGAGATGAAAGGGTTAAGAATGAGGGCAAAATACACTTAGAGGCGGTGCTTTTTTCAGGGGGTACTCAGTGGTATGCAGTACCAGCACCTATTTTTGTTGTTGTTAAAAAGTGTAGCACTTACTGTAACAACTTCATGGCGAGTACCGATACCTATTTTTCTAGGGGGAAAGCACTGGTTAGAGGGAAGTGGCTAGATAAGGGCAAAACTAAATGGGTTGTTAAATTGCATGCATAGACAATGAATGTGTGTTATCTTTTTTTTGCTATGCAAATAGCAGCTTGTGGGAAAAGAGGAATTTAACTCATTGGGTCTGCCAAGAACTCCTTATTTGTTTACATTCATGGTGACTGATGCTCTCGATGGGCCTGTGAATGTTTCTTCATTTCCAACTGGTGCATGTCCTGCTACTTTCTGCTGAAATCCTGCCACTTTTCATACCGCAAATGTTCAGGGTGGGGTGCCTGACTTTTGTTGTGTCATAGCACAAGAGTACCCCACCGGATGGCAAGAATGCAGCAATGCTGGGGAAGCATCATGGAACAACTCATACAGCAGAATGCTATGTGGACAGTCCCGTATAAATCCAGCACAAATACTCTATTAAACCATCAATGGCACACTGCAGAATACACCCACATTTAAGAATGAAAAACACCACTCTGGGGGTGCCCTTTCTCTCCCGGTCATGCCCCTGACCAAAAGATCCCCTCCCCTATCAGAAGCTCTGTTGGTGCAAACCAAGGGGAGTGTCTCTTGAAATGAAAAGCAGCTTCAGAGAGAAGAGATTTCTGTTGAGATTGCCTGAGGCAGTGAGAGAAAGAGCTAACCTCTCCCCCACACACACCTCCCCGCTCACTCCCATTGGTCCTGGGGCTGCTTAAGATTTCCCTTGGGTGCCATTTACAGGACAACAAAATGTACTTTTTATCTGCATTCCCACCATTGACAGCACACCCAGTTTAGCCCTAAGATTTCCAGTGGCTGCACAGTGTGGCTGAAGCCTGAGTCACTTGCTCTCCCTGTGATTAATAGAGGTCAAATAAGTTATACAAAACATGAATGCATATTTTCTCAATCTGTTATGCAGATTGCGAAATGCATCTTCGCTGGGTCACACAATTTTTGATGTCATAGTTTGAGTGCAGTCCACTCGCTGTCCAGCTATTTAATGCCTGTTCTGAGCACCCAAAAAATCCCAGGCTCTCATCTCCTTCCGTTGCTCAGCTGGGAAGGTGGCCTCCAGGATGAAAAAGGTTCCCCACCCCTGTTTTAGAGTACTGAGGGAGAAAGGGATGTTCCACACACACACACAGGACACTTCTTACCTGCGCTCCTGGTAACCATCATAGGTTGAGTCATTCAGGTAAATGATGGGGTGGCCAGGAGCTGCAATCATCTCCCCCTCAGGCATGCTATAGGATTCCAAACCATCTAGGAAAGGAGACAACTAGGGGTCAGTTGGAGGCTTTTGAGCCTTGTGCCTGCACAACCTACCTGAGCAAGAGGAGCAAGGGTCTTCTTCCCATCTCTTCTTGGCCACAGGTGGCCAAGGCAGAAAACAAGCAGGCTTTCAAACCAGGCAGCAAGAATGAGCCTTCTGGTGGCAGCTCAATCGATACCTGAGCAATGATTTGCTCAGTGTTGTGGATCTAGACCAGAGTCAGCAGCTATATAGTGCGAGTTGGGACTCTGACCAGTGGTACTTCTGAAGAAAAGCAGATAAGAACCCAGCAAGCATCTCCACCTCAACATGCCATATGGAGCAGCCTTCTTCGAGATGGTGCCCTCCAGATGTTTTGGCCTATAACCCCCATCATCCCTGACTGTTGGGGCTATTCTGGCCAGGGCTGATAGGAGTTATAGTCCAAAATATCTGGAGGACACTGGATGGATGATGGCTGATACAGATACAGATACAGATACAGGTGATACAAACACCTGGGTCCCACGACCAGAATTCCCTGGAGATTCATCAGGGACTTGCTGAAGTTCAATAATAATAATAATAATTTATTATTTATACCCCGCCCATCTGGCTGGGTCTCCCCAGCCACTCTGGGCAGCTTACAACAGAAAAATGAAATAAAACAATTAAACATTAAAAGCCTCCCTAAACAGGGTTGCCTTCAGATGTCTTCTAAAAATCTGGTAGCTGTTTTTTCTCTTTGACATCTGATGGGAGGGCATTCCACAGGACAGGCGCCACCACTGAGAAGGCCCTCTGCCTGGTTCCCTGCAACTTGGCTTCTCGCAACGAGGGAACCGTCAGAAGGCCCTCGGTACTGGACCTCAGTGTCCGGGCAGAATGATGGGGGTGGAGACATACTGGACCGAGGCCATTTAGAGCTTTAAAGGTCAGCACCAACACTTTGAACTGTGCTCGGAAACGTACTGGGAGCCAATGTAGATCTTTCAATGTAGATCTTTCAAGTTCAAGTCCTTACCAGACCAAACACAACCATAAAGTTCCACCCGCATGCAGACAGTCATGGGCTGCTCAGTCACTGGGATCACTCGGATGTAGCGGGCAATGACAGGCGGGCGAAGGTCTTTCAGGACAACGTCATATGTGTCCGTGTTGCCTTGAATCACCTGGATTGGAAAGAGGTCATGATAAGGCTATTGTGCAGTCAGCATCTGATAAGCAGCAAACACTAGAGCACTGATGAAGAATCGCAGGCCAAGGGGTCAAAGGTGGCCCTCTGGGCCCCTCTATCTGGCCCTAAGGACTCTAACCATGCCACACCCCTCACCAGCCCTACTTTGCAACCACACAGCCTGTTTATCAAGCATTGGCTTGCAAGGGGATTAGATGACGTTGGCTATTTAACGAGCATTCCACCTAATTTGTATGTGGGGAGGTTAGATAATGGTTGCATCAAAACAAGGGTTATGAGAGCCACTGTCAGTCAGTGTGGACAACACTGAGCAAAATAGGCCAGTGCTCTCAATATAAAGCAGTTTCCTATGCTTCAAAATAAATACCTTGGCATCCGCTGGCAAATTTTCAACCAGAAACAGATCCAGAACCGAGCATGACAAGTTCAAGGGCTGAAGTTAAAGAGAGTTTGGAGGTCACCTGGATAGGTGACCTAATAATTATTTTTAATGAGGTTTTGTAACTTTTGCAGGTTTTCAAGGGCTCGTCACTTCCTTCAGAGATGTCCTGATCGCATCTCACCCACCTGCTTGTTCTGACGATCTTTCCAAGAGAGCCATCGCTCCCCGTTGCGGCTATAGTCGATCCGGTAGGCACGGGCAAACTCTTTCCCAGTTGCCCGGGCATGCCGACCTTGCGTCCCGACCAGTGTGATGAAGAAGAGTTTATGTAGGTCTATCTGGAGAAACTGCACATCTTCAGGTTGCAGGAGCCCCGCTGGACACCATGCCCCATCACCCTCTTCTCTCAGCAACCTGAGAGATAGAGAGAGAGAAATAACATCACAGCTCAAAGATCAGGTATGAAAGTGGGAAGAACACGCAAGGCCAGCTTGAGCACAGAATTCATGTGTTCTATGTGGGACTGCTCTTGAGATTGGTCTGGAAGCTGCAGCCAGTGCAACATGCCGTGGCTTGAGTGCTCACTGGGGCAGGATATCACCACCATGATATGGTGGAAAAAATGCTGCTGGTGGAAAAAATGCACTGGCTGCCAATGAGCTACCAAGTTATGTTCAAGATGTTGGTTCTGGTGTATAAAGCCCCATACAGCTTGGGACCAGAATATCTGAAAGATTGGTTCATCCATTATATAAGTGACTGATCACTGTGCTCTGCAGGAGAGAGATGCCTATGGATACCACCTTTCCAGGAGGTTTTTATGCACAATAGAGGAACCTTTGGTACAACACCAACCTTTTGGAATTCCCTTCTGTTAAATATTAAAAGGTAAAGGTAAAGGGACCCCTAACCATTAGGTCCAGTCGTGACCGACTCTGGGGTTGCGGCGCACATCTCGCATTATTGGCCGAGGGAGCCGACGTACAACTTCCGGGTCATGTGACCAACATGACAAAGCCGTTTCTGGCGAACCAGAGCAGCACACGGAAACACCATTTACCGGAGCAGTATCTATTTATCTACTTGCACTTTGACGTGCTTTCGAACTGCTAGGTTGGCAGGAGCAGGGACCGAGCAACGGGAGCTCACCCCGCCGCGGGGATTCGAACCGCCGACCTTCTGATCGGCAAGCCCTAGACTCTGTGGTTTAGACCACAGCGCCGCCCGCGTATTATGACGGGTATAATCTCTGTTGTCTTTCAGGCAGCTGCCAAATACCTCCCTCTTTCAACAACAAGAGGTATTTCCCAGTCTGTACTGGATTTTTTTCTTTTAGTTCTGCTTTGTTTTATAGCTTTCCCTGAAGCTAAGCCCCACAGGCCATCCTGCTCACCGTGCATACTGAGGCCCCGTGGAGTCATACCACTGGCTGGAAGCAGTGATGTCTTCATCTCGGATGGTCCCTTCGTGCATCCCCAGAGGGTATCGGCATATCGCTGAGGGAGGGGACGGGAGGCAAAATGGTCGCATTAGCATAAAGACAAATAACTTTTAAGAAAGCACAGATATGCCTGGTTATCACTCTACAGGATCCACTTTCGTTTTATCACTACTCAGGATTGATTCACTGTGGGTGGGTGGGTGGAGAGGAATGGGCTCATGTTAACAACACTGGGAGTAACACTGCTTTAATTGACCGCTTGCCACTGCCCTGGGCCCATTCTCCACATAACACAGTTGCACACTCGCCAATAAATGCTTCCTTGAGTACTGTCACGAGAGAGCACAAACTGCCCTGCTAAATTGCCTTGTCAGGGGTGCTGCAGTTCAGGGGTGGGGAACCCTTTTTTAGCCCAAGGATCACATTCCCTCCTGTGACACCTTCTGAGGGCTATGTGCCAGTGGGTGGAGCAACAGGTGTGGCTCCTAGCTCCGTACAGTAAAAGCCAGAGGTTTCTACATGCAGCCAACCCTGCATGCATCTCACAATCTGCTATCCATGCAAGCAAGAGGCATTACTGCAGTTCAAAAGCAGGCAAAAGCTCTTTGAGTAGAGAGCAGAGCAGGGCCTTCAAGGGATGGTGGCAGGAGCTTGAGAAGAGTCCCAAAGAGGGCCACTTTTGGGGCCCAAGCTTGAGGTTCCCCACTCCCCTTGTGGCTGCAAGATTCCTGCCTTGATCAGGAGTCAGGCTAGATAGCCTCTGAGTTCCCTTCTAACTCTTATAATTCCTTCAAACCAAGCATTTGAAAGCCAGTCACCAGAGCTCTTTCCACCAAACAAGATGGAAAGGGTACCAATCTTATGAAGGCCGCATTTGTCAGGCTCCCATCCTGAATCACGACCATAGCGGCTTTTGCCATAGTTGCCAATTACCCCATTTTCCCCAGGAAACACCTATATTTTCTTACTGTTTCCCACAGGTGTCCCGAATGGCAAAATACCCTGTATTCCCCCAGATTGCGGAGCTCCTGCCGACGGCCGTGTTCTTCTGGTGCCGTGCCGGCACTGGAAGTCGCTTCTACGCACTTCCGGACATGCATAGAAGCGACTTCTGGCGCTGCGGACATTTTGGAAAAGGGCACAGCGGCATCGGAAGTCGCTTCTACGCATGTCCGGAAGTGCGTAGAAGCGACCTCCGGTGCCGCGGCGCTGCTGATCCCGCATTTTTCAATAACAAGCACAAGGCCCCAAAGTCAAGATTCCAAGGTATATGAGCAAGGCAAGGGGTTCCTCCTACCGAGCTTTTAAATATGAAGCGGGTGATGTTGCTTATAGAACTCTCTTGCCATCTTAAGCCGGATGCGCATGCGCCCATGCATTCCACCTTGACAGATGTGTCTGATCCCACCTAGGAAGGCGCAAGACTGTGTCCTGCCCCACCCCCTCCAGCTCCACTGCCCCCTCCTCCTGTTCACCCCCTCCCTGTGGCTAGCCAAAGTCCCCTTCCTCTCCAATGAAGCTCCAGGCAGAGAAGAGAGCGACCAGTTCTGCTCCTCCCTCTTTGACATCTAAAGGCACAAGGCAAGGTCCTCCCTCTCGCCTCAATCCCTGGGGTCCAGCCTTCCAGCCCTCCATCTGCTCCTCCTCATTTGACTTTTCCCGTCTGGGGCTGCCAAACCATGCCAGATCCCGACAGAGCTGAGGGGCCAGTGAAAACTCAATACTTGGGCTGATATTCTTCACCTCTAGATAGTCCCTGGGTAACATCAATATATTCTTATGGCTTCCAGCGGCACCAATAGGCTGGTAACTCCCACCCAGCCTTACATTGCCACCCCAGAACTTCCTCTCACTCTCCTGTCCTGTATTGCCAAGCCTGTCCATTTCTGGCACCACAATTTAAGAAGGATGCAGGAAAAACTGGAACGGGGTTCAGAGCTTCACCCCACAGTCAAATCTGGCCTTTGAAGCTAGATCCTGATAAGCATCTGGCCCATGGAGCCAAAAATGTTTCCCCACCCTTGTTGTCAACCAACCCTCTTATCTTTCCTGCCAAACCCTGCCCTCCTTGTTCATTCTCCTGTGTTTACTTTATTTAATTGATTTGATTCCATTTATGAACCGCTTCCCATAAAATATCCCAAGGCAATGTCACCATAAAAACACCACTAAAAACAATTTGAAATAATTCCATACGGAAAAATATTTATATATGTGCAAACATTAAAAGCAATATATATTTATAAATGCAATTAAAAACTATTCTCAATATAAATGCAATTAATTAATGCAATATATTGATGCAATTTTGAAAACTTCCATATGTAGTTGCATATTTCAAAATGAAAGGCATAGAGCAGGCACACTAGCCTTGCCTTTATCTTAACTCCTCTTCTCCTTTTGTTACCCATATTCTGTCCACTGTCAAGTCAGGTCAGGTCACCTTTTGCAAGAAACGAAGCCAAACACAGTGCCTTTCACTGTGGACTACAACTCCCAACAGGCTTGGCCCTCGCCCTTGCTGGCTGCTGGGAGCTGGAGTCCAACATCATCTGGAGAGAATCGTGCTGGCTACCACTCTTTTACAACATTACAAAAATACAGCCCTTCCTTTCTGCCCCTTGGCAGAAACCAAAACAAGCTTGTCTACACTTGACCATCTCTTACTTAGGCCAATCTTCCCCAGCCTTGTATCCTACAAAGGCTTTGGACTCAAGCTCCCATTAGCCCTAGCTAGCATAGCCGATGGTCAGGAATGATGGGAGCTGCAGCCTGCCTGTTCCAGTGCCTGAACCTCCAATTGCCCCATGACCTGGCATGAGTCCGGCACTTCTGATCCCAACTGCTGCCTAAAAAGGTAAGAAGAGTCTGCTGGATCAGGTGATCAGAACGGCCCATCTAGTCCAGCACCCTTCACTCACAGTGGCCATCCAGATTCCCCAATGGGGAGCCTGCAAGCAGGACCTGAGCACAAAAGTGCTCTCCCTTCTTGTGGTTTCTAGTCACTGGTATTCATTGATAGCTACATCTTCCATGAATTTGTTCAATCCTATTTGAAAGCCACCTATTTGGTGGCCATCACTTCCTGTGAGAATGAGCTCCATGAAGTTAACTATGCACTGTATGAATTTAATTTCTTTTATCTATCCTGAATCTTCCAGCATCCACTGAATGTCCACAACTTGTAGTGTTATGAGAGAGGGAGAAAAACTTTCCTCTACCACTTTCTCCATGCCATGCATCATTTTATAAACTTCTATCATGTCACCTCTAACTCGTTTCCCCCCTCTAAATTAAAAGTCCCAAATGCCACAGTATCACCCCAATTTCTGTCTCATTCAAGCTGTGTTACGGCCTCACATTTTGTTATAAAACACAGCAGCTATCACTGAGGGTAGGATGGGGAAAGAAATTAAGTTTGCACCGAGAGGCATAGCGACATAATCTGTATTTTCCAAAAGAAGATGGGAACTAAAACAGAGCCGTCCTTCAAAATTTGCACTCTTCTGTCTTTTGCAGTGCAGTTCCCAAGTCAAATAATGCGTGCAAAAATTCAGACACCAGGGTGTAAGTGTGCATAGAAATGCACCTGATCCTGAAAATAACACGAAATTGAGGGGAACTTCCTTTGCAAATGTTTTCTAGGCCAGGTTGCAATAAATAATGGGAGGAATTTGCACTAAGATGCTAATGGATTCTATTGAGGGCTTTTAAAAAACAGCAACCACAAACTGATGTGGAGAGCTGAAAGTTACAATGGATACCGAAACGGACAGACTGTTTTTCCCTGAGTTGTCTCTTGAGCACCGCAAGTGGCAGGAACCCAGAAGCCCCTGGCTGTTGGGGTACGGAGACTGGGATGGCTCACCCAACAATTAAACAACACACCAAGAGCTTCCTACCAGGGTTGACTTCAGAGCTGGAGCAACGAGAGAGGCTGGCGAACAGGAGGAGTGGCAAGCAGAGCATCCTTGGAGGTGTGGGAGGCAATGCCCGCAGCCCACGGGGTCAGTCGGGCGGTCCTCCCTGGCCGCCAGTCACTGCCATTCAGATCTCTGAGAAAAGGAAGAAAGACATGATTGGCTTGCAGCTAGGTTTTCAGGCGATGTGTATCTATGGTGTTATAAAAGCGGTGTCTAACCGGTTTTTTTGGTGTGTTTTTTGGTCCAAGATCTGCATTCACCCCGGCCAACCCTTTAAGTAAATAGAGATTTATGGACCCAGGGCATGCAAGTTTATTATCTTATATGAAAGGGATAATATTGCATGTAAATTGTATGCAAAATATTCAAGGACTGCAAAGGCAAGCAAACATCATAGGGGTGGCCTAGCTGGCTATTATAAGTGCTGACCCTTGAGTGTTTCATTGGGCATGTTCGGATTTGGTATTTTGGGGTAGGATTCAATCACATACTGGGAAATTCAGCTTATCCAATTATAATTGATTGAGAGGTCTATTTACCCCCGCAAAAAAGACTTGACTTTTTGCGATAAGGAAGGTAACGGGGAAATGTACTAGAATCATAGGGTGACACTTTGATTTCACATGGCATCAGCTTACCTTCCTACAAGCAAAGCAGGATGAATGCTCATTAAATAGCCAACTTAATCTAATCTGCCCGGAAATAAATCTGGTAGTTCAATAAAATAGTTGTCAGGAAGCACACATTCATAGAATACCTCCAGGGTGAATTTTTATTTAAAAATATTTCCAGTTTATAAGAACATAGGGAGCTGCCTTATACTGTATGTACCATGTCAGACCATTCGTCCACTTAGCTCTATATTGTCTACACTGTCTTGTAGCAGCCCTCCAGGGTAGGGTTTACTTATTTACTTATGTAGCCGAAGCCAAGATACATAAAACAAAACAAAATACATGACAGGCAATATAATGATTAAAACTGTGCATTCCGCCAAAAAAATATTGCTGCACCGAAGAAATTAACATCATTACCACAAACACTTCTCTGAAAGATTTAAATATCTGAACGAGGCTGTTCTTAAGTCCTCATAAACATGTACATACTCTCTCTTTGGGAGGAATACAGGAAGCTGCCTTATATTGAAGCAGGCCATTGATCCCCTTAGACAACAAGGCTCCAGAAAATTCCTACCCCAGTCCGTGCTGATTGCAAAAGTTGTGCTAGGGGGTGGGGGGTGGATTTAGCAGCACTAACTCCTTTCCACCCTTTTCAATGTAATGGGATTGCTTTGCATCCCTCCGGTCGTTAATACACATTTATCCCAAACCTCCTCTCACTTATGCCCAAGCACAGATAGGAAGGTGAAACCAGAAGCAGTCCAAATTGTCCAGACGAAGAGCTCATGAAAGTGTTAAGATCTGCTCACCGGGGGCCGGGGTGGATCTAGTTGCTAATTGCTAACAGCTGGCAAAATGTACATTAAAAAAAAATCCACCACAGCCATTGGATGAACAGAAACATTGGGAGCCCATCGCAGAAAGAAAGAGGCGGGCTAGGAGAAGAGGAGACAGAACAGCTGCTTGAATCTTGAGTTGGCGGGGTGGGTGGGGGCAAAGGCACCCATTCCATGCTGGAGAGAAGCCACTCACTTATTCTTGTTTCATCTCTCATTCTGTTGCATACGTGTGCACTGCCTCTCGCATGCCCTTGCACAATTGCACATGCAAGGCTCCTGATGCTCATGCTCTTGCACACTCAAAACATTGCTACATGCGCACCACTCTTGATAGCGCACAACACACCCCTCCTCCAAGTCCTCTGCAGAGAGCTGTTTCGACAAGGAAGTGGGCCCCTCAACATCTGCCCACCTCCTGCTCCTCTCTCAAAACCTTTGGGGAGTGACTAGATCCACACAAGCTGCTGGCCACTTGCCACAGCCTGGTGCGCCCTCCATAGATGAAAGGATGCTTGTTATTTGCTCTGCCTCATTCCACCCCTTTGCCCACATCTCTAGATTTCTCCCTGGTTTGGAATCAGCTGAGTTGGGCCCAAACATTTCACCTGCCAAGAGAGTTCCTGCTTTTTCAACCAGAGGGCCACATTCCCTTCTGGATGACCACCCAGGGCTGTAAGCCAGGGGTGGGCAGGGCCAGAAACAAAAGTGGTTGGAGCAATAAATGTAATGTACAACACAAGTTGGGCAACTCCAAGTAGTGGCACCACCATGTAGCAAGTCAAGCACAGATGCAATATACCAGACAGGCCATTTCCGGGATTAAGGGAGGTCAAAGTGGAGGCAAGTATTTTCAGCAAGGCTAAAGGGACTCTATCATGGCAGAAGCTCCATGTTTGCCAGTTAAGAAATAGATCAGAGGTAGCTTTTCAACTTGTAAGCCAGGGGTGAAGAAACTTCTTCAAGCCAAATGGGGCATGGCATTCCCTTCCACACAACTTTTCAGGGGCTTCATCATGCCACTGGTGGGCAGGGCCCAGAGGCAAAAAGCAGGGGCAATTAATGCAAATAAATAAATAAATCCCTTTGTACAGTAGACAAGGTTCTACACACTCTCAAACGCCTCTCCAGAGCCTCAATCCAGGCAAACAAGAAGCATGATCAGAGCTCAAGCACATATTCCAGCTAGTCAAGAACACTTGGCTTGGAGATAGTTCCTAGGGCCAGATAGAGTGACCTGGAGGGCCACACGAGGACCCCAGCCCTCAGATTCCCCACCAGTGTAGACATGTGGGAGGAGGGGCATAAATGTGGATTAGAAATTGGGCAAGCAGAAATGATGGATTTATGACAGCATGAGCCACCCATGTGCCATCCAGTCAGTTTCAAAAAGCAAAAAAGTGGATCATGCTCATCACCATGGCTTGCACATGTTGCGCATTGATTCCCCACACGTCACCAATGCTTCTGGGTGTCTTATGTTCAAACGCCAGGGCCTGCTTTTGTTGCAATAAAACATGGTACACTTTCACCAAGTAACACATTGCACATCGGCTCACGTGAGAAGAGAACGTCATGCATTTCCTGCTCTTGTTTGACTGAGAGAACGCTGCACATCTCCTGCACACTCGAAGCACACCAGTTCCTGCCCTTCCGAAAATAAGAGAGCCTGACCCATCTTCCCCACACACAAAGCGAGGAGGCTGACACCCCTTTCCCTCCTCCCAAGGGGAAAGGCGAGGCATCCTTGCGCCCCTCCTGGCCTCTGTGTCGCCCACTCCTGCTTGCTGTGGCCAGGGCGCCCAGCTGAGTCCCCTCCCTCCACAGCCAGGAAGCGCAAGAGGGCACAGCTGGGCCTCAGTGGCTCCAGGAAAAGAGGGCAAGCAGCCAACATTGTCTCGAGCCCGAACAAAAGGGAAAAGCATGCAGGAGAATTTGCAAAGGGGGCTGACCCGAGTTGCAGAGAAGGGCCCTACCTGCCAGGCCTAGCCTCTGTGCAGCTGCCGCAGCCGCCTCCACCGCCATGGCAATCCCAGCCTTCCTACTGCCATGGATTCAGCTGCGCTGGGCTTCCCAGCATCTTCCCCCACCACCACCCCGCTTCGCAAGCAACTTTTCCAGCAGTTTGGAGATCCGCTCAAACTTGTGGCTCAGACTCCTCCTTCTCTCTCCCTCCAGTCCTCCTTCCACACACAGGCCCAGGAGACTTCCTTGCCTTTGTCACTACAGTTCCTATGGCAACACCCTGACGGAGGCCATGGAAAAGAGATTTCTGTATATGTGTGTGTTAAAAGAGGGAGAGAGGCGGGAAAGAAAAAGCTGCTGTCTCCTTTAGCCTCTGTCCCTCCTTCCTTCTCTCTCTCTCTCCCTCTCCCCACCTCCCACCCCCTTTTCTCTTTTCCTCCAGCCCCCTTGGCTGGGAGCAGCGGGGCCAGGCTTCAGCCTGGAGTTGGGCCAAGCATTGCATGCACATGAAAAAGCCACAACATTAAGGAAGGATTTTCTTTTCTCTCCCCCCCCCCAACAGTAAAACGGGTTGTGTGGTGTGCACATGTTGGTGTGCTTCAAGGCTTTCTTCTCTCTCCCCACCCGCCTTTTGACTCCCCTCACCCTCAGTTTATTTCCGTGCTATCCCTACAAAAAAACTGGGAAGTCCCACACCAAGGCTGGAACCGGCCCAGAGCTGCTGCTCCTGCTGCTCCTCCTCCTCCAGGATCGAATCTCAGCTCGACAAGGCCGAACTTTTGCCCTTTGCAAATGTTGTGGTTCGTCAAGAGGGTTTTGGCCTGAGTGTGTCCAAGGCATACACAAGCAAAATGAGTACTATATCATGTAGGGCAGGCATGTCCAACAGGTAGATCGTGATGTACTGGTAGATCACTGGACATCTGTGGTAGATCACTGGTAGATCACTGGCTCCTCCCAAAGAAGCTCAGCAACTTTGGCTCCCCTAAAAAAATTCTACATCTTTGCCCTGAAGCCCCCCAAACAGGGCTTTCCTTCCTAAAAAAAAAAAGCTCAACTTTGACCCAACCCGCCCCCCCCCAAACATGGATGGCTTTCCTTCCTAAAAGCTCAACCACATCAACCTGAATCTCCCAAAAGGGGATAGATCACTGCGAGTTTTTAACTCTGTGAGGAGATCGCAATCTCTTGGAAGTTGGCCACCCCTGATGTAGGGCATCTCGGGGAAATGGCCACTGTCAGAGGGAAGGATGTTGGGCTGTGCAATGCCAGGATTAAAGGCAATATGTGATTGTTCCCTTCCTCAATTAATCCCTGCAACAATCCTGTGCGGTAAATTAGGCTGAGAGGTGGTGCCTGTCATCCAGTGAATTTAATGGCTGAATGGTGGTTCAAACCCTGGTCTCCCATGTCCTAGTCCGACACTCTAGCCACTACACCACACTGCCTCTCATATTATGCCCACTCTTTCCTGAGCATCTATTCTGATTTGTTTGCAAGGATGTTGTTACGTTACGTTGTTATTGATCTCCCACCTTTTTCTCCGAGGAGCTCAAACTAGTGTGCAGGGTCCGTCCCCCGCATTTAATCCCCACAACAACCCTGTGAGTTAGGTCAGACTGAGAGGAAGTGACTGGCCCAACGCTGTCCAAGTGGAGGTTTGAATCCTGGTCTCCTGGGTCCTAGTCCAACACTAACCATTTTACACACTGACTCATTGTTATAGATTGGACAATGAGTGTTCATCCTGATTTTGACCCCATTGCCACTTTAATGATCATGGCTCCCTCTCTTGCCACCAAAGAATCCTGGGAAGTGTAGTTTGTTATGGGTGCTGAGAGTTGTTCTGAGACCCTTATTCCTCTTCCTAGAGCTACAACTCCCAAGTGCTTTAACAACCAAACCTTCTTCACAGGGAATTATGGGAATTATAGCTCTATGAGGGGAATAGGGAGTTGCCTAGCAATTCAGTGCTTGGGGGGGTTACTAAAGGGTAACTTTTTCACCCAAATGTTAAAGCGTGTTACTTACTGTAACAACTTCATGGTGCGTACTGATCTCTCTCTCTTTCTCTCTCTCTCTCTCTCTCTCTCTCTCTCTGCACAAACTACAATTCCCAAGGTTTTATGGGGAAGCCATGACTGTTTAAAGTGCTATGATACTGTATGGTGCAGATGGGGCGTAAATCTCAAAGAGGGAAAGTGGATGTGCATTTCACATTAAAGCCACACAAAGGTAAATAATGTGTGTGCATGAACATGAAGCACAGTCTGCCATTTCACATACCCTGTAGCTGCCGAGGTGTGTTTTGAAGTGTAGATAACAACTTTATCAGGCAATGCAGGCTCCGCCCTCCCACCAAGGAGTCATCATCTTCTTCATCTTTAACTTGGTAGGGGACATAATAAATCAGACTTCACGAACTTGATACCCTCCAAATGTTTTGGACTACAAGCCCCATCGGCGCCAACCAGCAAAACCATACTAGGCAGCAGCTATCTCCCACTCTGGGTTGCCCCTTTCCTTCCTAAATGTCTCCCTCTGTGCCCATGCAGACTTTTTACACAGGATCTTGCTGTCTTCTTGTGGACTAGCAGCATGAACGGCTTCTTTTTTCTTTTACAAATTCTTCAGAGAACAAGCAAACACAGCTCCAAAATTTAACGGCATATGAAGAGTCCTGATACGGGATCAGGCCAAAGGGGGCCCACCTATTCCAGCATCCTGGTCTCACAGTTGCCCACCAGATATACCACCATCTCGATCACTCTTCTCTGCACCATTCACAGCTGTACAATATCATTTTGGAGAAGTGGCAGTGAGCCTATCATATAATATCTTAACGCCCATGATGCATCTGGTTATACATGTCTGTGCAATGGGAACAAGAAGCATCCATTCCTCTACCACTGCTACCACTGCCCAAGGTGTAACTTCTAGGAAGAAGTTAGAACCCGAGGCACCAAAACTGCTTGCAAGCCATCACGCTAACAGCATTTTTAAAAGGCAATCCCCAAACAGGGGGGCAGGGGGGCGGTTACGGACAATAATTTGCCAGTTATGTACACTCTGTGGGGCAACTAAGTAATTTTAGACCCTGAACGTTTACTACAGTGGTACCTTGGGTTACAAACGCTTCAGGTTACAGACTCCGCTAACCCAGAAATAGTACCTCGGGTTAAGAACTTTGCTTCAGGATGAGAACAAAAATCGTGCAGCGGTGGTGCAGCGGCAGCGGGAGGCCCCATTAGCTAAAGTGGTGTCTCAGGTTAAGAACAGTTTCAGGTTAAGAACGGACCTCCGGAACGAATTAGGTTCTTGACCAGAGGTACCACTGTATTCCTTTCAGGGAGGGGGAGGCCTTTACAGTCATGGTACTACTTCAGGAATGAAATGGACAATTAGCATTTCTTTTCTCCCTACAACCCCTTGTCCTGCTCCAATACCGCTGACCGCCATACCACACTTGATAGCTGCTTCTACATTCTTGATATGTTAGAGCAGGGTTGGGAAACTTCAGGCCTGACGGACAGAATACAGGCCTCCAGGCCTCTCTATCTGGGCCACAGAACTCTTCCCCAAGATGCACACACACTTCCCCAGTCCATACCCCTCTCCGCAGGGCACACCTCCTCCGTCCAGACCACACACCTCTCTCCAAGACACACCTCTTCCCCAAAGGACATACCCTCAGGATGTGCTCCCTCTCCCCAGGCCACATGCCTGCTCCCAAAGACACACTCTCTCCCCCCAAGACACTGCCCATCTCCCCAGGCCACATGCCCACTCCTCAAGACCCTCCCTCTCCCCCCAAGACACCCACTTCTTCCATATCCCCTCTCCCAAGGCACAGCCCCTCTCCCAGGCTACATCGCTGCTTCCCGTGATACACACACCCTCTCCCCAGGCCACATGCCCACTCTACAAAACCTACAGAGTCTCCTTAGTCCACACACACCTGCCTCCAATACAAACCCTCTCTCCTCAGGACATTCCCCTCACTGGCCCTGCTTTGCATCCTGCGTAGCCTACTTTTTCCCGGCTGGGATGAATCACTGAGCTCTGATCATGCCTCTTTCTCGCCTGGATGAAGGATAGAGAGGGGCAGGCAGGAATGCATGTAGAAACTATTGCGACCATGGCACAATCTAGATGTTTCACTTTGGGAATGTAGCTGCAGGAGACAAATCCCCAAAGGCCTTGGAGGCAGCAATCTGATTACATCAACTGACTGTGTGTGTGTGTGTGTGTGTGTGTGTGTGTGTGTGTGTGTAATACACAAACTGGCCAGCAGCAACAGTTCTTACATAAGGAAGATGGGTGGGGTGGAGAGTTAGGGACGGGGGGGGGGGAAGAGAAATTAAATTCAGTTCGCAGTTAAAGCTGAACCACCACCCCCCATTTCCAAAGCAATATGAGAAGTGATGCCCAGCGACCCTTCAAAATTTGCAGTTCTCTGGATTTTGCAAGAGTAGCCACCCCGTGCGTTGAACTTGGGACCTTCTGCATCTGAAGCAGATGCTCAGCCACTGAACTACTGTCTCATATAAAAACAAAGCGAGACTCCAGTCCTCATAACTGTGAACAGGAACTTGTGCCAAGTTGGACCTTTGGTCTTTTGTAGTCAGCATTGCCATCACTGACAGGCAGTGGCTCCCCAGGTTTTCAGCAGGGGGGTCTCCCAGTTGTCCCTGGATATATGATGGACATTGAACCTGGGGTCTTCTGAACCTGAGACCTTCTGCATGCAAAGCAAGTGCTCTGCCGTCCCCCGTCCCCCCACCATCTCATATATTTTCCCCACCCCAGCTTCTCCTGCTTTCTCAAGTTAGCTTCTGTGTTGTGAGAATTTTAAGTTTTTTTAAAGGTCTTTATCGGGACCCAGGTGGCTCTGTGGGTTAAACCACTGAGCCTAGGGCTTGCTGATCAGAAGGTCAACGGTTCGAATCCCTGTGACGGGGTGAGCTCCCATTGCTTGGTCCCAGCTCCTGCCAACCTAGCAGTTCGAAAGCACGTCAAAATGCAAGTAGATAAATAGGAACTACTACAGCGGGAAGGTAAACGGCGTTTCTGTGTGCTGCTCTGGTTCACCAGAAGTGGCTTTGTCATGCTGGCCACATGACCTGGAAGCTGTCCGCCGGCTCCCTCGGCCAATAATGCGAGATGAGCGTGCAACCCCAGAGTCGGTCACGACTGGCCCTAATGGTCAGGGGTCCCTTTACCTTTACCTAAAGGTGTATATATATATATATATATATATATATATATATATATATATATATATAATGTTCATAGATGTACCAAACAAACATGTGCAAGGGGGCAGTCCTGTAGCCATTTTGACTCTCCCAGGCTGACAAGGCCTTTCTCTTTGAAAGGAGGGAGGAAATGGGGGGGGGGGAAACCTCATATTTCTGACACCTCTTCTTTGATGTAGACATGACAGTGTGGGGGTGGTGGTCTTGGGCTACACCCCTTCTGTGATGTATGTACGACACTTCTGGGGGTGGCCTGGACTGGGAAGGAGGGAATTTTCAAAGTTCTATATATGGGGAGGGAGACCTTTGTTCTGGGTCCTTCTTTTCTCCTGTGCTAGAGAGAACACCCTGCTGCAGCAAAATAAACCGCAAATAAACTGCGGGCGACTAGCCTTGCTTTTTCCTCTACCTTGGTTTGGTCTCTGTTTTGCGCTAACGAAGAGAGGTAATTAATTTCGCCCTCCGAATCTCTTCGGAGGTTCGGACTCCCTACCGGGGTAGGACCCTTTTAAACAGGCAAGAAAGCCTTTTAAAATTCTTATAACATTCTGGAAAGGCAACCTTGCCTGGTGGCGTGTCCTCCCCAAGCAAATAGGATTAACCAGGAGGGACAGCCCAGCAGCCTTCAGCCTTGCTGGGAACAGCATGTACAACAGTGTGAAACCTCACACCCCTCAGGGCTTGAGGCCTCTGAGCTGCAAAGCAAATGCAGAGAGGAGGAGCACTGGGTGGGGGGGCTTGCAGGCCAGGCACCCTCCACGCAGATCAGGAGACAATGAAACCTCCATGGTGAGGGGCAGTCTGCCTCTGAATACCAGTTGCTGGGTCAGGTGTCAGGTCCTGTTTGCAAGATTCCAAGAGGCCTCTTGTTGGCTACTGTGCTGTATGCTGGACTGGACGGGCCTTTTTCCTGACCCAGCAAGGCCCTTCTTACGTTCATAAGAGGGTTAAGGGAAGGACCATAGCTAAGTGGTAGAGCATTTGCTTTGCATGCATAAGTCCCAGGTTCATTTTTGGGTAGCGCTATGACTCCCTCTCCAAAATCCCAGAGAGCTGTCCCAGCCACTGCAGGCAGTACTGAGCTAGATGGGCTTTCTCTATTCCTCTGCCTAAGGGAGGAGCTGTAGTAGCTCAGCGTTAAGAGCATCTGCTTTGCATGTAGAAGGTGCCAAGTTCAATCTACCCCTCCTGCTGCATAGACAACCCCAGGTATAGCTAGGGTGCACTGAGATGGGTGGACCAATGGCCTGGCTCAGTATAAGCATAGCTTCCTGGGCTAGCTGAAAATGTTGGAAAACAGGTAAAAAGAAGCTGAACAGAGGTGGACCCCAGCACCCCAAAGTTCTCATCCCTTCTTTCTGCGCAGTCCCTCCATAGCTACACATCAATGACTAGACAAAGAAAAGAAGGGGCATTCTCTAACCAGGAAGCTGGCAGCCTTTGGTGCATCATTAGCTGGGTAACTTTTGTCTCTAGGCCTCAAATTAGGCTCATTAGGTGGCTAATTTGGGGAGGCAGAAATAGCTCTTGCTAAAGAGCTCTTTGGAGGAAACACCTGGAGACAGAGTCCGTGCGTGCAAAGAAAGTTCCCTTCCCACGCAGGCACGGGCAAAGCCTTCCACCCTGGCGGGACAGGGACTTTATGAGAGGTTGCTCAAACTCTGGTTGGCCAGCACTTGGCACACAGCCACAGAAGAAGGGGGGGCTGCTCATAACATCCCCAATTACAGGGAACATAGGGATCTGCTCTCTTCTTCCAAGTCAGACTACTGGGTCCATCAAGTTCATTGTTGTCTACTCCAGGGACTGAGCAGAAAGCAGGGGCGTAGGAAGATGGGGCCGTGGGGGCGGTCCGCCGCGAGCGCTGCGATCCCAGGGGCGCCATCGCCGCTGCCCGCCCCACTCCCAAAATGTGTGGCACGCCACTGCACGTGGCGCGTCCTGCCCCCAAAACGCGCAGCGTGCCTCACCCCCAAAACGTGCGCCACGTCACTGGGGGCAGCGCATGAAGCTCTGCCACTGGCAGAAAGTAGATCTGGATTTACTGGGAGACAGGAGTAGAGGGAGGTGATTTATACTGAAACAGACCATTGGTCCATCTGGCTCAGTATTACCTACTCTGACTGGCAGCGTCTTTCCGAGACTTTCTCAGCCCTACCTGTAGGTGCTGGAGATTGAATCTAGGACTGAGCTATAGCCCTTCAGAATATTTCAGATTAGCTACTTTGAGCTGCACCGGGGGGGGGGGAGACACACATCATATCATAGCTGCCAAGTTTTCCCTTTTCTCGCGAGGAAGCCTATTCAGCATAAGGGAAAATCCCTTTAAAAAGGGGATAACTTGGCAGCTATGCATCATATATTCACACACAAAATATTTAGAAGGTGTGTGTTCTTTTTAAAGTTTTGCTTACAAAATATTAGACAAACATGTCTAAACCAGATACCAACTGATTTAGAGCATCAGATCTCCACACTAGCCAAAATGTGTTTTGATTAACGATTTCCAGAAGACCAACATCACTGGCTGTCAACCCATAGAAAGGTTACCCAGAGGCCCAGACCATTGCTCAGAAGTACAAAGCCCTCAGAGCACTGTGTACCTACTGGACAACTGCTTAGGCCTGATGGAGGAGGTTGCTTTTGCAAGTACAGATTCACACTGCATCCATGGAGTTTCAGGCAGTGCTGGGTGTAATCTCTGGCACTTTTTAAAGACCCACCACCCACCCCCAAAATTGAGATTATTCAACTGGTCTTAATATTTAACCAATTTAAGGCTCTTTGGGCATTCACCAATAGAACACAATGTCCTCTGTTCATTAAAGGTAAAGGGACCCCTGACCGTTAGGTCCAGTTGCGGACGACTCTGGGGTTGCAGCCGATGAGTTTACTGGCCGATGGAGCTGGTGTTTGTCTGTAGACAGCTTCCAGGTCATGTGGCCAGCATGACTAAGTCGTTTATCTACTCGCACTTTGAAGTGCTTTCGAACTGCTAGGTTGGCGGGAGCAGGGACCGAGCAACAGGAGCTCACTCGTCACAGGGATTCAAACCGCCAACCTTCTGATCGGCAAGTCCTAGGCTCTGTAGTTTAGACCACAGCGTCACCCGCATCTCCCTCTTTTTTTGCTTTACTAAAGAAATTAACCAGCATTTTAAGTGCACATTACATGCTTTTTGGTAGGCATTTTTGCCTAACATGCACATTTTCACAAAGTTTTCTTTAATGTAATTTTTTCTGTATTGTTTTAACAAATGCATGCATTTTTATGCACACTTTATTGTGGCACATGTTCACTTGGTTGGAGAGCTGTATAGCAAAACCCAGAGAAGCATGGATTTCAAAGGATAGCTGCATTTCATTTTGGGAGCTGTTTTGAGATGTGTAGATTGATCAGGGCTTTTTTTTATAGAAAAGGAGGTGTCAGAGGTTGTTGAGCTATTGAGCTTTTTTTAAAGGAACACCCACCTTCTCTTCTTTGCACTAACACCACTTTTGGCACTAATCGTCGCACCTACATACATGCTTGCCGCATGATCACTGAAGAAGTGCCAGAATTCAGAACAAATTCATCCCCCATCCCTACTGTCCGTTGACATGGGTATTGATGACGATGCCCACTGGGTGTGGAACCTGCATGTACCACAAAGGATCTGGGTCACGTTTCATACATATTCTGTGAGTTCCATAGGACTGGGAGCTTGTCAAAGACTGCATTCCCTCAAAGCCAATCTATATGGAGCTACATGCCAGGAGTGGATAAGGCAAGGTCTAAAAGGGTTGGGTGCCCTTTTCTCTCTGCCACCTGCTTTTCTCTCTTTCTCTTTTGGTGCCCTGTTTCCCCCCCCTCTGCTACCCCCTTTATCTCTCTCTCTCTCTCTCCACCCCATTTTATATTTTTCTCTTTTGACACTCCCGTACTTTCTCTCTCCCTCTCTCTCCCTCTGCAGTGCCAACCACTTTTGTCCCCATTTTTTCCACCCTTAAGGGGCACAGGTGGTGCTGTGGTCTAAACCACTGATTTAGGGCTTGCTGATCGGAAGTCCGATGGTTCAAAACTCTTGCCACGGGGTGAGCTCCCGTTGTTCTGTCCCAGCTTATGCCAACCTAGCAGTTCAAAAGCACACCACTGCAAGTAGATAAATAGGTACCGCTGTAGCAAGAAGGTAAACAGCGTTTCCATGCATTCTGGCTTCCGTCACAGTGTTCCATTGCACCAAAAGGAGTTTAGACATGCTGGCCACACATGACCCGGAACGCTGTCTTTGGACAAACGCTGGCTCCTCGGCCTGAAAGTGAGATGAGCACCACACCCCATAGTCACCATTGACTGAACTTAACCACCCAGGGGTCCTTTACATTTTATACATTTACCATCTTTACCACCTATCCAGATCCACATATAGCAACAGGGCTGCATGTTGCCTACTCCTGGCACAAGTCATTAGCAGTGGTGAGAGAACAATGATGTGTGGTGGACTGGTGTGAGGTTTTGAAGTGCTGCAAACATACCTCTACAAACTTTAGGATTATCCCTCTAAAACTGAACTGCAATGTCAGAAACTGCCTAGGAATCCTATGGCTGTATTCAGTGCTTTTTTCCTTTAAAAATGTTTAGGGCTACTCTCATTTTTCTCAAGAAAATCACCATTTTATAGTTCAAATCGGGGGGGGGGGGGAATAAAAACAGCAAATGGACAAAAGTACAAAGATTCACAAAATGTTTAGGGGTATGCGTACCCATGCATACCCCCAGAAAAAAAGCACTGGCTGTATTTATATGTTGTGTTTTCAGTCCTCCAAATCCTACTACTACTCCTGTGTCCCCCACTTCTTATTTATTTATATTTATAAAAGTATTTCTATACCGCTTTATTGTCAAATATCAGGGTGATGTACAGCTTAATTCTGTACAGCTTGATGGGATTGTTCTAAGTAAAATAAAAAAATTCCTTCAGTAGCACCTTAAAGACCAACTAAGTTTTTATTTTGGTATGAGCTTTCGTGTGCATGCACACTTCTTCAGATAAAAACTTAGTTGGTCTTTAAGGTGCTACTGAAGGAATTTTTTTATTTTACTTCGATCCAGACCAACACGGCTACCTACCTGTAACCGGGATTGTTCTGGTTTGATCAGACCATAGTATGCTGCTACGTCCAAACTGGCAAACTGTGTGATTTGAGTGTACCCTGCTAACCAGGATTGCTAAGCAGGACTGCAAACTATGGGTTTTTTTAATAAAAAAAGATGTCAAGAGCATCCAGTAATATTTGTTAGGCTTTATTAAGCACCTAAACTACTCAGTACTGTCCTGCCAATCAACAACTTCAGACTTCCCCAGCCTGGTGCCCTCAATACGTTTTGGGTCACAACTCTCAGGAGTCCCAGCCAGCATTGTCCAAAACACCTGGAGGGCACCAGGTTGGGAAAAGCTGAAATACAATAATGCATAACTTTGGCTACCGCATTACAATTGGAAGGAGAAGCCAGGAAAAGACAAGAGACTTCCGAAGTTGCTCAGGTAATACCAAAGTATTTATTTATTTATTTTAAAAAACTTAACGTTCTGTTCATAAAGATATCCAAGACTCTTCACAGAAGCAAATACAAAGTTTTTTTTTTTAAATTACCAGTGCATAATTTTGTGAAAGTATATTCCAACTATGGATAGGTGTGTGTGTGTGTGTGTGTGTGTGTGTGTGTGTGTGTGTGTAGAAGAGAGGCTGTCCCTTGAAACGCAGGCAACACAGGTGGTAGTAGAAGATGCCACTGTTCACTCAGCTTGGCACCATCACTGCAGGACTTTGAGACACATGCCCAGGGTCCATTCAGCAGAATGAGCAGGAGGGTCTCAAAAAAAAACCAGCAGAGCTGGCTTATCACATTTTGAAATGAAACCATGTGTATTACCATCTAAAGAGGAGGTTATAAGATCATTAAGTGTCTGGAATGGCTAGGGGATGGATGACTGTCAATTTCACTTTCTCACATTTCCAATCTTAGCTTAGTTCAGTTTGCAACATTTCTGCACAGGTTGCTTTTTTTTTTTTAAGTCATTGTGAAAATTCATCATAAAGCAAATTTCTTCTAGTATACACATTTTGGTATGCAATTTCCCCTGATATACACATTTTTCCAAAGCATTTTTTTCCTAGTAGAATGCATTTTTGTATGTTATTTTTGTGAGTATAAGCATCTTAATGCACAATTTCCCCCCCAATATACACATTTTGCAGATGTGACGTGGTCTGTAAACTGCGTTGCAAAATCCAAAGAAATGTGCATGTCAAAGGATAGACACGTTTTGCACATTATTCTGGGAACTGTGAATTAGAGAGTTGCTCTTTAAACTGTGAAACAAACTGAATTTTTCTCCCATCCCAAGACTGCACCACTGCAGCCCTAAAACAAGTATAGATTCCACCCTGACGTACTTAAAAGCTTGGTCTATCCGGCTCAGTACTGTCTGCACTGACTGGGAGCAGCTCCTACTGTCTTTCCCAGCCCTACCTGAAGACTTTTGGGGATTGAACCTGGGATCTTAAGAATCATAGAACTGTAGAGTTAGAAGGAACCATGAAGATCATCTAGCCAAACCTCTGCAATTAAGGTATATTTTTTGCCCAATGTGGGGTTCGAGACCACAAGCCTGAGACTAAGAGCCTCAGGCTCTACCCACTGAACTACCCCTCCTGCATGCAAAGCGGTGCTCTACCAGTGAGCTACCGTAGGTGGAATTGGTTTGTACCCTGTTTCTCCTAAAATAAGATATAAAATAAGCCGTAGCAGGATTTCTAAGCATTTGCGCAATATAAACCATACCCCGAAAATAAGACCTAGTGATAGGCGCAGTTCTGGAGGGCCCCAAGGAAGAGGCTAGGCTGGACATGTAGTAAAAAGTAAGACATCCCCTGAAAATAAGCCACAGTGTCTTATTTTTGGAGAAACACGGCACTATTCCACCGGAGCTTTTTTGTTGCAGCTCTGGAGAAACCCATTACTGTATGAGTTAGTGATCCAATAAAAAAGCATGGGACTGAGTGTTTTTCCTCTTGCCTCATTTTTCCCCAAGGGAAAACCGTCTCTTTAGCAATACACCAGAACAAATGGCAGTCTTAGAAAACCCAATTTGCCATTTGCTCTGACTGAGCACTAAAGAGCAGCTTTCCCTGGGGGAAGGCACTGGGACAAGAGGGATTGCGGATACATCCAAAGACACGCAGCGCTCCCCTTGGGCATTTGCTAGGCTTTCTCCACATAACACCAGGTACAGAACCGTGAGCATTGGCATCTACTTGTGTGGTGGTGAATTTTGAAGTTCAGGAGCTCCTTGTGGCAATCCCTATAACCCTGCCCCTCAGGAGAATCCAAAAAATGCAACAAGAGCTATTGATTCTATATTGTAGATCATTAGAGAGACACATATACAAAGAACAATTATACAAAGTATATACAAAGTATATACAAAGAGTAATTTCGTTGTTCCCGCAAGGGGACAATGACAATAAAGATATCTTATCTTACAGCGTACTGCCCAACTTACAAGTATCAGACAGCAATCCTACACATACTTTTCTAGGAGTAAGCTCCATTAAAAGCAGTGCTGACTGCATAAGTTCACCTTGCAAAGCACTTCTAACCAAAGATCTTCAGCCTTTTAATTAGAAGTGCAGTGGGTTCCTATTTAAACTGCCAGTGAGAAGAACTCTATCTGAGAAAAGGGGGGGAAAGTGTCCAAGCCTCTGCCTGAATGTTGGCTTCATTTGCTGACTTCCTCAGATTTGTCACAAACTCGAAAGACTCGTTATCACCTTCATTCACCTGCCAGAGGAAGAAGAGTTCATCAGTTCCCCTGGTGCACCAACAGATGGTTTCATCACTCTTGCTCTGGGATGGGGGGTGGGGGAGTTCTGAAGCTGAGTTCGCAATGTGTCCCCCGTTCACTACACCATTGTCAACATCTCTTCCTGTTCCCTGGATTTCTTCCAGGCCAGCTCTGTGAGCGTGAATGGTCTAGGACCCTCTTCCCCTCCAGAGTCCAGGGGCCACCCAGCACATTTGCTGGCACTGTCCTGTCTCTCAAGCTGGGCTCTCCCTTGAGGTCTGGTGCGAAGGTCACTGGGTGTGCTGTCCCTCTCTGCACACCTTCACCTCCTGAGGAATTTGACAGAATCTTGAAGTGATGGGTGCCTGAAGACGCACCAAGCAGCAAGTCCTCAGTGAGGCCCTCCCTCTCGTGAGCAGGCTCCTCCATCAGAACTTGCAGGAGAACAAATCCAACAAAAAACAGAAGCCACCTTTTGGCAGGGTCCGTCTTCTCCCGCAGGCTGCGTCTTCTCACAAGAGGTGGGTACAGTATTCGGCTAGGCTTTCTTCCCCTCCGGGCTGGGTGGCCAGGAGACCTCTCTGATGATAATGCTGGAGAGCTCACCAAAGTACCAACTGCCGAAAGCTCTCCAGCAACAGGTGCGCCTGCAGCAATGGGCATTGTCTGACTGGCCAACATGGTTCCTGTAAAAAAAAAAACCACCTCCCAGGAACAGAACAGATACGGCCGCACCTGCTCTCGGTTCAAAAGTGTGGTGTTTAGGGTAGTAAATCCCTACCCGGTCTCCCTTCCCAGCTTGTCAAGGCACAAACTGCAGAGGTGGGTGGGGTGAGGTTCTTGCTGTGATTTTTAGCCTCTCCAAGGCCTCCTTATCTGCTTTTTATTTGCCCTTTTTTGCCAACCCTTCTTAGGCTATAAATACTTTATTTGCCAGGGAGGAGCCATTCTGACTCATAGGTGACTCTGCCCCAAACCACACCCATAGGTGGGGATGGCTAGTGAGGCCAAGGGGTTCCTACCTCTCTGAGATAACTCAACCTCAGAGAGCTCTGTTGGAGATGATGGGTGGACTTGGTCCCAAGCTGGAAAAACAACAGAAACTCTTACCTAGGGACAGCCAAATCAGTCAGTTTTATTTTCTCTCTCGTTTTGCCAGTCTTAAATTCAGTTCTACATGTCAGCTTGCATAAAAAATAAAGAATCCTTGTGAAAATTCACCAAGTTTCTCTTAATGCAAATAATTTTTGCAAAGCAATTTCCCCTAATATAATGCATATCTGTACATAATTTCCACTAATATATATGCATTTCAATGCACACCTTACTCTATTATATGTCTTTTTAAATACATTTATTAGGCTGAAGACCTGTAAATGAATCTAGAGAAGCATGAATTTCTGAAGGATAGCTGTGTTTCACTTCACATGTTGTTTCCGAAAGCGAAAATTTGCAGATTCATCTTTAAATGCAAATTAAATTGCATCCCCCATCGGCAGCCCTACCCACATATATCCTGCATCGTTTTATTGCAAGGGCAGTGGTACCACTGCTGCTGCTCCCCCTTGGAAACTGATACCTGGGGTATTACAAGGTTCCTTTGTGGCCCCAGTTCTCTTTAACATCTATATACCTTCTCCGAGGAGACTGCCTGTTTCCGTCAGTGTGTGGCACCACCAAACTGTGATACTATACTATCATTCAGTAGTGGTAAAATCTGAATACAGTGGAACCTCGGTTTATGAACACCTCGGTTTATGAACGCCACAGACCCATCTGGAACGGATTAATTCACTTTCCATTACTTTTAATGGGAAAGTTCGCTTCAGTTTATGAACGCTTCAGTTTATGAACAGACTTCCGGAACCAATTACACCCATGTTTCAGTTTATGAACGCTTCAGTTTAAGTACTTTGCGGACCTGTCTGGAACGGATTAATCCACTTTCCATTACTTTCAATGGAAAAGTTCACTTCAGTTTATGAACGGTTACTCCGCGGACCGTCTGGAACGGATTAATCCACTTTCCATTACTTTCAATGGGAAAGTTCGCTTCAGTTTATGAACGCTTCAGTTTATGAACAGACTTCCGGAACCAATTGTGTTCATAAACCGAGGTACCACTGTATTTTAAACATACCAGCATGGTACACAATTTGGATGTTAGCAGTAACAAAGAAAACTACACATGAAATCTGGGATATGCAAAGAAAAGAAAACCTGTACTGTAATCATTTTACACCACCTGGCAGAATTCGATCACCTATAATTCCAGCAAAGACTTACACAAACACACAGCGATGGCAGTCATGGACATTTGACAACTTTAATAAATGCATCAAGAACTCTGTAACCTTTTATTCCTTGAGGAGTGGTAACCCTTCAAGTATTTGAAGGCCATTACTATCACATAAGGGACGCGGTGGCGCTGTGGTCTAAACCACAGAGCCTAGGGCTTGCCGATCTGAAGGTCGGCGGTTCGAATCCCCGCGACAGGGTGAGCTCCCTTGCTTGGTCCCTGCTCCTGCCAACCTAGCAGTTTGAAAGCACCTCAAAGTGCAAGTAGATAAATAGATACTGCTGCAGCGGGAAGGTAAACAGTGTTTCCGTGCTCTGCTCTGGTTCGCCAGAAGTGGCTTAGTCATGCTGGCCACATGACCTGGAAAAACTGTCTGCGGACAAACACTGGCTCCCTTGGCCTATAGAGCAAGATGAGCGCACAACCCCAGAGTCTGTGACTGGACTTATCTGTCAGGGGTCCTTTACCTTTACTATCACGTCATTTGAGTCTTCCAAAGCTAGGCAAGTGCAACCGTTTTATGCATTCCTCTCCTCACAGAACTTGTGGTGGTGCATAAAGTTCATGTGTTCATCAGGAGCATCCATTGCTCAATGAAAGAGCACATGTTTTGCATGCAAAAATGTCCCAGTGCCAGTCTTCAGCATGTCCAGTTAAAACCTTATCTGATAGGTGAGGGGAAACATTATTTCCTGTCTAAGATCCTAGAGAACTGCTGTGATGCAGTGGTGACTGGTGACTTGGACTGGTAGGATGGAAGGCAGGGAGACCAACAGTAGATGGCGCCAGAGAGACAACAACAGGCAGGTCCAGAGCACATAACATGCAGCGTCAACTTATTCTAGTTTTGTCCCCATTCTCCGCCCCCCCTGCTGAGTTCTACAAAGGCAACACTGAGGCTAAGGAGAAGGAGGAAGCTGACAGTTTGTGCCACCCCCAGACTGTTGTAATTAAGAAGGCAGGCAGGTGGGGGCTGTCTAGGGGCAGAATGAGTTTGGTAGAGCAGCACCCCATTTGCCAGCCTCCAGTGCCTGTGCTTTTATATATGCTGCTTTTCATTTGTCTAAATAAAATTCTGTGTTTTCTTAACATAATGTGAATTATTGTTGCGAAGATTTGCATAAAAGTTGCTGGGTTTCACATCTCTCAAACAAGCCAATAAGTCAATAAATAAACAATCAGCCATTTGGTTTTTTAAAAAACAAAACAAAACAAAACCAACCACCCCACGTTGTCAAAAGGCACAGGAGCCCTGCTGGAGAAAAGGATTTGGCAACCTGAGTCGTACAACAGTGCTCCAGCATTCCCACAGGCTCCTCTTTATTATCCAATTATTCTTCAACGTGCTAGTTATGCCTATATATGTATATTCTAACAGGGACTTGATTTTGTTGGGTATCTATGTTTTTTCCTGTTTTGTCTTGTTATCATTTTTGCCGAGCCTCAGGGGCGGGGGTGGGTTTTCAGTTTTGGAATAAATAAGAGCAACAGCTATCTCTCAGGCCTGCGGCCAAGGTGGGGGCGCGGTAGAGCAGATGTGAAGGACTCAGATGTTGTTGCTAACAACGCTTGTGTGTTAACAACGCTGCTAGTGTGGGTCGCGGGAGGAGGGAGAGCATGTTCGGCCTGCTATGACCTGCTGAGGCCCCAGGGCGTTTTGAGGCACTCCACCCGTCCCATTCCAAGCTCCAGCAAGGTCTCAGTGGTGAAATTTAATTTAGCAGAACACCTCTGAGCCATTAAACCATTAAACAGATCTCTTTCTTCTCTTTTGTCTGATGCCAGCTATTATCAAACAGGGGCAGACCGGGTGATTCCCCAACTGTGACTGATACATACCAACAGGTGTCTGGCTTTTGTTGACAACCCTTCATTGCAGCCGCTCACTTGGGTTCCCCTTCCTCTCAGCCCAATCCCAAACAAGGATGGGGGAGAAATCTGATTCACTGCATAATTTAAGGAAGATTCTACCAAAATGATTGAGGGGATAGAGCAACACCTTTATGGAGAAAGTTTGCAACATTTTCAGTTTAGAGAAAAGGCAAAGAGGAGGTACAATAAAAGTTTATAAAATAATGAAAGTGGGTAGAAAAAAGTTTATCTCCCTCTCTCATTAACATTAAAACTTTGGGGCATCCAGTGTTGGAAGGCTCAGGACAGATAAAAGATACTTGCATGCATTTGTGAAAATAAGAGACATAAATGCTCTATATTAGGAGAAATTGCTTTGCAAAAATGTGCACGTTAGACAAAACTGCATGCAATAATGTGTATATTAGGAGAAATGTGCGCAAAGATGTTCATGAATTTTAGGAGGAATCTATCATCTATCTATCTATTAAAAGTAAAGTGATTTGGGACTGAATTCAAGATCAGTGGGGGGTGGGTCCAAAACCCATTTAAAGAGAATAAAATTACATTGTTATCTAGTAATACAGGGAGTCAGACCATTGTTCCATAAAGCTCAGTATTATACACTGACTGGCAGTGGCTCTTCAGGGTTTCAGACAAGCACGTTTCCCAGTTCTACCTGGAGAAGCTGCTGGAGATTGAACCTGTGACCTGCAGGCAAGGCAGATGCTGTACCACTGAGTTAGGGCATGCACCTTAAGACACAGGAAGTTGAGTTATAGTCAGACCATTGGTCCATCTAACTCAGTGACTTCAATACTGGCTCTGCAGTGTTTTAGACAAGGGTCTCTTCCAGTCCTATGTTGCCAGGGATTAAACTTGGGACATTCTACAGGCAAGACCAGGGGTCGGCAAGGCTTACCGGGCATGGGTTGAATCACTCCCGCGGAAATCGCTTCTGCACATGCCCAGATGCCAAAAATCGCACCTGTGCAGAAGCGATTTTCAGCATCTAGGCATGCACAGAAGTGATTTCCGGCACCGTGGACATGTGCAGGCACAATTTCCAGCATCCGGGCATGTGCAGAAGCGATTTCCAGAGCCGTGGAAGAGAACCCCCACACTGCACTGTGCTGGTTTAGCAGTGTGTGGGGACTCGCAGAGCAGGTGGCTTGGTTTGGGGCTGGCTCATGGGCCAGTTAAGCGACCCTCATGGGCCACTTCTGGCCCATGGGCCTTAGGTTGCCAACCTCTGGGCATGACAGATACTCTACCAGTGAGCTACAGCCCTATCCCATGAAGACCACCACCACCTTGCACAAGACCAGAATATAAAATTACTTAACTGTATCACAGATTCCTGTTTTAAAAGAAAGGTGGGAGGAGTATTTACTCCAGGTCCAGCCAATCATAGGCCTCCCATTGCTGATGGGCAGAGTGAGCAGTGACCAACCTGGCAGCTATCATGTGACACTGTGGGCCAAATCATGTTCGGCCTTATTGATGGCCTGGCTTTTTCATCTACAGTAAATGACAAGCCTAAGCTGATCCAACCCCATTGCCTTATCTCCAAGCCATCCGCCAAGGCTGCTAGATTGCATGAGGTCCCCATCATTTTTTTCCTTGCCATGAAGCCGGAAATTATTTGTAAGGTGAGTTAACAGTAAGAAAAATCAACACACACACACATACACACACACACACAAACACACTGCTTGGCAAAATCCCTTTGCCTCTTCTGACTCATTTGTTTGATAATTATTGCCATTAATTGCAAAAGATGGATGCCCTCCCGTAGGATATAAACTGTTGTGCTTGACCAGACAAATACCTTGTGCATGTTCTTAAAACACACGCATTGCTATTTTTAGGGAGAAGTTATTAATAGACCACTGCTGGTTGAGCAGAAAACTCAGCACATTAGAAATTATATATATATGTGAATGAAATGAATGAGTCAACACCACACCTGCTCTATCATGCCAACTGTCCCAGTGCCCAAGATTATTTTTGTATGTATGTGTAGGTTTGAAATAAGGTAGGGGGGGTAGGCTGTGTATGTGAGATCTTTCTAACCCCTGGATCCAGCAACTGTTAAAATATAAGGCAGGCTAGCTTCCTGTGTGAAGGTGATTGCCTGTGTGATGGGCCATTAAGAGAACGAAGGAAAGGGGCGGAGAGATGGCAAATGGGTGAGGCTCCCCCAGCTCGTGGTTAGAAGGAAAAGGCAGAGATGAGTAAGAGTGATGTGACCTAGAGCAAGCTGGAGAGAGTCAGAACAATGTTTGAATCCAAGGCGAAAGCTATGAGGGAAACAAGACCCTTTTGGGGTGTTGATGCTGTCGATCCTTCCATCATAGGCTCCGGTTGTTATATATGTGTGTAAATATCATAAAGACACCACTGTCTCCACTGTGCCTCATTCCAAAAGGAAACACAGACCTTGGGTAAGCGCCTGGAACCCCTGGAATATTGGCCTGCCCAGAGATTGGGGTGGCGGGAAACATTTCTTTAAAATTGCAATGCTATGGGGCAAAGCCTGAAGCTGCTTCCTTATGCAGGGCACAGGGACAGAAATAGAAAAAGCTGACAATGTGAGATCTTGAGAACACCTGGAGAAGTGGTGGGAACTTCTTTACCCGATGCCAATTACCTGTTTTGTTCCCAGGGCTGAATTCCCACCCAGTGAAGTCGTGTGCTGTTATCTGCACATGTGCAGCAGTTGTCTGAAATGAGCACAACTCAGCTTAACCGTGGCTTCCATGGACCCTGAGTTTCAGACAGGGTTCTCTCCCTGCCCTGCTTGAAGATAATGGGGATTGAACCTAGGACCATCTGCATGCAAAGCAGCTGCTTTATTACTGAGCTATGGCACTTCCCCTAGAAATAAAGTAAGATTCTAGTCCTCATGGTTCTGAATGAACAGCCAACTTACACAGGAAGCTGCCTTATACTAAGTCAGACCATTATTCCATCAAGCTCAGTATTCACTGACTGGCAGTGGCTCTTCAGGGTTTCAGACAAGCAAGTTTCCCAGTTCTACCTGGAGAAGCTGCTGGAGATTTAACCTGTGACCTGCAGGCAAGGCAGATGCTGTACCACTGAGTTATGGCATGCACCTTAAGACACAGGAAGTTGAGTTATAGTCAGACCATTGGTCCATCTAACTCAGTGACTTCAATACTGGCTCTGCAGTGTTTTAGACAAGATCCCGTCCTACCTAGAGATGTTGCCAGGGATTAAACTTGGGACATTCTACAGGCAAGACCAGGGGTCGGCAAGGCTTACCGGGCATGGGTTGAATCACTCCTAGCTCAGTTTTGTCATCTGCTGTAAGCAGCAATGTGTACACTGCCTTAGGGCTCGTCCCACTTGTCCCATACCTAGAAAGGTTGGGTCCAAGCAGTTTTCCAGTTGACATTTACTCTGGTTCAGTGGTAAATCATAGAATCATAGAGTTGGAAGAGACCACAAGGGCCATCCAGTCCAACCCCCTGCCAAGCAGGAAACACAATCAAAGCATTCTTGACATATGCCTGTCAAGCCTATGCTTAAAGAGCTCCAAAGAAGGAGACTCCACCACACTCCTTGGTAGCAAATTCCACTGCCAAACAGCTCTTACAGTCAGGAAGTTCTCCCTAATGTTTAGGTGGAATCTTATTTCTTGTAGTTTGAATCCATTGCTCCATGTCCGCTTCTCTGGAGCAGCAGAAAACAACCTTTCTCCCTCCTCTATATGACATCCTTTGATATATTTGAACATGGCTATCATATCACCCCTTAACCTTCTCTTCTCCAGGCTAAACATACCCAGCTCCCTAAGCCGTTCCTCATAAGGCATCGTTTCCAGGCCTTTGATCATTTTGGTTGCCCTCTTCTGGACACATTCAAGCTTGTCAGTATCATTCTTGAACTGTGGTGCCCAGAACTGGACACAGTACTCCAGGTGAGGTCTGACCAGAGCAGAATACAGTGGTACCGGTACTATTACTTCCCTTGATCTAGATGCTATACTCCTATTGATGCAGCCCAGAATTGCATTGGCTTTTTTTGCTGCTGCATCAAACTGTTGGCTCATGTCAAGTTTGTGGTCTACCAAGACTCCTAGATCCTTTTCATATGTACTGCTCTCAAGCCAGGTGTCTCCCATCCTGTATTTGTGCCTTTCAATTTTTTTGCCCAAGTGTAGTACTTTACATTTCTCTTTGTTAAAATTCATCTTGTTTGCTTTGGCCCAGTTGTCTAATCTGTTAAGGTCGTTTTGAAGTGTGATCCTGTCCTCTGGGGTATTAGCCACCCCTCCCAATTTGGTGTCAATTTGGTAAAGAGTGGGTTTTCCCAGGGGAAGAGCTGGGACAAGCAGAAGTGTTAACGGGTCACATTCATGCATTTCAATGTGTCTGCTCCAAATAGCCTTGACTACAACCCATTTTTGCTGCTTCTTTATCAAAGAATACTAATAAACCAAAATAAATACAGTACTGATAATATGATTAGATTGACATTTTTTCCAACTTTTTAATTTAATTTTTGACCGTGTTTTCGAGAAAACGTCGCTGCTTTATAAATTGACAATGTTACGGAACAGCAAAGAACTTGGGGGCTTCCAGATAGGATCGGTGCTCCTCATCCATTCTGGCTTTATCTAGCATCCACATGACAACATCCGCAACAAAATGCCAGCTTGTATCCTGCCATCCCATTTAATCCAGATTTAGAGGCTGCAAATCCAGTAAGTCTTTTAAAAAAAAAATGCCGACAACTTACGGTATTCGCAATATCTGAATGACCTGTTTACAATATGAAACCTCCATCTGGAGGCAACTTTTATTTAAAACCATCAGGATTAAATGCAGTTATATTCTAATCTTTGTTTCTCCTCGTAATTGTGTAAGATTTTCTCTTTTAACCATCACTCAAAGAGGCTTTCTTCTGTTTCAACCCTTGGGAGCCACCAGTTCAAGACTGGAAACTTGCTGGTGCCCCTTCAAGGGAAAAAGCATGATTCAAAAGCATTTATAGCAGGGATGGTGAACCTCAGGGCCTGAGGACCAAATGTGGCCCTCATGTCCTCTCTACCTGGCCCTCAGAACTCTCCCCTGGCCACACCTCTCACTGGCCTTGCTTCACATTAACACCCTGAGAGTTATGCCTTTCCTTTAACTCCAGTAATGCCTCAGGCTCCATCCACATTATACACTTCAAGCAGTATCATATCACTTTAAACAGTCATGGCTTCCCCCAAAAAGTCCTGGGAGTGTCATTTGATAAGACTGTTTAAAGTGGTTGAAAAATCATCCCTCTCCCCAAAGACATATTTATTTATACATGGCATCCACACCCCACCTTTTAGAGAAAGAAAGAAAGAAAGAAAGAAAGAAAGAAAGAAAGAAAGAAAGAAAGAAAGAAAGAAAGAAAGAAAGAGGTCTCAGAGCAGTTCACAATATCAGTACTAAAGCAGTCCTTTGCTGTCAGGCTCACAATCTAAAAAGACACGACACGTGAGGTTAAAAAAAAGAAATGGGAGGGAAGAGGAAAAAAGCAAGCTCAAGTGTAAGTCCTTCGCTTCCTAGATTCCTAGTTGTACATTCTGGCGACCAAAAGCCGTGTTGCTCTCATCCCTATTCATTTGCAAACAAGTCTAGACATTGGTCAACCCAGTACATGTGAGGGATAATGGAGCCTGGAAGGCTGCTTTTGGCCCATGGGCTGAAAGTTCTCGACCCCTGCAGTTCACCCTTCCATAATGAGGCAGCACTTTTGTCAGAGGTTCCCACTTCTCCTTTACAGTAGATTCACCTTGGCTACAACTTGCTTACAACCGGTGATGGCATACTGTTGGCCCCCTTGAGTGTAATAGTTGAGCTGGCTGGCTAAGCTCTCCACGTGGCTCGGATCGGGATAAAGGCCTTCGCTCATCATCTCCTCATAGAAGCAACTCAAGATGTGGCTCTTCTCCAGCAAGACGAAGGGAACGATCTCCGCCAACATCCAAAGAGGGTGGACTTGGTCAAGGACAGGACGGAGAGCAGCCTGCAGCAACTCCACCTTCCTCTGGGGCTGCAGGAGTAGGTCGCTAGAGGCATTCTGAAGGAGAACATTGACAACCTCGTTACCCCCCAGGTTGCTTATCAGGATGTACACAGCATTGAGGAACTCGTTGGTTTGGTTTGTCTGAAAGAACCCACCCAGTGTTTCCAGCAAGGCCGTAGTCATGAACTCCACCTCGTCCAGGATAAACACGGGGATCTTCTCTTCAATTTCGGCTTGGGTGACCATCTCGCTGATCGTCTTAGATAAATCTTGCTGGCAGGCTGATGTGGAAGCGCTGTCCGGGCAGTGGTACATGGCAAAGTAATGGAGCACAGAGCTCTGCCCCATGACTGACCTGAAATGTTTGGCTAGCAGCCAACCGACGTGGCTCTTCCCAACCCCGCTTGGGCCATTGAAGGAGATGACCAGTGGTTTGTTGTGTATGTGGGTGGCCAGGTAGTCCTTGAGCAATGCCACAATGCTCTCGATGGCTAAGGCCTGCCCAAAAACCTCCCGGTGCATTGTCTTCTCCAGACCATCCAGGTCATATTTCAGGAGGTTATCGTCCAAATTCTCAATGGCATTCAGGATCTGGAAGCAGACAATTCCGACGAGCAACAGGAGGCACCTCTTGGCTTTGCTCTTGTGCTCGGCAGGGAGGTATTTCCTGGAGTTTCCTGGGTACAATACTCTGGGGTTCTTGCACCTCTTCTTCCGCTTGCTGGATCTTGTTGAGGGCTCCTGCACCGAGGTATCAAAAGTGAAGTACTGAGAACTCTCAAAGCTCGCTTGGCTCAAGAGGGAGGCGGAGGCACTGCCCAGCCTGGCCCTCCCCAAGGAGACCTGCCTCTGGAGAAGCTTCGCTTTGGAGTCCCCAGGCAGGAAGTTCTTCTTAAAGGCATGAGCTGTCCTCCGCAGGCGAATGGCAGCCCGCACTGGGGACGAGAGCAGAGAGAGCTTCTGGGGGCTTTTCAAAGCCTGCTTCCGGCCCTCCATTGTGAGCTCTTGCAGTGGGTCTCGCTTTCCTATCTTCTCTACAGGAGAAGAAAAAGAAGCATAAGAACACAGCAGGAAAGGCAGCATGGTACAGTGTTTTACTTCCCGTATCAAAATGCCACAGGGTTCTTGTGAGAGGAGAGGGAGCTGAGTCGGACACATTTGTAGAAGAGAAATCTCCTATCAGCAGAAATCTTATCTATTTTATTAGATTTCTTACTCGACCTGTACCATAAGGTCCCAGGGCACATTGTAACATTAGAATATACAGTGGTGCCTCGCAAGACAAATTTAATTCGTTCTGTGAGTCAATTCGTTTTGCGAAGAATTCGTCTAGCAAATCCCATAGGAATGCATTGATTTTTCATTTATTTATTTTTGCCCATAGGAACGCATTAATTGAATTTCAATGCATTCCTATGGGAAACCTCGATTCGCTAGACGAATTTTTCACAAAATGAATTCATCTAGCGAGGCAACCTCCGCTCGAAAAATCTCTTCGTTAAGCGAAAAATTCGTCTTACAGGGCATTCGTCTAGCGAGGCGCCACTGTACAATTATAAAACAAATACAGCAATAAGACAAGAAAACAGCTCCACGTATAAATCCAGTAAAAACAATTCCATATTTAAAAACAACACTTAGACACAATTCTACATATATAAATATAACTTAACTATACTGGCAGGCCTGGTGCCAGCCGTCGGTCTAGTTGGGCACTAGTCAAGGGCTCCAGGGGCTTGGAAGAGCTCCTAACCAGCCCAATCCAGCTGCACCATCATTCACTGGGCCCCAAATTCTTTTCATTAGTGAGCAAAGAAAAAGGCATGTGGTGGCCCTCTTAAGCAACACTGTGTCCTGCCTGTGGGTGGGTCCAGGTGGCACTGTGCCAAGCCCCCTTCCCCAAAAGAGTGTGGCACTGACCCTGCGTGACAGTAATTGGAACCTCCAGGTCCAGGGACAGTCTACTTCCAAATGTCAGGTGGGGGAGGGGCACGACTTGTTGGTTTACCAGAGGAATTTGAGAAAATGCATGGAAGAGATAACCAACAGAAGAGTTCGTTACCATCAGCACCACACTTTGTGTGTCTCTTAACCCCCTTTTAAAAGTACGTACTCCCCACGTAAGTATCTGTTTCACAAAACCAGACTAGATAAACCAGTATGTAAGTTTTTTGGGCTTGTGTTTTTTTTTAAGTCAAAAGCAATCCCCTTTTCTTGGACAGCAGTGCCATCTAGAGGCTACTGCCTTTCAAAACACATACTCCTGTCGGCTTTTAACAGCAGACTGCAAAATAGGATTCATTAATTTTTTAAAAATAATAATAATATTGCAATGTAAAAGCATGGATCCGCTGAACCACAAAACCTTTCATATTCAGCCTGACTCTGAAGCATTAACATGTAGCAGACAGGAAGATAAAGGACATTCAGTAGATGGCCCAACTCACTGTTTTTAAATGACTAACAAATAACAATGTATGTGTGTGTGTGTGTGTGTGTGTGTGTGTGTGTGTGTGTATATATTGTCCAGTAGCACCTTAGAGACCAACTAAGTTTGTTCTCAGTATAAGCTTTCATGTGCATGCACACTTCTTCAGTTAGAAAATAACAATGCCATTAATTTTAACAACTTCATGAAGTAGTTACAGATAGGTAGCCGAGTTGGTCTCTAAGGTGCTACTGGAAGGAATTTTTTTATTTTATTTCAACTTCATGAAGTTCAGTGATGAATCACTTCAATAACCATTGATTTGTTGATGGGTAGCGCAATTGTGGGTGGCACTGTGGGTTAATCCACAGAGCCTAGGGCTTGCCGATCAGAAGGTCGGCAGTTTGAATCCCTGCGACAGGGTGAGCTCCTATTGTTCAGTTCTAGCTCCTGCCAACCTAGCAGTTCGAAAGCATGTCAAAGTGCAAGTAGATAAATAGGGACCGCTCCAGGGGGAAGGTAAACGGCGTTTCCGTGCACTGCACTGCACTGGTTCACCAGAAGCGGCTTAGTCATGCTGGCCACCTGACCCGGAAGCTGTACGCCAGCTCCCTCGGCCAGGAAAGCGAGATGAGCGCCACAACCCCAGAGTCAACCGCGACTGGGGTCCCTTTACCTTTACCTTTTAGAGCAATCCAAACTAAAGGAAGCCAACTTAATCTATGCTGGGGTAAATCATGCCAGTGTATCTAACCCTGATTCAAAACTCCATTAAGAAGCAGGGCTAGGGACACCTGAACCCTCCAGGGGTGGAGGGAACGTCTTTAAAATACACTTTGACTTACACCCCTTTGTACCAGGGAACTCCCACTGGGTTACCAGGTCACATGACCAATCTGAGCATGTTTGGAACAGGGCTATGTCTCCTCCTGCACCAACCTACAACACACCCCATCACACCCGTAGAACACCCCTTTTTCGAGACTTATCCTGGCCTCAGCTCAGTTGGCTGACCTGGGATGGGCAACTTCATCCAGCTAGGCCAGGATCAGCTGGCTCCATGGGCGTACCCAGCGAGGGGCAGGGGGGCAGCTGCCCCCCTAGAAGCAAAAAATATATATTAAATGGTTATAAAGTGATGAAACAAAACAAAATTAGGTAGGGCGATGGTGAATAATCAGTTGTTTACCACACTGAAATGGTGTAAAAATCGAGAAGTATCAAGAGCCACCTACTGACTGGTAGAGGAATCTATGTCAGCCAGCCATTGGGATTCAAGGGAGGGAGAGGTCTCTAGCGGGCTCTAGCAGAGAGAAGAGGGAATCTTCTAGAAGGGTCTAGTGAGTTCCGCGTCACTAAACTGAGCCGCCCGCTATTAGTTTACCTTCTTATTTACATTTAGAAGACATCGAGGCTGCCTAAATGGATATAAGAAACTGGTTCCAAAAAGGTAAGTTAAGTAATTTCTGTAGAATATTAAATTTTAAAGGGTAAAGACCTGGCTCAGAAGTATAATGGGAGAGGACAGACTGACTGGGTTGTGTTTGATGAGCGTCCATCAGAATTTCTTCAAGGAAAATCAGGACTGGATTGAAACGAAAGTTTTGAACAAATTTTCTTCGAACCCAAGAAAAATGATATTAGTATAAGACATGTAACTAGAATAAAAATTAAAAATTTTCAAGCAAATAATTGTAATAACTACTGTAACAAAGCACTGCTATAATGATATATAAGTTTCTTAAAATTTTGGTTTCATTCACCTTTTCCGTGCTGAAATGTCACAACCTGAACGACCATCGCTTGCCCCCCTAGTTTTGATCCTGGGTACACCCCTGGCTGGCTCAGTCAGAAACCCACCACCTATTCAAAATGCCACTCATCCCCAAAGTTATTAGGTTCAGTTTGTCCCCAAAGTGTTATTTATTTATCTCCCCCCACTTCTTTCTCTTTATTAGATCCAGTAGAGTAAATAAAGACAGCTATGGATATAAGCAGGAAGGATTGCATTTTATGCACATTTAACTTGTGCAATTTCAACTATATATGCAGTCGAAATCCTGCAATTTTATAGGGGGGGGGAGTAAAGAAATCCTGCATGTTAAATGCAGAGCTGTTCCATGAAGAAGACTTTGTGGAGTGGGTGGGGAAAAAATAGTACGAATGATAATTAGAATAAACTAGTTAGATGGACGAATTTCCCGAGTATGCATAACCCAGCCTTCATTCCTAGTTTTAGAACTGTGTGCATATATATAATGGACAGTTTGGATTGTGGAATGTTATAAATTCCATTGGCACTTTTGAACTTGAGAAGCAGGATGGGAATATGAAAACAAGCCTCTATAGACAATAGGGAGAAGCTCTGCCAGACCCAGGGAGAAGCTATCAGGAGGGTAGCAGGCAGGCCCATCCCACCACCAGGCCGCATTCATTCACTCATCAGCACGGATTTCAGTGCCAAGAGGCCAATTGTTCTTTGGGTTAAACTTCTACTAGAAAAATACATTTGACCCAGCAGTGACAGCAGGATGCAAAACAGCAGGATGGGCGCTGCCTAGATCAAGCATGCAGCAAAGGAGAGGCATCCATTTTCCAATCTCTGTAATTAACTTCTAGAGACCAGCAAGTCACCGAGTTGGTGGAAGGGACCTTAGAAATCACCCAATCCAACCAGCTACTAGGTACAAGATCTGAAATGCAGGAGGCGACTGCAGGATCCCTGACAGGTGAGGCACCCAAGAAGCTGTTTCAAACACCTACAGCAAAGAGGAAACCACCACCTCCTGAGGGAGGCTGTTCTATCGTCAAACAGCTCTTACCGTCAGGACAGTTCTCTTAACGTTCACCTGAGCTCTGCTTCCCTGCCATTTCCAGTCACTTGCAATCTCCCGAGGAAATAGCAGTGGTGGCTGGTACACATAGGGGCTGGAAGGGCAGGAGGAAGGGGGGGCAACAGTAGGTGGAGCCAGATCCCATGATAGGTGGAGGCACAGCCAATGACAGGCAGAGCCAAGCCACTTTATCTTAGGCCCCATCCTCCTCCTCCCTGCTGAGTTCTACAAGGGCAATGATGACAATAAGGAAGAGGAAGGTGACAGGCAGGACCAACCCTCTGGACTGGCTGTAAGAAGGCTGCCGAGTGAATGCTGACTGAGGTTGGTGGGGCAGTTACCCATTCACCCTAATAGACCAGCCTCCGCTGTAGGGCAGGAGGCAGGGAGATGAACATTAGGTGGAGAAAGAGCCAATGACAGGCAGCACCACCACCTGATTGGTTATAAGAAAGAAGGCAAGCAGGTGGGCCAGCCTTATATATAGGTAACATAGAAAGCTGCCTTTGCCAAGTCAGACCATCGCTCTACCTAGCTCAGCATTGTCTACGGTGAATGGCAATGGCTCTCCAGAATTTTAAGACAAGGGGTCTTTTCCTGTTAACTGAAAATTTCAGGAACTGAACCTGGGATCTTTTGTACAAACTCATTACAGGCCGCATTGAAGCTAATGGACAAAGGGTTTACTCTGAATATAACTCATTCCAGGAGTGGGGAACTTTTGGCCCACCAGATGTTGTTGAACTACAACTCTCTTAAGTCCCATCAAACATGGCCAGTAGCAAACAATGGTGGGAGTTGTAGTTCAGCAACATTTGGAGGGCCAAGGGTTCCCCATACCTGGCTTGAAGCATAAGAACATAAGCAGAGCTGTATAAAAACATTAAGATAATCATCATCATCATCATTCCATTCTCATGTTGGCCAACCAGATGTCCCAGTGTATCAGGAACCAGAGTTAAGCGTAGGTCAGATGGTCTCAGTAAAGTTAACTCTTTATTCAAAGCAACCAAAACAGTGCAGGCCAGTAATCCTACCAACTCTTCCCCGTATGTGTTGCCCCAATGAGGCAGCTGTCAGGACTGAAGGTCCCTGCCTTCCCACAGCTGCCTAAGTTCCATCCTCTCCAGGGCAGAGACTGCCTCTGAGCACAACCAATCTCTCTGCGTGTTCTGGGAGACCGGGTCGGTTTGGGGGAGCTGCTTGCAGCAGGAGGGGGAGACTCCCTGGATTCTTCAATGGCCTTCCTCATCGCTGCCTCTTGTCCATCCCCCCCCCTCCTCTTCTGCCTCTGAGCCTGGAATGCTCTCTGTCCCTCTTCTCCTTCTGACCACACATCACCATCCCACCATCAACCCCCTGGCTCTGAGCCTTCTTCCCCTGGGGGGTACCCCTTGCTGATGCCCCCCACCTCTCATTTGCATCCAGCCAGTTCATGACACAATGGGAATCCTGCAAGCAGGACCTAAGTGCAACACTCTCCCATCCTGCGGCTTCAAACAACTGGTATTTAGAAGCATTACGACTTCTGGTTATGGAGGCAGAACATAGCCATCATGACTAATAGCAACTGATAGTCTGGTGCTCCATGATTTTGCCTCTCTTAAAGCCTTCCAAGTTAGTGGCTACCAGTGCCTCCTTTGGGAGGGAGTTCCAGACTTTAGCAATGCACTGCAATGTGACAGTGTATTGGTAGAGGGTTTATACTGGACGGGTCATCATTCTGTTTCATTTCACGTTCTGTGATATGCCCCCTAAATGGTACCACATTATTGCTACCAGGAGGGGTGGGCACTCTTGTTCTACAGGGGGAACAGAAGCAGGACGCTTATAAAATTAAACCAGAACAATTGTGGTATGAAAAGTTACAGAATTTCAGCAGAAAGTTATGGAACATGCAGGAAACGAAGCAGGATGTCTGCCCCAAAACTTTTGCAGGCTCAGACAGGATCAAAAGCGGGGTAGCTGATAACAACATGAGCACAAATCATTATAAATGTACAATACGAAGGATGCTGGGAGGGGACCCGGGTAATAACAACCGGGGACCATATCTCTTACCATGCCTGGTTTGAGGAAACAGGATACTTTTACTCAATGGACCTTTCAGTTCAGTGCTACAGAGTTCTTCCTCTGTTCTTAAAGTTTAACCCCCTTTAATCTTTTTCTTCCTGCTACACACTGCACAGGAAGGAACTAAAGGGGCTTCTAGTGTTTTTGGTAGTTATATTTTGAGGAAGCCAGCAAGGGCTCTGTTCTTACCACATAAACCCAAACCATGAGTCAGACGCTACAGAATCAACGATGCACTTTCTGTACGTTTGGTCCGTCATGGCAGCCAAGAGGAGGAGTTCCAGCCAGCGGCAAACAGGAAATAAACCAGTTCTCTCTCAGATTACTAGAAAGCCCAGGCTGTGGTGGCTGCTGCCCAATGGCAGAAGTCAGGGAGCCAATGACAGGCACAGCCATCTAAATCTAGTTTTGTCCCCATCCGGCGGAGTTTTACATGAGCGAAGATGTGGGTGAACCTGTCAGTTCTGATTTCTCTCAGGTAGGATCCACACCATGCTTTTAAAGCACTCTTATACCACTTTAACAGCAGTTGCCTGGTGGCAAATTCAGAAGCAAAGGGTCCCTTCATGACAGTCACATCCATAGCTGCCAAGTTTTCCCTTTTCTCGCGAGGAAGCCTATTCAGCATAAGGGAAAATCCCTTTAAAAAAGGGATAACTTGCCAGCTATGGTCACATCACCACTCCTTCTAAGATTATACAATAAAAATGAGCTTTCAGGTCTCTTTGTTCTGCTGAGGATGACAGCGTAGTCACATTCTTAAAGGTAAAGGTAAAGGGACCCCTGACCATTAGGTCCAGTCGTGACCGACTCTGGGGTTGCGGCACTCATCTTGCGTTATTGGCCGAGGGAGCCGGCGTACAGCTTCCAGGTCATGTGGCCAGCATGACAAAGCCGCTTCTGGCAAACCAGAGCAGCACATGGAAATGCCGTTTACCTTCCTGCTGTAGCGGTTCCTATTTATCTACTTGCATTTTGACGTGCTAGCCCAGGCATCCCCAAACTTCGGCCCTCCGGATGTTTTGGACTACAATTCCCATCATCCCTGACCACTGGTCCTGTTAGCTAGGGATCATGGGAGTTGTAGGCCAAAACATCTGGAGGGCCGCAGTTTGGGGAAGCCTGTGCTAGCATGACTAAGCCGCTGGCAGCACACGGAAACGCCGTTTACCTTCCCGCCAGAGCGGTACCTATTTATCTACTTGCACTTTGACATGCTTTCGCACTGCTAGGTTGGCAGGAGCTGGGACTGAGCAACGGGAGCTCACCCCGTTGCGGAGATTCGAACCGCCAACCTTCTGATCAGCAAGCCCTAGGCTCAGGGGTTTAACCCACAGCGCCACCTGCATCCCGGTCACATTCTTACCATATATTTAATAAACTATGATACCACTTTAAACAGTTATGGCTTCCCTGAAGAATTCTGGGAAATGTAGTACAGTATGTTAAGACTGATGTTAGAAGAACCCCTAATCCCCTCACGGAGCTACAGTTCACAGAGTGGTTCTATGTTCAATCCCTTTTCACAGGGAACTCTGGGAATCGTAAGTCTCTGAGGGGAATTAGGGTCTTCTAACAAATCTTAGCACCTTTTTTTAAAAAACACACACCAAACAAACCACAGCTCCCACAATTCTTAGTGGGAAGCCATCACTGCTTAATGTGGTATGATGCTGCTTTAAATGTATGGTGTGAATGTGGCCTATGTCCTTTTGAGATCCAGCAAGGAGAAGATGAAGACAGAGAAAGCAAATGGTTGTTTTTTTCACAGAGTAAATTACAGCTCACAGAGAGCAAACCAAGCACACACTTAGAAAATGGGTTTCTTTTTTTTCCCCAGAGCAAAGTAAAACAGCTTTAAAAAGTTTCAATAATGGGATAAATAGTTTATAATTGGCTATGTAATAGGGTAACCCGGATCGAAATAGGACTGTAAAAGGGGACTTGTGATTAGAAGGGTTGATAATAGAAATATGGTTCTGACTGAGATGGGGAGTTCTTAGTAGAGAGGTGTGGGTATAAGGAAGAGAATTTTTAGTTTAGTATAGTGTAAAAGCAGATTAAGAATTTTATAATGTGAATTAAATGAAGAAGTATGTTTAAGGCAGAAATATAATATGTAAGGAAAGAGGAGTATTATGTTGTCATAGATGATAAATATGTAACATATAATGAAAATGATAATTATAGAATTTTGGTGTAAAATTTAAAAGGTATAAACATGTTTAAGATAGAAAGAAACAATGTTAAGGTGATGATTATGAAATTGCCAAAGAGAGTATAAGATGAACCACAGTAAGGGGGGCTGAGGAGGTCAACCTACAATGTCAGAAAAGATGAATGGTTTTTGATCTATATATGTATGTTTTTGGTTTTTTATTATTATGTTTAGATATGTTAATGTTTTTATTTGTGTTTCTTGTTTTTTATTTTAGGTAATGCCAGGGTTGGTGTGTTGGTGATGTATGTTTTGTTGTTATATGTCAAAAAATCAATAAAATTTATTTTAATAATAATAATAAAAAGTTTCAATAATGCAGCCCACAGGATACATATTTAAAAATAATAATAATAATAATTACAGCATAGAGACATAAATGCACAGAAATGAAATGAAAATCCCCCAGTTTCAAAATGCCTGGTCCCTTACCAAAGTAACAGCAATTTGCCTTCAAATGAAACCCGTTTCAAGCACTTCTCTGAAGAATGGAGCAGGGCAGGTGGGTGGGAGGAAGAAGAAGAAAGCAGAGACCTCATGTATCCCAGAACATCCTTGGCAATGCCCCTTGCAATGGACGTTCTGGCGCAAAACTGCCTGAGCAAAAAATATTTAGTGCTGCAAATAGTGGACTCATTCATTAGCTGCTTAGACCCAATTAACACCAGAACTTTGCAGCATCAAGGCATAAGTCAGCGCAAATCAGTTTGCAGGAGCTTGGTGTGTAGGATGTTGACAAAGGAACCCTGCTCCCAAAAAAGGAAAGGGTCTACAATCCCCATGACCCTGTAGAACCCCCATTCACCCCGTCATCAGAATTGTAGTCTGTTAAGAGTGCTGAAAGTTGTTAGGAGACATTCAACAAACTGCAATTCCTAGGACACTTTGTGGGAAGCCACGTGTCTTAAAGTGGAATAAGACTGCTTTAAATGTATGGTGTTGATGTGACTCTCATTGTCTACATCAGTTTGCACCCCTAGAAATGAAATGAAATGAGAAGAGAAGACATTTTTGCAAATCAACTTCCCATAATACAATGCCTTTCATATGTTATTTTCACTGATATATGCATTTCTATGCATACCTTACCCTAGTATATGCATTCTTATACACACTACTTGGCCAGAAAATTGCACTGCAAAATTCAGAGAAGTGCAAATTTCGAAGGAGGGCTGCGTTTCATTTTGCATATTGTTCCATGAGAGCATGAATTAGGTTAAGGTTGCCAATAGATATGAACGAAGGAGGGCTGCGTTTCATTTTGCATATTGTTCCATGAGAGCATGAATTAGGTTAAGGTTGCCAATAGATGTGAAAACACTGGCACTCAGGGGAAGGAAGCTGACAGCCTTACCACCACACCCTGGAAGGGATGCCAATAAGATGGCAGTCAGGAAGGGGGAACATCTCATGCACTCTAATGGAACAGCTTCCACTGAGCCTAGGTCATCCAATGACTGTTGGCATGTTCCAGAGAAAGCAAAAGGGAATTATTCCTCCTTGCAACCTATACTTAACAGGAGGAACTCAGGATCTTGTTCCCAGATGTTGGCACTCCCTCCTGACCTGAAAGAAGTTAGGCTGGCTCCCTCATTATTGTCCTTCTGCCAGCAGGTGAAGAAGACCTTTTTCCAACAGGCTTTTGGGAACAGGGTGCTTTTAATGAAAGGACTGGTGCTGTACTGTTTTTTGTTGTGATTGCTTGTATGTTTTTAATAGATCGGGTAGGTAGGTAGGTAGGTAGTTGATAGAAACTTTTAATTTTATTAACGTTTAATAGTTTTAAAATTATTTTTCCTCTATGTTTTTAGCTGTTCTTAGGGATTACCCAGACTTAGAAGAAGAGTTTAGATTTGATATCCCGCTTTATTACTACCGGTACCCTAAGGAGTCTCAAAGCAGCTAACATTCTCCTTTCCCTTCCTCCCCCCACAACAAACACTCTGCGAGGTGAGTGGGGCTGAGAGACTTCAAAGAAGTGTGACTAGCCCAAGGTCACCCAGCAGCTGCATGTGGAGGAGCGGAGACACGAACCCGGTTCCCCAGATTACGAGTCTGCCGCTCTTAATCACTACACCACACTGGCTCTCTACTTACTTTTCTAGGAATAGTCCGCACTTTAAAGCTCCATGTCTGAGGGCTCTACCTCTGCTCTGGAGCTTTCCCCATGAAAACCCACTCTTTAAAGCTGAATTTGTGGAAAACCTGAATCGCCGTTTGTTGCGCTTCAGCTTTGCGGGCAAACCTCTGGGGCAAGAGAGAGAGAGAACTCAGCTGCAGAGCTTTAAAGCACAGATCTGTGCCTGGAAAGAGCAGACGAAAAGGTAAGTGTGGATAAGCCCCTATTTTATCTGTGTCACCTTGAACAGCAGCTGCTATGCAATTCACCAAGGAAAGATCTCTTATCGGTTACTGTTAGCAATAAGGGCTAACAGTGGATCTTTTATGTTCAAGGTAGCATACGGTGGCTAATTGGCTAGACCTGGACCTTGTCTGGCTTCCCAAGAGGTCAGCTTCCCAGAAGCATCTGGCTGACCCACCATTTCATGTGGTTTAGCAACAGATGCACAGCAATTTTTTCTCAGTATCCCAAGCTCAGATATTCAAGGGTTTTGCTCTGAAACTTACCTAAGTTCTCTGGGACAGACAACCCCAGTGAGGAAAGGTTTCAGCAATTGGGGCTTTCTTCGCTTAGAAAAAAATGGGGCACTCAGAGGTGACATTATTATAGAAATGTTTAAAATTATGCATGGCACAGAGAAAGTGGATAGATAGAAGTGCTCCTCCCTTTCTCATAATCCTAGAAGTCATGGACACCCGATGAGCTTGAACATTGGAGGATTTAAGACGTGCAAAAGGAATAACTTCTTTATACAGCGCAATTAAACTATGGAACTACCTCCCACAGGAGGGCAGTGATGACCAGCGGTAGAGCAAGCCGATCAGCCACCCTACAGCTGGGTTAGGGAGGCAGCAGGCAGACCGTTTGGGGCCCCGCGGAGAGTGCCTCCTGGCATTTTGTCACCCCCCTCAGTGGTGACACCCGGGCAGCCCACCACTACCACAGATACTCTTCCTCTGCCCCTGGTGGTGACCTTCAGCTTGGATCACTTTAAAAGAGGATTCGTGGAGGAGAAGGCCATCTATGGATACTAGCCATGGTGGCTATGTTCTGCCTCCATTGTCGAAGGCAGTGTGTTTCTGAATGCCAGTGGCTGAAAACTGCAGGGCTCTTGCGCTTGGGACCTGCTTGCAGTCTTTCCATGGGGCATAGTTGGCCACTGTGAGAACAGAATTCTGGAGTAGATGGGCTATTGGTCTGATCCAACAGGTCTCCTCTGTATGCCCTTCAAGGGACTTAGCTCAGAGGTATACTCCTTGTGTCAGAACCCTTGAAAGTCACTTCCAGTCAGGGCATGCAGCCCTGAGCTAGATGGACCAATAGTTTGACTCCATAAAAGGCAGCTTCCTAAGTTTAAAGGGAAAGACCATAGCTCAGTGGTAGAGCGTCTGCTTCGCACACAGAAGGTCCCAGGTTCAAACCCTGGCATCTCCAGGCAAAGCGGGGAAGGATCCTGTGTCTGAAAACCTGGAGAGCTGCTGCCAGTCAGCATTGACAGTACAGTACTGAGCTAGATAGACCAACAGTCTGAATGGCATGAGAGGGGGGGGGGCTTAAGACCTTTAGAAGGCATCTCAAGGCAGCCCTGTTTAGGGAAGCTTTTAATGTTTGATGGATTTCTGTATTTTAGAATTTCTGTTTTTTTTTGGAAGCCGCCCAGAGTGGCTGGGGGAACCCGGCCAGATGGGCGGGGTATAAATAATAAATTATTATTATTATTATTATTAATCCCTGTAACTGAAGCTTTACAGTTTTAATTTTATTGGTATCCACCATCACCCTAAGCCATCAGTGTGGGGATTGGAGGGGATGAAACAAACAGCTCAGGAAATTGGTTTAGCAGCTCTCAAGTAGCTGCTTTTGAACACTGGCATTCCAAGGACCCAGGAAGAGCAGGCAAAACTTGTTGGGCCTCATACTTGAGCAGAAACACTTCACGCCCCTACTGATGGAAGGTGCTCACCCCCCTGCCTGCTGCTGTAAATCTCCAGCAAGGCTGGCAACAGGAAGGGAGCAAAAGTATTTGCAGGCTCCTGGTTAGTGTTTCCTGGGACTAATAGGGCAGAATGCTTCAGAATTTCCTCATGTAAGGAGGATCACAAGCATTTTTCAGGATGTGGAAACATCTGGTCTTTGCAATCAACTTGCAACCACACTAGTCAGGGAATGCTTTGCAGAACATTATCTCACCACCATGTTCTCCACTGATATCTGGGCAAACAGCGACCAGCAGTCTTCATATGGTTTGTGGATGTCGGATGTGTTGAGTCACCTCATCTGACACACACAAACTCTGGAAGTAAGGCTACCAACTTGTTTTACTGGTGTGCTTTTAACTGCAGCAACCGCAGGGGAACCTTTTCAGCCCAAGGGCCACATTCCCTCTAAACAACCTTCAGAGGGCCACATACCAGTTGGTAGGCAGGGCCAGGAGCAAAGGTGGGTGGAGCAATGGATTTTACCTTTGCACTGTCAGCTAATTCTCTCTCTCTCTCTCTCTCTCTCTCTCTCTCTCTCTCTCTCTCTCTCTCACACACACACACACACACACACACACACACACACACACCTCTATCTTCCATCCTGGACAAGCAAGAGGCATTATCAGAGTTTAAGGGTACTGGCCACCCAGGCAAGGTGTGAAGCAGGGTCAATGTGAAGCATTGCCTAGGGAGAGGGTGTGTGGTCTTGGAATAGTTTTGAGGGCCACATAGAGAGGTCTGGAGGCCCCACTCCTGCTTTGTAGGCACAAATTGAGCAACTGAAGCTTTTCCTAGCATGGAGCTGAAGCAATGGGGGAAACTTCAGTTGCTCAATTTATCGCATTGCAGGCATCTGTTAAAGGCATAGGAATAGGCAGAAAGGTGGCAACACTAGCTGGAAGCCCTCTAATTGGAGAAACGGTTCGTCAGATGGGTGACCAATTCATCGCCAACGTGGTCATGCTGTGTGCACTGCCGGAGAATTTTCAATAATCTGTTTTGACATGTGCATTTCCCTTGAAGTTCCAAAGCAGGAAGTGCATCTTCTTACGTTTGAGCGCTGCGCAACATGCTAGAGAACTCATTTCCAGAGATTCATGACTTGCCATTGAAGTTGCAAACTTCTTCCAAGGAAAGATGTCCTGATAAGCCACAAGATCACTCCCAGGCACAGTACAGTACATGCAAGGGAAAGTCAGCCCAAATGCACTTCCCACACCAGGAAAAAGCTTCACTTAGACCTTCCCTGCTTTTCATATGACTAAAGTGCAGGAGCCCAACTCGGAAAAAACTAATGGCAGCCTTAGAGTTGCCAGCTTTTAGGCTAACCTTGCTCATCTGCCTTTAGCTGCACCTCAACTGGCATACATTAGCAGGTGGCAAAGCTGTTTTGAAAGGCTTTGCTAGCAGACAGATCAAGTGACTTGTGAAATGCAGGCCAGGTCTGTTTCTTTCTGGTCAGCTGGGCAAACCCAGTCCCACATCCCTCACACTTTCTCTGGCCGTTACAGAAGAAAAAGATGATATCAACCCAAAGCAGCCTCATACAACCCCTAACAGTTGAAAGCATTTTTCAGTTGCAGAAATTCAGCAAGGGCCATTTCACTGCCACCCTTTTCAGCTCTGTACCAGTAAAAACTTAATTCTCTTAAACTCCATGCCAGCCAGTTACTCACAGCATAGAAGTATGCTCAGAGCATTGATTTCTCTGCATGGTTGCAAACGGCACTTTATACACAAGACTTTTGTTCCTCTACAACTTGATCTGAAGACCACTACCTGGTGATTATAATCCCCCACCCCCAACACTGAAAAGACAAGTTGTTGCTGCTTCTGCAGACTGAGATACTCTTAAAAGCCACAGTGACACACAAGGTTGTTTCTTTCCTTCTGGAGCAGCCGGCAGCTTTACAACCCTGTACTGTCCCCATCAAAAATAAAATAAAATGCTGGACTCTCCTCTCCACCCATCCAACCCAGCCCCACCACAGACCGACACAGAGCATTACCAAGCATTGGGCCTTCTTCGGAGCTGCACCAGCAGAGAACTTGCTTCCCTCCTCTGAAGAAGCCGGGACAGTCCCAAGGAGCCAGCTTTAGCCATGTGGCATTTTTTTGGAAGCCTTGTCAGCAGGGTTGAGAGTGCAACCACTTGTGCAAAGCTGATGTGGCCTTGCCCCCCCCCCCTCTGTGTGTGTGCGTGCATGTGCGTGTGTGTCAGAGAGAGAGAGAGAGAGAGAGAGAGAGAGAGAGAGAGAGAGAGAGAGAGAGAGAGAGAGAAGAGCAAGAGATGGGAGCAGGGCCCTCCTCCCTCCTGAGCTTCCTCCTCACACCCTCGTGAGGCCTTATCGCTAAAGCACTGTGCAGCTGTGTTTGGCTGCTGGCCTGTCTGTGTTGCAAGAGTTCAGACACACACACACAGAGAGAGAAACATAAACACCACAGAGAGAGAGAGAGAGAGAGAGAAGGGGAAAAAAACCCATTCATTGGCTGTGTCTGGGTTGCGACAGGAAACCTGACTCTGGTTTTGTGAGGCAGATCAGGCCACTGTCGCCACCCATTCCGCTATGGGCCTCTTGAGTCAAAGAGAGGTGAAGGGGCGGTAGGCCAGGCGGCCTGCACCACAGGATAGTCTGAAGCTTCTCGCTTGGCCTCCAATTAAGGTGGAGGAGTTCGGACAGGCTGCCCTGCTCCACTTGGGCCATGTGCTCCAGCTGCAACACCTGAGGCCTTCATTACATGAGCCACATGACCAACTTTTACAGAGAGGACAATCCTCTATTTCAGGCATCCCCAAACTGCGGCCCTCCAGATGTTTTGGCCTACAACTCCCATGATCCCTAGCTAAGAGGACCAGTGGTCAGGGATGATGGGAATTGTAGTCCAAAACATCTGGAGGGCCGAAGTTTGGGGATGCCTGCTCTATTTGAAGGGATTTGGACCACATGGCCACATTCATACCATAAAAAGCACCATGATACCACTGTGGACAGTCAATGGTTTTAGTTTACAGTAAGGTTACCAGATTCTTTCCAAAGAACCCAGAGACACTTTTTATTTGGAAAAGAGAAAACAAAGTTATTTTAAAAAGTTATTTAAAAATAAAAAACAAGAAGAAATATCTTCTGTGGTCTCCTCTGTCACGCGGCCTTCCTCTGGGCCCCGGCCTGCTCTCTTGGAGCACTAGCTGCCGTGGAATAGGCTCAGGTCAGGTCTGGGCTCGGCCACATGGCCTTGCCCTCCCAGTGCTCTCCTACCTCTCCTCCTCAGCAGCAGCAGTGGCAGCTGCGCAGCAAGGTCGGGCCTCCCCTCTTTTTTCTCCTTCCTCTTTCTCTCTCTTCCTTCTCCTTCTCCTCTCCTCCTTCTTTCTGCATCAGCTCCGGGGCCAAGTGGCCGGGCACTCTCACTCCCTGCTTGATTTGGGTCATGGGGGTGGTGGTCAGCTTTTCCCCCAGTTGACACGCCAGGTGTCCCTGGTTCCCTCTTGGCAATGGTGGCAGCAGCGGCACTCTCAGCAGCCCGAAGCCAACCTAGTAGTACAATTGGCTCTGGCTGGCTTCAGGAGCTGCCCGCTGTGGTGGCGCCCCGCCATTTAGCCTTGCTGGAAGTCCCCATATGATGTGTCTTGTGCTGTTGAACCAATCAGGCAACATTCATTCCCTTCTAATAAATCTACAACACTTAAAATATAAATCCAGGGACATTAAATGAAATCCGGGGACATTCCGATGGATTTTGTCTGGGGACAGATTAGTAAATCCGGGGAGTGTCCCCGGGAAATGGGGACGTCTGGCAACTATAGTTTGCAGGAACTTAAGAGCTGTTAGGAGACCTCTCGTGAATCTACAGCTCTCAAGAGTGGTATAATAATTGATCCCTTTTCTCAGGGAACTCTGGGAATTGTAGCTCTGGGAGGGGAACGAGGGTCTCCCAACAACTCTCAGCACCCAGAGCAAACGACAGTTCCCAGGATTCTTTGGGCAAAGCCATAACCTGTTATCAGAGTGCTTTAAATGTGTGGTATGAATGTGGCCTACCCCTGGTCTAGCCACCACACCAACTCTCATGCAAGAAACATCCAAGCCCCAGAACATAGGTTGTTGCTGGCACTTGTCTGTCTTGAGAGACAATGGAAGAGGATGCCTTGGGGGGTAAAGTCAAGTTGTTGGAGAGTTACAGCGCCTGCTGCGGCCTCCCACATTTCCTCCAAAAGGCTCAAGGTAGTTGTACAGTGTTCTCTCTCTCTTTGCCCAGTTTTATCCTCACAGCAACCCTGTGAGGTAGGATAGGCTGAGAGACAGCAACTGGCCCAAGGTCACCCAAGTGAACTTCATAGCAACTAGTGGTGTAGAATGTCTGTCAGACGAGGACCTGGGAGGCCAGGCCTCAAGTCCCCACTCGGCCATGAAGCTCACTGGGTGACCTTGGGGTTGGCAAAAGGCCTGGCAAGATAGGAAGAGGATATGAATATAATAAAATAAAAAAATAAGCCACAGACCTTCCCCATCCCAGCTTTTTGTCTGCTGAAGCAGCCACCCAGTAGAACAATAAAATCAAACCAGGCAAATAATTACAGGGTTGCCAGTTTGTTGTTGTTGTTGTTGTTTTAAAGGCTGCTGTAGGTATGCCTTGAACAGCTCTTCTCCCCTCCTTTACGGTTCCTAAGACCACAGTCACTCACCACTGGAAGGGTCTCTTGCTGCATCAGCTGAAAACAGTCCCAAGTCATTGCCCCTTTCAGGCTCTGGCTTCCTCGACCAAACTTCCCAATGTTCAATGAACGGTTTATGCAGGGAAATGAGCCCTAGAGTTAGAAGTATGCAAATCCCTTTGAAAGACCCAACAATGGGCAGGTGTATCCTGTCATTTGCATAATTATCATACAGACCTCTCTTTCTCTCTCTCTCTCTCTCTCTCTCTCTGTGTGTGTGTGTGTGTGTGTGTGTGGTGGGGGAATACAGTTGTAAAACAATGCTAAATAAAATACCGGTATGTGCAAATCAATACAAAATGGCGAAAGATGTGCTATAATTATTATTTATTTATTTATACCCCGCCCATCTGGCTGAGTCTCCCCAGCCACTCTGGGCAGCTCCCAATCGAATATCAAAACAATACAGCATTAAATATTAAAAGCTTCCCTATACAGGGCTGCTTTCAGATGTCTTTTAAAATTAAGATAGCTGCTTATTTGCAGTTTGAGAACCCCCCCCCCCACGAGAAATAAAGACACAGTGAAACATGGTATTTGAGTTAATGGGTAGAATAAGGCCACAACTTTATTGGTTAGAGCAAGTGAGAGGTATTGGCTTAGGCATTGGACTCCCTAGCAAGCGTGACTCCACCCCGCTCAGCCGGGGGTCATATCAGGTTAACACCCCAAGGAAGGAGCCTGTTGATGCAAATACAACTGAAAGCTCCCCCTGGTGCCACCGGGGGTCGTGCCATGGCCCTAGCTACCAGCAGGGCGTAGGACGGGATCCACGACCGCCAGATCCCTTAAGGGGATACCCCTATAAGAGGAGGGTTGGATGATGGCCACAACCAGTCCTCGAACACACCAGACAACTCCATATTCCAATGCCTACCACCGGAGCAGCAGCGAAAAGGGGCAATCTGGAGGCTGCCGCGCTCATTTGAAGCAGGTAACCCTGCCCACAAGCTGGTCCTATTGGCCAGCCAGGGCTCTGAGCGCGGCAGCAGGATAAGTAGAGCAGGGGGCCGAACACGCCCCCCTGCTCCATGCGTAGAGCGGGTCCCTGAAGAGGAGGGATCTTCCTTGACATCTGATGGAAGGGCGTTCCACAGGGCGGGTGCTGCTACCGAGAAGGTGCTGCTATATGTGTGCATGCATCCTGCTAGGGCTCACTCCACTTGTCAACCCTGCGTATCTGCCAGGTCCTTTGCCAATCTCATTTCCCCCACACCTGGCTGACTTCTAATTCCTTTACACCTGACTAAAAAAACAAACAAACCATCTCTTTATACCTCAGCCCACCCCCTTACAGCTCAGCCTAACCACCAGCTGCAACATGGTGATAGCCATGGGCTTAGACAGGATTTATGTTTGTTAGTGCTGAGCTATCTGCGACTCGATTGGTCAGTTAGTTAAGTATTTCTATTTATTTACTTTATTTTTTAAAATGCATATTAGGAAGATACTACACTTTGATGCTAATAGCAAGCTCTGTAAGCATGGGTCCTGATGTGATCAAAAGTGTGAGCGTGTTCACACGTTACTTTCAATGAGTGTACAATTTGTGTGCCTGCGTAGACAAACAGTTGAACTGTAAGCTTGTACAGTTACTCACCTGTAACATTCCATGAGAATGCAGTCTGTGTACCGGTGTGGAATACCGTGTTTCCCCTTTTTTAAGACACCGTCTTATAACTTTTTTCCCTCAAAAAAACACACGGTGTCTTATTTTCAGGGGATGTCTTGTTTTTATTATATTTTTATGGTACCTATGGTTCCGGGCAGTGGGGCGGCAGGCCTCCCTGGCCAGGCCAGGAAGAGGTGATGCCTTTGTCTTGGTTTTTAAAAATCTTTCTCCCATCCCCCCCCCTCAACCGCTCCAAGGTTCCTGCTGCTTTATTTGGGAGGGGGGTGTTTCGCGAAATACCGTAAATGCATAAAGATGAGCAGGGCTGAGGGATCCCGCCCGGCCTTAGACAGGCCACCCGCGCGCCTTCCACCCACCGCATGAGGCCGGCCGAGCTTGGCGAGGCGGAAGGCCTCCGGGGAATGCGGGGCCCGGGCAAGGCAGCACCGAGAGCCCCCACGGCCACCAGGAGACGTGACGCGGCCACCGCCCGCGCAGCCATCACCCTCGTCGCTGCGTCCATTTCATGCCTCTTGCTCAAAGCTAGGCGCGGCGTTCACTGTGCTTGGAAGGAGCCGCGTGCCCATGGCTCATGCAGCAAGGGCCCTCCCGACTCCTTCCCAGGTGCCCCTTTCCCCTCTTCCTTGCTGGTTCCGGGCGGTGGGGTGGCAGGCAGGAAGAGGCCAGGCCGCTGGCTCGGCGCTCCGCCCAGCGCTGCTGGGCGCTCTGAGGGCTCGGCGCTGCGGCGCGCTCTGCTCCGCAGCCGCCGGTTCCGGGCGCTGGGGCGGCAGGCCTCCTCGCCGTGCGGTCCGGTGGCGCAGAAGGGGCCAGCAGCGCTCCCGCCGCCACCTGTCGCCCCGGTGGCGCGGAAGGGGCCGCGGGCCTCCCGCCGCAGCTCTGCCTTGGGCCATGCGGCCCCAGAACGTTTCGGCGGCGCGGCTCCTGCCGCCGCCTGTCACCCGCCGCCGCTCTGCCTTGGGCCATGCGGCCCCACGTTTCGGCGGCGCGGCTCCTGCCGCCGCTTGTCACCCGCCGCTGCTCTGCTTCGGGCCATGCGGCCCCACAACATTCCGGCAGCGCGGAAGGGGCCCGCAGGGCTCCCGACACCGAGGGGTTTCCCCGTCCGGGCGCTCGAGTGTAAAAAAGTTCTGGGAAGAGTGGGGAGGCTCCCAGCGCGGCTCGCCTGGCGACGCCGAAAGAGGGCCGAGCGCGCGGTGCTTGTGCCTCCTCCTGCTTCTCCCCCCCCCCTGCCCGTGTGTGAGGGAGAAATTAGCAGTTGAGGGCGAGGACGGATAGAGAGCTGCACGGCGCTTCAGCAGCAGCAACAGCAGCAACCAGTTCCAGGTGGCTCGGGGTATGGCTTATTTTCGGGGTATGGCTTAATTCCGCAAAAGTGTAAAAATCCTGCTACGTCTTATAAAATGACTACGTCTTAAAATAGGGGAAACACGGTACCTTGGATGTGTGTAGGCTAAGCTTGTACCGGCGTTCAGTGGAAAGTGTGGACAAGGCCCAGTACAGGGGTAGGCAACCTAAGGCCCGTGGGCTGGATGTGGCCCAATCGCCTTCTCAATCTGGCCCACGGACAGTCCGGGAATCAGCGTGTTTTTACATGAGTAGAATGTGTCCTTTTATTTAAGTGCATCTCTGGGTTATTTGTGGGGCATAGGAATTCGTTCATTCCCTCCCCCCAAAAAAATATAGTCCGACCCACCACATGGTCTGAGGGACGGTGGACCGGCCCATGGCTGGAAAAGGTTGCTGACCCCTGGCGTAGTACCAGCCATGCACGAAGGAGGAATAGGCAGGGTTTGGGGAACTCCCAGGTTTGCAGAAGTACAAATAACATTAGCCAATGGGATGCTAAGGGGAGAAACTTATAAACCAGGGGTCCCCAGACTGCAGCCCGGGGGCCACATACGGCCCCCAAAGCTCTTTTATGCGGCCCCCAGGGACCCCCGCTGCCACTGCCCGCTCTTAATGGCGTGGTGCGGCGCAGCTGCCGACTTCCAACCCGGAAAAGCGACAGAAATAGCTTGTGCGCATGCGCTAGCGTCATTTCCGGTGTACTTCCGGGTCGGAGGAGGCTTCTGCACATGCGCACAAGCTATTTCCGTCTCTTTCCAGGTCGGGAGTGTGACAGAAATAGTGTTTGCGCATGGGCGTGCACAGCCACATGCTCCCGTGCCCCCTCCCCACCCTCCGGCCCACCACACAATCGGCGCAGCGGGCACCTGGCCCAAAGCCGGGTAAGTTTGGGAACCCCTGTTCTAAACTGACCAGTGAAGACTGGCCCTACTCACTGGCCCAGAATGTGGACTGTTAGAAGGCAGAGAATAAAAACAGGGGAAGGAGATGTAATGGTATCCCCTGGAAAAGGGCATAGCTCAGCTGGCTGGCTGTCATCTTGAAGGAGAAAACTCCATGCTGTTACTTTCTCACCTTTAAAAATCTCATTTAAAATATATATTTTTAAAAATTAAAAAAATCAAAATATTTTGTAAAAAATAAAAAATTGCAGTTTTAAAAATTAAATATCCCTGAAAACTCAGTGAAATGTAAGGTATATGCAGGGCCTTTTTAAAGAGGGGGTGGTATGGGGGTTTCACACACTGAGGCATTTCACACACTGAGGCGCTTGCTATATCTATCCATCCATCCATCCATTTGGAAACGGCCTTAGACTCCGGCTGTAGAAGAAAGGCAACATACAGTAATCTCCAAAACAATACCTGGAGGGCATGTCCCCCATACCTGCTGTCGAGTCTGGAGCAAGCCATATTGCATATTGCAGCATCTTCAGCTAAACTCACCCGGGGGAGAAATCTCTGGCACAAAGTACAAGGAAAGAGGTGCTTTCCCCAAGCTACGTGCTAACATAAGCTTTGCATGTTTTCCCTACAGCCTGCTGGGTGGGGCCAACCTTCAGATGCTGAACGAGATAGAGTTGCACCCAAGAGCAAAAAGATGCTTGAGCTTTGCCCAACCTGTCCAGCTGGATCCGGCATTGAGTTCAGTGGTGCAAATGGAAGGGGAAGGGAATTATAGATTTTCCTTGTTCCAGCAACTGAATTAGGTGATAAGGTGGCTTTCAAGTTTGTTGGTGGCTGATTAGCACATAGAGAATGTCAAAGAACCAAGCAGAGGCTGGATACTTTTTTTCCTTTGACAGGGTTCCTACTGCAGGCACTAGCACTAGTAATGCTTCTTTGCAAGGTGGGCCACATTTCTAAATAAAAGCTGGAAGTTGCATTTTGGCTAGCTGAAGGTAATATTGTTAAAGCCCCTAAATAGGGGGTGGAGAACCTCGGACCTGAAGGTTAAATGGAACCCTCCAAGGCTCTCCCGCAGGGTTTTCCCACACCTTCATGCCTCCCACTGGTGCTTGCAGACTTTGTGGGTGCTGTTACCTGACTATAGTGTGTCCTTGAACTCTGTTAATGTATCTTGCATACCTGGATGGAGGATGGAGAGGGGTGTGTGGATGAATGTGCAGAAACTAGCTTATTTTACAAAGCGTAAAATTTGCATTCATTGCTCGGCCCACTTTCACCTCTGGCTCTTTCAACGACCTGCTATGTGCCCCTGCTACCCTCCAAGGTTGCCCAGAATGGAATATACAGTAGCCCTCAAGGCTGAAAGGTGCTCCCCCCGCCTGCCCTAGACAGCCTAGGAATGAGGCAGCATCTGAAGAACCTCTAAGTCCCATTCATATCTGTCTGATCGTTGAGATAATCATCGGAGTTCCCAGTCTGAATCCCTCCACCTTCAGAGGTGAGGTGGATGGGTAGCAGCAACAGGGCCTTTGGGTGGTGGCCCCTTATGTGCTGGACATATTTCTGCTACCAAGGCAGATAGCCAGGGTGCAGAAGGGGTAAAGTGAGAGGATGTGGAGCTGAGGAACTGAACAAAGACAGACCCTACGAAATGAATACAAATAGAAGGAAGCAATTATTGCCCTCCCTTCCACACAGGTGGGCGGGGTTTGTGGCACCGAGCAGGGCTTACCTGGGCAGGCCACCCCTTGGCTTAGGTAGGCCTTTGGCCCACCCTCAGCCAGGTGGACAATGGACGGACGCACGGGGGCAGGGTTAAGGCCAGGCCTCACTTTGGCCAGGCCTCACTTGGACTTTCATCCTTCCAGGAAGAAAAACTGAATTTTTGCCTTTCCACCTGTACTGCTTAAAATTTTAACTAGCTGCTTTCAAGCCAGAATTGTTTGGATGGTCTGCAGTGGCAGCAGGCACCTTACAGCATATACAGTATAAAAAATTGTAGCACACCAGACATTAAAAATTTCCCGATACTGCCTTCCAATGTCTTCTTTTATAGTCAAGATGGTTGTTTATTTCCTTGACATTTGATGGGAGGGCTTTCCACAGTTTCTTCAGTTTCATATTAACCTGCTGCAGATTCTTGTTTTATAACAGAGTTGGGGGAACCTTTATTCAGGCTGGGGGCCACACTCCCTTGTGGGGAGCTTCTTGGGGTCTGCAAGGCAGTGGTGGGCAGGGCTACAGGCAAAAACGGACAATCAGTGTGACTTTTGTACAGTAGGTTTCTAACACATTCCTCTTTCTGTCTCCTTCCAGACACTCAAGAGGCACCATCAGAGCAGTAAGGAATGTGGCCTGGGGAGGGGGCATGGCTTATGGAGGTCCCAAGGGCTGGAAAGATGCCTCGAAGGTGTCATTTCACCCATGGGCCAGAAGTTCCATAGCCCAGTATGCAGGTGTGTCAGCTCCTGGGGACCTTCGGGGGCCCCTCAGTATCTTTTGCAGGGGGCCAGTTGCCCTCCCAAGATTGAGGAGTCTTGAGTGCGGAGTCAAGCATGGAGCTGAGTTCCTGGCGATTGAAGGCACACGACCAATGTGTTCAGCTCCACCCATGACTCCTCCCAGCAGCCTGGGGAGGGTTGTAGGTGAACACTTGACCATGAAAATCTCAGGATGCTGAATTCCGCACCTGCTGTTGGTTTCTGTGTTTTTGCACCATGATGTAATGGACAAGACATGATGGCTACCCATCTCCCAGGCCATATCCCCTGTTGCTTCACTCCAGCCTGTGCTCCGAACACTATTGTTTGTGGTGTCAGTGCTGCTGGGCTCATCTGGAGTTCTGTGTGAAGCCGAAGGGTTATGAGGGGCAGCTTAAGAGGCTTCCTCCTTCGTCAGCACTTTGGCTAGATCTTTTGCAAATTGCTGCCATAAACTGCAGAGCACAGTCCTGCTCCCTGTCATGACTCTGGAAAAAATGGTGTCATTAGCTCTTGCCTCTTGCAGGGGAACTCCTTTTCAGCTCATCATTCTTCAGAGAGGGAGTCTCCATCTCTTTTTCACTGAGGATCATCTCACTATCTGCAATAAGAAAACAAGCCATGATTCAGCTCCTGTCCCTGTTCTGAAAACAAAGGAGTAATGATCACAGAGAGGGTGGAAAGCAATGCCTGTGTTTGAAGGTGGTGGGTTAAATACAAAATGTGAGTTATTGGTTTTTATAAGAATTCTAAGGTCTCAAATATAAAATAAATGTTCATTAATGTACAAGGCAAACACATACATAAGTATATAATCCACTGAAATAGGACAGGAGAACAATCCTGAAGCCATTTTGACTCTGCCAAATTGACCTAAAATATTTCTTTGCAAGGAGGAAGGAAATGCAAAAAGCTTTCCAATTGTCTTTTGACTGTAGGGCACGGGTGTCAAACACAAGGCCCGGGGGCCTAATCCGGCCCGCCAGACCTCGTCATGTGGCCCGCATAGCCGCCGCCGACACTAACCGCTGACACTAGTTCTGGAGCCTGCGATTGGCCGAGGGTCAAAACCGGGGGCGGGGCTGCAGGCGGAGGCCGGGGCGCTGGAGCCGCGCTGACGGCCTTGGCCAGGGAATTTCAATTTCGAGTGAGGCTGAGGGAGGTGGTGGCACAGCGGCCAGACGGGGAAGTGAGATGCAGGAGGAGGAGAAGGAAGCCCGCCGAGGAGGTAGGAAAGCCCTACAGGCGCCGCCGGCAAAGTTGGTGCCGGGACGGAGCAGCGCTGGAATTTTTTTTGGCGGGCTTTGCTGTTGTCTCCGAGAGCGAGTGAGGCGGCACTGGGGAGCTGCCACCCGCCGCTTCCCTTCCTCTCCTTGGCTGCATCCGGGAGGTGGGGCGAGCGAGCGGGCGAAAGGGACGCGGAGTGAGCCTGAGGGGGAAGTAGGCGAAGCGCAACAGCCGCTCTCTTGATTCCCTCTTCCCCTGTTTTCTCCTCATAGACACTCGGGAGGGTGCCTGGCTTTTGCTCTGCCCCCCACCCCCGAGCCGCCCTTTGGCTTCTCAGTTCCGGCGGAGCTGCTCCCCGGGGGGCGGCCGGGAGGGAGGCGGCGACGACGGCACGGGTTCCTGCTCTTCCCGCTCTGCCGCCGCCTCCTCTCAGCCCCTCGTGATGTAGGGCTCCAGATGGAGTCGCCTCGCGGTTTGAGTAGGTGGGAGGGGAATTTTTTTTGGGGGGGGAGGTTTTCAAGCCTTCTCTGCCTGCAGTCCCGGTAGGGAGAGGCGGCGGCAAAGACAACAACAGCGCGGGTGGGGGGAAGAGCAGCTCTGAGGCGAAGATGCACGTCCGCTGGGGCTGCCGCCGCCTTCCTCCTCAGGAAATCCGTTGCCCTCCCTCAGCGCGAGGGGAAGGGACTCTGGCGCTGAGGAGGGAGGATGCAAAAGCAAAGCAGGGAGTTGGCGCTGCACCACATGTTCCTGCCCCTCTCCAAAGCATGGGGTGGGTTGCAGCGTGTGGCATCCTGCCTAGCGGGGTTTGGGTGTGCGCAGGGCGGGAGAGGGAAGCCCTCTTTCCATCTGCAGGTTTTTAATCCCAGCAGTGGCTTTCTCCTTCCTGCCGAAGGTTTAGTTGAGCCCCCCCCCCCGGAAGCCGTCGATCCCCACCTTTTGTTCAAATTTCCCTCGTTTACATCCCCTCCCACACACGCGCCACGATGCAGGAATGTGATCCGTGTGGGAGCGGGAATGAGCTTACGTTATTACAAAAAACAGTAATAATTGAATGCAGTGACAATAATTTATGATAATAAAGAGTGGACACATAGTCCTACAGACACAACCGGCCCTTTGAGGGTGACCAAACTGCTGATGCGGCCCCCGATGAATTTGAGTTTGACACCCCTGCTGTAGGGGCTTACACCTCCCTTTTCAAATACAGTCTGGCAAGGATCTGTTAATCTGAGCACACTATCAATATGCGTAAGAGATTCAGGAACTAAGTATTTACCATCTCAAAGAAATGGCCAGGCTACCCAGAAAATTCAATCAAGCATGTCCAACAGGTAGATCACTCGTAGCTGAGTAAGACTGTCTTCCATAAACACGGTTTTAACAATGAGTCCGTAAGTGACTGTGGAGGCCAGTTCTGGATCCACACGTCCTTCCACAGTGGGAACATAGGTTTCCAGGTGGGAGTTGATCACTGTGTGGATTTGCCAAGTGTGCCTTCCTCTTAGCACTTTTCTCCCTTGCGTCCTGAGTTTGAGTGTCTTCAAAGCCCATGACACCTTTGGTAAAGGCTGTTCTCCAACTGGAGCATTCACAGGCCAGTGTTTCCCAGTTGTCAGTGTTTATACTACATTTTTAAAGATTTGCCTTGAGACAGTCTTTAAACCTCTTTTGTTGACCACCAGCATTACGCTTTCCATTTTAAAGTTCGGAATAGAGTACCGGTAGTAGCTTTGGAAGACGATCATCAGGCATCCACACAACATGACCAGTCCAACGAAGTTGATGCTGAAGAATCATTGCTTCAACACTGGTCAGCGAGTGGGATTAAAAATCATTATAAGCCATCTATCAACCATTATAGATTTTTATAAAAAAATAAAGCATTAATATTTAAGTATTCAGTACTAAAGGTTGTAGCCAATGTTAGTCCCACTCAGTGTAGGCCTATTGAAAAATTGAATATGACTAGGCAAGGTGGGTCTTTTCTGAGTAAAACTTGGTTGGAGACAATCCAGAATATCATAACCCCATTTGGGAGTAAACCCCACTGAATTCAATACAGAGCTGGCCCACTCATGAGGCAAGGTAGGGTGACCACCTCAGGCAGTAGGATCCACAGGGGCAGCAGATCTAATCTCCAAGGAATGCATCATCCACTGTATTCAATAGCACTTAAAGGTAAAGTGACCCCTGACCATTAGGTCCAGTCATGACCGACTCTGGGGTTGCGGCGCTCATCTTGCATTATTGGCCGAGGGAGCCGGCATACAGCTTCCAGGTCATGTGGCCAGCATGACAAAGCCGCTTCTGGCGAACCAGAGCAGCACACGGAAACGCCGTTTACCTTCCCGCCGGAGCGGTACCTATTTATCTACTTGCACTTTGATGTGCTTTCGAACTGCTAGGTTGGCAGGAGCTGGGACTGAGCAATGGGAGTTCACCCCGTCATGGGGATTCGAACCACCGACCTTCTGATCGGCAAGCCCTAGGCTCTGTGGTTTAACCCACAGCACCACCCGCGTCCCTCAATAGCACTTAGTTCTGAATAAATACAATCAGGCCTGCAGGTTAATACAATTGATTACCAATGCTCAATGCCATTGCATGTCAGATACTGAATACTGTCATATCAAATATCAACAGCTAAATATCAAATGGCTGGAATGAAATATCAAGCTTGCAAAAGATTTTGAAGGGAAAATTCATTTCAGCTGAATTCTGGGCTGTTTCTGTGGATGGTTTATCTTGATGGAAGCTGGAGATTGGTACTTCCTTCCCACCGGATGTAAAGATTATCTGAGTCTGCATTCCTAGCATTTCAGAAACCAGGGAGACAAGGAAATCTAAGCTGAAGCCAGCCCAGAAAAGTTACCACTCCCTAACTCCAGAACCTAGATCTCTCCGTACCCTGCAAATTCTGGTACAAATCACTGTTCCAAATCATTCCCTCTTCCTGAGAGTCAAAACTCTCTGGCAAATTCACAGCCAGCTCCCAGAATAGAACAGAGTGCTGCGTCTAGGAGGGCTGAGTGACCCTGCAGCAGCCACCAATACAAAATTTGGATCTGGGCCATAAGTTTAGCACTGTCTCCCACGCAGGCTTCCCAATGTGACCTCCATCGCACTCCAAACTGCTATGAGCTACAGTGTGAACTGTATCATGGAATCATTGTGGGAGGGAAAGGGTTAAACCAGGCACAGATCCATCCAGATTAAATCCTAAAACACTCCATCTAGTCCATTTTAAAAGGCTGCAGACTGGAGCTACACCAACTATTATTTTATTTTATTTTTTAAAATCGTGTTCTTAAAGTGCTTGCAAGGCCAAAATTGGGTTTCCCCCACACACATCTCCTCTCGCCTTCCATTCTGCTCAATTCACTACATCATACTTGTGAATCCCTTACCAGCAGCTAGTATTAAGAAGCATTGCTGCCTCCAGCTGTGCAGGCAAAATGTAGCATCATGGTTAGCGCTCTTCTCCATGAATATGTCTAATCTTCTTTCCATAGTTCCATAGTTTAACTATGTGCTGTATGAATAAGTCACTTTCTTTTATCTGTCCCAGATCTTTCAAAATGCTTCAATGCATGTCCACAAGTTTTAGTTACAGGTCGGTAGCCGTGTTGGTCTGACGGAGTCGAAACAAAATAAAAAAAATTCCTTCCAGCAGCACCTTAAAGACCAACTAAGTTTTTTATTTTGGTATGAGCTTTCGTGTGCATGCACACTTCTTCAGATACACTGAAACAGAAGTCCCCAGATGCTTATATGTGTTTTTAGAGAAGGAGAAAAGCTTTTCCCTACCCACTGTCTCCATGTCATGTGTAATTTTTTAAAACTTCTATCATGCTCCATCCCCTTTTCCTCCCCCCCCCCACTTTTGGTTTGTTTATTTGTTTGATTGTTTGTTTGATTGCTTTTTTGCTCAACATCCACTCTGTATAAGAGTTCTGCTTTACTCAAAAGGCCGCAACATTCCTTTCTGATACTTGAGAGACCCTGTAGATGACTGTGGTCTGCTGGAGGTTCTCCTGCAAGTTTCAAAGATCCCAGGAACCCAATCTGCAGCAACTTGGAGCAGGGCTTTAGTGTGGCTGCCCGTTCTGTAGAACAGCATTCCTGCTGAAATGTGACAGCAGAGATGGACTTTAGTAATATGATAAGGTTACCAGATTCCCCCACCCCCCCCAAAAAAATGAATCTGGGGACACTTTTTAATTTCAATGGATTTTGTATGGGCACTGATTTGTAAATCCGGGAACTGTCCCCGGGAAACGGGGGTGTCTGGTAACCTTGTATGGCGCCCAGAGCGAGGACAAACTAAAATAGAAAACTGTATAAATTTGTTGTTGTTGTTACTTTGTGCCTCCTCAGATCGGCACCCTGTATGGGGGAACCACCTGTTGTTGTTGTTGTTGTTGTTGTTTAGTCATGCCCGACTCTTCATGACCCCATGGACCAGAGCACGCCAGGCACTCCTATCTTGCACTGCCTCCCACAGTTTGGGCAGACTCATGTTGGTGGCTTCGAGAACACTGTCCAACCATCTCGTCCTCTGTCGTCCCCTTCTCCTTGTGACCTCCATCTTTCCCAACATCAGGGTCTTTTCCAGGGAGTCTTCTCTTCTCATGAGGTGGCCAAAGTATTGGAGCCTCAGCTTCAGGATCTGTCCTTCTAGTGAGCATTCAGGGCTGATTACCTTAAGAATGGAGAGGTTTGATCTTCTTGCAGTCCATGGGACTCTCAAGAGTCTCCTCCAGCACCATAATTCAAAAACATCAATTCTTCGGCGATCAGCCTTCTTTATGGTCCAGCTCTCACTTCCATACTGTACATCACTACTGGGAAAACCATAGCTTTAACTATATGGACCTTTGTTGGCAAGGTGATGTCTCTGCTTTTTAAGATGCTGTCTAGGTTTGTCATTGCTTTTCTCCCAAGAAGCAGGCCTCTTCTAATTTCGTGACTGCTGTCACCATCTGCAGTGATCATGGAGCCCAAGAAAGTAAAATCTCTCACTGCCTCCATTTCTTCCCCTTCTATTTGCCAGGAGGTGATGGGACCAGTGGCCATGATATTGGTTTTTTTGATGTTGAGCTTCAGACCATATTTTGCGCTCTCCTCTTTCACCCTCATTAAAAGGTTCTTTAATTCCTCCTCACTTTCTGCCATCAAGGTTGTGTCATCTGTATATCTGAGGTTGCTGATATTTCTTCCAGCAATCTTAATTCTGGCTTGGGATTCATCTAGTCCAGCCTTTCGCATGATGAATTCTGCATATACCCAGTAGTGCTTTGCCATAGCAGATGCTTTTCCCTACATACAAGTTGGCTAAGAGAACTGCTCTGCAAAATCCAGGGAAGTGAGAGCTTTGAGAGATGGTGCATATTTTCCTTCTGGTCTTGTTTCAGAAATTGCGAGTTAGGTATAGGTTTTCCTTTAACGGAATCTGATTCCTTCCTCCCATCTCTAGTATGAACACAAGAGGGATGTGCTTCTTGTCAGGGGAAGACACGGCTCTCCTGCTAAGAAGCCAAAGCTTACAAAACAGAAATCTGTTACACAAGCCAAACGAACCACACCTAATCCTTACTCCAACTGCTGAAATCCTTGCCTAAACTGTGTGAGATAGACGATAGACTTGTGTGACTCAGCTTACATTTCTACATGGAGTTGAGGTAGTTTACTTTAGGATTATTGTTATTGTGCAAGTCAGGGGTGCCAAGTTAAATAAAATATTGGGTGTGTGTGCAGATAAGCCCCAGCCCCAATCCTATCCACCTTAGGCTTGGTTCTCTATAGTCCTCCTCAGGCGGGGATGCGATACCCAGGCATCTTTCCATAAATGATTGACATAAAGGCTGTCACTCATTGACAGTAGAATTGCACCCTCCTTTTTCTGGTAAATAGTTTTTATTGGTTTTACAATTTCAACTTCAACAATTATTTTCCATCAAAAAAAAGAATGGACCATCTGCCTGCATATCTTCAGCCAGATGGGCTGAGAGGGTTAACTGCCAAGGCCTACCGTGTTTCCCCCAAAATAAGACACTGTTTTATATTTATTTTTCCTCAAGAAGACACACTATGGCTTATTTTCAGGGGATGTCTTTTTTTTTATTACGCGTCCAGCCTTGCCTCTTCCTTGGCGCCCACCAGAACTGCACATATCACTATGTCTTATTTTGGGGGTATGGCTTATATTGCACAAATGCTTAGAAATCCTGTTATGGCTTATTTTGTGGGTATGTCTTATTTTCGGGGAAACAGGGTATGCCAAGTTTCCCACTTCTGAAGCTCAATAAAGTTGTGGCCAATTTGAACCCATGCTCTCGTCTCTTGTCTCATTATTTGAGGAAGGTGTAGGCGCCACAGACAGGGTTTAGCACATGTGTCCGCAAAATGAGAGAACTCCTAGCAATGCTGGGAGCTTGCCTTATACTGAATCAGATCACTGATCCTTCCAGCAGAGAGTTTCCATGGTTTCAATCGCCTGGGTGGGTGGGTGTTCCCAGCCCTACCTACAGATGCTGGGGATTGAACATGTCCTGGTCCTCCCCCACAGCCAAGGAAGCCACACCTCTGATAGTTAATTATTTATTGACAAGAAAATGACTCACTCCAAGGTCCACCAGATACACGTTCAAATCCCTGCTTGGTTGTGAAACTCACCGAGTGGCCGTGGGCCAGGCACTCACACTCAGACTAACCTCTCTCACAGGGTTGCTGGGGAGGAAAAGGAACCATGTTTGCCAACTCAAGCTCCTTGGAGAAAGAGGTGGGCAAAAGTGTAAATAAGTAAAACGTGTCTGCCTAAGTAGGAGTTGGGAATGTGACCTACAACAGCGGCTTGAACAGAAACACATGGTGATTCAAACTCCCCCCCCCCCCGCACGCCTTCAGTTTAATCAGCAAACAAGGGGGACAAACTTTGAAAAGCAGTTTAAGACACTGTTCCCAGGAAGAACAAGAAAGAGGAACTAGCAAACCACTTTAGCAGCCTAGTTTCATTTAGCTGGAAGGAGCAGGAAGCCATTCCTGTCTGTTTAAAGAGGCAGAACTAGGTTGGCCCAATACATTTTGCTACCTAAGAAAGAAGAGCGGTATAGCAATTAATCCTTCTTCCTAGAGGTCTCCGGGGACTATCTATTTGGGAGAGGAATTGGGGGCCTCCAAACAAACTAGGATTCTTTGGGGGGGGGGACTCCATGACTGCTAAAGTGGTATAAGAGTGTGTTGTAAACAAAATCTGCCCTTATTCCCTTAAGGGCTATACAAGAGCCCTTATTGAGTCCTTGTTTCAGAAATTGCAAGTTAGGTATAGGTTTTCCTTTAATGGAATCTGATTCCTTCCTCCCATCTCTAGTATGAACACAAGAGGGATGTGCTTCTTGTCAGGGAAAGACACGGCTCTCCTGCTAAGAAGCCAAATCTTACAAAACAGAAATCTCCATCCAAACAATGACTATCTCATCAGTGCACATAAAAAAAAAAATAATTTTAACTTTTATAATCTACAATACTGGCTTATTTATTTTATAGCACAGTACATTTTATGGATCAATGGTCTCACTAGTTAGGAAAATTCATGTTAAATTGCTGTTTTAGAGGTAGAGGTGGTGCACCTGGGGGCAGGGGGGCTAGCTGCCCGCAGTGCCGGGCTAGCAGCCTATGGGGGGTTGCCACCCCCAGCAAGCATCCCAGGGGGGTGCTGCCCGCGGCGATGTCACACACCCCTTCAGGGATGAGACCTGGGGCGAACTGCCCCCACCGCACCCCCCCTTCCTCCACCTCTGTTTAGGAGTTGTTTTTAAATGCCTGGAATGGATTAATCCATTTTGCAATACTTTCTATGGGAAAGCATGCCTTAGTTTTTGAATACTTTGGTTTTGGAACAGACTTCCAGAATGGATTAAGTTTGGGAACCAAGGTACCACTGTCCTTGAATCCTTTGACCTGAAATTGTTTTCCTATGACCCTGTGGTTGTAATGAAAACCCTGTCAACTATTAATCTATTTTTCTGACATAACACTTGTATGAAACGGAAACAAACGTATAAAGAAATTGTAACCTTTATGAATGTCACAAATAATGTAACAAGGACAAATGACTTTGAATCAGAATAACCTTATTGGGGTACAAAGGCAAAAGTGTTGCAGGCTCTTTCCTGGGGCAGAGGCCCTTCTATTGTTCCACCCTGAGGCTACATTCCTTCTTGACCTTGGAAGTTCTGAAATTGTCAGCAACTTCTCTGTCCCAAAGGAACTTGCTTTGACTTGTAATTTATTTTCTCTTAAAGGCAAAGCCTAAATGTCAATAGGACACCTCATTGCATCTGAATGCCTTGCTTCCGACACCTGTGGTACCACTCTGATTGCAAGCCTTTTGTCTGAATCACCCAAAGTTGTCATACCTGTGTAACCCTATCAAATGTAACTGTATCTGCACCCAGCACCACAGTCTTTGTACTCATACAACTCTCACCACTGTACCTAAACCCCTCCCGCCTTTCTGTGTAATTTGGCAGCTTGTGATGTTACATACTGCCCCAAAACCTAAGGCATTGGTTGTTAACCAAAGTGCCATGGCTCACCTGGGGTGACTTGGGGAACACTCAGGGGAGACACAGGGGCCTTTCATGAATTGCAGCCCATATCTTCTGCATTAGACCTTCTGCCATCAGTTGCATAGAGGTAAAGGGACCCCTGACCATTCGGTCTAGTTGTGACCAACTCTGGGGTTGCGGCGCACATCTCACGTTATTGGCCGAGGGAGCCGGCATACAGCTTCCAGGTCATGTGGCCAGCATGACCAAGCTGCTTCTGGTGAACCAGAGCAGCACACAGAAACGCTATTTATCTTCCCGCCGTAGCGGTACCTATTTATCTACTTGGAGTAGTGTGCTTTCGCACTGCTAGGTTGGCAGGAGCTGGGACTGAGCAACGGGAGCTCACCCCGTCGCGGGGATTCGAACCGCCAACCTTCTGATCATCAACCCCTAGGCTCTGTGGTTTAACCCACAGCACCACCCACATCCTTACATTAGTTGCATAGGCCTAAAATAAATGTTAATTGTTGTTGTTTAGTACAGAATCAGGAAATGTCCAGATTAATTTGCCCAAAATACAAAGGTACTGTATAGCTCATTTTATTTTTGATGTTATCTTTTTGGAATGTTTAATTGCTTCCATTTTTCAAAAGGCCATAAAAGACACCTGAAATAAAACAGCAGAAGGAATGGGGAAACGTGTTCACATGACTGTTTATCTTCTTTGAAATCTTCCCCCCACCCACAAACAAAAATCCTCCCCAGCTTCAGTAACTAATAGTTCCTTAGTTTTGCACAAAGGGCTTGCGAAATGCAAGAAAATAGCAAAGTAGTTTGATCTTAATATTATTTTGCCCTTTCTGCTTCTGATCTTAATCTTGTTTTGCCCTCTCCACCCCCATGTGCACACTAGTTTTGGGAAAGGCAGGCTGGAACTGCCATGTAGAGTGTGTCAGCTTGGCCCTACAGAGCAGGGCATTGCTTGGGTCGGCACATAAGCTACCACTTACATCAGGCATCCCCAAACTACGGCCCTCCAGATGTTTTGGACTACAATTCTCATCATCCCTGACCACTGGTCCTGTTAGCTAGGGATCATGGGAGTTGTAGGCCAAAACATCTGGAGGACCGCAGTTTGGGGATGCCTGACTTACATGCATACTGAAAATGGTGCCGAAAAGGAACAGGGCGGAATGGTGCAGGGCAGAACAGAGGAATCTCCACTTACGGACTGTAACGGAATGGAACCCCAGTGTAAGCGGCTCCCTCAGAGGAGCCACAGAAAGAATGTGGTTGGTCGAGTGAAGCATGGACTTGAAAAGGTTGGAAGCCACTGACCTAAATTATCAAGGTTAAAATATGTCTTTGTCCTGGGTTCTTTGCTGCCTACCTGTAGGAACCCAGTTGCAACTGAATAAACAGGATGCTCAGACCTAACCTGTCCAGCAGCTACCTCCTGCCACACTCCCACCCACTTTTGACCCCTTACCTAGCTGCCAGCTGCTGTGTGCAGCACTGCCAAAAAGTTGATCTGACCCAACTAAATGCTCCCTGCCACTTCCTCTTCTGAAGAAGTGTGCATGCACACGAAAGCTCATACCAAAATAAAAACTTAGTTGGTCTTTAAGGTGCTACTGAAGGAATTTTTTTATTTTGCTTTGACCCAACTAAAGTTTGCTCAGGGTGGAGCAGGAAAAATATCCAGCTTTGCAATGAATACAGAGGGGTGTGGGTGGGTGTGTGGGTGTAGTGAGATGAGGTGAGAATATTTTCCGGAGAATATTCTCCACAAACTGTAAATTCTAATGTAAGAACCAGTTTTACACCCCACATTTAAAAAATCTAGTAAATAATAAGCCAAGCTGTGATATTGCCAGTGTTGGTAATGAATAATGTTTTTGTTTGTTTGTTTTATCCAGTTACATTACTGGGCATTGTGTCATAACCATTGGCAGTTCTGAAATGTGAGCTCCAGAAAACTTTAAGTTTTAAAAATGCTAGTCATTTAATTTGATGAACATTTGAATTTGTATGTATTTCAACTACATGTAATAGCCTTTTTTTCTATTTTGGTATGACCTTATTCTTAGCAATTCTATACCCTTGGGCACACAGTGTGATTTATTCTTTTTACAGAAAGTAGCTTTAATGCTTTATACACTTAAAGTAATGCTTTATACACTTAAAGTACCTAAAGGTAAAGGGACCCCTGACCAGACTCTGAGGTTATCGGCTGAGGGAGTCGGCATACAGCTTCCAGCTCATGTGGCCAGCATGACAAAGCCGCTTCTGGCGAACCAGAGCAGCACACGGAAACGGCGTTTACCTTCCCACCTGAGTGGTACCTATTTATCTACTTGCACTTTGACGTGCTTTCGAACTGCTAGGTTGGCAGGAGCTGGGACTGAGCAACGGGTGCTCACCCTGTTGCAGGGATTCAAACCGCCTACCTTCTGATCAGCAAGCCCTAGGCCAGGCATCGGCAACCTCGTGCCCACAGGCCAGATACGGCCCATGGAGGCCGTTTATCATGGGCCACCCATGAACTGAACCGCCCACTCGGCAAGTCCCTTGCGTGCTGCGGTAAACCGGCGCAGCACGGCGCAGGGACTCGCCAAGCAGCTCTGGAAATTACATCTATGCAGCTGCAGAAGCAATTTCTGGCATAGATATTTTGGAAATGGGCAGCCAGCACCGGAAATCGCTTCTGCGCAGCCACGGACATGCGCAGAAGCCATTTCCGGTGTTTGGTACATGGGCAGCACAGCACCAGAAATCGCTTCTGCATCTATACGGCCCATGTCCAGCCCACGGAAAGAAAATGTTGCCGACGCCTGCCCTAGGCTCTATGGTTTAACCCACGGCGAATTATGTGTAACAGCATGTGAGGTGGCCTTGATTTAAACAGTTGACATTTCTATATTTTTATATAGTACCAGTAACTGGTTTTTGCAGTGCCATTCAATGGTGCAATGCATTATTTGCTTCCACAGTAAAGTACTTCTTTTCCTTGGGAGTTTTGTTTTTTTTAAAAAAAGCATATCCACCTCCCAACCTGCTTTCCCCACCACCCGTCAAAAATCAGGCTCTTTGCACTGCAGATACCTTTAAGCTTAAATTCTTCTAAGCATCTCCTCTATATAAATTGCCTTGATATTGTCTTCTAAACCACGTATGGTACTGTATCTACTTATATTGTCATGTCTTCACTTACTGTGGGCTTGCTGTAGTTCTCTAGGACCGAACACCGATTGTCAATTTGAATATTTCATTCTCCCTCCTTCCTTTGTCTCATTCATGACTTGTTAGGTACTCATTAAACATATCCTTAAGCACTGTTACTGGTCTACCTAGATCACCAGCCTTGTTGCTGTGTCTTTGGGGGCGATGTCGAACTGTGCAGTGCCTGCTGTGGCTGTAGAGACATCCACGCTGTAATGAAAACACATGGCTTGCCTTAATATTGGGAACTGTAGTCTGTTAAGGATGCTGGGAATTGTAGCTCCATGAAAGGGCAAACTACAGTTCTGATGGTTTTTAGGAAAAGCCACGCGCTTTAAATGTATGGAGTGGATGTGACCTTATTTTTTTACTAGCCGGGTTTCTGCAAGGTTTCAGGCAGACAGTGTTTCCCAGCCTCATCGGGAAAAGCTGGGGTTTGAACTTGGGGCCTTCTGAATGCAAAGTAGGTCCTCTGCTGCTTGTGTGGAAATTCCACACAAATTAGATTTTCTAACAGGACATGCCTTGGCTCGTGAGAAAGGGAAGAAATAGCACTCTGATCATTTTTTGATTTTCTGATGTAACTTCATATAGTGCAGGTAGCACTGCCCCCAAGTCTCATCCCTCCCCCCCACCGTCAAAATTTTCTACATGAATGGTGTTACAGTGACGCCTCGCTAGACGAATTTAATTCATTCCGACGGTCAATTCGTCCTACGAGGCACCGTTTCCCATAGGAATGCATTAAAAGTTAACTAATGTGTTCCTATGGGCTCCGGGGGACTGGCGGCAGTGGCGGCGCTTGGCTCGGGGAAGGCAGGCAGACAGGCGGCAACAGCCCTGGAGCTTCCCCAGGCTGTTGCCGCCTGCCTGCCTGCCTTCCCCAAGCAAGTGGCCGCTGCGCTTCGGCTCGGGGCAGGCAGGCAGCAACAGCCCGGGGAAGCTGTTGCCGCCTGTCTGCCTGCCTTCCCCGAGCCAAGCGGCCGCTGCGCTTCGGCTTGGGGAAGGCAGGCAGGCAGGCAGCAACAGCCTGGGGAAGCTGTTGCTGCCTGTCTGCCTGTCTTCCTGAGCAAGCACCCTTCCCCGAGCCAAGCGGCTGCTGCGCTTCGGCTCGGGGGAGGGCGCTTGCTTGGGGAAGGCAGGCAGGCGACAACAGCCCCGGAGCTTCCCTGGGCTGTTGCCGCCTGCCTGCCCTCCCCAAGCCAGGCAGGCGGCGAAAAGTCCCCGCACCGCCATGCTTCGGCTCCGGGGGACGGAGCCGAAGCGCGGCGGTGCGAAAGCGAAAAGCTCATTGCTGTTGGCGGTGGGGGGAGAGGAATGAAGGAAGAGAAAGGGCAGGTTTCTCTTCCTTCGTTCCTCTCCCCTTGCTGCTGAGCGTGCACAGATCACTCGGGTAGTCACATTTGACTTTGTGTCCAAATTTCAACGCTATTGGTCAAGCGGTTTTGTTGAACATTGGAGACGAAGGAACATACCCAGTTTACATTTTTATATACAGTGGTGCCTCGCTAGATGAATGCTCTGCTAGATGAATTTAGAAGCTTGCGCAGCGCTTCTCCGAACCCCGGGATCTGTCCTTGCTGTCGGCAGTGGAACAAAGGAAGAGAAAGGGCAGCTTTCTCTTCCTTCGTTCCTCTCCCCCTGCTGCTGAGCGTGCACAGATCACTCGGGTAGTCACATTTGACTTTGTGTCCAAATTTCAACGCTATTGGTCAAGCGGTTTTGTTGAACATTGGAGACGAAGGAACATACCCAGTTTACATTTTTATATACAGTGGTGCCTCGCTAGATGAATGCTCTGCTAGATGAATTTAGAAGCTTGCGCAGCGCTTCTCCGAACCCCGGGATCTGTCCTTGCTGTCGGCAGTGGAACAAAGGAAGAGAAAGGGCAGCTTTCTCTTCCTTCGTTCCTCTCCCCCTGCTGCTGAGCGTGCACAGATCACTCGGGTAGTCACATTTGACTTTGTGTCCAAATTTCAACGCTATTGGTCAAGCGGTTTTGTTGAACATTGGAGACGAAGGAACATACCCAGTTTACATTTTTATATACAGTGGTGCCTCGCTAGATGAATGCTCTGCTAGATGAATTTAGAAGCTTGCGCAGCGCTTCTCCGAACCCCGGGATCTGTCCTTGCTGTCGGCGGCAGGGGGAGAGGAACGAAGGAAGAGAAAGGGCAGCTTTCTCTTCCTTCGTTCCTCTCCCCCCCCCCGCCCGACAGAGCTGGCATCTGACGGGGGTTCAGAAGCCCTGTTAAATGCCGCTCTGTTGGGCAAGGCGGCTGGGGGAAAGCGGAGGAACAGATCGTTCCTCCGCTTCTCCCCCCCTTCTTCCCGTGCTAGTTCCCCTTTGTGTTCCGCTGGTCTCTGCCGGTTGCCCCTCACTGCTCGCGGCAACCGGCAGAGACCAGCGGAACACAAAGGGGAACCAGCTGCAGCGCGGAAAGAAGGCAAAGGAAGATCAGCTGACAGGCACTCACAGCTCATCTTCCTTTGACTTCTTCCCATGCTACAGCTGGCTCCCCTTTCGCTAGAGGAAAACCCTGTAGGTTTTGTGATCAGAGGTTTTTATAGCAACGCTTCGCAAGACAAAGCGGCGGCCATAGAAAACCTCGTCGTCTTGTGAGGCAACCTCCGATCGCAAAACTCATTCGTCTAGCGAAAAATTCATCCAGCAGGGCATTCACCTAGCGAGGCACCACTGTATCCTCAAAAACATATTTTTGAAATCTGACAATCTTTCAAAAAAAAACCCTGTTACCCTCCCAGAGCTGCAAGAAACTACATCAACGAGATGCAACTACAGCCAAAACACCTTTAATAGGAAAATGCTGGACAGAGGATCAGAATGCTGCACAGTTCGGGCTCATGCCTTCACAGCGTATTTCCGAGGCGGGTACAGGCGTTCTTTTCGCTGCTGCTTTTTTGTCTTCAGACCTTCTTCATGCTTGTTTAGCCTGCGCCGCATGGCACGTGTCTTCTTAGGCCGCAAGTCTAGAGGCTTGTATTTCTTGCCCTGTTTGCAGAACAGAGAAGCTAGGGTCAGAATGGAGGACTTTTAGAAGAGATACAGGAGACCTCATGAACAAAAACAGAGGCAGCTGCAGTTTGAAATTCTGGGTAGACAAGAATGTGGCCACTTTTGTGTCAGTAAGGCTTGGTGAAGGCTACTTGCCTGGCTGCCTGTGGCAAATACAAACACTACAAAAGGATTTTTGTACTACAAAACACTACAAAAGGGGAGCCAGGTGGCGCTGTGGGTTAAACCACAGAGTCTAGGGCTTGCTGATCAGAAGGTTGGCGGTTCGAATCCCTGCAGCGGGGTGAGCTCCCGTTGCTTGGTCCCAGCTCCTGTCCACCTATCAGTTCGAAAGCACATCAAAGTGCAAGTAGATAAATAGGGACCATGCACTGCTCTGGTTCGCCAGAAGCAGCTTTGTCATGCTGGCCACATGACCCGGAAGCTGTCTGCGGACAAATGCCGGCTCCCTTGGCCTATAGAGCGAGATGAGCGCCGCAACCCCAGAGTCAGACACTAGACCTGATGGTCAGGGGAACCTTTACCTTTACAAAAGAATTATATGCTCCCTCCAGGATCAGAGGCACTAAGCCTCTCGATACCAGTTGCTGGAGAACACTGATCCAGGGATGGGGAAGCTTGGGTCCTCCAGATGTTGCTTAACTACAACCCTCATCATACCTGAACACTGGCTGTGCCCGCTGGGAATGATGGGAGTTGTAGTTCAGCAGCACTTGGAGGGCCAAAAGTTCTTCATGTCTGGTCAACTCAAACTGGCACAGAGAGTTGCCTTATACTCAATCAGCTCAATGATACCTCCAGCTCAGCATTGTTTACACTGAGTGGATGTCCAGCGTTTCAAATGATAACATTGCCAGCCATACCTGGAGATGCAGGGGATTGAACCTGGGACCTTATGCAGGTAGAGTAGATGCTCTGCATGCATAATCTGAAGAGCTATGGCCTGAAAGTCTTCAGATACTCATACACAGTAAAATGACGCTTCTTGTCTAGTTTTTTAAAGAATTCTTACAAAAATCATATCTCCGCACCACCCAAAATGTGTTTTGATTAAAGATTTCCAGAAGAGCTACATCACTGGCCATTGGCCCATAGAAATGTTACCCAGAGGCCCAGACCATTGCTCAGAAGTACAACTCCCTCAGAGCATTGTGTACCTACTAGACAACTGCTTAGACCACATGGCCCAGCTAAAGTTATCCAGCAGGAGGCTGCTTTAGCAAGTACAGATTCACACTGCATCCATGGAGTTTCGAGCAGTGCTGGGTGTTAGCCTTGCAATCTCTGGCACTTTGGAAAGACGCACTACCCCCCCGCCCATATTGAGATTATCCAATTTGCCTTAATATTTAATCCACTTAAGGCTCTTCCCAGAGTTAATAGGTTGCATCCAACCAAGGTCTACTCATAACAGAACCACTGGAATTAATGGGCCTACTTAAGACATGTGCACTCATTTCAATGGGTGTACTCTTTTGAGTATGACCAACATTTGATGCAACGCATTATGAACATGCTGCCAACACTTTCACTGGGAGTCCCCCCCACCTTTGATCCACCAAAAGTAACTGCAAGAAAAAGGGTGGACCACAGAAAAATAAACTTTCAAAGGAAACTTCAGACTCACTTTGTAGAACTTCCTGAGGTTTTCCTTCTGGGTCTGGTTAATGACTGTCAGCACTCTGGCAATGGATTTGCGAACCACCCGGCTGCAAGGGGCAGAAAGAGACACTTATGGTTCAGTGCAAAACGCAGCCAAAAGCTGACATTCAGAAATTTTTCCAACACACTGGACACTTAAAATTCATTACTGCTGAAGGATAACACAGTCGGAAGAGTGTGGCTGCTTATTTTTCCTCTTACAGACCTCATCTATTTTTCTTTTGTGTTGTGTCTTTTAGACTGTAAGCCTGGGGCAGGAACTTCTATAAGCCCCTGTGTTAGCCTTGTCAGCTAAAAAGCTAAGTGGGTAAAATGGCTTCAAGTTATTCAAAATAGCTTCAAGTGAACAAAGTAGTGCTGTACTAATGAGCTGTGGTGTCAATTACTTGGGTGGGCAACCCAACCTATTCAGCTTAAGAAATGGGTGAATCAAATGGTCCATTTAGCAATCTCCTATATTCAGCAGTGACCAACCCAACTCCATAGGGAGAAATCAAAAGCAAGATGAGTGTTTGCCCTCAACGTCTGGTAATCAAAGGTGTACTGCTCCTGAATACAGAAGCTAAATTTAGCAGTCGGAGCTACTCACTGAGCAGAGGTTTGCCTCCATGGGTGCAGATACACCCACATATAATGCCACTTTAATGGTCATCACTTCCCTTTCCCCAAATAATCCTGGGAACAGTATTCTGTTATGGATTCTGAGAGTTGTTGGAAGAGCCTTAATAAACTACAGTTCCCATAATTCTTTGGAATGGTGTAAGAGTGCTTTATATGTATTGTGTGGATGTGACCCATCAATTTGTACCAGCCTGAAGCAGACATTCTCCCTGCTGCTCTGAGAGGCTTCCAGTTATGCATAGAAACATTAAAAGCTTGACAGTTAGGGTTTGGGGGGAGGCAGCAAATTTATTCTCTGCGTGAAAATGACAAAGGGAGGGCTACAAGCTTCCAACGCTGAAAGGCTCTGCCTACAAATATAAGGCACCCAGGTCCCAAAATGTTAGCGGTTGCAGCACAGCTGTGGTGGTTGAACTCACATCTTTGAAAGTTTGGAGGCTGCTCCACCGGTCACCTTGGCGACCCGCAGCTGAGAGAGTTCCACCTTGAGGTCATCTAGCTGCTTCAGCAGCTCTTCTTTCTTCTTCCCTCGTAGGTCACGGGCTTTGATTTTGGCCTAGGAACAAGATTAAACATGGAATCAGAGCAAGAGAAAGGAGTTCACTGGGTTGTACCCAGTTCTACTCAGAGCAGGATGTGATTAACTAAGGACCATTCATTTCAATGGTCAACTGTAAGTAGAATGCAGCTGGATAAAACCCAGTCAATTAAGGCTGCGCTCTGTTCTGTCCTTGAAATACCACTGTATGTATAAAATCTTCTTGAGGACCAAAGTTAAACTGCATACCACAATAAAATAAAGTTTTTGAAAAGCCCTTTCAAGTTTAAAAAACCCCTCAAGTTGTTGGGAATTATCTGAGATATGTGGTGCAATTTCCATGGAGTTGTAAGAAAATGCCTATTCCTATCACAGAGCTAAAACTCTCATTGCTCCCCAGGGCAAGAGGGCCTGACTGTTAAACCATTCTGGGAATTGTAGCTCCAAGATGAAACAGGCCTAACAACTCTCAGAACACTTAACATACTACAGCTTCCAGGGGTCTTTGGGGGAAGCAATGAATGTTTAAAGTGACTTTGAAAGTATACTGCAAGGGACCCAGGTGGCGGTGTGGGTTAAACCACAGAGTCTAGGGCTTGCTGATCAGAAGGTCAGCGGTTCGAATCCCTGTAACAGGGTGAGCTCCCGTTGCTCGGTCCTAGCTCCTGCCAACCTAGCAGTTCGAAAGCACGTCAAAATGCAAATAAATAGGAACCGCTAGAGCGGGAAGGTAAACGGTGTTTCCGTGTGCTGCTCTGGTTCGCCAGAAGTGGCTTTGTCATGCTGGCTACATGACCTGGAAGCTATACGCCGGCTCCCTCAGCCAATAATGCAAGATGAGCGCCGCAACCCCAGAGTCGGTCACGATTGGACCTAATGGTCAGGGGTCCCTTTACCTCTACCTTAAAAGTATACTGCATATAGGGCCAAACTACATACTACTTTATTATTACTGATCCCTGCCATCCAAATCAGTGAGGGGCTTTCAAGTCGCTCATTCTGCTGTCTCAGGCATACAGGACATGAGTTCTCTGGTCACCCCTGTACATGGGGTGGGGAAATATATGTGTTTCCAAAGGGAACATCCTGTGCTTCCAGTTACACATTGTGGTGCCCCCCAGATGTTCCACTACCACCAACCCTAGCAAACATGCCCAATGGCCTGGCATTACAGGAGTTGCCCCAGAATATCTTCAGGGCATCACTGTGGCTACATCTGCATTAGAAGGCCTAGTTTTGGATAACTGGCACAGCACACTCTTAGATACACCAGATAAGGTTTGGAACAATATTCTCTTAACATTGTTATAAGGGAAAAAAACTGCTGTATGGGCTCTTGGGTACCCCATAAGGGAAAAAGAGCAGGGTTTTTCTTACTTTCTTATAACATACATTAGTAACACTCAGTGAGGAACAAAGTTTGGATAAGAGATGTGCAAAAAACAGAAAGGCATTAACATTAAGAAAACAACAACTGCAGAACATGGATATACTCTAGGCCAGGCACCCCCAAACTTCGGCCCTCCAGATGTTTTGGACTACAATCTCCATCATCCCTGACCACTGGTCCTGTTAGTTAGGGATAATTGGAGTTGTAGGCCAAAACATCTGGAGGGCCGCAGTTTGGGGATGCCTGATCTAGGCCAGTGTTTCTCAACCAGTGTGCCTCCAGATGTTTTGGGACTACAACTCCCATCATCCCTAGCTAGCAAGACCAGTGGTCAGGAATGATGGGAGTTGTAGTCCCAAAACATCTGGAGGCACACTGGTTGAGAAACACTGCTCTAGGCTACCTATGACACAATACATCCTGCTCTTACATTTCAGCCCACAGGTGTAACAGACAACCTTTGAAAGTGATGGAATCTCTTTTGTTAGGGGTCTATACAGATACCAGGTAGCCACCAGAGACCCGGAAAAGCAGAAAATGTTGGGTAACTGAACCAGAGACCAGCTGCAAGCACCTCTGTTCCACCACTCAGCTTTGGGCCACACACGCTTTGAATTGATGCTGCAGACATCAGAAGTGCAAGGGCGGGTTAAGTTTCTTGGGGAGCCCCCAAGAAGGATGCTTGCCACAGCAAACCCAGATGTGCCACGCTGTAACGTGAGAAAAGGCCTTCACGTACCCAACTAGGAGCCCTCCAGCTTCCAAAAAAATAAAAATCCACTGGCATTTCACCCAGACTGTCAAGGAAACAAGCTGCGCAGTCCGATAGCCCTGTAAACTATTATCTTCCTCCCCACATCGGGGCTCTTTCTTCCCTTAAGCCTGACTCGGCACGGCCTACTCAAACCAGCCCTCCGTATAGCAATATCGACCCCGACGTCGCTCCCCATTTCGTAGAATCATAAATTGTAAAGGGAACCCAAGGGTCATCCAGTCCAACCCCCTGCAATGCAGCAATCCCAACTAAAGCATCCAAGCAAACGGCCATTCAACATCCGCTTAAAAGCCACCAAAAACCGGGCTCTTCGTGCCGCCTAAATCTTCAAGCTTTCCCTCGTCCCATCCCATCCAGCTCCGTTGCCCAAAACCTCATTCTAGAGCCTGATGAAAGCGGATTAAAACCGCCCCCCAGCCCCGCACTCACCATGGCGTCTACTACGATCCCAGGCTACCAAAGCGAAAAGAAAGAACGGAAGCCGGCAAGGGACAGGAAGCCAGTAAGGCGGACTCAACCAATGAACGCATAGCTCGCGGGGGGGGACTGGGAGGAGAGTAGAAGCTCTTATTCTCGTCTCCCCTTCTCGTAATGGTTTATCCCATGTAGCCAGATGAGTAGCTCAGCTGCAGAGTTTGTGAATTCTATGCCCCCACCACTCCCGCCCGCCTCTCCTGGGGCTTATGTTAAGCATTTATATTAAGAGCATTAAAGGGATGATCAATATAGTAATCGAATTATTTAGCAATTAGAAAGCAGCGCAATTCAATCAACTAATTGCAAATGAAATGAAATAAAAACCTCCTGATAACGGAGGCATATTAATAAAAATTGTTGGTTTTGATGGTGGTGGTTGGTTTTGTTACATTTGCTATCTGGTGATGTGGGCTTTTTTACATTTTTCATTATTGTGAATTATTATTTATAAAGAGAGCATACTGCTATCTTTTACCAGATAAGAGTAATCTCCACAATTAATGGATGCAACCAAGGATTTATTGTTTTCTTTACATTATTTATATACCAGCAATTCCACGAAAATGCTCAAGACTACTCACAAAAAAGAGAAACTAGTGCAATCCTGGGCGTATTTACTCAGAAGTAAGTCCCAGTGAGTTGAATGGAGTTTACTCCCAGGCAAGCAGGTACAGTATTTGGACTGCTACCAAATAGTGTTGTGGCACCTTAAAAAACTGGGCTTTGATATCATACTTTTCAGGGAGTAAGGCCCATTGAACTCAATGGGGCTTACATCTGAAAAGATATGTGTAGGGCTGCATTGTAAGGCATTTCTTACTGCATAAGCCAGTTTCCCCCAACCTGGTGCCCTCTGGATGTTTTGGACTACAACTTCAATCACGCTGATGGGAGTTGTAGTCCAACACCTCTGGAGGGCCCCTGTTTGGGGAAAGCTCTTGTAAGCTTCTGTGTACAGTGGTACCTCGGTTTAAGTACACAATTGGTTCCGGAAGTCTGTACTTAACCTGAAGCATACTTAACCTGAAGCAAACTTAACCTGAAGTGAACTTTCCCATTGAAAGTAATGGAAAGTGGATTAATCCGTTACAGACGGGTCTGCGGAGTACTCAACCTGAAGCATACTTAACCCAAAGTATGAGTGTAATTGGTTCTGGAAGTCCGTACTTAACCTGAAGCGTACTTAACCTAAAGCGAACTTTCCCATTGAAAGTAATGGAAAGTGGATTAATCCGTTCCAGACGGGTCCGCGGAGTACTTAAATTGAAAGTACTCAAGCCAAAGCGTACTTAAACCAAGGTATGACTGTATTGCACTCAAACTGTTGCTGTTCATCTTCTCTGCCCCGGGGCAGCAGCAGGGGTGACAAGTGGCAATGCTGCGCACCAGAACACCTTTGTCTCACCCGTGAGAGACGGGCATTCTGGTAGTGGCAGAAGTGGTGGGGCAGGCAGGACTCCACCTCTTGCGCTTCTGCTATCTGAGGCAGGTGCTTCACCTTACCTCATGGGTGGGCAGGTTCTTCATCCTGAGCTCCAAGGTACCAGAAGGCCCTGTTATTTTCACACTGCTACTGCTACTCTTCTGATGGTTTCAAAAATAAAACACAAACAATGATACAATGTAATCATGAACATTATCTTCAGAAATCAAGATTTAGTATTTTTTCAACTAGCAACTGTTGACTTGCATCTCGGGATCATTCTCTCCTTGGGAATTTGTCATGAATCTGTTATGATATACTTAGCAGGAACATCTAAAATGGCAATGCGCAGTCTGATGCTGTGTGTATGTTTTTCATTGGAATTGAGTTCTACTGAGCATTACAGTCATACCTCAGGTTACAGCCACTTTAGGTTGTGTTTTTTTGGATTGCACTCCGCGCTGAATCCAGAAGTACCGGAACAAGTTACTTTCAGGTTTCGGCATGCACGCATGTGCAGAAGCACTAAATCGTGCTTTGCGGATGTGCAGAAGTGCCAAATCGCAACCTGCGCATGTGCAGATGCACAGATGCGGGTTGTGAGCGCTGCAGGGTTGCAAACGTGCCTCCTGCATGGATCACATTCACAACCCGAGTGTCCACTGTACTCTTTACATGGGTATGGGGGGGACCTCAGGCATGGAGTGGGGAAATGTGGCCCTCTGGGCAGGGGCGTAGCCAGGATCAAAACTAGGGGGGGGGCAAGCCATGGTCGTTCAGGGGCGGGGCCAAGGCACAGAAGGGGAGGGGCCACAAAGTGGGCGGGGCTAAAGGGCCAACGGGCCTGATGACATCGTGGCGGTGGCAGCAGCGGCGACCTTGTGCTTCTGGGGCTGGTAGCGTTGGCGGCTACCCTGCTTGGCTGGAGAGGACGGGAGGGTCGGGCAGGTGAGAGGGGGTGGCAGGGCGGGCAAGGGCAAGGCAAGACACGGCCGCAGCCACGACGGCTCCGAGGCGTTGCTGCATATCAGCATAATATTTCAACCATGGTTTAAGCCCCACCTTAGGAAAAAAATCCTGCATTGCAGGGGGTTGGACTAGATGACCCTTGTGGTCCCTTCCGACTACAATTCTATTATTCTATTGATATATTACCATAGCATATGCATCATTCTGCTTTCTTGAATTGTCCTACTCCTAGGCATAGCATCCAACTCCTAGAGGCCTAGGTGCCCCCCCCCCAATTACTGGTAAATACCGTATTTGAAAGAGTCATCCCCCCATGTTGATGGGCTTTCTATGTGGGGCTTATCTGCCCCCCCCGTATTTTATTAAGGATGGAAGAGGGAGGGAAGGAAGGAAGAAATAGAGAGATAACTCATATTTGTGGGTGTCTCTGGATGACGCTGTGATGCTGGAACTCTGCAGCAAGAGGACAGGAGGGTCGGGCAGGCGAGAGGGGGTGGAAGGGCGGGCGAGGGCGGGGCAAGGCATGGCCGCAGCTACGACAGCTCCGAGGCGTTGCTGCATATCAGCATAATATTTCAACCATGGTTCAAGCCCCACCTTAGGAAAAAAATCCTGCATTGCAGCGGGTTGGACTAGATGACCCTTGTGGTCCCTTCCGACTACAATTCTACGATTCTATTGATATATTACCATACCATATGCATCGTTCTGCTTTCTTGAATTGTCCTACTCCTAGGCATAGCAGCCAACTCCTAGAGGCCTAGGTGCCTCTCCCCCCCCCCAATTACTGGTAAATACCGTATTTGAAAGAGTCATCCCCCCATGTTGATGGGCTTTCTATGTGGGGCTTATCTGCCCCCCCCTATTTTATTAAGGATGGAAGAGGGAGGGAAGGAAGGAAGAAATAGAGAGAGGGATAACTCATATTTGTGGGTGCCTCTGGGTGACGCTGTAACTCTGCATGTACAGGAGCCTTGTAAGCAGCTTTCTCTCTGCTTGATTTACAGCAGGCACGTCCAACAGGTAGATTGTGATCTACCAGTAGATCACTGGATGTCTGTGGTAGATCACTGGTAGGTCACTGGCACCCCTAAAAAAAGCTCACCCAAAATTTTCCTCCTCCCTCAAAAAAATTGAACTATGACCTGAAGCCCTAAACAAAAATGGGCCTCCCTCCCCCCTAAAAGAAGCTCAACAAGTTTGACCTAAACCCCCCAAAACAGGGCTTCCCTTCCTTTTAAAAAAAACTCAACAGCTTTGACCTGAACCCCCCAAAAGGGGGTAGATCACCCCCAGTTTTAAACTCTGAGTAGATCAGAGTCTCTTGGGAGGTGGCCACCCCTGATTTACAGTATACAGATGCAGGAGGAGGGGCAGACTGGAACACCAATGCTTTTTATAAACATCACTGTGTCTGTCAAAGCTACAGCCCCCCCTTTCTTATTCACTTCCTTTTAGCCTTGCAGAGCCACCTTAGTCAAATTGAATCCTCTGAGTCTGCACCCTCATTAAATCGCCAATAGAACTCTTAATGCTCCTGAATGCTCATTAACAAGTCCCACTTAAGAACAATAGGGTGAAATGGTCAGCTATCAAATCTTGCCTGGGGATATATGCTCCATTGTCTTAACTGCTTAACTTCTGGTAGCCACTTTGCTTTATTTATTTGATGTGTTTTTGTTACTGCTGTGTCCCCCCCCCCAGCAAGCGGAGACTTAGCTGCTCTTGCTAAAGCAAAGCCTTTTCCACTTCAGTTTTTGGAGGGGAAAAGTGCTGGTTATGGTCTGTAAAATACATTAATTTTTTTGCTTCTAGGGGGGGGCAGCTGCCCCCTCCTGCCCCCCCCTGCCTACGCCCATGCCTCTGGGCCTCTCTCACTGCTTCTCAGGCCTCTCAGACCACATGCCCTATTCAAAGCACAGCTCTCACCAGGCTGTACCTCTCACCAGCCTCATTGACTTATTTTGCCTGGCTGGAATGTGACCTTAATAACATAAAAACAGCCTGCTACCCCGAAATCTGTAACATTATGTATTTGTGTGTTTTTATATTGTAAACTGCCCTGTGATCCTTGGATGGCGGGCGGTCTAGAAATTTAATAATAAATAAATCCCACGCCTCTGCTTGAGCAGATTTGCTTAGCATTGAGGATTCTAACAGGAAGACCACATGAGCTTTTTCACAGCCCAGTCCTTGTGGATAACATCAGAAGTCATTTGTTCATTATTTTATTCGTTAGACAATACTGTGGCATGGATGCACACAAGATTTTTCACTGAGGCTGCATCTCTAGACTGCACACTAATGCAACACTGGTGTGCTCACTGTCAATGGGCAACTTCAAGGTGTTGTAGGAAAATTGGGGGGGGGGTTGGATTTTGCTGCCCAACTCCCCAAGGGACATACATCACAGGAGGCAGCCTGCAACAGAAATTTGAGTGTGGCTTCTCTCCTGGCTGCCAGGATACCTGATAATGTTTTGCTGATTGCATTACCTGGACAGCCTAGCCATTCTTTCGTGATTGTAAATACTTTAGTTCTTGAATCCAAGTCACAAATCCACCCTGATCATACACAAATATGCCTTTAAGACAGGATTTGAAAATAACTACTGGGAAAGGTTTCTCCAAGATATCTCCTTCTACATAGGGAATATTTGGAGTAATTAGAAAAGCAAAGATGGCTTTTGGGATTGTTCTGTGTGCTAAAATAATGTGAACTTTCCCTCAATTAATATTTCCTAAATTTAAAGGTTGAAGGATTGGTTTTCTGTGGTGTGTCTGCTATGTGTGTACCCAGATTTTTTAAAAAACAAAGGCCACCCCTGCTCTCCCTTCTTATGATCCTTTAAACTGGTCTTGCACTGGACAGCCTGGAAAAATAGAGAAATGTTCCTTGCCAGTCTTTCAAACAGAACTACCCTCTGTACAGGGTACTTTACAGAAAGGGCTGCAATTTGAATATACAGCATCAACTTTGCATGCAGAAGATTCCAGGTTAAATTCTGGTGACTGATTTGTTTTCAACAGTTTTAATTATTGTATTTTTCAATTGCTGTAACTTGCTTTGGGACCTTTTGGTGAAGGAAGGGTAAGAAATTGAATGAGTCATCATCATGCCTGGCAACTGCATTTAGGGTTAGGGTTTTATGTACTGTGGCTTGCCACTGTTTTATTGATTATAGTTTAGAAATTATTTATTGTAACTGTTGAGTGGATTTCTGTTTAACTTTTTTATGCTGATATTATTATTTTATACTATCCTCATGATTGTTGAATGTTACTTTTGTGATGTAGGTTGCTTATTTTAAAGTTATGTTTTTGTTGTTTTTATTATGTTAGCTGCTCTAAGCCCAGTCTCGGCTGGGGAGGGCAGGATACAAATAAAAAATGTATTATTGTTATTATTATTATTATTAGGAGCTAAACCTGTCTTAAACCCTGGACATCTGCTGCCAGTCAGGGTGAGTGGCATGTATTGTTTATTTATTTATAGCTCACCTTTCCTTCAAGAAGCTCCAGGTGTATACAAGGCTCTTCCACTCTCTAAGTCTAGGGCTTGCTGATCAGAAGGTCGGCGGTTCAAATCCCTGCAACGGGGTAAGCTCCCGTTGCTCGGTCCCAGCTCCTGCCAACCTAGCAGTTCGAAAGCACATCAAAGTGCAAGTAGATAAATAGGGACTGCTCTGGCGGGAAGGTAAACGGCGCTTCCGTGCGCTGCTCTGGTTCGCCAGAAGCGGCTTTGTCATGCTCGTCACATGACCTGGAAACTGTCTGTGGACAAACGCCGGCTCCCTCGGCCTATAGAGCGAGATGAGCACGCAACCCCAGAGTCGGACACGACTGGACCTGATGGTCAGGGGCCCCTTTACCCTTTACCTTTAACTTAAACATACAGTATCATGTACTTGTAACTTGACTCCTTACTTCTTCCAGTGGTTTCGGGGTCCCAGATACTTCCCCCTGGTTTTCCTCCCCCCACCAACATGAGCATGCCTCAGCATTCTCTGCCACCGAGCATGCTCACACCTCTTCCTGCTGTTTTGGGGTTTCTCTACCCTCCCTCCCAACCCCAGATAATTGTTTTATACTTCTGAAAAAATTGAGCCCCCCCCCCCTGGTCTTGTGCATTGTAGTTACGTTTTGGCTGCAAATGGACTCACACACTTGGGATAACGGAGTTCACTATATTAGCATATCATGATTATAAAGGTATCAGATTATACTGTATATGGAAAGTCCCACACCTATCCCAGGCAGCCATTCCTCCCTACTCCCTTACAGGAATGGTAATCACCACCACCACCACCACCAGCTTGGTCCCAGGGCGGGTTACAACATTTAAAAAAAAAATCAAAAGTTAGATGTCAAAATTGTGTGTGGGGGGGACCCCGTTAAAACAGATTAGCAGAGTATACGTTAAATCTGCCTCTCCTTTCAGAGCAACGCCTCGCTTTGCCCTCAAGGTGGCGCTCTATGACACCCCTCACCACCACCCCCTGTCCTCCCTCCCGCTTTTGCCTTCTGAGGGTGAGCGCCTGGAGACTCAGAGGCGAGAGCGGCGGCGAGCCCAGCCAATCGGACTCTTCCTTCTGGGCCGCGAGGCCAATGAGGGCGCCGGAGTGGCGCGGCGGGGGCGGGCCGAGCCAGGCCGTGCCCAGGTTAGGCTGAGGTGGAGGCATCGCTCCCTTCCAGCCGAGAGCGAGCGAGCGAGTGAGGGAGCGAGCCGCCGCCGCCGCCGCCGCTGCCGCAGCTCCATCCTCGCTCGGGAGCGCGGATGGTGAGAGGGGCGGCTCGCCAGCCCCGCACCGGCCCGGCCTCCAGGTAAGCGACGCGTGGGAGGGGCCGAAGGTGGAGCGTGTGTGGGGTTGGTTGTGCGAAGCGTCCCGTTCAGCGAGGTGGTTTTTTTTTTGGTGTGTAAGATGGGGGCGATGGTGAGGGGCAGTGGTATTTCTGGTGCATTGGGGGCGTCTAGGGCGTGTGGACGTGGTTGGGCTGAGGAGGGGAAAGGGTGGCGCGGGGGTTTGGGGAGGGAAAAGGGCTTCCCGGTGCCTTGAGGGTCTGCTGGGAGCTTCTGGGGCGCAGGGCGTGTGGAAGTTGGGGGGCTGAGAAAGGGAGATGGGCGAGGGGTCCGGGGCATGAGAAGGGTGAGCATGGAAGGGGCTTCCTGATGGACCTGGGAGCCGTCTGGGCAGGGAGGAGAGAGCGGGCATGGGGAGGGGTATTGTGGGTATGGGGAGGGCTTTGGGGGTATGGCAGGCTCATCTGATTTGAGGGGTGTTGCCTAGTGGGAGGGGGTTAGATACGTGAGAGTAAGGAGTGGAACATTATCATGGGCTGTGGACTATGTTAGAGGATTGTATGCTAACATGGGGGGCATGGGGAGGGGTCCAGGGTTACTGAAAGGAAGCTTGGGGGGGTCTATAGAGTGAATGGCAATTGAAGGCTGATATGTGAGGGGGTTGGGGCAAAAGGGGTATAGTGAGGAGTCTTGGGGTATGAGATGCGTGAGGGGTGAAGGGCTATTGGATGGATTGAGGGTTGTCTTGGGATGTGTGAATTAGGGGTTGAGTTGGTTTGTGGGCTGTGCTGAGGGTTTATATGCTGAAGTATGAAGGGGCTTGGCAATGAGAGGGGCCCTAACCTTGAGGGGCTGAGTTGTGGGGTGTCTGGAAAAATGTGGGTTGGGGGAGCATGACTTGGGGTGATGAGGTTCCTTTGAGGGGGGTTGTGTGCGAGTTAGAAGTAGAAGAGTGTGGTAGGTTGATGATTGCATTCCACTTTTTTCCTATCGCCCCAGGCATAACAGGAACGTGGCCCCAAAAAGGTGGCTTATGAGAGAATATAGCCCACACATTTGGGATCTGTCTGCAGAATTAGGAAGGGTTTGGGGTATGGATGGATGTTGGTAGAGAAGTGAAGGGTTGGAGCTTAGGGAGAATTGGGAGTTGAGGAGCCAGGGTACGAAGTGGGAGAAGGCACCAGAAGGGTTACAGTTGTTTCATGGGTTTGGGGTATAAAGGGTGAATAGAGGCTGAGTTGAAAGGAAAGGACATTTTTAAGGGGTTGAGGCTGCCTTGGAGGTTTGTTTGGGTTGTGTAATACTGTATTGGGGATTAGAGAAGCATGAGGGTGCTGGGAATAATAATACAGTAATAATAATAATAATAATAATAATAATAATAATAATAATAATAATAATATGATTTATACCCTGCCCATCTGACTGAGTTTCCCCAGCCACTCTGGGGTAGAAAGGTATGGGGGAGTGGGGCAATGTGGTTAGTTCAGAGATTTGTGGTATGAGAACTCTGGATATGGGGGAGTGGGGTTGGAAGTTGGGGGCAGAGGTTTTTGAGGTGTTGGAATAACTGTACTGTGAGGGATTTGGATTGAGAGTTTAATGTTTGGGGTGTTGTTTGTAGGTGTAAGTGACAGGTGGAATTTATGCAATGATTTATCCTGAATTTGGGGTGGAGAGGGTATAGACAGTTTGCTTTGTAGGATGTTGTGAGAACAGGAGGCTTGGGATGGGACCATTGAAGATAACAGCTTCTTGTGGATGCTGGTGGTGTTGGTAAGGTAATGATCAAGAGAAAGATTTGGGTCATAGGCATGGTTGGTGGGTGGTCGTTGACCTTGAATAGGTGTAGGATGGGTGCCAAGCTGTGGAGGATACTGCTTTAGGTGTCAGTCTCATTGGCCAAGGAACAGTCCATCTTTGGGTCAAAGGTGGGTGACATATATTGAGTGGAGGGAGATTGTTGCATTGGGTGCAAGGTGAAGTGACCTATGAATAGGTATGGACACTGATGGGTAAAGAGCTTGGAATCCTCAAGAGGGGGTGGCATGACTGTTACCCAGTGCCACCTGGAGCAAAGTCACTACAAAATAGGGGCAATGTTCTTGTGGGCTAGGAACGGTGTAAGTGATCCGTTCTTTGCTTCTGTGTGTATAGGGAAGAAAAGACTCCAAATAAGGGTGACACCTATCTCATGTGGGAGCCATAAGATCCCTTAAGGAGAGAAGCCTTTTGCTTTGCACCTATTGATCCTCATTGCTCTCCAGTGCTTAAGATGTCTTTGAGTGTAATGTTCTGTCAAACGCAGGCAAGTATGTAAGCTGTGATTGTGGAGGTGGCTGTTGATGTGTGCTCGTCTTGGGTGGAGTGGGGTTGTCGTCCTTGCTTGTCCCCGCAGCCCTCTGTCACTGCCTTTTCTCTCTCCCTGCCCCCCCCTGCTCCAGAACCACAGGCCTGGCGGAGAAGCCCCATCGCAGATGCAAAAGCAGGTAAGAGGATGGGCATCTCTTTCCTCCAGACCCTTCCCCAATTTAGTGCTGACAGGTTCAGTAGCCTCTATTGATCTTGCTTTCCCTCTTACTGTAGCAGTGCCTTTGTGTGTGTGTCTCCCTGTGTGTGTTTATTTGTTTGTGTGTGTGGTGGTTGGGGGGGGGAGGGGCACAGAAAAGATGTTTAGGATTGGTTTGAAAAATTGAGCTGATAGGTGAACAGGTTCTGTTTGTTTTCCTGTTGCCGTTGCCCTGGAGAAGATAAAGATGAAACTGCACCCCTTGACTGGCTCTTAATTCTAAACGGGGTTGTAACTGCAGAGAGATATTTTACTTAGTGCTAGTTACATGAAGGTAATTAATTGCCTCACCCCTCAAATCTTGAGGAGGAATCTCTAAGAGGGAACAATCCATCTTCTTGGATGTATGCTTCCCCACGGAAAAAAAAACAAACACTCAAGGGAGTGTGTTTCTCATTGCTTATGTACACTCATTTCTGCATCTCTCTTTGACTTAGAAGAGCCTTGTCTCGAAATGTACACTGCAGTCATATTGGCTGCACTTCCTGTTGGCTTCCCATTCTTCAGTCTAGGGTTTTAATTTCTGAACCAAAGCATCACTCCCTGGTGTGTAGCAATGGGCTTATTCCACAGGTTTTATCTGCCTCCCCCCACTTCTTTTAAAATATGTGTTGTAAACAGCCTCTGGCATGTAAGACTCTTGAGTGTTCTGGAGTCTCCCTCCCCCCCTTACTTACTGCTGGAAAAACATACCCTCCACCCCAGTTACCGAAATGACATCAGCTTCTTGCATGCATGCATGCATGTGAATCAACCCTTCCTATGTGAGCTCTCTACTGAGTGCTGGTCTGCTGGATGGCTGCACTCGCAGACTTGCCCTTTTTGTTGGTGTCTGGATTGCTTTGCAAAAGAAGAAGAAGAGGCAGCTATGGCAACGCTGAAAAATATTACCTGAAATTTTTTTTGCTTGTGATGCATGCTGATGTGAACTGGGGTAGGAAAGTCAGTGTATGCTGTGGAAAGGCTTGAGAAGTTTGCAATCCCCCTCCCCCCTAGTCTCTGCTATTTGTCAGGAGACCTTGCCTTGCATTCCTGGAGTGCTCTGCCATAGCTGAAGAGCTTTAGGTAGCTCTTTAGGTAGTTTGTGTTCCCTCCCACCCCACCGCCATTTGAGCAGGATGCTCTCTCTGTGTATCCACAAAGGTGTAGAAAGCAAAGGGAATCCTGAAGGGTTTGCAGGTGAGTTTGTGTGTGTGTGTGTGTGTGTGTGAGAGAGAGAGAGAGAGAGAGAGAGAGAGAGAGAGAGAGAGAGAAAGAAAGAAAGAGAGAAAGAAAGCACACACTGTGACTCCTCTGGAGGAGGAGGAGGAGGAGGAGGAGGAGGAGGAGGAGGAGGCAATGGGGTGGGGGAAAATTCATTAGATGCTTTTTGAAGGTTTTATTTGTTGCAATGGCCTGTAGGCCACGCAAATAAATAAAGTTTTACTTTTGAAGGTTTTATTATTAAGCAGATGTTTTGCATGGATTCCTAGGTGCCACTCTCCTTTTCTTGCTCCTTTGCCCACCTCTGCTTGATGGCATTGTTGATTCTACAAGTGGCTCAGGTTTCTGCATCTTATTTTCTCTCAAGTGTTTGCTGTGTAATGTTACTAGCAGTTTTCCAGCACTGTCAGGTTGAAAATTCTCTTTGGGCAAAATTGTTAAGATTATGACCATTGAGCGCTGTGCTGTGATGGTGCTCCAAGAACTGAGCTGAACCTCCTGTAGTTTTGCAGGTGCAATTTATAGTTTTGAGGTTTGGGCCCTTTTACATGTGGCCCAAGCAGAACTCCAAGAGGCCATCTTGTGAATTCTGTTGCGAAAAAATGGATTGCCCAGTGAATTACAGTGGTACATCTACTTACGAATTTAATGCGTTCCGAACACATATTTGTAAGTCGAAAAAAATTGTAAGTCGAATCCCATAGGAATGCATTGGGAGAAAAAATTTGTAAGTCGAAGCAACCCTATCTAAAAATTCGTAAGTAGAAAAAATCCTATCTAAACCGCATCCAAGATGGCGGACGGAGCTCCATTCGTAAGTAGAAAAATGTGTAAGTAGAGTTATTCGTAAGTAGAGGTACCACTGTACATGGGAATGCAGGCAGGTCTGTGTTCTGGAGTTTTCCTAACACACTGGGCTCTGTTTTTCTGTACCTGGTCAGGTTTCCCATTCTGAAATTTGTATATTGCCTGATGTGCAACTAATTGAGCTTTTGTACAGCCTAAAATCATAATCCTAAACCTCTGGCCATGTAGCTCACCTGCAGTGCATTGTAGGATATTGGTGGTGGGGAAAATTTCAATGGTAGATCAATAGTAATAGAATCATAGAGTTGGAAGTTACACCCAAGGGTCATCTAGTCCAACCCCCTTCAATTCAGGAATCTCAACTAAAGCTCAACTAAATCCCTGACAGATGACCATCCAACCTCTGCTTAAAAACCTCTAAGGAAGAGAGTCCACCATCTCCCGAGGGAGTCCATTCCATTGTCAGACTGTCAGAAAGGTATTCCTGATGTTTACTGTCAGAAAGGTATTCCTGATGTCAGAAAGGTATTCCTGATGTCTTACTGTCAGAAAGGTATTCCTGATGTTTAATCGGAATCTATTTTCTTGTAACTTGAAGCCATTTATTCTTGTCCTATCCTCTGGAGCTGGATAAAACAAGTTTGTTCCCTCTTCTATGTGACAACCCTTAAGATATTTGAAGATGGTTATCATATCTCCCCTCAGTCTCCTTTTATTCAGGCTAAACTTACCAATTCTTTCAACCATTCCTCATAAGGCTTTGTTTCCAGACCCTTGATCATCTGGTTGGGCTGACCAAAGCAGAACAGAGTGGTACTACGACTTGATCTGGACACTATACTTCTGTTGATGCAGCCTAGAATAGCATTAGGATTTTTTGCTGCTGCATTACTGTACACTGTTGACTCATGTTAAGCTTGTGGTCCATTAAGACCCCTAGATCTGATTCACATGTAGTAAGACAGCAGTGTTAGAAACTGAGATAGAAAAGCTAGGAGCCAAATGGCTCCTGGAACCTGGGTTACAGGTGTAAAAGCAGAATGGCTAGTCACCCCCCCTCCACCCATGAAGCAGCACTTTCTATTTATTTTTTTAAACACATGAACCAATACACAATTCACATCAGTGACACATTGTTAATAACCCATTTTAATAGCAGTTCTTAATTGGACACCACAAACATAAATGGGGCTCAGCCTCAGCAATAGTGGCTAACCCTAAGTATTTATAAATACGTGTGTGTGTGTGTGAGAGAGAGAGAGAGAGAGAGAGAGAGAGCACTCAATATGTTATGTTGTATCTTCAGCAAGTACTGCAGTCACAGTTAAATATTGTACCAAACTTCTTAGAAGAACAGGTCGAACAGCACAATCCTACACAATTTCTACACAGAAGTAGATCTTCCTGAAATAGATCCAAGCAAATGGGATTGGGATTGCAACCTAATTCATTATTGTTGAGCAAATAATCTCCATTCACAAGAAAACTTTTTTTTTGCAGGACTGTCTGTACACCTGAGCCTTCAAAATTCTGTTACATGAAAGGTTCTGGGTACCCGGGATGCCACATTTACTGTGGCAAACTAACTGTGTAAACATTAGTGCATTTTGCAGACCTTCCTTTTAATATCCAGAATCTGAGAATCTCTTAAAACATTAAAAGATTAATGTAAGTACCATCCCCCCCTCTCCCTTGATGGGTGCCCATCTTCTCTCAAGAGTGTTTTCTTGTCCCAGCCCATGGGACAACAAGGAAATGTCAGACTTTCCAAGTGGGTTTAAATGTGTTAAGTTTTAAAATGCCATAATATTTCTCCTAAATATTGGGGGAGGAAAGGAGGTCCCAAACCTCTCCAAAGGAGCCTTCCAGCACCTCATTATGTAAACAAGAAAGAAATGCCCACAAACAAACAAAGTAAACTTATTGTCAGATAACAAAGCAAGCCCCCCAACAAAAGCAGAAAGAGACAGAGGGAGCAATGGGGGTCGGTGGGCTGAATGGCAGTTTGCTTTGTCTTCTGCTTAGGATTTAAAATATTAAATCTCCCCTCCTCCTCCCTACCCCTAAGAGAGCTTTGCAGGTTGTTTGTTTACTTATGCAAACAGTGCCACATTGGAGTCTCTTTAGCACATAAAAAGTCTTCAGGAGAGTAGCATGGAAAGGGAATGCCAGAACCTCAATTGCTCTCCTGCAGGGGAAATTTATTTCACTGGCAAACAAGGACTGCAAATCTCAATTTGGTTGCTAGATGGCTCTCTTGAGTCACAAAAAACGACTGGCGACTGGTTAATTTCGAACAGTGTAAGCCGGGTGTCCCCTATTGTATATTTGTGCATCTGGTTCTTCCTGCCTAAGTATAGAACCTTACATTTGTCTCTAATGAAATTTATTTTGTCACTTTGGGCCTAGTTCTCCAATCTGTTAAAACCATTTTGAATCTTGATTCTGTCTTCTGGGGCATTCACTCCCCCCCCCCCAGTTTGTTGTCATATACAAATTTGATGAGCAGCCCCTCAATTCCAAGTCATTTATAAAGATGTTGAACAACAATGGCACCTAAAGGTGTATAATGAAGGTGCCAGGTGAACTTCGCTTGGGAGTGCATTCCACAGACGGGGAGCCACTGCAGAGAAGGCACCTTGTCTACCTCCTCGAGCCTTACCAACTAAAACTCATCCAACGCAACAGGACTAGACTGTGCTCCGGACAAAAGGCCCTGTACAACCTGGAAAAGCTCTGCTGGATGACATAATGAGGACGCAATGGAGGCAGCAATATATGCCTTCTTTGCTGCCTTCACTGCCACTAGGTAGGCTGCGACACCCCACTTGACACTTTTTTCCAGGATGACGAGGAACCATTAGGGAGCACTCATTGGATTTCGTCAGACAACCAGCTACAAATCCACCTAACAGTTACCTCGTCTAACCCTCATTTTACCAGCTTCATCCATTGTGAGAAGGGTAGCCAGCTGGTTAGATCTGGCCCTGTAGAACCAACTTATCTGGCACATGACAACATAGGAAGCTGCCTTTATAATGTGTCAAACCATAAGTCCATCTAGCTCAGTTTTGTCTACACTGACTGTCATTAGGTCTCCAGGGTTTTAGACTGAGTTCTCTCCTAGCCATACCCTGAGATACCAGGGATTGAATCTATGATCTTCTGTGTGCAAAGCATGTGCTCTGCTGCTGCAATTCATTTAAAAATAAATCAAGATTCTACTTCTCATTGTTCTGAATACAGAGGCTGAATTAAACAGGAACACTGGAAGCTGCCTTACACAGTCAGGTCTTTGGTCTATCCAGCTTAGCAGTCTACATTGACTGGAAATGGTTCTCAAAAGATTTAAAACTGGGATCTCTCCAAGCTCTAACTGGATATGTCAGGATTGAACCTATTTCCTTTTGCATGCCAAGCAAATGATCAACCGCTAAGCTGCAAACTCTTCTTTAAACTGGCAGCCTTACAGCATGTAAATCAATCTGTGGTTTAAAACGACAAACAACCATTCCCCGTGCTTTCACAGAGAGAGGGTTAGTGGTGGTGTGTGTTTACAAAACTTTGAGAAATTCCACACTTCAGTGATACATCACTTTTGGGATGTGTGGTATGTAATGCCTTGACTAGCCCTGAGTTCGTGTATTCTGAAACAGTGAAACCTTCCTTGCTATTTGGCACCCCCCCCTTTTTTTTACAGAGCCCAAGTACTCACTCTGGGCAAACATTTGGTGAGTAAAATATACTGTACTGTTGTCCTGGAAAATAAAGTGGCATCCAATAATAGAGCAGCCCACCATCTTTGCCTTGGGGTCAGCAAGGAAAAGAATATTGTTGTTGTGAGGGGACTTGAATACATATACACTTTGAGCTTCCACATTCTCAGGAAAATTGTATGTTTTGACTCCTGGAAGAAACAGCATTTGTTCTTCATTGGAATACTCGTAGCTTTCCATTCTCTAGACTGGGAAAGTTAACCTGCAAAACAGAGAGAGAGAGAGAGAGAGAGAGAGAGAGAGAGAATAAACTCTCATATTCTCATTTATTAGTAGGCAAACAGGGACATTATGGCAAGGGTATTTAGAGATTCTCTAAAGAATGTGCAAAATTGAAACCTGTGCATCTTTTGATTTTTTCTTCACTGTCTTCTTTTTGTACCTTTTGTACCATCTTGTTTCTCCAGCATATTACTATTGAGTGGTCTCCTCTTTTCTGTTTCCCTTTAGAAGAGGGGTGGGGGACCCTGTGTCCACCAGGGGTTCAAATATTGCTTGTAATTTCCTTCCCCAAACCATGCTTGATTGCCCCATACTTTGTGACATCAGGTATGAAGCAGGTGGAGCAACAGATTCCTATGTGCAACTGGGAGCCTTAAAGTGCAAAGTGCTTTGGCAAAAGAAAGCAGGCTTTTGCTGCCCAGTTCCCAGGTGCCTGTCAGCTGGGCTTGGTCCCTAGTGAAGGTCAACCAAATTTCAGTGGCATAGTAGGGAACCACCCAAAGTGCTGCATGAGCGGATCTCAATGGTTGAGGTGGAGCATAAGGCACCAGACTATCCTTAAGCTGCATTTGGGATGAGACAACTCAAGATATTGAAGGGGCCTGCATTTGACCCTGGGCCTTCCAGCTGCTGACTTCCAGTACCTTCTTACTGCTGATTTTAGCAGGCCAAATCCATGAGAGATGTTCTTAGCCATCGTACAGGCAGAAACTGTCACTGCTGGAGACCTTGAGTGCATTTTGTGACCCAATATAAACCTGATTGTGTAATGCTTGGATCTTCACATCTCTGACTGTGGCATGAATGACTGGAAATGCTCTATGTTGCACCTGCCTGCAGGACAGAGTAGTGGCAAGAGAAAACTTTTTTTGGAAGTGAGATAACTCTTCCTCCTTTATCCCCCACTGTCCCTCTGCTTGCCTTGGGTAAGTTGTTGCAAAGTAACTGACATTTGAACTGAAATATCAAGTTATTCTGCCATTTGGTTCCAACTCCTTCTATCAGCTTTGCCAGAATTACAAAGGGTGGGATCTGCTCTTGGCAGCAGCCAAGCAAAAAGGAGCCTTGTTTTGGCAACGAGGAATTGAAGTGTGGTGTGTGTTTGTGTGTTCTTATTCCAATAAACTAAAATCTGGAAGGAGAAGAGGTGGAAGCATCCAGACAAGGAGCTAGTGGGCCAATCCTGTCTGTGAGCACATTTTCTTCCATATGAATTTCCCATTTTAAAAAAGGTATGTGCTGCCTCCATCTCTTTCTGGAGTAAAACCTGCTGCGGCTTTTTCAGCAACAAGAGTGAAGCTTTGGAACTGTCTTATCAGGGTAATAGTGGTAGGGCAGCTGCTTTGCATCCAAAAGGTCCCAGGTTGAATTACCAGCATCTCTTGGTACGACTGGGAAAGAACTCTCTCTGAAATCCTTGAGAGCCACTACTAGTCAGGGCAGACAGTACTGAGCTAGATGGACCAAAGGCTTGACTCAGTGTAAGGCAGCATTCTGCAGAACTAGAGCAGTCTTGTTTTTTGAACCATTCACTGGTGATCAAAAATTACCAGGAATTCCATGTAGGCAAGTGAAATCAGCTGCTGGTGGAGGGACAAATTGCTCCATCCTTCCTTTGCCAGCCCACTTGAATTTCCTTTCTGGGGAGGAGGACAGCCATCTAAAACAATGACAACTAATGGCTCTTTGAAAGATTGAGGAGTTCATCTTGCAAGTCTTGGGGACTCTGGTCTTTGGCAGAGAGCTCTTGGCATCTACCTTTTGAAACTTCAAGTAGTGAAACTCTCCTTACGCCTCTTCACTTTCTGTCTACTAGTGTCCCAGACGGGTTGGATGCAAAAGAATGGTGGGAGGAACCAGCTGGGGAACCCTAAGGGAAGAAGGCTAAGAGCTCAGGGATTGGTGGTGGGACAATGATGAGAGGTCAGAGGGAGAAGAGAGCGAAAACTGCTGCTGGTCTCCCTGGCCTCTAAGGGCAGAGAGGGACTGGTGGCAAAGCTCTGCAGAATGCTTCCCTTCCTCCCAAGTTAACAAGAGGGAAGGTGTTCTTCTGCCACCCAGCTTTGCTGATGGGTGAGAGGAGAGCTGTTCTCTTGCCCAGCAGTGTGGTGCAGCTTTGCAGCAACTTCTCCTGAAGAGAGCAAAGCCCCACTGCTGGGTGTGTGTGTGGATCTGGCAGTGGGAAGTTTTGCCTCAGGTGCTGAAATGCCTTGGGCCACCTTGCTGTTTGGCCCTCTAGACTCTTTCTAAGCAACACCTGCTCCCTTCTCCTGTACATACCCCTCCCCAGTCTTGCTTTGTTACCTACTTTGCATGGCTAGAATGTTTCCCTGAACTCTGATAATGCTGCTTCCTTGCCTGGACAATGTAGAGGGGTGTGTGATATTGTTGGCATCTATATGTTTTGAGAGACAATGGAGAATGCCTCTGGGGGTGAAGTCAAACAACTGGAGAATCACAACGCCAGCTGTGACTGCAGAAACTGGTAACTCATAGCAGTTGCCTCCTGCATTGTTTCTGCAGTGTTACCAGCACCAACATGATCTCGCCGGAGTTCAAGCTTGGGCAGTGTGTATGGAGGTTTTGGGCTGCCCAGAGGACAAGACCCACCTCTTGGCCTCACTGATGTGGTCCACAAGGAAGCAGAGCCATACACTGGGTGCCTGCTGGGTGTGTGTAGAAATAAACCTGCTGTACAAAGGTGAAATCAGTGTTCATTGTTCCACCTACTTTATGCTTCTAGCCTTGCCCACCTCTCAGAGGGGTGCCTTCAAGGGAATGTGGGTTGAAAAGGGTTCCCTGTCTTAGAACTAGGGTCATTTATTGCTGCTTGTCTGGAAACCAGAAAACGACCAGGCCCCTCTGCCTTGCCTTGTTCTAAGGCAGACATCCCCAAACTCTGCCCTCCAGTTGTTTTGGGACAACAATTCCCATCATCCCTGACCACTGGTCCTGTTAGCTATGGATGATGGGAGCTGTAGTCCCAAAACATCTGGAAGACCGAGTTTGGGGGTGCCTGTTTTAAGGATAGGAATGAGGAACCTGTGGCCCTCCTGATGTTGATATAATGCTCGAGCTGGAGACTGGTGGGATTTGGAGTCCAGCAGTACTTGCAAGGTCACAGGCTTTTCCTCTCTACCTTAAAACATTCCATTTCTCCTTAACCTGCATTCTGCCCCCTTTGTGTTGAGCACTGTTCATTTGAGCAGTCAGAGGCGACTATGCGTGGGCAATAACAAGCAAACAAGGTCGAGTGGACGTATTTGTAACTAAAGTATGTGCTGCCAAAATAAATGCTACCTTGCCGTTTATGCCCGGTGAGGGAGTCCATTTGGGCTTCTACTGTAAGAGCAGACCACAGTACAGTTGTACCTTTGCTCCCGAATGCCTTGGGAGTCAAATGTTCTGACTCCCGAATGATCGAAAACCAGAAGTGAGTGTTTCAGTTTTCAAACGTTCTTTTGGAAGCCGTTCTTTTGGAGCTTCCTGCAGCCAATCAGAAGCCACAATTTGGAAGTCGAATGTTTCAGAAGTTGAACGGACTTCCGGAACGGATTCTGTGTGACTTCCGAGGTACGACTGTATTCTGCTTTCCTGAATACAGGAGAGTAGGACAGGGCAACAGGGTGGAACAGCAGGTATTGGATGTGTCTATAATTTATGGTGGGTGGTGGTGGCGGTCACCCCCAAAAGTCCCATGTTGTCCATGTTGTGCTTTCAGGATGGTGACAAAAACAAAAAACAAATAAGCAGTCCTAGTGGATCAGACTAAAGGTTTGCCAATGTTGCAGACTGGGATCAACCATCCAGGTGACTTCACGAAGTTCATGAGCAGGGTGATAAGATGATAGCTTTCCCCTGCTCTTATCTACCATCTGGTAGTCAAGGGAACACTGCCTCTAAGCACTTAGCCATGAAAATGAGAGAAAACAGTTATAATAGATTTGCACAGAAGATATGGAATAGGTTGCAAGGGAATATTTTTTTAGGCCTAACCCATGCTGGTTTAAATGTGCAAGAAAGCAAGTTTGAATTGCGACCTGAAAAACTATAGGTGGGATAATTTTATTTTTTACAAAACAACAACACCACTTTTACATTCATGTACTCCTTTCCTTGATTGTTTTGTGCTTTGGATCTGCTGCATTTGAAGCATTTGGTGAGGAGCATTGGTTTGCCATCATCATGGGAGAAAGAAGTGTTATGTTTCAAATGCATTAGCCACTGTTGCATGTTGTAGTAAGCCATGCAGCCATTGACAGATTAGAGGTGGTGTATTGCTTTGCAGCATGTGTGTGTGGGTGGAGGTGGGGAATGCATGGATTTGCCAAAATGACTACAAACTTCCTTGCATCTAGGTCAGATATTTGATCCTCAATATAGATTCTGAGATGTATAGCCATATGTATACAGCTTTCTTGTGCAAACCATGAAAGCTCATTTAATTTGCATAGTGGGAGGATTAGTTATATCGGTATCAAACCTGTATGTATTTGCATTATATCCTGCCTTTCCTCCATAGAACAGAGTGACTCTTACCTGTATGGAAGAGGTTTGGCAGAGAGGAATATACCCAAAACTATTTGGAGAGCTTTATAGCAGAGTAGATCTTGGAACCTCTGAAATCATATTTGCATGGCCTTATAATGCTCTGGTCTGGTACAGATGAAACCCTGGTTGATCTCTCTCTTAACCATGGTTGGACCAGACTGTCCAGAGCTAGTTTTAATTGTGTGTCTAGCTTGAGTGAGTTTGTTCCTCCCAGAGACTTCTGAAGAAGCAAGAATTAGCCCTGTCACTCCAATGCTCTCCAGGAACTTGGCTGTTCCTAGGGATGCATTTCCTGACTGTTCAGTGCAAGGGGGCAGGACTTGGCTCTGCTCTGAGTGAAACTGGCATATTGCCACCTCATGTGCAGCAAAAGGAGTTGGCTGCCTTCCTCTGTTCTGCAACTTGGAGACAATCTGGCACAGTAAACTGCTGGGGTTTCTACAGCCCTGGTCATTCAGTCTTGAGTACAAGCATAATTATTGGTTTCCATTACTATTTATTTATACAAATATTTATATATTGCCATATCATAAAACATGAAAGCAGTGTGCACTGTTAAAACAATATTTTTTTTAAAAAGTGCTGATAATCATTAAGGCAACTGTTTCCAGATGTTCTAGTGCCTAACGGGGGGTTACTGCTTTCTAGGGCTGGGCAATGACTGGTTTTCAACATTGTGATATATCTCCAGCTAAATATTATGATATACCGATGTATCACGGTGTCTGAAATAAGGATGGAGCTACAGTATGTAGAAGCATCGGCTGGCTTCACAGTTTTTCCTGCATGGTGAGTTTTGCCTGCACCTGCTCTTGTGATTCACTGCCCCCTGCAAGAGGCAGGGGAGAGCTGAGCTGGCTGAGTTAACAGGGGCTGCTGGAATCGAGAGATGCATTGGATGGCTTCACAGTGTTTTCCACAGTGTTTGCATTGCGCGCGCGCACACACACACACACCATGATTTGCAATATATTGCCAGGTCAAAAGTTATGAAACTGGTATCACAATATGGTCTTCAAATCAGTTTTGGACAATGTATGGCCCAGTCGTAACACGCATCATGATTCACAATATATTGCCAGGTCAAAAATTATGAAACTGATATCACAAATGGACTTCAAATCGACAATATATCAATATATGACCCAGCCCTACTGCTTGCTATTTATTTTATTTATTATTACCATTTATATCCCACCTTCCCTTCCATCTTTTGTCACTGGTCCCACTTATATTTCTTATTGAGCCGAAATAGCATTGTTTCTGAAGCTTTCCCCCTCTCCCCCTCCTCCTGCACGTCTTATTCAATATCTGTTTGCTTCCCTTGAAATTTCTCCAGTGCTTCACACAAGTGGCTGCTCTTCCATAGCAAAGTCCAGTGGCTTTACTACTCCCTGGGTCTCCCCCCCTCACACTTTTGCACCCTTCATACGTGCATTTGCACATGTACACACAGAGCTCTACCTCTGGCCTCTGTTTTTTTTACTTGAAATAACCCCTTGGCACAGGACAGGAGAAATGTTCACCTCTCATTTCTTGTTATGGAAAGTTGAATTGACTTCCAGCTGCCTGTCTGGGTAATTGGGAAGCTGATCACTCAGTGACTGAATCAATGGCAACTTCAGTTTAAAAGAAAACAAAAGAAAGAAGAACTGATTAAGTTGGCGTCAAGACTGCCATAGTGATGTTGGTAGCCTTTGGTTCTTGTGTGTGGACTGGACAAGAGGTCGTGATCTCTGGTGAAAGAGGAAGTACTGTGGGTGGTAGTTGGACAAATGCAGGATTAATTGATAGAGGCAGCAGCACCTCAAACATAAGTGGGAGAGGAGGTCCCATTGTCTATCTCCAATTTGTTGCTGTTCTCCTTCAGCTAGTAGGTTGGGAGATGAGTTGTGAGGTGGCCTTAAAAGTGAGCTGCAGCAGTTCTGTTGCCACTACCACTGCTGTCTCCTTTCTTTGGTTTAGGAGTGGAAGAGACTGAGGCTCCACCTGCACAATCATACCACTTTAAGCTGTCATGATTTCCCCCAAAGAAGCCTGGGAAGTGTAGTTTGTAAAGGATGCCAAGAGTTGTTAGGAGGCCCCTCTTCTCTTCACAGAGCTACAATTCCCAAGGTTTCTTTGGAAGAGGAATTGGTCATGTAACCTCTGAGAATTGTAACTGTGAGGGGAAGAGAGGTCTCCTAACAACTCTCCACATCCTTAACAAATTACACTTCCCAGGATTCTTTGGGGGAAACCATGACTGCTTAAAGTGGAATGCTGTGCTTCAGATTAATAGTGCAGAAGGGGCCAAAGAGAGTAACCAGATATCCAAGCAAAGTATGTGCATTACTGTAGAGGTGTGGTTCCTCACTAGAGGTTGTTTTTTTCCACAGTGATTGACCCCTTCCCTTTTACAGTCATTGCAACCACACTGATTACTGCACTGCATCATGAGTCCCAGATGGTTCACAAAAACACTTCTGCATGGACCTGAATGCATGCATTCTTATTCAGGTTGGGCCTCTGAGGAGGGGGACCATCATCTCACGTCGGTCAAGCTACCAATGTGAGTCTGGAGGTGCCCTGAAACTCTGTTTGGATCTAGGAATGGAGTTCCTCTTCTTTTCTCTATGCTAGTCCCGCCCAACTTTGGTTGTTGTGAGAGAGTAGCTAATTTTAAAAATACATTCTCCTGTACACATACAATTTTCCACGTGGGTGATTAGAGGAAAATAATTATTAGGATGTTGGATCTTTGTAATTATAACAACAGAGAGTCTCCATGACACTGTCGTGGTGGTAGCAACATCTTCGCTTCACCAAGGAGTTAAGTAGGAAAAAGAAAAATGCTGTGCCAGTGTGGAGCTGTCTGTTGCTGTTCTATCAATGGACTGAACTTGCTGCAGGATGGTGATGTGTTAAGAAGATGAAATGGGCTGTATGTTTGTTCCTTGAGTGACCAAATTTGAGGCCTCTTACAGTTGCTAAATCAGAAGGGGCAGTTGAAACAGCTACAACAACATCAGTAACCTCTGAAGAGAGTGGACTCCTTTTTTTCTTTTTACATCGCAGAGCATTCAACAGTTGCTCCTGCCACCAGGAACAGGCAAGAGATGCAGACTATCCAGGTGCCCAAGTGAGGAGAGAGTGCATCTTCTCGGGAACAAATACATATGGTGTCATTTGGGCATGGTATCTGAAGTTGTGCACCTGTGGTGTGAGTAGATAAGTATTTGCCACTGAGGATGCCATGGAATCTTCAAAAAAAAGCATTTGAAATAGCTGCAGCAACAGTAACAGTAACATCTATGCTGGTGGTGGGAATTTTAAGTCGAAGGAAATAAATGCAATGCCTCATGCTTTTCTGTATAGCCCTTGGAAGTCTCTCCAGGTTGCACTCGCCCTTCATTGCACCTTGTCTAGATAGAGGATATTGTTTGTTTGTTTGTTTGTTTGTTTGTTTGTTTGTTTTGTTTGTAGAAGCCACCCTACTATACAAAGAAAAAAAAATCTCTGCTCATCTTTGCCTCTGCCCCAACTCATGGCTAGCATGTGGCCCTTAGACGGTTCTCCGGAATCCCTCTTTAGGATTCCTCTTTAACATCTGGCTGAAGCATTCTACACTTGACTTTCTACTTGATTGCCCTCTTTCATCAATTGCTCTGTGGGTTACAGATGCAAACCAAATCCCAGGTAGACATGTCTGCACTTTTCACTGGTTCTGGTATTCTTGGTGCAGTCTTGCTCTGAAGGCAAGCAGCAGTATAACTAAATCTCCCTTGACCTGTTCTCGTTCCCCCTTGCCATTTAGACACTGGGGGTCTTAAGAGCTCTGTCAAGGACCCTTGTTAGGATTAGCCTCTCCTGTATGGTAATGTTGGGTCCAAATCATGTTGCTATACGCTGGAGCAATTTATGGGTGAGGGAGAGAGAAACCAGCTTGAAAGCAGATTGTGTAACATGGATATGGAATAAAAGGAATGGTGCCTGTAATTATATCCTTCCGCCCAACTGTCTTTCTCAGCATGTCAGGTTTGAAATGCTGGCAGTTTCAGTAAATGCAGCGAGACCTTCCCTTTGGCCACTTTGTCGTAGGTGAAATGTAAAATGTATTGAGGTTCAGTTAGGTTTATGGGGGTGAAGCAGTTTCTTTCTTTAAGAAGACCCAATGAAGCTTCATATATTTATTAGCTCACATCTGCACTGCAGTTTAATCCTGGTTGATCTCATTGCTTTGCCTGGTTTGTTTGTTTATTTATTAACACAACTGTATTGGTTTTTATACAAATATAAATATAAATACAGGAACCATTAAGCACCATCTAGCAGTACATCTAATGGTGTTTGTTTTATCCATTAACTAGACATAAGTGTTCGCATTCAGCATTCAAACATATTACTTTTTTATTTTATATTTTAGTCTGGTTCTTCTATCGTTGATCTATCGCTTGTCGTGCTGTGGTCAGTAAGAAGCCTACTACTTCTCTGTGGTGCAGGATGGAGTCGAATTCAATGTCCAAAGATACCGTGTTTTCCTGAAAATAAGACACTGTTCTTATATTTATTTTTCCTCAAGAAGACACACTATGGCTTATTTTCGGGGGGGGGGGTCCCTTATTCCAGTGGGAAGGGCTCCGCGCAGCATGGCTGAGGGCAGCAAGCTGTTGCCAGGAGGTGCCGCATCCATGTCTTATTTTCGGGGTATGGCTTATATTGCGGAAATGCGTAGGAATGCTGCTACGGCTTATTTTATGGGTATGTCTTATTTTCAGGGAAACAGGGTAGTAGGACTAAGGCAGGATTTGGAGAAAGGGGTTGGCTTGTAATTCCAGATATAAGTGACAATAATCTATTCCAAAAGTGGGGCATTCCCACCAACTAAGAAAAAATGACCCAAGATTTCCACAGCCCTTCCAGTATGAAAGGGAGGAATTTATTTTTGCCAGCCCGATTGGTGTCCAGTGCTAATGGAGGATGTCCTTGAGCAAGTCCTCCTGCAAGGAGCAGAGATTTTGGGGGGCGGGTTCCAAATACCTTTCCATTTGTGATCTTCAACTGGATGGCCTAAATCTGATTTTCATGCAGTTAGAAGGCCTCTATCACCCCCTGCTTCATGATCTAATACAGGGGTCGGCAAGGTTTACCTTGCCTGGGCCGGTTCACTCCAGCAGAGATCCCTCTGTGGGCCGGATCATGTGTGTGAGTGAGTGCATGCGCCCATGACTTCCTGCACAGACATAATTTCCTGCGCCTGCATCTGCACAGACATAATTACTGGCACCGGCGCCTGCGCAGACGTGATTTCCGGTGCCACGGAAGCGAGTCCCCACACCGTGCTGCACCAGTTTAGCGCAGCAGGCGGGGGCTCGCCAAGCGGGTGGCTAAGTTTGGGGGCGGCTTGTGGGCCGGTTAAATGACCCCCATGGGCCTTAGGTTGCCGACCCCTGATCTAATAGATTGCTGTATGTTAGGGAAGCAGCACACTTAGGTCATATGGTTGTTTGTGGTGCTTGAGATGGGGAGAGGTGCTGGGGAGGGTCATCTGCTACTTGGAGCTAGAGCTCGTTGAGCACGTTGTCAGCCTGGTGGTTATCACTCACAACCCAGGTTCTGCCTTTGTGCTGGACTATCAACTTAAAAGGGAAGCCTCAGTGATATGCTATGCCCACTTCTTTTAGTGCTGATGTTTAAGGCCAGAGAGCCCCCTACATTCCCTGTGTGGCCGGGCTGATCTCCTGGAATATTTCAGTGGTGGCTTCACTGTATTTTATGTTTTTAACATTCTTCTTGTGCTTTGTAAACTGAGTCTTTGTGCCTATAGTGTTCAAAGCAATTTGCCACATCTCTCGGGGCTTCCCCAGTTCTGCCTCTGCCTCCTGGAACCCAATGAGCTCTTTCTGTGTCATTGGGGGACAGTGGTATGTTTATATTCAGAGAGAGAGAGTATCCAATCAATAATGAATTGAACCATGTCCCCCACTTCCTGGTTCTCCAGTAGGTTTTTTCCTCAAATCTTTGTCCAATTGTCCAGCTTCATAGCTAAATCTTCAGTCATCATTTGTAAGAGCTGGATCTCAGAATGATTGGTTAGGGCAAGATTGTGTGCATCATTTGCTGTTTTAGAAATAGCTGGTTAGATAGCATATCAAATTTCTGCTCAAGCACAGCTAGGGCTGCTCTCCAGTCCAAGGTCAGTACCTACCTTTTTTTAAATGTACTCATCTGAATCTCTGTCCTCCTCTATTGTGGCAGATACGCTACTGTCTTTTGGAGTCCTCATATTGCCTTTGGTCATGTCAGTGTCTGATGCCTCCTCCGAAGCCTCAGACTATTTCTTCCATCTATTTCTTCCTGAAAATCTAACCTTGCAGATTTGTTTTTAGGTCCGTGTATTCATTGGATCATCACCTTGCTGGGGCTGTATAAAAGTTTTTGTTTAGATGTCAATAGGATGCACTCTGCTTCGATTTTGTCCTGGGGGGATTGGAGACACCAAATTATGCCCCCATTTAGCTTTCCAGCTAGCCACGCCCCCTAATTTATTTGTTGTTTTTTTTAAAAAAATAATAGACACTCACCTACCTATTTCTACCAAGGATTTCATTGCTGGGATTGTAGCAGTACCTGAATTGTACGTGTGCCCTATGAAGTATATGCATCTAGAATCCTGCATGAGTTTGGGCAGGTGCAACTGACATGGAGAAATGACTATGGTAGGAGGTGAAAACTTCCGTATGTCTCTTTCCTACCCCAGCTCCTCTCCAAAACTGCAACCTTACACACTCGTGCAACCCCTCGCAACGTGTTGTTTGCAGCTCTGCACACCAGTGCATTGCTCTGAAAGGGTATGTGCCTTATTTGTGGTATAATGCTGCAGAGTGGTTATCCCCGACTTAAAGGAATATAGATAGCTAATTCTGTTGCTGCAGATCTACCCTTTTCAAAATACAGCGGTGCCTCGCTAAACGAATTTAATTCGTTCCACGGGTCTTTTCTTATAATGAAAAATTCATCTAGCGAATCCCATAGGAATGCATTGAATTTTTTTTAAAAAAAAATTTTTTGCCCATAGGAACGCATTAATTGAATTTCAATGCATTCCTATGGGAAACCGCGATTCATCTAGTGAGGCAACCTAGGCTCGAAAAATCCTTTCGTTAAGCGGAAATTTCGTTAAGCATGGCATTCGTTAAGCGAGGCACCACTGTAAGTTGAATTTATTGTGTTTTAGTATTTAGAAATAGAAGTCTTGAAAGGAAGGAACTCACTGTATGAGGGGTTTTGTATATCAAATTGTAATGTCTCTACAGGTGTTTGGGGTACATAGAAGAGAGGGGGGGAGAGAAAGAAAAGAAAGAGATTGTCAAAGCAAATGACAAGTGGAAGGAATAACCTTCTAAGATGAATAGAGTTAATAGCTTCTTATTTCTTGGAATATATGCACAAAGGCTGACTGGGGCTCCGGTGAGGCCTAGTCTTGTTCTTGCTGTCTTAATTGGGCTCTTTTGTTTGCCTCTAACCACCAGCCATCAGCTGCTATTAAATGCTAAAAATAACAAGGCATTTCATTTACACCCCTTTATGGTTCTCTGATTTCTGGTGCCTTGCATGTATCTTCTTTTCACAATCTGGCATTGTGCTGCTCTTTGGTTGATGCTTTAGGATGGCCACACTTCATATTTTATTGATATTTGCTCATAGTGGTGGCATTCAGACTCTCTGGGTGGTATTCAGTGTAGTGTGAAGTAACTAGATCTGCACAAAGAAACATATTTGTGCAATTGAACCTCCCCCCCTCGCTTTCACCTATGTTTCTCTCCCATATCTGTTTTGTGTCTGGACCTAACCCTTTGGAGCAGGTTTAGTAAGGGTGGGGGGCACAGGGGGAGACGTTCTGTTGCACAAGCACAAATCTTTAGAGGACTATTTTCACGTCTGCTGTGGCGATCCTGTATTTTGCAGAGGATCCTGTAGTATCTCTATAGCAGGGGTGGAGCTTCTTTTTTGGCCTGAGGGCGGTACTGCCCAGTTCCTAAGGTGCACTAGGTACACATGCACACATGCTTCTAGCATCTTTGTAGCCGGCATTAACTTTTTCAGTTTTGTGCCTGATGGAGCAGTGGAAACACAAGCCTCTCCCCCAGGCTTATGTCCCTCATCTGGCGGTGTTCACATGCAACCTGAGACTTCTCCTGCATGGAGGTCATCTCAGCACTTCCCTCTTCAAGCCCATTCTGATCCTAGGACACAGCAGGGAACAGGGCAGTGGGGATTTGGCTGGCCTGCCCCTTACCTGAACACCCTATTTCTGCATCCCTACCTCTGTCTCTGACTGCTCAAACCCTTCCCCTTCCCCCCTTGCCGCCCATAAGTCACTGGACCTCTCTCATGGGTCAGCCTCCTGCCCCCTGCCTCCATCACACACTTGCCAAGGCCCTGCCAGTTGCCCTCCCACCATGATGTAAGATCTGTCTAATTTGCATATTCCTGCCTGTTGAGTAACTGGGAGGGACAGTCCATCCTCGGATTCCTCCATCCCCAATGAAGGTCCCATGAATGCCACTCTGGAAGGTTTGGTGGGCTGGATTAGATCGTTAGGCAGGGCAGGGGTTCCCTGCTTCTGGTTTAGGGCATTCTTTCAGTTCCTGTAGGTTGGATACTTGCACTTCTTGGGAATTGCCCTGCATGAATGGAGTGCAATCTAGGGCATGCTTCATGCGCCCCAGCAGGTGAGGAAGATCTGTAGGGGCAGGCAAGCTGTCTTTAGGGAAGTTTGTTTGCCGTTACTGATCCTCTTACTGAGGAGCTGATAAGATTCCCTGGAACACAGTTTGAAAAACGGTTGGCTTATATAAACGTTAAATGTGCATCCCCTGCAGATCTGCATTGCTTCGTGCCACAAAGGAACTTCAGAGCTCGGCAGAAAAATGTGAACCGCCTCATGCAGCAAAGCGACTATAACCAAAAATATAAAGAAGACACACTTTCCTTAAGTCCTCAGCTGACTTGCTGGCACCGAAGGTAGCTCACTGGGAGACAATCTGCCTTGCATGCAGAAGGTCCCAGGTTCAGGAAGAAAACAATATCTGAAATCCTGGAGGGCTACTGCCATTCTGCATAAACATAATGATGCTAAATGGTCTGACTTGATATAAGGCAGCTCCCCACATTGCTATATTGGGCCTAGAGATGGGAAGGCCTGGGGAAAAAACCGGAAAAAAATGAGGGGGGCACAGGGTCCCCGCCCGTTTTTTTGAAGCCGTTGGAAAAAAACCTGGTCTCTCCCCCCCCAAAAAAAATTTACCAGTTTTTTCCAGGCCTTCCTAAAATTTGGGTCTATAGCAGAGAGCCCCCATGAATTCAGAGCTGGATGGAGTGGCAGATATCGCTAGAGTAGCTCCTAGCCAAAGCAAGGGAGGTGGCACTCTTCAAGTGGGTGGCCAGAGACAGATGTATAGCCAGGTGTCCAGTTAAACTCAGTAGTGAAAAGAGGTGTGTCCATGAGGCTAATAGCTGAAACCACAGATAGGAAGGCAGATAGGATCAGGTACTCCCAAGGAATAGCAGATTGCACTCTAGAAAGCCTGGAGACCTGTATGCAAGGTTGAGGCAAAGGTGCTGTTTATGCGCTTAAGAGTTGTCAGCCCTCTCTTTCGCTAAGTCATAGAATCATAGAATTGCGGTTGGAAGGAACCCCAAGGTTCCTCATCTAGTCCAACCCCCTGCAATGCACGTATCTTTTTTTAAAAAAAAATAATGCACGTATCTCAACTAGATCATACATGACAAATGGCCATCCAACCCAGGGTTGGCCCCTGTCAACGGCGCAGGCCCAGTGGGGGTGTGTGTGTCCAAAAATCATCCCTCTCCACTGTGGTTCAGAGTGGCTAGAAGTCTGACCATGCATTCCTTTTGTGCTGCTCTTCCATAGCTGTGGGAAGCTGGGTGAGGCATGCAGGCTCCTCTTGAGTGCCTTGGCGGAGGAATCTGGTCACTGGCATGGGTCGTTGCAACAACCCTGCAGGGCCCCCTCTCCAGTTGACTGGCAGTGCTATTAGAAGCAGGGAGAGTTGCAGGAGGAGGGAAAACGAAGGGAGGGAGGGAGGAGACCGAAGAGAAAGCAGTGAAAGGAGGGAGAGAGGGAGAGGGAGAGGGAGAGGGAGAGAGAGAGAGAGAGAGAGAGAGGCAGGAACAGTCAGATAGACCGATAGAGATGGAGGAGAGCAGACCCAACCTTGATAGCCACAGAGGAAATCACTGGGTAAGTGGGAAAGGTGTGTGTGTGGGGGAGACTTTTTAAAAAAAGGTTCTGGTACATTGTCTCTTCCAACTTCAAAGGTGCCGATACATCTCCTTTCCGAGCAGGCCGTCTTAAGCGGGTTGGGCGCCGTGGTGCATGGATCGCTCCGGCGCCCCCGGCCTGTTTCTTCCCGCGGCTGGTGGGCGGGCGCAGCTTTGCCGTGCAGCGCCCTCCTGCCGACCTGGCGCCCCCGCGCCACCCAGCCTACCCCTAGAGCCGGCTCTGTTTCCGAGGGTACAAGGGAGCCTAGGTACACCTCTGATCCAACCTCTGCTTAAAAACCTCCAAAGATAGAGATTCTACCATCTCTTGTGGGTATCTCCTTAAAATAGATTTTCCTGGGATGGAGGAACAAATTGTCCGGCCGCCCTGTATCCTACTTGGAATCTCTTTTGAGTTGTGGTAGAGGCCTGGTTCTCTTAAGCCTAATGTACCATCCAGGTCCCCCTCTCACCCCCTTCCATTCCTGCAGTTCTGCCTGACTGCCTAGCTAAACTGCTTCAATCTGCAGCATTATCTATCACTAGATTTCTCCCTCCTCCATCTCCAGTGCTAAACAATGTACCTGCAAAAAGCAGATCTGACTGCTAGATCATGTCTATGAGGGAGATGAGTAGCTGGCACCACAGCCATTTGAAAAACAGTGACAGTCCACAGCAGGAAGGAAGTCCATTCATCTGTAGAACCTAGCTCTTTGCTGTTACCTATCCTTTGTCCTACTTAGCAGTGCAGAGAGCTTGGCTATGAGTAGCAACCAGTGTTGCTAACAGGAAGGCACCTGGTACACCCAAAAGGAAGTTTAGAAAGTTGCTTCTGCCATGCCTGGTCCACTGTTCTCCATGGGTATCTGCTTCCAGCGGAATGGGTAATCTACCTTCCACGGGACACAGTGATGGCCACCAACCTGAATGGTTTTAAAAGAGAAATAGCCCGATTAACTGAGGAGGCCCAGTGGCTACTAACCCTGATGGTTCTGCTCTAATTCCACTGTTGAAGGCAGAAGTGATTCTGATTGCCAGTTGCTGGAAACTGCAAGAAAGGAGAGTGCTATTGTGCTAAGGTCCTGCTTGGGGACTTCCCATGGTCATCTGTTTGGCAATTGTGAGAACAGGATGTTGGATTAAGTGGGCCATCAGCTGTATGGAATCATGACCCATCTAGCTCAGTCCTTCCAAAATTGGGATCCTCTACATGTTGTTGGACTACAAGTCCGGTTATCTCTGATCATTAGTCTCACTGGCTGAGGCTGATGGGAGTTCTAGTCCCAAACATCTGACAGGTACTACATTGGGGGAGGCTGATGAGGCCCAGTACTATCTACTCCCAAGTGGCAGTGACTTTCCCAAGCTCTCAGGCAGAGAAAGACTCTTTCCCAGCCCTGCTGGCTGATGCCTTTTCCCAAACTAGATAAGAATGACTATTATTGGAACCTTTTAAGCCAGCATGCACCTGTTCCATATGTTAATACTTTCCAGATGCAAATTTGCTTGCCCTACATATAACATCAGGTGTAGGGCAGTGTTTTGGGGGTGGGGATATATCTTAGGATATGTGCCATGCCCAGAGTTTGGAGGTTGCCTACCACTCCCACCATTATGGTGTATAAAGCAAAAAAACAACCAACATTTTTGTATTCTTTATCATATTCATTGTCCATCAGTATTACCAAACTCTTTGCTGTCCTTTCCTCCTCTGTTCTGTCTTGCAGAGATGCTGGCAGGTTATTAAGGGACAGAGCCGGAAGCAAAAGTAATTGAAACTACTGGAGCCTGAAATAAAATAAAGGAACCCCCCCATCTTTTCCCCCATCTTTCTTCTAATTTTAGCTTAAGGAGCTTCACTGGGTCACATCGATCAGTTCCCTGGGTCATGAGAAGTTTATCGCTGTCCAGAGCTTGGCTGATAACTCGGGGGAAATAATCTGGTGTCTAATTAAACTGGCATTTAAAATGCGCCAAGTCTAGTAAGTGGCATATTGAATACCACTCTCCTCCCTCCCCAAGCTGAGTAGTTCTTTAAAAAAAAAGAAAAAGGGAAGCTGCTTTGACATAACCATTCAGGCTAAAGAGAGAAGCAGCAAGACTTTGGTGGGCCAAAAATACCCAACTGTAGTGTGCTGTTCTCTGACTTTCCTTTTGACAGCTTTTATAGCCTGTAGAGAGATAGGGAGAGAGAGATTTTGCACACATGAATTGTTGAGTTTCTTTTTGCCTTGGGTGTGGGAGAGGTGGGTTTGCCACCTGTCCCTAGAAAAACAGAATCATCCCTTTTTTTTTGAAGGAAAGTGTCCCCTGTCTGGTTTGGACTTCAAGCGGGATGCCATCCCCCCCTTTTTAAGGTCCTCATCACCACCCTCAAAACTCTGTGGGTGGGTCTGACAGCTCTTGCCCTTCTCAAGGTGTCTCCAAGTTGACTGAAAACCCCCCAAACCCTATACTCTACAGCAGGCATGTCAAACCTGCGGCCCTCCAGATGTTTTGGCCTATAACTCCCATGATCCCTAGCTAGCAGGACCAATGGTTGGGGAAGATGGGAATTGTAGTCCAAAACATCTGGAGGGCCACAGGTTTGACATGCCTGCTCTACAGCACCACTTCTCTTCCTCCCACCCTTGCAATGACTTCAACCTTCCAAGCATAATGGATGCCTCCCTCACTCCTTTATAGGTGGGCCATCAGGAGCCCCAAGGGAGGCGAAGAGGGAGAGGGAGAGATTTATGGGGCTAGCCAGCAGCAGTGCTCAGAAGAATGACTTATGGTTTCAGTATTCTCTACAGGAACACACAGGGTATGGGAAACAAGGAAGAAGAACTTGAACTCTTAAAACAGGCTGGCAAATATGACCCCAATAGGCCTAATTACTGAAACCTGGTGGGATGAGACTAGTGGAATGTTGAAATTGAGGGGTACAACCTGCTGATAAGAAATAGATCAAACAGGAAGGGAAAAATATAAGCAACAAGGGAGTCATCTTTATTGGGTCTGGTCCTCACCAATGGGGAGAAACTGATTGACGACGTGAAAGTATAGGGAAACTTGAGGGGAAGTTTTCAGTTGGCAGTGGTGCAGCAATAAAACAGCTAGCACATTCACAAAGCTAAGCAGGATCCAGTATGGTTTCAAATTGAATGGGACATGCATGTTGAGGTTCCTGCATTACAAGGAGTTGGACTAGATGTCCTTAGGGTCCTTTCCAACTCTACAATTCTGTCATTCAATGATTCTATGTCCTCATTGATTTCATTATACACCAAGGGAAAGTTGAATGTAGTCAGACATATACACTGGGCTTTAAGAAGGCTGATTTCAAAAAGCTTAAGTAACTACTGGGTAAAGTCTGATGGTCAGAAATACTCAAAGATAAGGGAATCCAAGATACATGGGAGTTTCTTAAAGGTGAAATACTGAAGGCATAAAGGCAGCCAATTCCAAAAAGAAATAAAAGTGGAAGGCACCTAAGGAACCAGGTGTGGCTAAATAAAGAGCTGACGAATGAGCTGAGATGTAAGAAGGGAATGTATAAAAGTGGAAGATAGGACAAATCACAAAGGAAGAATATACAGAAGTAGCCAACAGCTGCAGGGAGGTCAGGCAGGCCCAAACTCAGAATGAACTCAGTCTTGCAAGACAGATTAAAAATGATGTCCCCATCCCCATATTCAAAACGGGGAGGAAAGAAGTCCCAGGTAGCTACCAGCTAGTCAGCCTGACATTGATACCAGCAGTGCTTTTTTCTGGGAGTACTGTACTCAAGAGTATGCAGTACCGAAACCTTTTGCTTCTTCAAATGTTAAAAGTGTAACACTTACTGTAACAACTTCACAGTGAGTACCAGCACTTTTTTTTCTTTTTTTCTTTTTAAAGCATTGGATACCAGGAAAGGTCCTGGAACAGATCTTTATAAACAACTTGGATGAAGGTATTGAGGGGATGCTCCTCAGATTTTCAGATGACATCAAACTGGGACGGGTAGCTAATGCTGCAGAAGACCTTAACTAGACCCAGATCAGAATTCAATATTACCATAACTGGTCCCAAACTAACACAATGAAATTCAATAGGGACACATGTAAGGTTCTGCTCTTAAGCAGGAAGAACCCACTGCACAAATATAAGATGGGGAGGGGCACATGTGAAAAGGATCTAGGGGCCTTAGTAGACTGCAGGCTTAACATGAATCAACAATGTGATGCATATGCAAAAAAGCTGATGTTATTCTAGATTACATCATTCTGCCTTGGTCAGACCACACCTGGAATACAGTTGTACCTTGGTTCTCAAACAGAATGCATTCTGGGAGTCCGTTCGACTCCCGGAACTGTTCGAAAACCAAGGTGTGGCTTCCAATTGGCTGCAGGAGTGTCCTGCAGCCAAGTGGAAGCCGTGGAAGCCTTGCTGGATATTTGGCTTCCGAAAACCGGACCACTGACTTCCGGGTTTTAATCGTTTGGGAGTTGATTTGTTTGGGAGCCAAGGCATTTGAGATCTGGACAGCACAGTTTAAGAAGGAAATCAACAAGCTGGAAAATATGCAGAGGAGGGCAACCAAGATGATAAAGGGTCAAAAAACCAAGCCTTATGAGCAATGGTTGAAGGAACTGGGTATGTTTAACCTGATAAAAAGGAGACTGAGAGGAGATAGGACAGCCCTCTTGAGATATCTAAAGGGCTGTCACATGAAGGAAGGAGCAAACTTGTTTTCTCCTGCTCCGGAGGCTAGGACCCAAACCAAGGGATTCAAGTTAGAAGGAGATTCCGACTAAACATCAGGAAATGCTTTATGACAGTAAGAGCTGTGGAGAAGAACAGTGGAAAACTCTCCCTCAGGAGGTTGTGGACTCCTTTATTGGACGTTTTAAATCAGAGATTGGATGGTCATCTGCCATGAATACTGCATCTGAGATTCCTGCATTTCAGGGGGTTGAACTAGGTAACCATTGAGATATAGTCCCACTCTATGATTCTATGAGAGAGGTCTCCCTGCAAATCTAGTTCTTTCATTGTGCACTTCCCAGAGGCTTCATGAAATTAGGATGGGGGCTGCATTTGGCTGGAGTACTTGGACACTTTTAATTTTAAATGTTCTATACCTCACCCATGTATTGGATTACTGCAGTGTGATCTGTGTGGGGCTTCCCTTGCACTTGATCTGCAAACTGCAGTTAACAGAAAATGCTGCAGCATAATTGCAGCATGTAACACCTCTGCTTAGAGACCTGCACTAGTTGTTGATTTGCTACAGAGACAGATTTGAGATCACCTTACCCTATATATGTCGATTCGATCACCACAATCTGAGGAACTGGCATTATTACAGGTACAACATAATGCCTGTTTTGCATCTGTAATAAATGGATCTTTTAGTATGGCACTAAAAGATTTAGAACTACTTGCCTATTTGCATCAGCCAGGCACCTTCACTATTACTGTTTTCAGCACCTTCTGAAAACATTTTTGTCTAGGGAACCTATCTGGATATAAAGAATATTGATGTACATTAACCTGTTTTTAGTTTATCTTTGATTTTAATAACTCCTTGAATGTTGAAATAGCTGGTTTTAATCATTTTTTTAAATTTATTTTTTATTCTCCTTGTTAACTGCTTTGCACTTTTTTTGTCAAGCAGTATGTAAATTTCATGTAATAAATAATTTGATGAAAATGTATTGGCACAATGAGCAGTATATTTTCCAAGAGCTCAGTTGGTATATATTCACACCCATCACATAACCTGCCCAGCCTTCATCCCCCAGATTCCTCATCTGCAGTTTCATGATTTGCTTTTCTCCTGGATACTTTTTGATGCTTTTGTTTGTGTGAGAGAAATGTGGTGTTTTATGCCCACTACCCTTTAAATGGCTAGCACCTCCTTTGCCAGTGCTTGTTCTGAACTAAATTTGGTGGCTTGATGTGTTTTTCCTTGTAATTCTGCTCAGTAATCTTGGTGGGCTGTGTAAAGGGAAACTTTGCCCTTGCAGTCAGATCATACTACATTTTTTGAATGGCACAGCCAAGCAAATTGCTGGCAAGGAGGCTAGAGGTAGGCAGGAAGTGGAAAGAATATTATGGCTTTGCTCTCTCTCTCTCTCTCTCTCTCTCTCTCTCTCTCTCTCTCTCTCTCTCTCTCTCTCTCTCTCTCTCTCTCTCTCCCCCATTTCCTTGCATCACCAGGGTTTCTTTTGATACTATCACAGCCTGTGCCTGCCAAACTCTTTGGGCTGAACATTAATGGTTCCACGCCATTTGCCATGTGCTTTCAGCATGGACTGTTCCTCAATAGTAAACTACATGGATCTGTTAGCCACACCCAGCTTTTCAAATGGGTCAAAGCCTTTGTAAACCCGCCTGTCTCTTGAGGTAATATTGAGTGTCCTGCTCAGTCTTCCTATAACACATGAAGCTGTTTACCTGTCCCTCCTAAGGAGGAGACCTTTCAATAGTGGCCCCCTGAGATTGTGGAACAACTTTACCTCACTGTGTGATTTTTGTGCACCTCCCTTGAGATGGGTTTTGAGGATGAGAGAGATGCAGCTCTTGGTGGTAGTCTTAGACTATTAGAAGGAACATTAAAGAAAAGAACTGGAAAGGCAGGATACACATTTGAGAAAGAAATCATATGAAACTTAAGAGAAGAGGAGACTTTAGGGTTGGTTGGTAGGTAAGAACCAAGGTCACAGGTAGAGAATGAGGCGGGTTACAACAATTAAACACAATATTTAACCACAATTTAAAACATTTTAAAACAACTTACTGTCAAATAAAGAAGGCAGGTCCTAAAAATATGCCCAAGCAGGCACACACACAATTTTGTAGCTAGCCCTTGATGATTTTGGGCTGTTGGGGGGAGAGGCAACCAGATGCTAGAAACGTGGGTTTGGGGACAGTTGGGTTCAAGTCCCTTTTTAGCTTTAAGAATTCAGAGTATTATGTCTAGTAGAGTGAGTTAAGATAGGCACCTGAATCCCCTTTTTGAATAAACTCTAGTCTAAAAAATGCATTGCAAGTTCCATAGCACCACGTTTGATAAACAGTGGTGACCGCTGCAGCCCTTAGCTTGCCTTGGTGCGACACACCTTTCCCACTGCTCTCAGTGTGGTGTTGTCTGTTGCCAGGAGCAGTGGCCAGGCTGGAAGGAGCCGCTGGTGGAGAGTGGAAAGCCTGAACAGGATTCTGGTCCCAGAGCAAGGTGTGCATACCACCCACCACCATGGAGCAGGTGAAGGCACTGCAGGTGACTTAGGATGTGTGCAATGACAAACCCTAAAGTGGCTAGGATTGGGGGACAGGGTTTATCTAGCCCCTTTCCATATTTTATTCAGGTTGCTGCCCATGAGCTGAATTATTGTTCTCTTCAAGCAGCATCTGGCAGTTGGTCTGGACTCTGTTGTGAGGACATTCTAGTGCTAGATTTCCTGCATGAAGCCCAAAGCTGGGTGGGCCTAAAAGGCCTTCTCTGACTCTGATTATTTGTTCTGTTCATTTCCCAAATTGTTAGTGGAGATTTTGAGCACTTCATCAGCCTCAGAAGCATTACCCCTCTGAGGTAAAGGGAAACCAAGTGTGGCTGCAAAAGTGCTTATTTAGCTGTGATTAGGCAGGCAGGTAGCTGGGAAGGCAGCTGCTAATCTGTGAATAACCCGAGATCCCCGGAAGGAACGTGTTGCAGGTGGTAGAGAAATGAGGCATTGTATTAGGGTCTGTGGGGGAAACCAGGAAGGGAATATCTTTGCCAAACTAATAGGGAGGTTTGTGAAAAGGATGCTGATCCCCCTTCCAATTGCTTTGTGCCTATGAGATGGCCAGTATTTGTAAATATGGCCTTTCCTTGTCCCTTATTACCCTATTGCACCGTGTTATTCCCTGGTCCTTAGCATGTCACCGGATGACAGCAGAATCTGCAGTTGTTAAGTTGGTGTCTTCAACATAATGGCTTGGGAAAAGGTTGTTGGTTTTGGCCCAGTTTTCCAATTTGCTAAGCAAACACCAGCAGTTTTTGCTTCTGTGTTTGCTAAAGTTATCCAGCATCCCTAGTGCTAGCCCCCTCCTCTAGCCACCACTCTCTACAGCAGGCTTCACCCTACCTGGTGGCCTCCACAAACCTTACTCAGCATAGTCATACTGGATGAGGTTGATGGGAGCTGAGATCCGAAACACCCAGAAGGCACCAGGTTGGAGGACATTTCCCTACAAATGCTCTCTTGAGTTGGCATGCGGAACGCATTTGGCTCTCTGATCTCTTTCTCCTGCCACAAGCCTTCTATACAGTAGTGTCCTTGTTTTTGCTCAAGTTTGGAGGACTAATCTTCCTGAAACTTGCTAGATTTGAAGATGTCTGTCTCCACTTTCTTGCCCTTCCTTATCAGGAAAATGAAAACTTTTCATACTAAGTGGGTCGCAAGAGTACTTCGACACAGAACCCATAGGCTGCACACTGCCTTGTTGTGCGGGGGTGGTGGAGCAAAGCCAAAATTTGACGCCCCCCCCCCGCCCTCGCACTGCCTTTCCAAAGTTGGTTTGGTGAGGCTCCAGGCTTTGGGGATGAGGCACAAGGCTCTGGCTAACTACAGTTTGTGAAAGACATAGGAAAAATCTAGGGACCTGTCAGAGCACTTACACCTCCTTCCCAAACCCCAGCACCTTGCTTACCTAATGTAAGGGCTGGGGGGTAGCGGATGATTCCGAGGGCCACCCAAAAAGCACATTGGACTACCCTGATCCAGAGCAAGCTTGCCTGAAGTGTTGTTAGACAGAATGATAGTACAGTCATACCTCGGTTTAAGTACGCCTCGGTTTGAGTATTTTCAGTTTAAGTACTCCGTTTACCTGGCTGGAACGAATTAATCCACTTTCCATTACTTTCAATGGGAAAGTTCGCTTCAGGTTAAGTACACTTCAGGTTAAGTATGGACTTCCGGAACCAATTACACTCATATCTCGGGTTAAGTATGCTTCAGGTTGAGTACTCTGCAGACCCGTCTGGAACAGATTAATCCACTTTCCATTACTTTCAATGTGAAAGTTCGCTTCAGGTTAAGTACACTTCAGGTTAAGTACTGTACAGACTTCCAGAACCAATTGTGTTTGTAAACCGAGGTACCACTGTAATGAAAGTGTGTGTGTGTTGTACTGAACCGATTGCAGAATTCAATTTTATACAAAATTTGTGCTAAGCATGTTTTTAAGAGTCACACATATATGCAACCCTGGGCATGTCACTTGTTAAAACGCATTGAGAAACAACCTCTTTGCAGAATAGTTCCTCTGTTCCTTTTGGGGTTTCATCCTCTTCCGTTCCCCCTCCGCTGCCTTTTCTTTCCAGTTGCCCCATTTTCCTTCTGCGTCTGGATATTTTTAGCCTGCTTTGTATATCTGTTTCTCTGTCCTTCTCTCTCTCTCTCTCCCCCTTCCCTCTCTCCCCCCCCTTCCCAGTTTGCTTTTCTGTCAGAGGCAGGGAAACTGGCATTTTCTCAGTTTTCTCATTCCCACCCCCCTCTCTGTTGGGTCTGCCTTGCCATTTCTCCATCTGTTTCTGCTTCCATTGGCTTGTTCACACCATCTTGTTTACTTGCTTATTTAAGTAAATTCAATCTTGGTGTTTTCCACCTAGTCTTCTACTCTCTCTCTCTTTTGTACACATCATGTAAAGGTTCTGAGGATAGAACTACAGCAACATGTTCTGCTCTTTTTAATGTGAATACTGTACAGTGGTATTAACATTTTCCAGAGATAATTTCAAGGAAGGAAGGCATGAACTTCTCTCCTCTCCTCTCCTCTCCCCCCCTTCCCACCTCTACCCCAACCCCGCCTAATGGGATGATTTTCAGTCTCAAAAGTGAGGAGTGTGTTTCTGGTGAGGACTGAGCAGGTGAGCATCAGAAGAGCCCCGCTGGATCAATCTAGTGGCCCATCTAGGGCAGCATCCTGTTCTCACAGTGGGAAGCCAGATGCCCCAATAGGAAGCCTGAAAGCAGGACTTGACTGCAGTAACACTCTTCCCTCCTTCCATTTCCAAGCACTGATATACAGAAACATACTGCCCTCCAGCAGCATTCTAGTCTTCATTGTTATGAACGTGGAAAGCTGCCTCATACAGAGTTGGGCTGCTGGTTCATCTAGCTCAGTGTTGTCTACTCTGGCTGGTAGCAGCTCTCGGGTTTCAGGCAGGAGATCTCTCCCAACCCAGCAAAGATGTGCCATTGGGGATTGAACCTGGCACCTTCTGGATGCAAAGCAGATGTTCTACCACTGTGATGTGACCTGATGACTTTTAGGCAATTTGCACTGCTGCTTTGAATAATACAGCAGCTGCTGGGTTAAACATAGATGATGTGATGTTGTATTCTAATGTTATCTCAAGTGAGAAGATGAGTAGCAGGTGTACAGTATTTCATATGTTTGAGAACTGTGTTCTCATATGTTTGAGAAATACTGTTCCCATTACACAAGAGAAATTAAACCCGCCTCCCGATTAACACTTCTGCACTTACCTAGAAAAATGTCCAACTCCACACACTTTGGAGGGGGAGGGAGGCAAAACATGGTGTATAAATAAACCATAACACATTTTCTGCCCCTATTCTTGTTTATTTGCTATGCAAATGCCTGCCTCACTCCTGCCACCACAAGAGTGCCCCCTGCCCCCCCCCAAATAACATGGAGTTATTTCCCATCAGCACTTGGTAGGCTGCATGGCCTGAAGAAGCCCATCACCACACATTACGGTAGAATATATCCAGTGTGACAGGGTAGGGTTTTTTTGTGGGGGTGGTTGAGCAGCGCCATGTTTGTGAGTAAAGTGGGCATGGAACTCCAGATAGTAGTGTGAATTTGGATATTTTTCAAGAGGAAAAATAATAAGGGCGGGAGATGAGTTGGAAAATATAAATGATTTGGTTTGGGATTTTTAAATGAAAAAATCAGTCTTCTGTTCATAACCCTGGTGTGTGTGTGTGTGTGTGTGTGTGTGTGTGTGTGTGTGTGTTAAGCACAGCTTTTGGCACGAAATCAGCAATCATTTTTACGCTGAAACCAGAGCTTTTCAACACCTCATTAGCAAACCTCATTATTTCAGACAGTAATTATTTGGGGGCTCCTGGAGCATAATTAAACAAAAACCTGTAAGAGATGACTGGCCAGCACCCTTTCACGTCTGAAGCAAATCTTTGCAGCAGTTGCATTGATGACCCTTTAAGTCGCCTGCTTTCCATGTTACCTGTTGGTGACTTGTCCTTCTGGTTATTGGCACATGTTGGAAGGTATGGCTGGATCCAGACAGGGGATACTCAGTGTGGTAAGGCTGGCAGAGGAGGTCTGCTGATGAGGAAAAACCTGTCAATCAAAGGCAGGGGTGGGGAACCTGTATGTAACCTTCCAGGCACAGTTAGACTGCAACTCTCATCATTCTGGACCATTGGCTTTGTGCCTTGGGCTGCTGGGAGTTTGAGTCCAACAACATCTGCAGGGCTGCAAGTTTAACAGCCCTAATTGAAGGTGTCTTGTGGTCTTGACTTTACTTTTCTTAATTTCCCCTTTTAGTATTCATTAGCACTGTGTAACATACTGCAGGATGGGGCTGTTGTGAAGAACAGTGATGCTAGCAATTGATTGTACAACTGAGAGGTAGAAGGTGATGTGTGCATGTTCTTGGGTGCCTTTTAATCTTTTTTTGCCTCCGCTATCAAGTGTTTGGGAAGCCACTTGCAGTATGGCAAGCTGGTGTTTAGAAGCTGCATCAAGCAAATTATATTTTTCCTCTCTCCTCCCCATTCTCCCCCTTGCTCATGTAACTTACCAGTTGCTGGATGGTGAAATGGAAATGCCCTCCATTCAAGTGTTTGGAGAAGAAGGGGAGGAGTAATAAATGGAGTGATGGAAAATTAACTGGATATGGCACTGATGGAGCTGAGAGGGTGAAAAGGCTTTGGGAAAACTTCAGTTCTGGCCTCTCTTCAGTTCTAGCAAAGTACTCTGCATTCGATTTGGAGTGAAATCAGAGAATGATACTATTAAATTCACAGTACTCTCTCTGGAAAAAGACTGGGGAAAACGAAAATGGAAGGTCCTAGAGGAGCAGATTGGGATTCTATCATAAATACAACAGAAAACAACAGGAAATAGAATTTGAACATAAGGAAATGGGCTTGAATTAAAGTACTGTACATAGAATGGGGAAATATGGAATACTATTCCAATATGTAATCACATATTGGAGGGATCACATAGTGGAGGGATTTTAACATGGACATATAACCAGCAGACAAAAAATCAGAAGCCCTTTTAATCTATCTCTATTATTTGTCTTTTGACTTTTTTCTCCCTCTTTCTTTCCTTTTTTTCTTCTGTTTCCTTTTTCCTTTTGGAGTCCTATGTTTGGGGCCTTTGTTAAGTTTTGGGGGTTGTGTACTCATGGGGGTGGTAGATTGTTGATGGAGGGCCCTGGGTGGGAGACAGGGTAATGTTGGTCTCCCAGTGAGAGAAGCTGGGAAGAGAAAGGAAGGATCCCAGGTGAGATCTGGGAGGGACTGCTACCCTCTGTAGGTGGTGGGGGCTGAGAATTGCCTCTAGGAGAGGACTCCATATTCTACCTCTTCTTTTTGTAGTTTTCATAGCCATTATCTTATTGTACCGTGATTTTTTTTATATGTGGGTAGGTGGGTATACACCTACACATCTACACTTATAAGTTGCTGGAAACTGCAGGAGGGGAGAGTACTGCTGTGCTCAGGTCTTGCTTGTAGATTTCTTACAGGCATCAGGTTGGCCACTGCAAGAACAGGATGCTGGACTAGATGGGTCATCGACCTGATCTAGCAGGGCTATTCTTAAATTCTTGCTGTGGGGTAAACCTACAGCTCTACCAGCGGACAAAGCTAGAGAGATTTAACAGCACTGGCACAGGGATCTGTTTACATGTGTGTGTGTTTTCCCCTTTTCATTCTTATGACACTGTATCTGCCAGACTCCCAGATGCAGCATTTTCATTCTGACCTTCCTGCCACCCATGGCTAATCTAGATTTTTGCCTGTGTCCCCTTTCTAGGACTGAGTTTGCCCTGAAAGAAGCCATGTCGACAGGCGGCATGGAGGATGACATCCCTCAGGGAGAGAGGAAAACTGTCACGGACTTCTGTTATCTGCTGGATAAATCTAAACAGCTCTTCAACGGCTTAAGGTCAGTCAGTTTCAGGTGTTTTGTATAGGTAGGGCTTGAGCTGGGGGAGAAATCAACAACTCAAAAATTCTGGAATCTGGCAATCTAGATTCTTTACTGGGAAAAGTTTAAATCTACGAACTACAGTGGAACCTCGGTTTACGAACACAATTGGTTCCAGAAGTCTGTTCATAAACCGAAGTGTTCGTAAACCGAAGTGAACTTTCCCATTGAAAGTAATGGGAAGTTGATTAATCCGTTCTAGACGAGGAAAAACACCCCCTAGAACGGATTAACCGCTTTGCTCCGATGCCTTCGCGGAGGCTGGGGAGCGTTTCCGCGACTGGGCTGCAGCCGCGAAAGCAGTCCCCGGCCTCCGCAAAGATATCGGAGCAAAGCCCCAGCCTCCGGAAGGCATCGGAGCTGGGACTTCGCTCCGATGCCTTTGCGGAGGCGGTCCCCGGCCTCCGCAAAGGCATCTGAGCGAAGTCCCGGCTCCGATGCCTTCCGGAGGCCGGGGAGAGTTTCCGCGACTGGGCTGTGCAGCCGCGAAAGCAGTCCCTGGCTACCGGAAGCCGGGGACCGCTTTCGCGGCTGCACAGCCCAGTCGCGGAAACGCTCCCCGGCCTCTGGAAGGCATCGGAGCGTAGTCCCGGCTCCGATGCCTTCCGGAGGCTGGGGAGTGTCGCGAAAGTGCTCCCCGGCCTCCGCAAAGACATCGGAGCGAAGTCGCTCCGATGCCTTTGCGGACGCCGGGGAGCACTTTCGCGACTGGGCTGTGCAGCTGCGAAAGCGGTCCCTGGCTTCCGGTTGCCGGGGACCGCTTTCACGGCTGCACAGCCCAGTCGCGGAAACGCTCCCCGGCCTCCGGAAGGCATCAGAGCCGGGACTTCGCTCCAATGCCTTTGCGGAGGCCGGGGAGAGTCGCGAAAGTGCTCCCCGGCCTCCGCAAAGGCATCGTAGCGAAGCCGCTCCGATGCCTTCCGGAGGCTGGGGAGCGTTTCCGCGACTGGGCTGTGCAGCCGCGAAAGCAGTCCCCGGCTTCCGGTAGCCGGGGACTGCTTTCGCGGCTGCACAGCCCAGTCGCGGAAACGCTCCCTGGCCTCCGGAAGGCATCGGAGCCGGGACTTCGCTCCGATGCCTTTGCGGAGGCTTGGGAGCCGCGAAAGCGGTCCCCGGCCTCTGCAAAGGCATCGGAGCGAAGTCCCGGCTCGGAGGCTGGGGCTTTGCTCTGATGCCTTTGCGGAGGCCGGGGACCGCTTTCGCGGCTCCCCAGCCTCCGCAAAGGCATCGGAGCGAAGCCCAGCCTCCCCGAAGGTATCCGACGCTCCGATGCCTTTGGGGAGGTTTGGCCTTCGCTCCGATGCCTTCGGGGAGGCCGGGCCTTCGCTGCGGGCCTCCAGGAGGCATCGGAGCGAAGGCCCGGCCTCCCCGAAGGCATCGGACACTCAGTAGACCTCCGGCACCTCGGTTTACTAACTTCCGGGTTAGGATAGTTCGTAAACCGAAAGTTCGTAAACCGAGGTGTTCGTAAACCGAGGTACCACTGTATATTAATTATGCAGATTTTGCATTCCTTGTGTTTTGCACAATTCCAGTGTTGCTAATAATACAGATCTCTGCAGTATGCTGATTGCTGAATCTCCACTCCAACTCCAAAAACCTTCCTGGATCCACTCCTCTGGCTTCTGAAGCTTTATCTAGAAGTTCTCAAGTGCTTGGCAGCTACCACAAGGATATAATACAATATGTGATTCAAAATAAGAGATCACCCAAACACCCTCAGTTTCCTGAAGTGTGTACAACTTACAGGATTCTTGGTGTGGAGCATTGGGTTGCCTGTATGCAGAATATAATGTTTTTCCTTGGGAAAAGAGTACCTAGCTGACATAAATGAGCAGAAGGATTTGGGGAGATGAAACAGGAGACTGGGCAGTGACTGTGTCCATTGCAGGAAAAAGAGCAGGGATTACCACATGAGGCCAGATGGGTTTGTGTGTGAAAAAACCCAACTTTAAAATGTGGAAGAAAACAATTGGTCTCCAGGCTTTTTCTTTTTTCTTTAAAGAGCTAGAAGTTACTTCTTTGGAACATCATTTTAGTCAGAGGCTGTGTGTTTGTGGCTTTAGAAACAGCGACCACCCAAACTCTAGGATTCTACCAGAGCTGCCAAATTGTCCTTTAGATATCATGTCTACAAAAAATTGCAAAATCTTGGTGCCTCTGTGCTCTGCCTCCTTAGAGGGACACTTCTCTTTTATTCACATTTTTATCCTTCCCTTAAGGATCTCAGAGTACTATTCATGATTGTTTCTTCCAACCCCATTTTATCCAACCAACCAACTTTCTTTCCCTCTTAGCCTAACCTGTTTCAGAGACAGATATAGAGAATAGCCCAGTTGGCATGTAGGAAGGCATTGTTTTCCATTCTGCCCTGTAGCCATTGCATGCTGCACTGTTTCTGTTCTACTGCAGTTCGTTTTCTACCAAAAATTTAGTTATTCATCTTGCTGTCTGCTGTGGCAAAATTATGTAACTTGCTTAAATAGTTATGTAAATTATATTATCATTATGTTATTCCACCCCATTCATTTTAATGCAAAGGAAACACAATGCAAATGGTGGTGGAGGCAGGAATGCAATCAGTTACATATCATTTGAAGACTGAAAGCAGCAACAACGGCAAATGCTAATCATATTTTCTGGATTTATATCCATTCCTGACATGGGATGAATAAGTGAACATTAACAATTTCTGCTGCTGTTTCTGTTTTCATCAGAATTCTCTGATCTCTATTACCCAGTGAGCTTTAGCCAATGATCTGAATCCAGGTCTTCCTACTGTGAGTCTCCCAACACATCTGGAGGGCCACAGGTTTCCCACCCCGTGTTGTTTTGAGGAAGGACCACAGCTCAATGGTAGAGCATCTGTCTTGCATGCAGAAGGTCCCAGATTCAGTCCCTGGCATCTCTAGAAACAACAAGGACTAGGGCAGACCCCCCATCCAAAATCCTGGATTGCCTATGGTCCTATGTGTTAAAGACTGATCCTTGGTTATAATTAGATGCAAGTGGGATCTGTAAGGTGCTAAACATACCTCAAACTTTGGTGCATGAGCATGTGGTATGCTCAAAATGGGCACAAACAGCAAGAATTTGTCTCCCATAAACTGCCTCTGCAGCCTTGACCAGTTGCTTGCTCCAGGATGATGATCCTGTACCTTCCTGCTTTAGAGCTAATATTCACAAAGAGCTGTGCAGGTAATGGGCACAAACAGCAAGAATTTGTCTCCCATAAACTGCCTCTGCAGCCTTGACCAGTTGCTTGCTCCAGGATGATGATCCTGTACCTTCCTGCTTTAGAGCTAATATTCACAAAGAGCTGTGCAGGTAAGGAAGGGGCAGTGCTTCAAACCCCACTACCTGTTGCTATAACTTCAATGGCAAGCTGCAAAAACCAAATTAATGAAAAGCAAGATAGTGATCGGCCCTGTTGCTGCTTCATTTGCAGGCATCTAAGAGGTGTACATCCAAGGACCCCCTCATTTAAACTCTTTTATGTCGTACTGAATCTGCTTTTTCCCTTCCTTCTTTTAGCCAAGGTGACTCTGACAAAGGTTTTATTTTTTGTGTGGCTCAAATGCTAAATCCCTCGCTTTGTGCCAGAGGCATCCCTTCTGTGAAGCAGCCTCCTATAGGCAGTGGTTGTTGTTTTCGACACTGTCAAGGTCCACCGAGTAGAAGGTAAAAAAAAGGGCCTGTTCTGGGAGAAAGGAGCCAAGGCCCTCTTGGAAGCTGCATGAGACCTTGGTAGAGTGAAATGGTGGAGGTGGTGAACTGCATCTTTTCAGTTTGCAAGCAAGTGGATAGTTTTGAATACCTCTCCGTTGCAGGGGAGGTAGAGAGAGACTCTCTTTACACCAGTTTCTGTCTGCATCAGAGACACAGTTAAGCTTATACCCTACTTTTCCACATGCAGTTCCCTTCTGTCTGAAGTGGTATGACCCAAAACTACCTTCTCATCCTGCGTAACCTGAGTGAACACATGGCAGCAGAATGAGGTGGTGGAATCTTGAGCTGTTAAGTATTTATGTAAAGACCAGTTATGACTGATGTCCATTGGGACTGATAGAGTGAAAGACTGGGAGCTCAACAGTAGATGGAGCCAGAGCCAATAATAGATGGAGCTAGGGGCCAACCAATTGTAGTTTTGCTCTCAGCCTCCTGCCTGCTGAGTTCCACAAGGGCATTCCTGAGGCCAAGGAGGATAAATATGGCAGGGAGGGTTGCCTGGTTGTGAGCCAGAAGGTGGGGGCTAGCTGAGGGTAGACTAAGGTTAGTGGGGCAGTGCCCCCTATTAGCCCAAATGAATCAGGCTCCACTGGTAAGCATGTATTTAATACCTTTTACCACTTTTCAGAGAAGACTCTCAGTATGGTTTATAATCACACTCACAGAAATGAAACATTGAAAACACATAAAATACGGTAACCAGTCACATCCCGAAATATATAAGGCAAGATACCCCATTTCAAATTGCAATCAAACTAACCCCCAAAGGCCACAGCAAAGAAAAACATCTTTAAGACCCATTTGAAAGAGACTAGAGATGGGCTTTGCCTTGATACCACTTGGAACTGAGTTCCATAACTGGGTCTTAGCTCCTTATGTCAGGCTTCAGAAGCATGTTATTGAATGTTCCACTACATGGTTTTCTTTGTAAATACATGTTATTGAAGTCCCATATCAGGGACAAAGGTTCTTGCCTTGCTTGCTTCAAGCTGTGCTACTTCTCTACTTGAAGAAGTGGGGTTGTTTTGTTTTGTTTTGCATTGTTGTAATGTGATCTCCCTTCCTCCCCTCACAGTGGTACAGTCCATGCTGCGGCCTCATTGCCACTTCATTCAGCTGTGCACACAAAACTGCTTCTTGCAGAAGAGCTCTTGAGTGCAGGCATTTATAGTCTTTGCTGTGTGTGTGTGTCCTCTAATCATGCATGCACACTGTCTGGTACATCAACCTGCTTGCGAGTGAGAGGTGGGAAGGGGAGGGTGCGCTGCTGCAGAATTCCGGCTGCATCTTTTGGCTCAGAAAAACACGAGCCAATACATTTCTCCAGAAATGAAAACTGGAGCAAATGGTACTGTGTTTGACTGGCTGTACAGAGAGCCTGGGCTTGGTGCCTGCAGGCCTGTGGGGATCACTTGGTGTTTGCTGCTCTTGGCTCAGGTTCACTCACTGGTGCCTATGGGTAAGCAGCAGTTACCTGAGTTACCATCTCCCAGGATAATAGTCAGTGTAAGAGCAGGAAGGGGAGGTACAGAGCACCAACCGACCACAACAGCAGTATCTGTTTACAGTGGCGAGTGGGGACGAGTGGGGGGGGGGGATTGGATGGTGAATGTCAGTCAATATGCAGCCTGCTCTGGACTGGCTGTTTGCTTTTAGTGTTAGACCAAAAATCTGGGGCGAAATAAATCTCGCCCGTTTCTTTTTTCTTTTTTAAACAATTTTTATTAAAAGATTTTCCACGTTTACAAAAGCACATGCGCTGTCTCTTTTTCAGGTTGTGTTTTCTACCAGTTGCATTTGTTGTGAGACGTTGATGTTATATGCAGTAGGGTTGGGAAGAAAAGAGGGGCAGGCGGGAGAGAGGGGGGTGGTGGTGAAGCTTTTGTTCTTTTACTTAGTGTATATGTAGGGGTTTTGTGTCAGCGTCACTTGGGTAGGTTCTCTTTCTATTCTTGTTATGTTTCGTTGGTGGTGAGATTCCCCGTCTAGGATTTTATTATAATAATAATAATAATAATAATAATAATAATAATAATAATAATAATTGTCATTTTATTTATGTTAAATTTTAAGGAATGAGATTTTTAACTTATTTTTATTTATTATCCCCTGCTTATTTGGTTATTATTATCTTTCTCCTTGTTCTGACCATCCCCCTGAGGCTGTATTCACAATCTTTCAATTTGGCTGGGCTCTACACTTAACCGGCCCGGAACCGTCTACCAGAGAGAAGGTTGCCGCCCATGGGACAGAGGGACATTGATGAATGATAACCCAGCTTTTACCTTGGGTTTTAATAGGTTTAATAGGTTTTATTGGTAACCATATATGTAATGTATTTTTGTTAGTGTCTGTCCATTTGATGCTATGGCCTGTCGGCTACGCAAATAAAGTTTGATTTGATTTGATTTGGTGGTGAGAGAGGTTGGGGTGGCCTAGGGTGTGGTTGATTGTCTTTGGTTGGTTGGCTGCAGTGGGATTTGTTTGTGCTTGTGTGAAGGGGCAGGGTGGGGGTGTTGTTGGATTAAGTTAGTCATATTGAATTGTATGCTGTTGGTGGGTTATAGGGCTGTGCATGTGATAAAGGGGAGCCATACCAATCCAGCCCGAAATAAGTGACTGAAATAAAACGATTCAATCATTCATTCTGACACTGCTTAAATAACTAGGTTGTAGAACTGAAGTAGATGGTCCTGGAGAAACTGCTGGTAAACCCCCAGGGGTCTGGCTGACTTGAGTAATACTTTAATGCTGAAGAATTAAGTTCACCCATTCAGCTTTGAAATCAAGTTTTGGTATATGAGCAAGGGCCCACACATTTTAGGGTGGGGTGGGGGAGCTGGGTGTCCTGGAAAGCAAAAGAAGAAGAAAAGATGTATAGTTTCTGTTGACCCAGCCCTGATGGGAGGATCTGATGTTTGGTGCTGCATTGAGCTTTGGAGGCACTCAGGTTACCTTTGAAGCCCAGATGAGATCATGGATTAACCCCAAGACTGCTATGCTCAGAAGGAGGGGAAGCTCTCTGGGTTGCACTTGGGGTATTTGTATTGTATGGAGTGTTTTAGCAGTGGTGTTCACTGTAGTCATTTACCTATGTTCCTATGCAAAAGGTCACCGCTTCAGTCCTAGGCATCTCTAGTTATCTCTTAATCTTTTGTAAGGAAAGTGGCTAATGCATATACCGGTAGATGCTGATTTTTTAAAGGGTCAGGTAATACCGTAGGTAATGGGAAAGGCCTCTGTCCATGATCCTAAATTGCTGCTTATAGTGAAAGGAGACGGTACTATGCTAGCAGGGTAGACAGATGGGAAGCTGCCTATGTTATGCTTTCCAGGACAATGATTTTTTGAATCCTTGGCCAAGAAATCTTAGGTTTACGTGCACAGGGTGAATTAGAAGCATTTTCAAACCAGTCAAGGGTGATCTGATATCTGGTGCAGAATGTGTAGGGTTGTAGCAAAAGTAAGCCCTACTCAGAGAAGACACATGGCAAACTTAGGCCCATGAATTTCAGTGTGGGTCTTCTCTGAGTAGGACTTAGTTGGCAGTAACCCATAATAATTAATGGTGGGTTCTTCCTTGTTGCTCTGCCTTCACAACTTGTATTGCAAGCGTAATGTTATTTCCACAAGTTGAATTCTGTTAGTATTACCCTTGGAAATAAGCCCACAAATGTACTAGTCTGCAATTTCATTTTTCCTTTAACAGACTAGCCTGAAAGGAACTGACTGGCAAAAGAGGGGCAGGTTGCTGAGTGGCCTTTGGCCAGTAGCATTTTCTGGGCAAAGGGAAGGAAAGGGGGCCTTCCCGCCTTGATTTCTGCGCTGGGCCCAGAAAAGGGGTAGATTACTCTCGCCCTACAGCCTTCTTACTTGCCAGCATGCTGTTTCTTCTGTCCAGAGGCTACAAGGCAAGGGCTGAAATACAAGTCTGGTGTTACCCCTCGGCTGGTAGGTCATGTTGACTGTCCACTTTTTCTTCTTAAAGTGGCAAGTGTTAATAATATCTCCATCTTATGTAAATCACTTAGAGAGTTTCCACAATTGCTAAACAAATCCTGTTAAATAAAAAAATGTCCATATTGCACATTGTTTTCTCTCCTATCCTTCCCCAGGCAAAGTCACAAGCTTAATAATTGTCACTGTTGTTAATATTATTAAAATTTATTACCTGCCCTTCACCCTAAGGTCCCGAGTAGGTTACAACATTAAAATACAATATTAAAACCGTTTAAAACCAACTTACAATACAGAAATGAGGTGGATTCTAAAACTATATACCTCAGATGTCAAAAGCTGCAGTAAGGAAGTGTTTCTTCAGCACTCTGACCAGAATCATTATAATGAAGGTGCCAGATGGCCCTCTATGGGGAGGGAATTCTACAACTTAGGGGTTGCCACATAAAATACCCTCTCCTGTGTCATTGCAAAAAAAAAAATACACCCCAAGCTCCCGAGAGCAGAGGAACCACTAAGAAGGCCAGCTCTGCCAATCTTAGCGCCAAAGAGGATCTCTAGTGAAATAGTTGCAGAGCTGCTCATGAGTTTTGTGTTATCATGGATACTAGCCAGTAGGCACCTTCCGCAGCCAGCTTTCCCTGGTTCACTCTGAAAGTTGCAGGAAACAGTGTTGTGTTTGAGCTTATATTGGGGAAGAAAGATCATTTTGTGCTGAATATGGCATGGATTCTTGCAGATTGTCCCAACTGCTTATTAATGACCCTGTTGGCGAGCTGCATGTCTGAGACCCTAGTGTTGGTGTTAAAGCAAGAGAGCAGTTCTGCGGGAAAGTGCAAGAGTATGGGAAGGTTATGAAAAGCAACCACTTTGTGATCCCATTCCCTATATGGACCCGGTTCCCTGCAGGGCCAAAACAAGCATTTGGGCCCATATATTGTTTTCTCTGAAGAATAGCCAAGCCTAAGACACACTGCGGATTCCTTCACCACCCGCCCCATAATTGCCTTCATTCTGCAAAGGGTTTTTGTTGCGGCTGCACGCTGGGCTAATAGCTTCTTCCTATTATAAATCTTGAGGAAGCAGAAATTGTGTGTGTGAAAATCAGTGTGCTGAGGAAGAGGGTGTCCCCCTCCTGCAGCTGAATGATGTGGTGCATCCTCAGTAGACTTTGTGCTGTCAGTGCTAGACATATGACTCCCTTTGTGGGTACCAATGTTCTTCGAGGAATTTAGGTAGTGTTGGAGAAAGAAGGAGAAGGAGAGTTTGGATTTGATATCCCGCTTTATTACTACCCGAAGGAGTCTCAAAGCGGCTAACAATCTCCTTTCCCCTCCTCCCCCACAACAGACACCCTGTGAGGTGGGTGGGGCTGAGAGACTTCAGAGAAGTGTGACTAGCCCAAGGTCACCCAGCAGCTGCATGTGGAGGAGTGGAGACGCGAACCCGCTTCCCCAGATTACAAGTCTACCGCTCTTAACCACTACACCACACTGGCTCCATACTAAGGCATTGGCATCAGTATGTTGTGACGTGGGGTTTGTGATTTCAGCTCTCTTGACAAAACATGCTGGAGACAGTTCTCTAGTAACAGCTCTTTATTAAAGTGAACAAGACTGAAGACTGAGGAGAGGAAAGCTACATTTATAGGGACAGGGGACTAGCTAGGAAGGGATACATTTTGGAGGGAACAATATCAAGCAATCACAGTGCTGCCTTTTGGAGGAAACCAATAAGACAGAGGATCCAAATACAGCAGCTTAAATGAACCAATAGTAGCTGTACCCTCTGGAACCAAAAGGCAGTTACTTTATCCTAATGCAAATACAGACAATAATAATACAGATATAAAATCCTTTGACTCAATACACAACACCCCTCCCCCCCTAGTGAGCACAGCAGACGTAATCCCTCAGGTACTGTGGGGTCCTACAACTTCTACCTGATCTCCTGACAACAGGTGTTGCAGGTTCTGGATTGGGTGTTACCTGTGGTGGAGGGGCTGCTATAGGGGTTTCATCAGGAACAGATGGAGTCCCAGACATCTCAGGGTCCCCGACCTGTACCTCGTCATCATGAGGACTAGCAGACCCTGGTTCATTTGCTGAAGCCCCTGGTGACTGTACCTCTGGACCATTTTCACTCTGGTCTTGCAGCTGTGCGTCATTAGCCAGGGATGAATTATCTGACTCCTCCCTGCTGAGCGCCCGGCGCCTCAGCTGATCTATATGTCTCTTCCAAACTTGCCCATTTTCCAAGGTCACATAATAGGACACAGGTCCACTAGCCCGGGTGATCACACCGGCCACCCACCGCGGACCTCGTGAATAGTTCCTCACCCAGACCAGATCTTCAGGGGCGAGATACCTTGTTGTGTCAGTCTCAGCCTGGGGGGTTGCTCTTGAATTACGGTTTGGCATTTTATCTGGGTGGACATAATCCAGCACCGTTACCAGTCTTCTACCTAAGAGCAGCTCGGCTGGCGACTTGCCCGTCGCAGTACACGGCGTCGCATGCTGCAAAAATAACATTCGCGCAATGCGAGCCGACCAGTTACCCTCCATTAAGCGCGCAATGGATTCTTTGGCTGTTCTTACCATGCGCTCAGCCTGCCCATTGGAGGATGGGTGAAAGGGCGCGGATGTGACCCCTCTTATAAAGTTATCAGCCAAGAATGCCCTGAATTCTTGGGATACAAAAGCTGCCCCATTATCTGATACAATGGTCTCAGGTAACCCGTGGGTAGCAAACAGCTGCCTCAACACCTTGATTACGGCAGCTGATGCCATGCTAGGGACCATCGCCACTTCTAACCATTTGGAATATGCATCAACGATAACCAAAAAGACCTTCCCTTGGAATGGCCCAGCAAAATCTATGTGCAGCCGGCTCCAGGGAGTCCTGGACTGCTCCCACCAGTGGACTGGTGCTCTGGCCACTTCTGGCCGCACCTCTTGGCATGCCTTGCATGTTCGTACCCATTGTTCTATGTTCTGGTCCATTCCAGGCCACCACACATAACATCGGGCTAGCGACTTCATCCTGACCATTCCCGGGTGTCCCATGTGAAGCGTCTCAAGAACCCTGTTTCTCAGTGGTGCTGGGATTATCACCCTATCTCCCCATAGGAGACAACCCTTATGCATGGACAATTCGTGCTGCCTTGTCGCATAAGGCCTGAATTTTTCTTCATGCGGACCACCTGGCCACCCCCTCCCCACCCAAGTGAGCACACGGGAGAGAACAGCATCTTTCCTAGTTTTCTCAGCTATATCCGTAGCTGTTACAGGAGCCCCCGGAAGTGTTTCTAGCATCATAATGTGCTCCGCCGGAGCAGGATCCTCATTGCTCCCGCCAGGAAGGGGCAATCGACTCAGCGCATCAGCATGGCACAACTGTTTCCCCGGCACATGGGTCAAGGTGTACTGGAACCCATTCAGGAATATTGACCAACGCAACATTCTGGGGGAGAGAATTTGTGGCGTTTGTTTGTTTGGGTTGAACAACCCTAACAGTGGTTTGTGGTCCGTTTCAATGGAGAAATGGCGACCGTACAAATAATCATAGAACCTTTTGATTCCGGACACAATAGCCAGTGCCTCTTTATCAATTTGAGCATAGTTGCGCTCTGTGGGCGACAACGTACGGGAATAGAAAGAGATGGGCTTTTCCGACCCATCCGGTTCCCTATGACTCAGCACAGCCCCCAGACCGTATTGAGAGGCATCACATGCCAGGACCAGCGGCTTTGACTCATCATAATGAGCAAGGACGCTCCTGCTACTCAGCATTCCTCGCAAGGAGTCAAAAGCCTTCTGCTGCTCCCGCCCCCATCGCCACACATACTTTTTCTGCAATAGTCTATGTAATGGTTCAGCTACCGAAGCTTTCTGGGGTAAGAACGAATGATAAAAGTTAATAAGTCCCAGGAATGACTGCAACTCCGTCTTGTTCTGTGGTCGTGGTGCCTCGATGATGGCCTTAATCTTAGCATCTGTGGGGTGGATGCCTGATGCATCAATTTTAAACCCCAAGAAATCCACAGTTGGCACCCCAAAACTGCATTTTTCTTTTTTCAGTTGCAACCCCACCTCCTTGAACTTGAGCAACACTGCACGGACACGCGCAACCAGTTCCTGTGGGTCTTTTCCAGCAATCAAAACATCATCAAAAAATGGCAAGACCCCCGGCAGACCTCTTAACAGGCGTTCCATGAGCCCTTGAAAAATCCCTGGGGCCACACAAACTCCAAACTGTAATCTGTTAACTCTGAACGCCCCTTTATGTGTGACAATAGTCTGTGCTTCCGCTGATTGTGGGGTTACTGGCAGCTGTTGGTAAGCTTGTGCCAGGTCAATTTTGGCGAACACCTTGCCCCCAGCCAGTTTAGCCAACAGATGTGATACGACTGGAATGGGGTATGAGTTTCCCCTGAGTGCCTTATTGATAGTACATTTGTAATCTGCACATATCCTGACTTCCCCATTTGCTTTAAGGGGTGTGACGATTGGAGTCTCCCACTTAGCAGAGTCCACGGGTGAGAGAACTCCCTGCTTGACCAATTTATCCAGCTCTGCCTCGATCTTGGGTTGCAGTGCAAATGGCACTCGCCTTGGTTTGAGTCGGATTGGAGCCACCCCGGGATCCAACTCGAAGTCAACTGGGGGCCCTTTATAACAACCCAGTTTTCCATTAAAGAGACCAGCAAATTCCTTGCATAATACCTCACTCATCTCAGGGCAGGTTTGGATTGAATTAAGCCCTGAGATACTCAGTCCCAGGGCAGGGAACCAGTCAGTGCCCAGGAGACTGGGGCGACTGCCCTTCGCAATCACCAGTTTGAGTACAGCCTGTTTGTCCCGGAACTGTACTCTCACGGCACACATTCCCATAACATGGATGCGGCCTGCTGAGTACGACTGCAAGGTTGCCGGAAAGGGCTCCAGAGGGGGCAACTTACCCCTGGGGAAGAATGTCTTCGCGGTCTGGTCCGACACGATGGTGAATGCGGATCCGGAGTCCACCTCCATGTCGCACTGCTGACCCTCAATCTTCACCTTGACGTGTGCCTTGCCTTGCGCTGGAAACTGCACGGCCCTCCCGTTGATCTCCGTTACGTAGTGGCAGTCCTTTAGAAAACGAGTTGCTGTGGGCGGTCTGCGATGCTCCAGTCTAGGTGCTCCTGTCGCTCCCGACGCCGCCGATCTACAGACCCTGGCGATGTGACCCGTCTTTCCGCACGTCCGGCAGATAGCATCCCTGAAACGACAACTCTTCCTTTCATGGTTTCCGCCACAACCTGGGCAACTGCCTCGGCGATCTTTGTGCACTGTGCAGGCCTGACGCACCGACTCGATCCCACGGACTGGGCTCTGGCTCGGAGTAGCCTCTAGCTCATCCATGGCATGCGCAACTTCTATCTGTGGCTTAGTGGCCTTGCGACTGGCATCAAGCTCCTCTCTTTCATAATTCTCCGTGGCGGTGGCCTCTTTCAAGGCTGAAGCAAGGGTAACCTCTTCTTTAGCCACGATGCGTCTTCTGGCTTTCTTGCTGCTCAGACCACCAATAAACCGATCCAGGAGAGTCTCTTCCAGATTTTGGAAGCCGCAGTGCTGAGCGAGCTTCCGGAGTTCAGCCAGAAATGTGGATACAGACTCCCCAGCATGCTGCTGCCTCTTATGGAACTCCATCCGCCGGGCCATCTTGGTCTCAGTAGGCGCCAAGTGGCTTGTTAGGCAGGCAAGAATATCTTTGAGAGATGTCTCACTCAGCTTCGCTGGAGCAAGTAATGCCTTGGCCAGCTTGAAGGTCTCGGGCCCACAGTAGCTCAGGAATGTGGCCCTTCTTTTGCTGGCATCGGTGATCCCTTGAGCCACTGCAAAGAACTCGAAGCGTTCGACGTAGTCTTCCCAGGTGTGGGGCTCTGATGGCTGGAAGGGCTCCAATACCCTTGGACTCTCCATTGTCCTAGCGGGCAGGGTCGTCTTCTCAGCTGGCCAGTGAGTCTTGTTCTCAGCTGCAATCCGGACTCTGAGGCAGGGTTGTGTTTAACTGCTCCTCAGCATTCCGGATCCCACCTTCGTCGCCAGTTATTGTGACGTGGGGTTTGTGATTTCAGCTCTCTTGACAAAACATGCTGGAGACAGTTCTCTAGTAACAGCTCTTTATTAAAGTGAACAAGACTGAAGACTGAGGAGAGGAAAGCTACATTTATAGGGACAGGGGACTAGCTAGGAAGGGATACATTTTGGAGGGAACAATATCAAGCAATCACAGTGCTGCCTTTTGGAGGAAACCAATAAGACAGAGGATCCAAATACAGCAGCTTAAATGAACCAATAGTAGCTGTACCCTCTGGAACCAAAAGGCAGTTACTTTATCCTAATGCAAATACAGACAATAATAATACAGATATAAAATCCTTTGACTCAATACACAACAAGTAGGCTGCATAGATGCTGTGGGGCCACAGGAAAGGTCCAGAATGTGTTGGTGCATGTAGAATTCAGCTCTGAATGTTTAAAGGAAGTTTTTTGTAACCCTTCTGGCTCTGAAAGATGTGTGTGGATGATGCTCAGAAGCTAGAGAGCTTTCTAGGCCTGTGTGTTAAAAGTGCAGGTGACTCCCTATTCGTGTGGGGGGCTATGTTATGCACCCCATGCACAAAAGTGAAATGTGCCTAAGCGGGGAGCACCCTGGAGAGTCCTCATGGGTCATGAGGAGACCCTCCCCAGAGCCCGAAGATGACTGTAATCTGTCTCCATAGCTTAGCCAGTAATTGCTTCTAGATACCAGTTGCTGGAAACCATAGGGAGGGGAGAGGGCTGCTCTCGTGCCCAGGTCCTGCTTTCAGGTTTCCTACAGGCATCTAGCTGGCCACTGTGAGGACACAATGCTGGATAAGATAGGCCATTGGCCTGATCCAGCAGGCTTTTCTTATGTTCTTAAATTACATAGCAGTTAAGTGGATAGAGCATTTCATTCCCTTCCAGGAGGAGAGGTGATTGTTTCCTAAGCTTGAGTGGTGCTGGTTTTAAGAATGGGAGGGGGCTTACTGTGTCTTGTGAATAGGCTTAGAAGTACTCAAGGCCGTGCCTGTGAGTTTTGTCAGGGAGATTAGCATGCCAGAAATTTGAACCAGGGACCTGTTGTTGAACATGGTTACTCACATATTAAAGTGTGTTACTGATAAGCCTATGGGAAGGTATATCTTGATTACCTAGGAAACCAAAGCTGCTGCTGTTATAAGTTTTTGGGTCAGTTCTTTTTGGTGAAAGTAGTGGGACAAATGCCATTTTATTCATTGATAAATAAAACCTGCTATTTATGGGGTATGAAGTATAGTATGTGACATCTTCTTTAGAAGAATACAATACTAGCAAGATCTTAATCTGCCCCCCACCCCAAAATCTATGTTTTTAGTAACAAAAATGACCCACAACCCCAATCTTGGATGGATATGTATATAGGAACATAGCAACTGCATACCCTATGTTGCTCAGGAATTCTTAGAAACAACAATAAAAAACAATCCATGCCATGCTGAAATCAGTGGTTAAAATCAGTGCAGTTTTGAAAGGCTCCACCTATCATCTTGATTCAAAATGTTGCCCAGTCTATTCAAGCATAAACCTGCTGCTTGATCTCAGGTGCCAAATTTAATTGTGATACCTTAAGACGGTTCAGCAAGGTTTATCTTGCCTGGGCTGGATCAGTCCTGTGGAGATACCTCCGTGGGTCGCATGTCGCTCGTTCGTGAATGAGTGCGGCCACAATTTTCTGCGTCTGTGCGTGCACAGACGCAATTTTTGGTGTCTGCGCAGATGTGATTTTCGACGTCTGTGCGTGCGCAGACGCAATTTTCAGCACTGCGGAAGCAAGTCCCTGCGCTGCGTTGCACCGGTTTAGCACAGCGCACGAGCAGGCAGCTCAGTTTGGGGGGCAGCTCATGGGCTGGTCAGACGACCTCTGCAGGCCACTTCCAGCCCATGGGCCTTAGGTTGCTGACCCCTGCCTTAAGAGGTGTCCAAATGCAAAACAAATGGACAATTTTCCATAATGTAAAGTAGATACATGAATGTTAGCATTAGGATTATGAGGCAGGTATGATGAGATAAGTAGCACCATTTTGTCTCTGGACTGTCTCTTCTCACAGTGAATGCCCTTCCTCCTTTCTTCCCTGCTTGGTAACATGGACTCTTCCTATTGGCTCTCTTGCAGAGACTTGCCTCAGTATGGGCAGAAGCAGTGGCAATCGTATTTTGGGCGGACCTTTGATGTTTACACCAAGCTCTGGAAGTTCCAGCAGCAGCACCGGTAAGAGCCAACTCTGCATCGAGATGGCTACCTACCTCTTTCAGGAACATGTGGGCCAGAGTGGTGTGTGTGATGGTGCCAGTTGGCTAGGTTGCCCAGGCCACCCTCCTTTCCTGGGCAAGAGAGCCTTAACCAACCCTCAGAAAAGTGGAGTATTACTCAATGGTGAAAATACAATTTATAGTGCAAGTTAACTGTTTTGCAGTCATGGGATCATAGAATTGTAGAGTTGGTCATCTAGTCCAACTCCCTGCAATGCAGGAATCTCAACTAAAGTATCTGTGACAGATGGCCATCTAGCCTCTGCTTTATAACCTCCAAGGAAGGAGAGTCCATCCCCTCCTGAGGGAGTCTGTTCCACTGTAAAACAGCTCTTACTGTCAGAAAGTTCTTGCTGATATTTAACCAGAATCTCCTTTATTGTAATTTGAATCCATTGGTTTAGGTCCTACAGTCCAGAGCAGGAAAAAGCTTGCTCCATCTTCCATGTGACAGCCATTTTTAGCTATTGAAGATGTCTATCCTATCTCCTCTCAGTCTCCTCTTAGGCAGGCTAAATATACCCAGCTCCCTCAACTGTTCCTTATAAGGCTTTGTTTCCAGACCTTACCTTTGATCATCTTGGTTGCCCTCCTCTGAACGTGTTCCAGCTTGTCAATGACCTTCTTAAATTGCAGTTCCCAGAATTGGACACAGTACTCCAGGTGTGGCTTGACCAAGGTAGAATAGAGCAGAAGTATGACTTCCCTTGTCGTTCATCTTCTCTCACAGAGTAGGTAGTTACTTGCTGGAGGCTAGGAATCTGTATGAAACACTTTCAGCACCTCTGCCAAACTACAATTCCCAGAAATGTCTGTGGGGAGGAGGGGATACTATGCCAGTTAAATTGGTGGAAGCATGTAGTATAAAATGCCCCTTGAGGTGGTGTGTGTGTGTGTGTGTGTGTGTGTGTGTATGAGAGGGGGGCAGGGAGAAATGTGGTTATCAGCAAATGAGCTTAATACTGCCTTCTGAGAGTTTGAGGATCTCTCATGGAATTAATGCAACATTTCTTGACTGGTTCCAGAATTATTATTGACAATCTTGGGGGGAAATGAGTACACTATTCATGAGAGAATGGATAAATAAAATCGGGGGCATAGTATGTATGGTAAAGCTCGCACTTATAATCAGAACCAGAGAGGGAAGACAGCAAGATAATGGAGAAAGGAGTCTCATTATAATGTACTGGAGCAATAATTGTGTTGCTTGGAACCTTGTAATATTGATCTGCTGTACTTGATTTTGGTACATAAGTATATCCTACTATGTTCAGTTCTAGATATTTCTTTTATTTTGGGCACTCGGTATTATATTTTGTTATTTTTAATTAGTATATATGTATGTGTATAAACATATATAACGTGACACTATCCCTTTCTTCTCCGCAAAAATAAAGGCAAGTTCTGGACAATCGGTACGGATTAAAGCGCTGGCAAATTGGCGAAATCGCTTCCAAGATTGGGCAGCTTTACTACCACTACTAGTAAGTGACAGCCCTTCCTGGATGCAGTGTGTGTGTGTGTGTCTGTGTGTGTGTGTCTGTGTGTCTGTGTGTGTGTGTCTGTATCTGTGTCTGTCTCTCTGTAGTGAAAGTCTTGCTGGCCTTAGCAATTAAGAGTGGCAAAAAGTTCAGTGGAATGTCAGAAGTGCCAGGAGGACTGCCGTGAGATGGGCAGCCCTCTCAGCCAAGGGCAGGAGGGGTACATGTTCATCTAGCAGAGCACTGAGCCCTTTGTGTTTCTTCCCACACAGCCTTCGCACGTCTGAAACCAGCTACCTGAATGAAGCCTTTTCCTTCTACTCTGCTATCCGCCAGAGGTCTTACTACTCCCAAGTCAACAAAGAAGACAGGTCAGGCCATGCCTCAGTCTTGTGAGTTTTTTGCAATTTAAAAGCGAGAAGTGTTGGATTTTCAAACTTGTGTGACTTGGCAGCTGGTGGGCAGCCACTTTCAGTTCAGTTGGCATCCCTTGGCTACCTGTGTGTCTCCTTTTTTTTTAAACATAATTTTTATTGATTTTACAAATTACAAAGAATGGTACATACATGAACACCTTTTCCACCTTCTTCCCATCCCCCTCCATGGGTCCTCCCCTGCCACAGAAGTATCCCACGCAGGTGAACAGTCAGAAGTGGTCCATTTTATGATTGGATTTCTGTCCTCCTCCCCCTCCCCTGCCCCCGAAGCCCCCCCCTGCCACCAGGGAGCTCCAGTGAACCAGGGCAGTACGCAGGAGTTCATCCATCCAACCATCTATTGTCATACCAAAAAAAAGAAAATACAAAAAGAGAAAAAGAGAAAAAAGAGAAGGAAAAAAAAGACAAAAAGGAAAAAAGACAAAAACAGAAAAAAAAAATCATCATAATTGTTAAATTCATAATTGTTAAACCATATTTTGTGGGCTTCCCCACCCTCCCCCCTTCCCCGGTTTTCCTCCCTTATTTATCATCTTCAACAGTTTCATAGTTCATATTTTATAACATACACCTTTATATCTTATACCACTTTTAAACTAACTATTATCATTTTCGCCTAATGTCCAATCACTGAAAAATCAAACTCCCATTTTTTCTTCCCGTGCCTAATTTTTACCCCCTCTATAGGCCTCCATATTTTCACCTTTTTCCAGAATCAATTCACTCTTTAAACCTATAACTATTGCCAAACTAACCTTACATCCCCCGAGTACCGGCTCCACCCCACCAATCCAGCAAGTTCCATAGTCAGCAGTCCAGTTATAATCCTATTAATCCATCCTTACAATCACAACTTCACTTTCCCTTCACCCCACCCCCTGTACCTGTGTGTCTCCTGCCTTGGGGGTGTGGGTGTTGGCAGGAGCAGGGATGGGGGAACCTGTGGCCCTACGGATGTCATTAGAATGTAATGCCCATCAAGCCCCAGGTGGGGTCTGGGGTGAAGGAGTTGCAGTTCAGCAGAATTTGAAGGACTACAAGTTCCCTATCCCTGATGAGTCATAGGCAGCTGTTGAATGAGGGCCCAGGAGTAAGAGCCAAGTGAGTCAATCAGGGAAGAAGCCAAGACTTTACGTGAGCCAGATCCAGGAGAAAGCTATTATCCAAAACTGTACCACATGGGTACCTGTGGCTCTCCAGTTGTTCTTAGACTCCAGATTATTATTTTTATTTCAAAGTTTGTATCCTGCTTTTCAACCATCTAGGTCTCAAAGCGGCTTACAACAATAAGCTATACCATTTACATAATTTAAGAACTAAATTAAACCACCGAAAGTTAAAACCTAAAGATTCTAAAAAGAAAAAGGAATGTAATGCAAAACATTCGAGAAGCATTCAGGGTGCAGTGGCCTTCTGAAACATAATGGTCTTTACCAGGTGTCTGAAACTTAGTAGGGACAGTGCCTGTCTAACTTCTTATTGGGAGTTCCATAGAGTTGGGCCCACAACATTAAGGGTGCAGATCCTTTTTGGCATTGAATTGTGGTTCTGGTTTCTCATCACTGCTCATTCAGGAATCTTTTATAAGCCCTTCCTGTTGAAGAGAGCAAGTTACCACCCTGGTTGGTGGAGCCACTTGGGTATTTAGGAGCCCATCACTGCCCAAGGTACTGCTTCCATCTGTAACACATTCCCCTTTCCAGCAGATGTAATATTCCAGCCTGTGAATGAACAGGGTTTCCAAGGTGTTCTTCAGAAATGTGATTTATCTCTGCTCAATGTTCCAAAGCAATGGCTCCTCTAACACTTTGGCCAGCAAGTAGATAAAGAGAAAGAAAAGACACAAATACATGGAATAATGAGTAAGGCAACTCTGTACTTGGGAAAAGAACTTAGGTGAAAGCAAGAACCCAAAGCCAAGTGCCACAGCAGATATCTGTTGGATGATATGAGTGTCAAGCTGGGTTTACAAGCCCATTTTTCCAGAGTCGTTAACTAACTACAGTATAGATAGGGTGAACCTACAGAATCAGCAACTTGCTGCAATCAGCCCTTTGGAACTGTTTTCCCCATTATGGCTGCTTACTTTTAAGGAAAGAGCTGGTGCTGTGATGTTCTTTTTATTTTGTTGATCTCTCTCTCTCTCTCTCTCTCTCTCTCTCTGTGTGTGTGTGTGTGTGTGTTCCAAAATAATATATATATATTCTACTAATGCTTACTTGTTTTTTGATGATTGCTTTTTAATATGTTCTTAGCTGTTTCTAACAACAACAACAACAACAACAACAACACCCCTGGTGGGCTTTACTGCAGGGGAAGCAGAATACAAAAATGTAGGTTCCTGACAGGTGCCCCAGTGGCTACTGCAGAGAGGGTGAAGGGCTTGGGATCTTTGACCTGGACCCCCTTCCCAGCCAAACATGCCTTAATGTGAGCTGCTTTAGAGAATAGTGTTTTGGAAACACATGTCTGATATCTTCAGCAGAGGTGTGAAACCAGTCCTGGGGTGCTCTTTGCTAGGGATCGTCTACATGAGACTCCTGGGTGCCAGGATGCCTGCCACTACCTTCTATGCCACCCTCTAAAGGTCTTAGGGAATATCCGTTCAAAAATCAACAATGCATGATGATAAACTGCGAGAAATGTCACAACAACACTGGGTACAAACTTGGGACTTCAAACATCTTGCAAGGTGCTGCCAAACAGAGCCCCAATTTTAGCAGGGGGTTCCCATGCAAACCCTTTCCTGGTTCAGGAAGGGGTTTTCATGGAATCCTGCTAAGCTTGAGCAGGATTTAACTTCTCGTCAGCTGAAGAGTAGGAGTTTGTTTGTTTGTTTGTTTGTTTGTTTTGTATACTGCCCTTCACCTGAGGATTGCTGAGTGGTTTATAGTATAAAAACACTGGTGGGAACAGGCATGCCACAGGCATTGCAGGATTTAACTCTACCTCCCATCATATGTTGTCACTAGTGATGCCAGCTGATGGGGTAGCTGGGCAGGCATGGTTTGGGGAATACAGCCTTGGGGGCCAAGATTGCCCCACAGACTGAAGCTTACCCAATCCTTTTCTTAAGGGATACAAGCTTTCTTCTTACCTGCTCTAAATCCAGCCATTTTGTTCCTTTCTGTCAGAAGTTAGATTTAGGAACAGATGAACCTGTGTTATTCCAAGCCAAACTATTTGTCAATCTCACTGGCCCATCTGCAGCCACCTGAGTCATTTGGCTGGAGGTGCCAGACATTGAATGTGGGACCTTCTGCATGCAAATCCTGTTCTCTAGAGCTATGATCCCTCCCATTGGCCAGATAGCTGTGCTGGCAGGTAGTAGAGAGGCACGTAGACCTCCAGAGTAAATTATCTCTTTTCCTCCAAGCACTCATCCTCTCAAGCTCCAATAATTCTACATGCGCTGAAAGTGAAATATTTTCTCCCTATACTACAGCTGTGATTAAAATCTAACATGGGCATCACTTGATATTCCTTCACAGGAGCCATGTCCCTCTTCATTTCTCTTCCATCTGCTAAATAATTTTCCCTTCTCCAATTTTCTTTCCTCTTTTTTTCTTCCGTTCCAGGCCTGAACTGGTAGTTAAGAAGCTGCGTTATTATGCACGATTCATTGTGGTTTGCCTTTTACTGAACAAAATGGATGTCGTCAAGGATCTTGTAAAGGTAAAACCAATAGTACCATTGTGATGTGTGTAGTTAAGACTTTTCACATGCTCCAAGGAGCTCGGAGCCTTGTATTAGCTTTGCAATGACCATGTGAGTGCATGTTAAGTTGAGGATGGCCAGAAAGCATTTGTGCCTGGCTTTTCCCCCACTGAAGCTCAGTGCTCTAATCACTATGCCACCTTGACTGTCCAATAGCAATTCCCAAATTCTGTGCAGTGAGAAATTAATGGAAGGGTCCTGGAATCTCAGGGTATCCATCCATGGAGGAGACTGTTTGTTGTGTTGCTGTATGAATCATTGCCCTATTCTTGCCTCCTTCCAGTCAGCCCCTGCCTTGGTGCAGATTGTACTTTGGGTATAAAGTGCAGTTGGATTGTTCAACCCATTCACGTACAGAGTAGCCTCAGAACTGCCCACTCTTGGGATTAGGTGGCTTTTCTGTGGTTTCTTCTTTTTCCAGTCAGGTTTTTGGCTGTTCTCTCCCTCTCAGTTTTTCCTCTTTCACAGGGTTGTTATGAAAGTTATGTGAATACAATAATGCATGTAGAAACATTGGAGAGTGGGGTAATGATTTTGGTATACTGTAAAGGCGTAAACCTCTCCAAGTGTACGAGTGAAACAGCAGTGCTTCCATTATTAATTTGAAGTGGTGGTGAAGTTTGTCCTGCTTGTATAAAAATAATAATATTGGGCACAGTGTTCTATGATGGGGTCTGGTCTGCAAGCTTCATTCAGGTGGCCCACAGCATGTCTGCAGGAGCAGCAGTTATGAATGGAGAGTGCAACTTACTGCTCTGTTGTTCTCAGAACTCAGCAGTTCACCTGGAAGCCAGGTGGTATGAACCTGAAGTGATGGAGGGGAGGAGGCACTTGAAAGGAGTGGAAAGCTGTGGATTTGATAGAAGGCTGGATTTAAGGAGTTCATTCTTGATTAAATTAAAAATCATCTAGCATAGTGCATTATTATTATGGTTATTGTTACATTTATATCCCACAGCTCCTCCAAGGAGTTCAAAGGGGTGTACATAGTTCTTGCTCTCTCAATTTTATCATCACAACTGCCCTGTAGGTTAGACTAAGAGACTATGACTAGTCCAAGGTCACCCAGTGAGCTTTGTGGTCAAGTGGGGCCTAGCACTCTGGTCTCCCAGGTCTTAGTCTAGTACTCTAACTGCTACACCACACTGGCTCTGCATTACAATAGCTACACAGTACTGTAATTAAGTGATCTGCCAACACCCATAGCACTTTCCAAGTAGTTGCAGGTGGGGGGAGTGGGAGTTTGGGAACCACTACTCTGAGAGAACAGTTGCACATTTGAGAATATGATAGCTCAGAGCCAAGATGCATAAAATGGTGGACGAAGATGGATCAGAGAAGATCAGACCAAAGAATACACAGAGCCTTTGGAAACAATACTGATCAAGATCTTCCTGAATATGAGAGTAGAATGGTAAAGTGAGAGGCAGCAGATAATGAAATGGAGAGGACCTTCACACAGGTGACTGGAGGAGTGGAACAGACAAATGATTAAGTAGTGATCCTGGAGGAGGGGGATGAAAGCAATGACAGACATTAAGAAGCATCTTGAGATGGCAGAGATAGAGCTGTGTACAAGTTGTAGTGAATTCAGAGGAAAAAGCTACCAAGCCTGTGCAAATTCTCTTGGTGAGGAAATGGAAGGAACCTTTTTCCAAATTAGGATGGGAAATCATGGCCAACAGGAAATGGGATTGGAAGATATGCAACTGGGTACAAATTAATGAATATACAACAAGTAGATAACTATGGATTATTATCCTTATAATAGATGTTGGGTTTTTATTTTTGTTTTTGAGATAAGGTCAACATACCGGATTGGAGGAAGACTATTCTAGGCATGTAGTGATGGTAACAACTGGGGAGCCCCTTTTGGACTTTTTTGTGGAAATGAGAATGAACTTGGGGTGTAGGGTTGCCAGACTCAATAGTGGACAGGACTTTTGTGCCTTTAATTGCCCTGCTCTCTTTTGAGTCTGGAAACCTTAAAGAGAAACCAGCAGACCCTTTGTTTAATTTCCAAGCAAAGAGTCTGCTGGTTTCTCTTTAAGGTTTCCAGACTCAAAAGAGAGCAGGGCAATTAAAGGCACAGATGTCATGTCCACTATTGAGTCTGGCAACCCTATTGGGGTGTCTGGGGTTGAAGATTGGGAAAAGATCATCTAGCTGAATGAGAAACAGCTGGATATTATCATGGAATACAGATAGATACTATCCTTTAGTGAACACTTTGAATATTCTGAATAATCTTTATTTAGTGAAGGGGCGCAGGTGGCGCTGTGGGTTAAACCACAGAGCCTAGGGCTTGCCGATCAGGTCGGCGGTTCGAATCCCCATGACGGGGTGAGCTCCCATTGCTTGGTCCCAGCTCCTGCCAACCTAGCAGTTTGAAAGCATGTCAAAGTGCAAGTAGATAAATAGGTACCGCTACAGCGGGAAGGTAAACGGCGTTTCCGTGTGCTGCTCTGGTTCGCCAGAAGCGGCTTTGTCATGCTTGCCACATGACCTGGAAGCTGTACGCCTGCTCCCTCAGCCAATAACGAGATGAGCGCTGCAACCCCAGAGTCAGTCACAACTGGACCTAATGGTCAGGGGTCCCTTTACCTTTACTATCCTTCAGTAAACACTTTGAATATTCTGAATAATCTTTATTTACATAATTGAGAGACAGAGAATCAGAAGTTCTCACCACTCTTTTTAGGTTTTATTATATTTTTCTTCATGTAGTTTTCCTTTTAGCCACTATGCTTTTGCTTTTTTTCCATTTTGTTCATTATGTCCTCTACTCTGGCTTAATGAGGTTGGAAGGTGATGGTTGGCAGGTGAAAGACCGTGCATGAGAGGCAGGGAAGGGAAGATCTCCCAGGTGAGATAGGAAGGTCAACGCCTTTCTAGGGGTGACAAGGGTTAAGGATCTACTTTTGGGAGAGGACTTTTTCCGTCATCCACCCGCCCCACTTTATCTTTTTCTTTTCTTTCTCTTTTGTTTTTGTTTTTACTTTTATTTAGATTAGTTTGATTACTTTGTTTTTTATTATACTGTATTGCATGTTGAAAAATTTCGATGATGATGATGTAGCACAGCTTACTAGGAAGTGGAAATGTGCCATCCAGCATGGATGTGGCCATGCACCATGGATCCTCGCTTCCTCACCTCTAGTTTACTGCTGTTACTGCTTCCCTGAACACTCTAAACAAATTCTTTTGAGCATTGCCACATGTTTGCTTACTTACTGCACATGCCGCCTACTCACAAAATCTAATCAAGTTAGCCCCCCTGCCCAAAGCAGCACTAAATCATCTCATTTGTTGCTCTCTGTACTTTCTAGGAATTGTCTGATGAGATTGAAGACTACACCCACCGCTTCAACACGGAAGACCAAGTGGAGTGGAATCTGGTTCTCCAAGAGGTGGCTGCATTTGTTGAGGTGAGGACTTAAAAGTGAATCTCTGCATTTTTCTTTCTTTCTGAAAGAGCTCAGTGTCTTCCCAGATCTTGACTCCTACCCTACATCTTCAGTGACAATCCTCAGGCAAAAAGGGCATTTAGCTCAGTATTCTATCTTCTACAGTAGCAAGGCAAATGCCCTAAGAAATTGGCAAGCAAAGGATGATAGAGTGTTCCCATTTGTTCCCAACATCTGGTAGTTAAAGGCTGCTGCGGATTATGTAAGCCCTTAATTCTTACAACCAATACCTCTTGTCTTCTCTGTTAATGGGTATTTTTAGCAAGCCACCTGAGATAGTTACCATTATTGTAGTTTGCTATTCTAGGAAGCAGAGTTTTTGTTAAAAAAGGCAAACCACACACCCATGCTTCTAGTTCTCATTGTTTTAGTGAGAAGCTTTTAAACGCTGAAAGAAATGGGAGGGCATCGTATTTCCTCTGTGCCTTCAAGTCATCTTCTACTACTCATTCCCCTTCCTAGTAACTCACCTTCTGCTTCTGTATTGTCTTTTGCCTTTCCCAGATAGGAACAATTGCTTTCATATGCTTTCATAGTGTTAGAAAAAGTAAATTGAGCAACATTATACAAGGGAAGCAACATCACTCAGTGGTAGAACATCTGCTTTGCATGCAATACACCCCAGATTCAATCCCCAATATGGCATTTCCAGGGATGTCCCCTGTCTGAGACCATAAGGAGTCATGACCAAAGAGTGTTGGCAATACTGAGCTTGATGAGCCAATGGTCTGACTTGGTATAAGGTGGCTTTCAGTGTTCCTAAGATAATATAAATTTTGCCAGCATATATGCATGTATGAGTCCAGATTATTCATGTCAGGGACCCTCATTCTCATGCCTGTCTCCCTTTCTTTCCAGGCAGACCCTGTGATGGTGTTGAATGATGACAACACCCTTGTGATCCTCTCCAACCGCCTCTCTGAAATGGGAGCCCCTCTGCTGGAGCAGGGGATGATCGTAGGGCAGCTGGCTCTCGCAGATGCGCTTATTATTGGCAACTGTAACAATCAGGTGGGATCCTGTACACATGCCTTTCGTCCCATGTCACAAGTGGGGTCATTTTATATCAAGTGATCCAACTCTTTTACCTCACGTCATCCAAATTCCTTCAGTAGCACCTTAAAGACCAACTAAGTTTTTATTTTGGTATGAGCTTTCGTGTGCATAAGAAGTGTGCATGCACACGAAAGCTCATACCAAAATAAAAACTTAGTTGGTCTTTAAGGTGCTACTGAATGAATTTTTTTATTTTACTTCGATCCAGACCAACACGGCTACCTACCTGTAACCAACTCACGTCATCCAGTTTTCTTAATACTTTGTGCACTTGTTCATAGAATCATAGAGTTGGAAGAGACCACAAGGGTCATCCAGTCCAACTCCCTGCCAAGCAGGAAGCACCATCAAAGCATTCCTGACATATGCCTGTCAAGCCTCTGCTTAAAGACCTCCAAAGAATGAGACTCCACCACACTCCTTGTGAGCAAATTCCACTGCCGAACAGCTCTTACTGTCAGGAAGTTCTTCCTAATGTTTAGGTGGAATCTTCTTTCTTGTAGCTTGAATCCATTGCTCCGTGTCCGCTTCTCTGGAGCAGCAGAAAACAACCTTTCTTGTTGAATGATCAAAACTAAGTTTTAAATCTAAAATTTTAGCTTTTTCTCTCATCCCGTTTTTGAGCTATGAGGGTTGGAAATTAAAAGAATATATGACAATTTTGGCTTTGTCTGACTACACAAAAACCTTAAAAGCTCAGTCCAGCATTGAGAAACTGAAAACACCAATCTCTTCAGAACTTCATGGGCTTTAATATGATAGGTCACAAGATGGACTTATTTTACATTTAAGTTACAGAATTTTAAATTTTAAGAAGTGATTAAAAAAATTAATGTGCATCACAACTGGCACACATTCACCAGATCTTGTGGAGAACATGCACATAAACTGTCTGTGCACAACTCCCTCTTCACAGACAGCTTATGTGCATGTTCTTCACAAGATCTGGTGAATGTGTGCCAGTACATGCGCGTGCATGCACACACACACACATGCACACTATAGGAGAATTATCAAACTGGAAAAGTTTGGCAACTCAGAATGCTTCTACTCTTGCCAGCTTGAACATCATGCTGAATCGTAGTTCAGTTTCCATAATCATGGCTCAGTGTTATGTCTGAACTGAACCAATCTTTGTCACCAGGAATAAACATGGTCTTCCAGGCTACACAGAGTGTAGAGCACAGGTGCATAAAGCAGCCCTTGACACCTCCTACCACCCACATTTCTTTTAAACAAACTGGGAGGAAAATCTATGCTCAAGACCCTGGAGAGAGCTGTTGCAGGTCAGAAACAGATTGTGCCGGGCTGAAAGAACCATTGATCAGGCTCTACATAGAGATGCTGATTAATTTATAACAGTCCCACATGTCAAAATCACAAACTGAGCTTTAAAAAGCCTGTTGCCATGTTGCAAGATGAACCATATGAACAGGCTTTAAAAAATAATGAGACAAAGGGTATAGCTATTTGACAAACATATTGGCTTTCTAATATAGCAGAGGTAACCAACAAGGCACTCTCCATATGTTGCTGGACCCCAACTCCCTCATCCCCAACCAGCACAGCCAGTGGTAAGGGTTGTAGTCCAATGACATCCAGAGGGGACCATGTTGGCTACCCCTGTGCTATAGCATAAAGTATCTATGGCTCCTCCAAAGAATTCTGGGAATAGAAGTTTAATGAGGGTGCTATGAAGTATACTGAAGATCCCTCACACACACACACACACACACACACACACACACACACACACCTATAATTTTTAGCATTATCCGTGAAGAGAGAGTGATTAATTAGCTGGTAATGATATAGGCCCCCAACAGTAATTTTAAGCATAATTTTTGAAAAGAGCTCTGGGCTTCCCCCTGCATTGCCTTTATGTCTGTGTTCTGCCAGTTTTCTAGACTTTTTAGAGGGTGAATGTTTTGCTCCTTTATATAGCTCTATGATTTGGCTTTTAAATATGTATATTCTGGTACTATTTTTAGTATTTCGCACTGCATTGTGCTTCTATTGTAATAATTGTAAAGTGGTATGCAGGGTTTCATTAAAAAAAAAAGCTGATACAGACACACACTTACTTGGTAGCTCAAAAGACTTTAATTTCCAGCACCAGTGGATGAAATTACACATAATGTGAGCTTTCAACAAGGGCTAGAAGTTCCAGACTTTTCATATATATATAATTTGACATTTCTTGATTACATCTTGATTACATATACAGCCAAGCCATTATTTTCAAGGCAGCCATTGTCACAAGCCTGAGCAATGTCAAATAATGCTTAATATTTTTTCTTTATGTGAGGACATATTTTATTCTTACTCCCCACCCCAATGACCTGGACCTCATTACTTTAAAAACTATATGTAACTGTGCTGATTCTATGTGCCTATTTTATGGTTTGGCTTTTTATGTTTTAATTTCCATCTGTTATGTAATTATTCTTGCCTATTTATATACATTTAAAAAAAAAATCTTTACCCACCAGAAATGGCTTTCATTATTCTAAAAACCTTTAATTTACAACTGTGTCTCTGGCAGGTGAAGTTCAGCGAGCTGACAATCGACATGTTCCGGATGCTGCAAGCTCTGGAGAGGGAACCTATGAACTTGGCATCACAAATGAGCAAGCCCGGGCTGCAGGCAAGTCCCCTCGTCTTTCCTCCCTGCACTCACCAGGCAAGGCAGTGGAAATTTATTTTAACTTCGGTTTGAGATCAGTCGGGATTCCATGTTGGGTTAATTGTATAGATCTGAGGGGCAGCTCATAACAGTGACGTGCTGTTTGTTTGTTTCTATCTTTCTTTCTTTTTTATACAGGAGACAACCGAAAAGCCAGCAAGAAGGGAAAACCCTCACAAGTACTTGCTGTACAAGCCAACCTTCAGTCAGCTGTACACCTTCTTGGCTGCATCGTTTAAGGTATGTGCCAAAGGAGGAGGTGCCTCTTTCTGGTGATAGAATATTCCAAATAGTGAAGGCTCGTCCAGTAGGATAAATGAGACACTGCCCCACCAACCTCAGTCTGCCATGAGTCAGCAGGCACTTTCCTGCCTTCTTACTTGCAACCACTCTTGGGGTGGGGAGCTGCCTGTCAGCTCCTTCATCAGTCTCAGTGTGGTCCCTTGTATAACTCAGCAGGGATGAGAATAGGAGCAAAACTAGAATTGGGAGGTTCTATCTATTTTTGTCTGGCACTATCTACTGTTGGCCTCCATGCCTTCTGCCCCACCAGCCACCACTGCTCCTAAAATACCATTTTGCCAAGTTAAAATGCAAGTGAGCAGGTGTATCTCCTGAGAAAAAAAGGTGTTTGTTGAGCACAATTCAAATCAATAACCTTTATTAGGCATGACAAATTCAGACGCTTCAGAACAAAATTATGAGTAAAACATTCACATTATAAACTTCATGAAATAAAATACATATTAATTGATTTAGTATTTTAGAGGTTGAGCACAATTGAAATGAATAGTGACAAATTTTAAAAATACTATCATTGCTATGAATTGAATTTTATTCATCTAGTTAAACTGTTTTATACACTTTTCCTTTGGAGAGCTCAAGGCAATAAGCAACAGCAATTTAATTTTCAGATTACCCTGCAGTGAATGCATAAGCAGCAGTGGAAGACAATTGAATACAGCAGCAATAAAAAATCATTCACAAAACCAAATACAGTTTCAAATGGGGGGGGGGGGGACCACCACTATCCCAATTAGCTAATGTAGCAGTTTCCAGCCCAAATGTATTTCTAAAGAGAGTGTTGTTGTTGTTTTTTTACCAGCCTATTGAAGGCTACTGCAAGAGGAGATGAGGCAGGTTTCCCTCAGTTGGACACAAATTTAGAATTAGAAAGAGAAGAGAGAAGGAGAGGCTGTTTTGCCTCTTCCAGAGATGGCTGGGTTGAAAGAGGAATCATTGTTCTTGTTTTAAATACAGTCATCCTGACTTGAACAGGTTGTTGTAATAATTTTTAAAAGACTGCCAAACCTATTTGAACAGAAGCAACAGCAAGACAAAAGAGGTTTCTTTGTGTGTTGCCTGGAGGTTGGCAATGATCTTTTAAATAAAAAAGTTGAAAGTGGCATTTGAGTGAGATGCGTCACTTCCGTGTTGCTCTGCCTCCTCCCAAGCATTCATTCATTCATTCATTTAGCAGTATATGCTGCTTGGTTGTAACAAAACCTCTGTTTACAGGAACCATTAAAAAGATCAATAGGAAACCCAACTGTTTTGTGTTGATCATTTTAACGGAAAAACATCAAGACTTACTGTCCCTGGGGTTTGCCAACACCACTCCAGAGCCCTTCCTGGACAGCACGGATGGGGTGCTGCTGTGCAATGGGGTGGACAATAAACCATAGCATCCCCTGTCTGTTTCTCTGGCCCAGCACCAGGTGCAGATCTCCTAAGCCCATTCCAAGATCAATAGGTTTTAATAAATAAATAAATAAATAAATAAATAAATAAATAAATAAATAATTTATTATTTATACCCCACCCACCTGGCTGGGTTTCCCCAGCCACTCTGGGCGGCTTCCAACAGACATTAAAATACAATAATCTATTAAACATTAAAAGCTTCCCTAAACAACACCTAAATAGTAACACCTCCCCTTTCTCCTCCTCCTCCCAAGTCTAGCCTAGCTCTGTACCAAGTAACCAGATGGACACAGCTGAGTTAGGTCAGGCCCACCCAACTCGCCCATCCAAGTCTTGGTAATGCGTACCACATCTGCCCTTTTATCCACCACCAGTTTGTGGGTTAGCATGGTCTCATTGTGGACTGACCTGCCATTTAATAACAGCACCATTGGACCAGAGGGCTAAGAAGTAAGCCACCAGCAACTTCCAGATGAGTGAAACAGCGGACAAGAGCCTCTGCTGCAGTTGTGTGGAAACAGGAGAGGGGTCTCAATGGAGCTAGCAGTGAGAAGGACACTAGAACTTACAGATATCCAATGAAGCTGAATGTTGGAAGATTCAGGACAAATAAAAGGAAGTGTTTCTACACTATGTAGTTAATCTATGAAACTCACTCCTACTCCTTTTTTGGAGGTCTTTAAGAAATGCTTTGATGGTGTTTCCTGCTTGGCAGGGGGTTGGACTGGATGGCCCTTGTGGTCTCTTCCAACTCTATGATTCTAGGAGGCAACAATGGCCACCAACTTGAATGGCTTTGAAAGAGTATTAGAGTAGTTCATGGAGGATAAGACCATTGATGTCCACTAGCCACGAAGACTATGCTGTTTCTCAATGGTCAGAGGCAGTAAATGCTTCTGAATAAATGGTAAAGGACCCCTAGACAGTTAAGTCCAGTCAAAGGCGACTATGGGGTTGCAGCGCGCGACTATGGGGTTGCAGCGCTCATCTCGCTTTCAGGTCAAAGGAGCTGGCATTTGTCCACAGACAGCTTTCCGGGTCATGTGATGAGCATGACTAAATCACTTCTGGTGCAACGGAACACTGTGACGGAAACCAGAGCGCATGTAAACGCCGTTTGCCTTCCCGCCACAGCGGTACCTATTTATCTACTCGCACTGGTGTGCTTTCGAACTGCTAGGTTGGCAGGAGCGGGGACAGAGCAACAGGAGCTCACCTCATCACGGGGATTCAAACTGCCAACCTTCTGATCAGCAACCTTCTCAATACCAGTTGCTGGAAGCCACATGAGGGGCGAGTGCTTCTAGCAGCGCTCTTATTATCTTATTATGGATGGAATTCCTTCAATCCAGTGCAAGTCCTACTGCTACGTTTATTAAAAATTTTTTTTAACATATTAATATTGGGTTATCCTTGATACAGACAGCTTAAAATAAATGATATGTTTCTGTATTGTGCATTAATAAACAAAGGCCTACCTCCCCCTCTCCAATTTTCCCTCACCAACTCCCCTTCCCCCCCATCCCTTTCTCCTGTCAAAATTTCAGGAGCTGCCTGCAAATAGTGTCCTGCTCATCTACCTGTCAGCCACTGGCGTGTTTCCTTCAGGTCGTTCGGATAGTGAAGGTACAAATAAAGGAATGCTCCCTGTCATGAGCAGGGCCTGAATTCTCTTTATGATCCACAATCTGATGGGGGAAGCCTCCAAATGCTTTTTCTCTTGGAAAATAAGCTGTGGGCTGGCATTGCCTTTGCTGGGTATGGCTGCCCAACAGGAAGTGGCGTTTGGATTTTCTTCTCATGTCTACCTTTTGCCACACCTTAAGATTTTTGAGGTGTTGGAAGCGTTAGCACCCGATTCAGGTGCTTTACTGGGCTGGAAGATCTTCTTTGTGTGGTGAAGAAGTGGGGTGTATGAACCTCTATGCCATGCACACTGTGTGATGCCCAGCAGATGTGTATCCCATACGTCTCCATTAGTTTCTCTCTCACCTTTTTTCTCCAAGGAGCTTAATGTGGTTTACATGGTTCTCCCTCTCATCATTTTATCCTCACAATAACCCTATGAGGTAGGTTAAGCTTAGAGGCAGCAACAGGCCCAAGTTCACCCAATAAGCTTCATGGCCAAGTGGGGATTTGAGCCCTGGCCTCCCACGTCCTAGTCTGACAAACACTCTAGTCACTACACCACACTGGTTCTCCTTTCACGCCCCAGGGAGGAAAGAGTGGACAACAAAGCCTTTTTTCCAGCCTGAGGGCCACATTCCCTTCTTTGAAGGCTCCAAGGGGCCACATGCCACTGGTGGGTGGAACAATGTGAATGTTTACCTTTGTGCAGTGGGCTAGTTTCTATGCACAAACAATACACACAAACACCCAGCCTCCATCCACGCAAGCAAGAGGCATTATCAGAGTTTAAGGGCACATTCCAGCCAGCCAAAACCATTCACAGTGTGAAGCAGATCCAGTGAGGGTTATGGCCTGGAGAGAGGGAGAAAATCTTAAGGGCCAGATAAAGAACACTGGAGGGTTGCTTTTGGCCCCACGGCCTGAGGTTCCCCACCTCTGCTCTCCAACCTGGTCTTAAAGTGTTACAAGGCTCCATATGGAGCATATCACAGTACTGGGGAGTGCCTGATCTTCACTACATGAAGATGATAACCAGCCTTGTAAGTGTTTGGTAAATGGTGCCTACTGAATGCTTCTGGGACTCATTGTCCCTTTTATTTAAAAAACAAAACAAAGCAGTATGAACACAAAGCCGTGTTGATAGTATTCAAGTGCAGCCAAAGGATGACTGCTTGGGGGGGGGCATGCTGTAGAGATGGTGGATATTTCCTCACAATTCAAGCCCTTGTCATGACTTTGGTAATTTCCCTCCACCCCACCTCCACCCCACCTATCCGACCTGGAAGAATATTGGGATGCAGCTGCCATCTGTGCTTTGTTTGTTGTTTTGTTTTTTAAGACAACTCCCTCCCCCCCTCAAAAATACAATCATGAAGATGATCCATTCCAAAAATTGGCTGAAGTTGAATGAATGGATCATACAAAGTGAAAGAATTTGATTCTCATGGTACCATGTTTGCATTCAACAACAACAAAAATTCCTCCTAGTAGATGTCGTATTAAATCTGCTCCATTCACTTAAAAGACTTGCATTCCTTTATAAAATGCATGCTTGTTTCATCTTTCCTTGCATGATTCATAAACCTTTCCAGATACTTATATTTTTTTAAAAAAAACCCCACAAAAACACCTGTAACAAAAAGTTTACAGGGTTTTTTTTGCTGTGTACTTTGGTGCCAAATCTTTGTCCTCTCGCTTGAATGTGGTTTTTGTGGGTGGGTGGGTCTTGTGCCTGCTGCATGAGCTTTTGTTGTTCCCAAAATAAAGGTAAAGGAACCCCTGACCATTAGGTCCAGTCATGACTGACTCTGGGGTTGCGGCACTCATCTCGCGTTACTGTCCGAGGGAGCCGGCGTACAGCTTCCAGGTCATGTGGCCAGCATGACAAAGTCGCTTCTGGCAAACTAGAGCAGCACACGGAAATGCCGTTTACCTTCCCGCTGTAGTGGTACCTATTTATCTACTTGCACTTTGACGTGCTTTCGAACTGCTAGGTTGGCAGGAGCTGGGACCGAGCAACGGGAGCTCACCCCGTCATGGGGATTCGAACCGCTGACCTTCTGATCAGCAAGCCCTAGGCTCTGTGATTTAACCCACAGCGCCACCCGCATCCCTACATACAGTAGGACAAATGTCCCAACATACAGTAGGACAAATGTCCATCTCCACCCTTTGTACAACTTTCTAGATTTTCTGTTAATGCTTCTGGCTCAAAGTGGGAGGTGAGCCTTGGGGACCATCTGTGCAAAATGTCAACCTCCTCCATTCAGCCACAGAGATGACATTAATGCAGCTGGGACTCTAGGAGGGAAAGAGAGCTGGCTGACTAAGTCATTGACATGATGGGTAAGCAGAAGAGGTAAAAATTAATTAGGGGTAATTTTAGGAAGGGATAAATTGATAGTTAGTAAGAATTGGTTTGTCTTCTGTAACTGAACAGAGTTTGAGGAATGGGCCCTGCCTTTTGAGGCACAACAAAGCAGATAATCTTAGAGTACTTGAACCATGGAAGGATGGAGTATCAGACAAAGAGAAAGGGAGGATAGGCCTAAGAAAAAGAGAAGGAGGATAGGCTCTGCCTCACCCATGAAACTGCCCCATAATCTTCTGAGCTCAGTAAGGCAAAGTTGCAATGGCAACATTCCTGATATTTGCTTTTCCGCAACAACAAATTATTATTTTTTAATCAATGTTTCCTTTCGTTAGCTGCTTTGGCCTTTCCTCGGGAAGGTAAAACTGGTTATTAATCAGCAAGTGAAATTTGGGTAGTAAATGAAGAACCAGGATTGTTGTCTCAGCCCTTCCAATTATACCCATGTACAAAAGTCAGCCGAAGATTATCCCTGTCAATCCATGTGGCCAACATAGACCAATGTGGTATTGCTGAATTCAGCCTTGTAATGATAATTTTAAAAATATTGGACTTGCACATAGCTACCTGCAGTCCACATGATTGGCTTTCCAAGCTGAACGTACTGGGAAGAGCAAACAGTATCTCTTGTTCCCTAGAATGTTACAGCTTCATGAGCATGGAAAGCAGCATTTGAGGGAGGGGCCATCTGCAATGTATGTTTAAAGCAGTACCATGCCACTTTAAACACTCATGTCTTCCCCCCAAGCATCCTGGGAGCTGCAATTTATTAAAGGTGGTGAGACTTGTTAGGAGACCCCCACTATTCTTTGCACAGAGCTGCCATTCCCAAAGTACCCCATGTAGAGGGAACTGTTAAACCACTCTGGGAATGGTAGCTTTGTGAGGGCAATAGGGGGTCTCCTAACAAGTCTCACCACCTTAACAAACGGAAGTTCCCAGAATCCTTTGGGGGAGCCCTGAGTGTTTAAATGTATAGTGCAGATGGAGCCTGATTCTAAAGACTACATTTAACACTTGTCAATGTTGCTATGTGCAATAAGTAACTGGGTCTCCAGGAGGAGGAGTAAAATCTTAGGGTCAAACTAGGCAAATTATACTGTCTCCATTGGGAAGAGATGGTTAAGCGCAAAGACAATTTGGAAAATCCCATTGTCTTCTTGTGGAAAATGCTTGAATTCCCACTAGGCAGTTGTGAAGCTGGTAGTGAAGCATCTTGTGTAAGTGGCTGTTGCCCATAGTTGGGTCAAAAAACCAGATTTTCCCTTTTTAAAGCTTCCCACGGCATCCTCCCATCAGCATTCTCTCTCTCTCTCTCTCTCTCTCTGCTTGCTGGTGGCTGGTATCCACAGCAAATCTGGAAAGGTTCTTTCTGACCTGCTAACGTGGAAGGGTGGATTTCTAGTTCTTGGTTGTATTGATTTTGATTGTGGTGTGTGGGTTTAAACATGGCGTATATTGGTCCTTCCTGTGTATATGTGAAATAAACACGGTTTTAGTTAGAGAGGTCTCTAATGATATCGGCACAATCCTTTTGGCCCTACACAATCTAAAACAGGGATAGTAAGCTGGCAGCCCTCAATTCCAGCTCATGGAAGAAATCCCCCCCCCACAACCTATGGCAGCTGTACCAAATTCTAATCAAGTTCATAGTAAGTTATATTGGGATGAAGTGAATCTGTGTTGTGTTTTGAATTCATAGGCTAAAATGAATCAAAAGCTAAAGGACATCTTGTATTGTCAAGATGGGGGGCAGACATTGGCCAAGTGAACTTCCAAACCCATAATCCATTAGTTATCTGCAATCTCTCCCAGATTCTCTTTTTTTTCTCCCAAATGGGGGCTGCTGTTCATCTCCCGTGTTTGTTTCATTGCCAACACCTAGCTGTGTAGCTGCTGTTCATTCTGGCCTCCTGTTTGCATTTTCTGCAGGTCCCTATGATTTTGGGGGTGTCCTGACAAACAGCAACCGGGACATCATAAATGGGGATGGCATCCACAAGCGGAACCAGTCGTACAAAGAGATGCACTGGTGAGTACCATGTACCTGGAAGAGTAGGTGGCAGGAGCCCTCAGCCCTTGGAATTCAGTTATGGGACTTTTGCTGCCCCGTGGTTTCAGCATTTATACTGGCTTCTTCCAACTGGGATTTTGAGGCTGATGCTTCTCCCGCAGCTCATACACATTTCGTATAAAGCCTTAACCTCAAGGGCAGTGTTGGGGGGTATTTTTCAACCTGCATGCTACATTCGTTCAATAGCAACATTTTTGGGTGGCTGCATGTCGGTGGTGAGTGGGCCCAAAGACAGTAGGGGAAGCAGTGGAGGTGACATCTCCATGCCCTAGGCCTAGGCACACACCTACATCTCTCCATCCAGGCAAGCAAGAAGCATTATCCAGCAAGCTCTTATTATGTTCTTGTGACCATGACCTCAGGCCTCTCTGTTTAAACTGGTGGGTGGAGGGTCCTGTTTAGGTTTGCTTAGTTTCCTTTAAGCGCTTTTATAAATAAGTAAATGGAAGGTTGTGATGGAGGGTGGGGAGACCCCTGGAATGATGTTATGTTACTAAGGAAGCAACCATCTCTTCCCAGGTTCCAGGCATACTTTTGAACCGTTTCTGTTCTCTCTTTCAGTCTACACCCTGGTGATCTCTATCCTTTCACGAGGAAGCCTCTGTTTATCATAGTGGACTCCTCTAACAGCGTTGCCTACAAGGTAACACCTTTTCTCCATTATTATTTATTTATATGCCTCCTTTCCGTAGTTAAGGTGTGCTCTAGATGCCTTACAACCCCAGAAAATTCACATAATTTGCTCTGTTATATACAAAAATGCAACCAAATTTAAAACCTTATGTGATAAAAAATGAAAATGAAAACCTCTCAGTAAGTATACAGTAAAATTTAACAATTGTTACGTAGATCATAAGACCCGAGAATAAAAAGAAAGCAATATAATCCCAATAACAGCTAAAATAATGTATGTCAGAATTAAATATTGTCTCCAGCAATAACTCCTAAGCGACACCCCCCCCATGCCAATAGTTTCTAGACATACTGGACAGTAAGAATTACAGGCCTCACAGGTCAGATAGTCTCTGGCCTCTCCAGCACCAGCTACTTTTGCAGCTGGAATCAGGGTGCTGCCCCCCAAACCCAGCAAAGCAGGGATGAGGGTCTTGCAGGGCTCACAGATAAGATGGTTTTTAAAATGTTGGTGTTTTTACGTGTGCCATTTGTTGTACATAGAACATTCTTATAATGTGTATACACAACATTTACTGTATTCAAGGGAACAAATAAAAAAACTGAACAATTTTTTAAAAAACTTAATGCCTTGGTAGTTGTGAGTAACTGACTTTTATAAAACACTAAAATGTCCTTTATGAAAAAGTGAAATACCCAACACATTTGGGATTTGGTACTGAGCTTACTTCTGAGATTTAAAGCACAATTGCAACTGTGCATGTTCCTGGCCTTTTTAGAGTTCTCTAAGGTGGTGTGATGTGTTAACCCATGGATAAACTGCAGCCCCTTTGGACAGACATAGCAATGTTAATGTGCCAGCAGCTGTGCTGTGACTTGCTTCCTTCCTTGTTTTGACCATTTCAGTTTATTTTGCTGTTGCTAATTCTAGTTACCTTATTGCACATTATATATATATATATATATATATATATATATATATATATATATATATATATATATATATGAGAGTGTCTATATCACATGCCCTGGGTAGAGTAGCACAGAGCTCTGTGCTTAATCATCACTTTGACACTGGGAGGGAGAGAGGGGGGGTGACTATTACTCTGATTAGACCCAGCTGCTCTTTAATATGTTAACAAGCTTAGTAGGAATTAGTGTAATGAATTTTAGTGGAATTGACAGATTTGGAAGAGCACTTGCTGTCTTAACAGGTTGAGTCCCGGATAAAAACTAGAAGGATGCTTCCCTTCCTTTCCCCTGCCTAAATTTCTAATTTCCCCCAGCATCTCTTTTCCACCACGTGTTAGAAAACACTCATTTGACTGGAAAAACTGAGCAGTCATCCACCTCAAAAAAACATTTGCTTTGTCTCATTAGCTGTTGCATACAGAAAGTTAAATTTCATGTTGGGTTGTCCACATGACATCCCCTGGTGCACTGCATAGACTTCTGTTCCGTATTTAGGACATTTGTAATCCACTCTTCTGCCAAAAAGGCTCCCACCATGGCTTATCTACAAAAACACAAGGGGAAAGTGACAGTGAAGTGAAAGAGGTGGGTGGGAAATAAAACTCAGGCACCAATTCTTAATGTTGACATCCTTCTGTCTCTTGAGACAATGTAGGAGTTCACCTTTGAGGGTGAAGTCAAGCTGTTGGAAGGTTACAGTACCTGTTGTGGCTGTAGAGACTGGGACGGGAGAGACATGTTTTGTTGCATCTGGAGAAGATAAAGGCGTCCAGTTGTGCTGCTGGCTGCTGCAGATGTGCCATGGCTTTTTTAACAACCTCTGTGCTTCTCCCAGTGGTCATTCCTCCTCTGGTCACTGCTAAGGATACACAACTTGACTTTCTGCAGGCACTGCAGTCATCTGCAACTGATTCCCACTCCAAGGGGTTGATGTTGCCAGCCTTCATGTCTCATTTGCAGACATCTTTGAAATACAGATTTGGTCTGCCAATTGGCCTAGTGCCTGAAACCAGGTCCTCATAGAGCACATTCTTGGAGATCCTGCCATCTTCCATGCTGTGGACATAGCCAAACCAGCATAGATGTTGATGAGACAGGAGTGTGAACATGCTGGGAATGTGGATTTGGGAGAACATGTCTTTGTCTGAAACTTTGTCCTCCCATGTGATAACCAAAATCTATTCAATAGATGCATTCTACTTGGATGAATTTCACAAGCTAGTTTTCTGCTGCATCTAGTTTTAAACTTTTAACCATGTTTCTGATGACAAGGAATGCTGCAAAAATACCCTAGTCCAGGGGTGGCCACCTCCCAAGAGACTCTGATCTACAAACAGAGTTAAAAACTGGGAGTGATCTACCCCCTTTTGGGGGGTTCAGGTCAAAGCTGTTGAGTTATTTTAAGGAAGGGAAGCCCTGTTTTGGGGGGTTTAGGTCAAACTTGTTGAGCTTCTTTTAGGAGGGAGGGAGGCCCATTTTTGTTTAGGGCTTCATGTCATAGTTCAGCTTTTTTTTAGGGAGGAGGAAAATTTTGGGTGAGCTTTTTTTAGGGGTGCCAGTGATCTAGCAGTGATCTACCACAGACACCCAGTGATCTACTGGTAGATCACAATCTACCTGTTGGACGTGCCTGCTCTAGTCCAACAAAGAGTTATGATCACAAAATAATCTTTATCCATTCTACTGCGTTTCTGAATTACCAACTGATTTTTAAAAAAACAACCACAAGGTAGATATAGATGCTAATGGTGGCCAACCTAGTATGTTTTCTTGTAGTAAACTGTTGTTCATGCAACACTTGTGCTCAAAGGGGATGGCACAGTATTTCCTACAATGAGCCACCTTATTTACATATTTGCAATGTCACTTTTAATTTAGTGTGCAGAACCTCAAAACTGAGGTATTATTCCAATTATAAAAACCACTTGCATTTTGTATGCAATTTAAGAATACAAAGTTCTCTCTAAAGTGGCTCAAAATGGATTGTTCATGGCTGCCTACATCTAAAGATAAAAAGCCTAGAACAATTGGACAAATTAGGTGGTATTATTAACGGTGTTCAAACCATGACTTGATTTGTACATCTATTCACATCTTTTTGACTAGAGATGGTTCTTGCTTGCCGCCAGGGAGTAATCCAGGTTGCAAGCAGCACTGTGGTAGTTCTGAGTGACACAAACACAATTTAGTGCTGGTCGCCTGGTGACAGTCAAGCCTCTCTGGTGCCAGTGGCCTGACCCTGGATGTCTCCAGAACACCCCATGTTTAGCCTTGGCAGAGAAGAACATGTTTGTGATGCAGAGGCGTAGACAAATTGCTAGGGAATTTTACTTTTATACTGAACATACCACTCTTCCATTTGAAAAAAGGGGTTTGTATGGGGCTCCCAGTTCCCTCCTCTTCAAACAACTGATCAGGTTTAACTTTCCCTTAGCTTTCTATTGCTGTATGTGTTCTCAAGCCAAACTGCTGCTGATGATGATGATGATGATTATTATTATTATTATTATTATTATTATTATTTATACCCAGCCACTCTGGGCGGCTTCCAATAGACATTAAAATACAATAATCTATTAAACATTAAAAGCTTCCCTAAACAGGGCTGCCTTCAGATGTCTCCTAAAAATCTGGTAGTTGTTTATCTCTTTGACATCTGGTGAGAGGGCATTCCACAGGGTGGGTGCAACTACCGAGAAGGCCCTCTGCCTGGTTCCCTGTAGCTTGGCTTCTTGTAGTGAGGGAACTGCCAGAAGGCCGTCAGCACTGGACCTCAGTGTCTGGGCAGAACGATGGGGGTGGAGACGCTCCTTCAGGTATGCTGAGATCTCTCTCTTTCTCTTGCTCCTCTTCCAGAATTTCACAAACTTATTTGGACAACCACTGGTGTGCCTACTTTCACCAACAGCATATCCAAAAGCGTTGCAAGGTATGAAGGTGTTTTTCCTCTGTAACAGGAGTTGAGGTGTGGCATTCTGTTCCTGTATTTTACAACAACAACAAAAGTCAGTGGAAAGGGGGTATTAGCCATCTCCCGACCCCCATTTGATCCCCTGAACCACAGTGAGCATTTGTTTTTTGCAAGAACGGGGCATTTGTCGTCTGGAAGTTTACAATAAATATTTCACTAACATACTTGTTGAGCCTTGAAATTGGCTGCTTGTAAGCAAATGTGTCCTGGATGCTTGGTGGAACTCTGGTGCTTAGTCCTGTTGTTGCTGTTGCGTTGTTCATTCCACTGCTGGGTAAACGAAAAGCTGGCGCCTACGGTAGGGATTGATAAGAATGGCACCAGGCGTGAGTCTGGGGAGAGCATTCCGCAGATGGTACTACTGAAAAGTGTTGCCAGCTTTCTCACTTCTCTCAGGTGAGGCACATAGAAAAGGACCTCAAATGAAGACTGAAGGGACTGGGCTGGTTTGTATGAGGAGAGGCAGTCCCTGAATTATTGTGCTCCTGAGCCTTTTAGGGCTTTAAAGGTCAAGGTGCAATCGGGCTCTTTCTTTTGGGGGGGGATAGGACTATAGGCCAGAGGGTTGAGCACTTTCTTTGCATGCACAAAGTTCCAGATTCAATCCCTGGCATCTCTAGGTATGGCTGGGAGAGCTGCTGTCAGTCGATGTCTGCAGTACCAATCTAGATGGACCAGGGGTCTGTGTAAGGACCCCTCCGTGCTATACATTTACAGCAGTAGTATACCACTTCAAACAATCACCGTTTCCCCCAGAGAATCCTGGGAACTCTAGTTTGTTACAGGTGCTGACAGTTGCTAGGAGATTCCTATTCACGTCACAAATCTACAATTCCTAGAGTTATTGTTGTTATTTATTATATTTATTCATCACTTTTCTCAAAATAAATAAATAAAGTGAGTTCCCTAGGATGTCTTTTCGCTGCGCATGCGCAGAATGGGCGCTTCAACAACCGAAGACTTTGATTTACGAAGACGGCCGCGGAACGGATCGTCTTCATAAGTCGAGGTACCTCTGTATCTCTGTGAGGGGAATAAATCCAACAACTTTCAACACCCTAAGAAACTACAGTTCCCAGGATGCTTCGGGGGAAGCCATGATTGTTTGTAGTGGTATGATACTGATTTAAATTTATAGTGCAAACAGAGCACACAACAGCTCCTTTTCTACTTAGTCCGCTGTCCTTTTGGTTCAGGCAAATAAAATGTGGGGCAGGGGTGGTGGTGGTATTATCTCCTCTTCCTTTGCAGCGGTAACTGTGGTGGGCACTCTCTCTTAGGGTTTCTTCCTTGCCTGGACTAACATTAACGGAAGTCTTTTTGGAGTGCCTTGTAATCTAATTAGGGAGCGAAATATTTGATCGATTCGAAAGCTCTCTATTAACTTTCCAACCCATTTTTCCAGTCCCCATAACTGTAAGTGGTTCTCTGGTGTGTCGCTCTCTGAGAGAGCAGCCCCTTTACTGCTACTGGTTCCCAGCATGAAGTCCAGTCTGGTGACATAATTTGTGACACAGGAAGGTGGTGGTCAGCAGTGAATGCATGAAAGGAGCTGGAGACTTCACCCTTTGGCCTTATTGAGGTAAGTTCTATTATGTGCCAAGAGGTTTTGAGTAAAAATAAATATTGTTCCTGTGAAAATAACACTAAATGAGGCTGCGTACACATCATACGTTTTAAATAAAAAAAGAGAAACATTAAATCCCCCCCCAATAGAAACCTGGGAACTGTAGTTTGTTGTGGGTGCTTGAAATTGTAGCTCCTGGATTCTTTTTCCTTTTTTCCCCCCAGAGAAGGTTGTGCTCTAAATGTATAATATGTACATAGCCTCAGTCAAAGGAATGATGAAAATAATAGAACTTACCCTTTTTGAAGCAGAAAACACCGACCAACTGGTGAATGTCTCCAGCGGGAGAGGGGAGGAAGATTTGCATCTTGTTTAGTGTAATGTTCCTGCTGATCAGAACCTTAAATCTCTCCTTTTTCTCATTTTACTTAGTTGTACAAATTTGAAACAGAGCTAAGAGCTAGTCAAGTTTGAAGGATCAGCTTTCATTCTGGTGAATAATTGGGTTGGTGATTGCTGGCAAACAATTCTTCATATGTGTGTTTTGGGGATTGGGTTGGGGATAGTTTTTTTCAAGGTGTTGAAACCTTGGAAAATCCCATTGGGGCAATAGTGCCTCTTTGTATTGGATGATGCTTTGGAGAAACGTTTTGCATTGGGTAACAGATAATGAAATAATAATATAGCTATCAGTGGGTACATCATAATTAGGAAACACTCCTTGATTGTCACAGCCAGGGTGTCTGCAGTGCTCAGTAGGATAGAATAGAAATGGGGAACCTTTTTGCAGCCCAAGGCCCACATTCCCTTCTGAGAAATCTTCTAGGGGCCATATGCCAGTGGTGGGCAGGGCAACGAATGTAAACTTTACCTTTGTACAGCAGAACAGTTTCCTCACATGCTCACACAAGCCCCTTCTTTTTCCTCCATCCATACAAGCAAAAGGTGGTCTCAGAAATCAAGGGCATATTCCAGCAAGGCATGTTGAGGTGCGAAGCAGGGTCACTGAGGGGTGTGACCTAGGGAGATTTCCCTAAGCCAGATATATTTGGCTCCTGGGCCTAAGGTTCCACATCTTTGGATAGACAGATTTGTGCTGGTACCTTACAGGATGATAGTTCACATCATAGAATGGCTTTTGGTCCATCCCCCCCTCCATTTGTCAACGGTTCAAAGCCTGAACACCTTTCAGCAGTGTAAAATCTACCTTGTTTGGACTGGTCTTTTGGAGCTTAAGGTTAGTTCCCAATGCCATCCGTAAGGATGAAGCAGACTGTATGTCTAAATAATAATAAAAGGAAAATGTAAGTTTGTACGCAAACTGAAATAAATCTGAGGGTTGTAGCCAATCCTACTCAGATTAGGTAAATTGAAATTCATGAGCATTGTTGATTTAGGCATGTTCATTTCAGTGGGTCTGCTATGAGTACAACTTCTTTTGATACAACCTTGGGTTTACAGGGAACCTGTTAGACCCTGGACATAAATTTGCTGCTGCTCAGTGCTAAGCAAAGTTTATGAGACTTGGATAGGAGGGCATCTTTGATGCATTTATAATAGTGCCTCCCTATTTATGTGTCATGGTAAAGGGTTGTATGACTATTGACAGTGGGCAACCACCTCTCCTGCTTCGTATGCTAAGTGCATTTTGTGTTCGTTTCCTTCCAGATCAGTCTCAGCGAGGCAGCCTCTTCACCTTCTTCCTGAACAATCCTTTAATGGCATTCCTATTTGTCTCTGGATTATCAAGCATGCGCAAAGGATTGTGGGACAAGTGTCATGATTACCTTCGCAAAATCAACCGGGATATTGCACAATTGCTGACCCATTCTCGTTCCATAGGTATGTACTGTAGGTATGCTTAGACCAAGGGAACCATGCAGCTGAAAATGAACAAAGATGATGTGTTTGTTATTTTTACTATAAAGGTTGTATCACATCTTAGTCCTATTCAGAGTAGACAGATTGATGTTAATGAGCCTGACTAGCATTACATGCAACTGAGAGTCTCATTTCCACTCCAGAAATTTAAAAAAATAACTTTCTGAATTCAGCTTTTCTTTAAGAGCTGCCTTCTTACTTTCTGCAGATCAGGCCTTTCTCCAGTTTTTTGGAGATGAATTCCTTCGCTTACTTCTAACAAGATTCATCTTTTGCTCAGCTACCATGAGGATGCACAAAATCTTCCGGGTATTTATCTATTATTTATTTTATAAAAAATAATAATACTGCTTGAAAATCTCAAAGAAACAGTGAACTCTTCCCTTCTTGTTGTCGAAACAGCTCTTTGATAGATGCTGACTGTGGATTGTATCCAACCAAGCTCTACTTGGAGCAGACCCAGTGAAATCAAAGCAGCTGTCAAGTTTTTAGCAACATTAGGCCCAGTCCTGTAGGAATGCTCTCCCTAAGGAGACTCAGCAGGCACCTTCTATTTTAACCTTTCAAAATTTGCCATAAACCTTTCTATGCCACCAAGCATAGAGAATTAAGAAAACATCTATGATTGTTATGCTGATTATTATATTAAATTTTTACACAGCTTTTTTATATGTGTGTGTGTGTTTAAAAAAAAAAAGGTACAATTTAAAATCACATCATCAGCATAAATATATCTTGTTTGTCCCTCTTTTCCTCCCAAAGCAGCTCAGGGGTAGCAAACAACAAACAATAAAAACACCTTTAAAACAATTCCAGATACAAACTGGAAAATAATATCTACTTAAAAGGCTTCTTGGAAGAGTAAGGTATTCAGTAGAACTTGAAAAGAGGACCACTTAGATATTTTTCATGAAATTGCAATGATTACTTTGCTGGAAAATTGAAATTCTATTTTTTTCTCTCTCCTCCTCTTCCCCCCTTCCTATAGCAGGAAACTAGAAATTATCCAGAATCCTACCCCCAGTTGCCAAGGGACGAAACTGTGGAGAATCCACACCTTCAAAAGCATATTTTGGAGTTGGCTTCAATGCTGGATGTTCGAAATGTGTTCCTGGAAACCACGCTTGATGATTATTAAAATGGAAATACACATTCTGGCTTTCTTACTGCAATGGGGTGTTTCCCAGCCACAGATTTTTGAAATGGTGCAGTTTTCTAATGTGAAGATCCACAAAAGGAATTTACTTGATTTTTATTTTTAAACTTAATGATTATTTTTTTAAACAAATGGAATGGCTGTGGGCATGGCTGTTCCATTCTGTATGGGGTCAATTTTATAAACTAATCCCTTCTGCATCTTTTTAAAAAAATTAAAGACTTAAAGGAATCCCTTGGGTTTAAAATTTTGGTTTTTGGTGGTTGAAAACCAGCGACACATCATAAATGAGCCTAAGTATTTAGAAAAAAAATGCTATTGGTCACTTTTCGCCCTTGTATGTGGAAATTCTTTATTTTTGTACGATTTTTAAAAATTTGGAAGCAAAAACAAAACACAAACAAACCAAGAAGAAGACCTCTTCTGTCCCCAAAGATTCTGGATTTGAAATGTGAAATGTGGGATCACTCATTGCAAAGCAGCAATAGCAATAATAAAAAGTCTTTCAAAACAAGATATGTATGGCCAACTCAAGAAGGAGCATCACTTTTGAAGGGATCGCAGAAAATGTAGTGTTCCCTACTCCCATAAATCCCCTTATCCAGATGTTAAAAGCTATGTTGCATGTTGATAAGAATGCAGGACTTTTATCCCATCTGTGAAGGAATCGTCTCCTGACATATGAATCACATCAAGAGACTGGCCCCATCTCTTTATTGGACCACCCTCCGTGCCTCTTGCAGAGCCATGACGATCCTCCTGCCCTGGGAGGAAGGTCAGAACCAGTCAGTTTTTGGGTTCTGAAACCTCAGAAGGAGACAATCTGCCTTCCTCCCCCACACAATGAAGTATCATTCCTCAGCTTCTGCCCAGAGAGTTGTATCTAGGGATGGAAAATGCCAGCCTCTCTCTGCACATGAACACATGGCAAGGAACTGCTTCAAACTACCACTGCCACACTTGGACTGTGAATAAACCCTTAATCTGTTTGTGGTGTTCCCCAGATCCAAGAGAGCCACTTTTCTTATCCCCCACTCCTACCCAGTCTTTTGTGATTTGACAACACACGTTGATGCTGTGTAGTGGGGGAAAGATCACTGCCTTGCCTCTGTGGCTGAGCTGCTCAAAATAAAACCTTGTTTATAGTTGTGGGAAAGGCATGTCCCTCCCCTCACTGCCTGTGTAAAACATGAATCTTCCATGCCAGAGCTGTGTTTAGATGAGAAGGTGTGGAGGAACATACTGACTGTTCATTTGAGCCCTTAAGTATTTATTCTGTCTACAGCAGGTGGAGGGAACTTTTAGCCCACCAGGTGTTGCTGGATACAACTCCCATCAGCCTTGGCACGCATATGGCCTGTGGCCAAGGATGGTGGGGGTTGTAGTCCAGCAGCAAACTGGAGGGCCAATCTATAGAAATCTGAAGGCTCTTGCCAGAGGGTTTTTGCTGGGGTATCGGGGGGGGGGGGCGACCAATGCAAGGGAAGCTAAACTGCCTGAAGGTAGCTTGTCTGTTTTCAGCATAGGTTAGGAAGATATTAGCATATAATTATAATGGAACAGGAATGCTGCAGCAGAAGGAAAGGGTTGCTGGGGAAGGGTGCTGCTCTCAAATTGTCCTCAGCACCCAGCTTTTTAAGGCAAGTTGTGGCTCAAGAGGTCTACCCCCACTCCTATACAACCATCTTGCAAAAGACCTCACTTGGGTTTTTTGCCCACCAAGGAATATGTTCATCTTTGAGTGCAGCAACAGGCTTTGAAAGACTTCGAATGTAAAGAACACATTCCGTTTCATTTGAAAATGGATGAGAAGTCCTGGCAAAATTACACAGCGTAGGTTTGTGTGTTAAGTGTTTTCCAGATGGTCCTGGAATGGCTGCTGATAAAGACTCCTTTGGTGGTCATCTTGCAAATGGGGGAGTGTTGTGGGGAGCTGTTGGCCAGTACATTCAGGATTAACCCACCAAACACAGTGAGCACACATTTCAAGCTTTATTTTTTTAAGCGTATTGGGCGTTTTCTGTAATTCTGCAGTTGTGGGGTATCTTTGAGATGTCAAATAGGAAAAACAAGAGTTTTGTTGTTGCAGCTTGTGTTTCATGGAGGCCAAGGAGAAAACTATGGAGTAAGTGTTTCTTCTTTTTCTTCCTGAATCTGTTTTGTCCGCATAAAATATTGCTTGCTTCATATCTGTTCCAGCAGACTGCCATGTTTGCAGCTGCCCAAAGTATGATGCAATGGCCAATAAGATGGGCACAGTAGCAGAACTGAGATGCATTCCAGACTCTGAGAAGGCAATGCTTGGGAGGTGTAGCGAGAGGTGCCTTAGGTCGGGCAAAAAAGTGCAATGGGGCATAGGCAAGTAGATACAGAGTTTTTGCGGAGATGTTATTCTCTTCCCTGCTGCCCAGTGAGCTTGCTCTAAAATGCCTTCACTTTTGACAGGCAATTGGAAAGAACACTTTAAATGCCAAGTTGTTTCCATCAAGTTAGGTTTGGTAACTGGCACTGCTGCATTTTTTTTTAATCTGGAGTGCTCCCATTTTCCTGATCTTTTAAAAAGTAAAATAACAATAGTGTAGGTAAAAGGTGTTTGTTATATGTATTATATGCACAGTCTGCTGGCTTGTGGAGGGGTGCTTCTTGTAAATTTTCTCTCTCTCTGTGTGTGTATGATAGCTTGAGAACCATGTGAATACAGTTTGTTTGTTTTTTTAAAAAAAGTAAACATAGGTGCTGAGCAGAATTTGTTCTATTGCAATAGAGCATAATTAAGAGTGCCGTTGCTCAAGACGGTGGTTTCATGGGTCCATAATTCAGAAGCATAGTTTCAGCAATGTGAATTTCTTATTGGAGGGCTTCACTGTCCAAAAACAGATTAGGGAAGGGACTTGTGTAGGCCTTAAACTCGGGACAAGTATTTCGTCTAATTCTTACTGAGCTGTGACCTTGTAATGTTTGCAAACCAAATTCTAGGTTTGTGGTGATGGACACACACTGACGTCCCTGAAACATTCTGGTGCCAATACGTCTCCCTGTACCGCCGATGTACCTCTGAGTAGGCTTTAAATGGCAAATGGTTCTTAGGGGAAATTTACTAAGAATATGGAACACTTGTGTTCATTTTGGAAGCCATGGTTTCCATCAAGATTTTACCTTTTCAAGGTCCAAAGGTTTCTCTGGTCACCTGTGGTGATCATACGTCAGTTTCCACAGTTGGCTCTGACTTACCTTTGCTGCATGTTGCCTCATTTTAGCTGAAAAAGCTTGTGTCCACAAGCTTGGAAATGAGATTTCTGTTTTGGAGTTTGCATTTTGTATTCTGTTCAAATTTTGCTTTAACTATAGATCTAGGTTTAAACTGGATCCCAGCCATACATAGTCCAGCATAACAGATATGCAAAGTTCAAATAATTAAAGGACTATATTTTTAAAAGCAAATAAGGACAGATATTACAATTTTGTTTTAAGAATATCCAATCTACCACATTGATGTAATCTTATCTTGATATTTTCTGATGCAGTTTCTTTTCTGTAACAAGCCTGATGGTTTGCCTGCAAAGATCTGCAGGCTTGATATACTGTAGAATCAAACCAAAATAAGAGTTGAGGAAAGTATTTTCTGGCCCTGTTACATATAGGACAATCAAATGAATAGTAAGGGACAGCCTCCACTGTACCAGCTACACAAATACAGGATATTCCTATCATTATGGCCACAAGGATATGGCAGGGAATGTTTGCTGAAATTGAAGGCAGGCAACCATTCTCCTTTTCCATACCACATATTGCTCAAGATTTCCTCATGTGATACTATTTGGGCTGATCTCCACATCAAGCAAAGGGAACAATTCTGCTGAAGACATTATCCATTTTTTAAATTATGCTACTAGCTTTAAATTTAGAAAAATATGATTGAGAGATACTGAAAGACCTTACCAGATGAATTGGTCTTTGTATCCAGATCCTCCCCTTTCATATATTCTACAAAAGTACTATATTCTATTTGAACGGCTTCTTTTTTAAAAACAACCAACAACTTAGATTTAAGTGGATAAGTAAGTCTGGCATTGTAGTTTATGTTTCTAGCTGAAATTGGGTAAAGAAAAGTTGGCTTCTCAAATGCCTACATAAGGCACAGGTTGTAAACAGGAACATTTTGTCTTGAGTTTTGCTTGTACAATCGACTCTCAACTTATGTAGAGGTTATGTTGCGGGTATAGCACACAAAGCCAAAATCATGTATAGTCAAAAACAAACAAACACAACCACACACAATCCATTCCTCCTATACCTCCAAATGCCATCCCAAGGCCTCCTATTCTCTCCTAAGGCCTCTGAACACAGTCCCTGCCCCTCTGACCACTCTCAAGGTGAGTGCAATGGCAGGTGGGATTGCCAACATATTTTCCCCCAGACACCTGCCCCCTTTTATAATTTTTTTGTTTTTTCAGCCAAGTGCTTAAAACTCTGTGTGTGTAAGTTGTGAGTCAACTGTTTATTATGTTGGTGCAGTCAACTTTAAAATCCTGAAAGACAAATTGAGGCAGTGAAAATGCTTTGTTGGAGATGGGGAAGGTGTGGGAATCCAGTTGTTGTTGGGCTCCAACTTCCATCAGCCCCAGCCAACATGGCCAGTGATCATCTGAAGGGCCAGATGATCACAATCAATAGTTTCTGCTGATTTTCAATATGGGCCAATACACTACCGGTAGCTGTTTTTGAGCCAGCATTGTTGGGTTTAAGTTTCCAGCAACACCTTGTCTAGGAGTATGTTCTCAGTACATGGTACAGCTCTTTATGAATATAAAGTATAGAATCAGTATTACATGAACCACCAATATTTCCCCCTATGGTGTGTTTGTACATATCACAGAAACACACCACAGAGCAAAAAATGTAGGTAGTTCATATAATACTAAAGAAGCCCTGATACTGGAGAGGCGAAACAGTACTGTTGGCCAAAGCAGAGGTGTAAGCATGAAGAGTTTAGTAATAAGTCTTCCTTATCCTGCAGCCTAAGTCTTGGCACTTGATGATATCTCTCTGCCTCTCCTTGATGTCCTTGATGACATTGCTCTGCATCTGCAGAGCCCACCCTGCATAGCCGTAGCCAAAGGGGAGCAGTGAGGGGCAGCTGCCCCCCAATCAATACAAAAATACATAGCTGCCCCCCCTACAAAAATCCTGCTACACCCATGCCACCCTACTTTCAAATATGCAAACCTGACTAGCACCTGTTACATAGATTTTTTGCCTCCAGGGTGGTAGTAGCCTTTGGTCAAGTGAGCTTTTCCTTCAACATAGATAGATATTGTTGTAATACTTCACAGATTTGAACCCAGGAAAAGGGGAAGCTCTCCTGCCTTCTTGCTTTAGCGGTTCTGGTGGAAAGTGAGCAGTAGGTTTTAGAGTTTGTTAGGGCTTCAAGCACTTAACTGTATTGTTCTGAATATATTACAGCACTGCTATATGCTGGCATGGCAATAATAAATTAGCTCTGGTTGAGACCCTTAAAGCCATAACTTGCTTTTTGCAGTGTATTTTAGTAATGGTTCCCAAATAGAAAAACAGCTCTTTTGTGAGTGTGGAGAGAAATGATATTTTGATCTGAAATGGCTGCTTGGACACGTCTTGGACACCATAAAGGCAAAAGGAAAAGCTGAGAGTACAGTAGTTCTTGAATTTAGGTGGATCTCCAAAAATACAAATTGATGTTCATGTCCCCCTGTGAACTTGCTTTGAATCCAGGTTCTTGTCTTATGCTTAGTGGAAGGGAGAAAAATTAGGGATTGGAAAAGACTTCCTGCTCTGTTAGGGTTTGATTCCCTTTTTCATTTAATGAGTTTCACATATTATTATTATTTTAAAAAATGTAGGCACTTCCAAAGCATACTCTCTTCTCCATGTTGTTTCAAAGCCTGCTTTTTCCTCTTAGGTCTTTTCATCATATAATACTCAGTGGTCTAGCCACTGGAGGAATTTATTGGGACTGGTAAAAGAGTTACTGTCTCTTTAAGAACTCAGTTGCAGAAGGAATTCTAGGAAAGGGGTTTGCTTGTTTTGTTGCTTCTGCCGATTGTGACAGAAATGAAATCCCTTAAAGGGCCCCTAAAGAGCTGCCCAAACCATCTCTTGATGGTGTTATATAAGTCATTCTGGTCTGGAGAAAAACTTCTCCAGGGCCTGTTGGGCTCCTCACATAGTATAACAGAGGAAAAGAATCAGGCAAGTAAATGCTGGATATGCAAGCCCAGTACTTGCCAGTACATCCCCACTCCTCAGGACTTAAGGCAAAGTGGCCCTTTCTCCCCACAGACTTCCTCGTGACCCCGCTAGTCCAAAAACACAGTTCCCCTCCCACATGACTTCCCAGAAATAGCTGCCTTCGTGGTTGAATCTCTCTGGATTTGGGGCAGGGCTTGAGGATTGTCTCCTCATACTTTTCTCGGACAGGAGGAGCCTGGGGTGGGCTGTGTCTGGATCCACAGTGACATTTGCTGTCTGAAGATTTCTGAATTAACATCGTCTTCCTGAAGATTTTACATTCACTTCCTGCTTTAGCATCTTCTCTCTCCCCCCTTCTTCTCTAACCCCAGTTTATTACATTTGTACTAATAAAAGTATTGTTACTTTATTATTATTGCCAGTGTCCATCTAACCAAAAGTTTGCATTACTGGTGGGGGTGGGGGTGTAGGTGGGATGCTGAGGCCCACTGGCAGTCCCTTGACCGTTTGCAAAGCTACCGGTATTGCTGGTAGCAAAATCTCTACAACAAAGGATGAGGCTAAGTGCTCTGGACACCCAAACTGGACCAGTGACTTGTGACCACATCATGCAATCAACTTAGTTATTGCTGTTGGTGTTGCTGAATACTCTGGTGGTTCAGGAAACTTCAAGGTACAGCTCATTTAACTCTAATCAATTTTAAATCTACCACCTCAGACAGTTACCTTTCAGCCTTGCCTTGTGATCCTCTGGAATACAAATCTCTACACTTCCTGTGTTAAAGAGAATCCTGAACGAATGCTTTGAGAATAAGGCTGACTTTCATTCACTCTTTCTGCTCTGCTGTGCTAGCACCCAATGATATGTAAATGTAATGCACTAAGGTATCCGTTTAATCTTATTTGTTAGAATAGTTCTCGCATCTAAAGTGGGTCTTCGTTTTCTTACAAGGGTAACCTAGCCAACACTTCACTCTGAAGTTTCAGAAACAAAGTTTGTTCTGGGATCTCTGTGGTTTCTCATTTAGAATCTATTTTGTATTTAGCCAAGTCTAAAGTTGCTGTCTATGCTTCCTTGGAAGCAAATTCCAATGAAACAGTAGAGCATATGCAAGAAGTAAATAGTTACAGGTAGGTATCTGAAGAAGTGTGCATGCACACGAAAGCTCATACCAATGACAAACTGAGTTGGTCTCTAAGGTGCTACTGGAAGGATTTTTTTTATTTTGTTTCAAGAAGTAAATGTGAGATATACACCAAGTAGAAAATATGCATCTGCTGTCAAGTGAAAAGCTCCCAGCATTCAATGTGCAGGCTTCTTTAGCCCTTTTATCATTGTTGTTAAAGCCATGCTTAAGCTGGGCAGCAGAAGCAAAACATGGACTAACCTTCCTTAGATAGAATTGCTCATATCTAGGCCAGGATCAGCTAAGCTGTGATCCTTCACATATTGCCGGACTTCCATCTTCCATCACTGCTGACCATTGGCTATGCTGCCTGTGACTGATGGGAGTTTGAGTCCAACAAGATCTGGAGGGCCACAAGAAGTTAGCCCCCCCCCCCCAACTATGCCATAGCCTAAAGCACAACAACCAACTCTCCTTCCTTCACCTTCTTGTCCTGTTGCGCAGCCAAATGAGGATGAGTAAGGAGATAATTAAAAACAATAAACATTCTACTGCTTCCTCTAAGAATAGAGCACATTTTTGCATTTCTCTGGAAAACTGAAAGATTACTTAGGAGGAAGTGTGCCTTTTGAGTAAACGCATCTGTAATCAGCAGGCTGGTTTTAAGCTAGGAACTGCTTACTATTTCAGTTTTTTCTGGCTGAGCTGACAGTGATGAGCAAGCAACAGTTGGACATCTTGTAATGATGCTACAAGCAACGATTCCTTGAACATTGCATTGAAATTAGATGTCAGATTCTATCTTTATTTTTTTTAAACTGGTGGCTTTTGAATTTTAAATACCACTAAGGCCTGATTACTGATTCTATTGTGGATCTTTAAGCCTCCGATTTCTGTGTCATTTTTGCATGTTGATACATCTTTCGTTTGCTTATGTGTGCCTTGTAAGCTTCTAGATCTGCAGATGCTCGGTTTGACTATAGAAAAATGCTACCTGTAGTATGTTCTCTGCTATGGTGATTCTGCTCATCTTTTGCTCATGCAGGCATGTTTTGGATAATGCAGCAGGAAGCATATGTACAATAGATTAAGAATAGCACTGAACCCTACTGCACAATTGAAGGAAAGGATTAAACTAATATGCATCAGCAAGCTTTTTAAAAAATATAATAAAATATTGGACAACACCGACAGCTTTTAAATTGGGAAGGGCTATGAATACACAGAAATCAAGTTTCAGACTCCAGTGCTATTCTCAGTGAGATGGGATCCCTGCTGAAATTCTAGCAAACATTAAATTGAAGTCAAGCGATGTGGTGTAACATTTTACCTAGAATGGCACATTCCCCACATTGCTAACAAACTTGCAATTAATAACATGCCTACTTTTTTCTTGTGTTTTATTTTTAAAAAACACTTCATTTGGAAACTAATAACATGCCTTCTTAGTGGTAAAAACAAGATAAATTTTTAATCTGTGGCAAATGCTTGTCTGTGGTTGAAATGTTTATTGAACTGTGATGCCAGTTGTAGGGAATATACAGCTGTATCTCTTAGAATCTCTCTCTCAAAGGGATTGAAGCACAAGCGTTTTACATGTACCTAACCTGTTCTCAGTGCTGCTAGTCCATAGTGCATGTGATGATGCTGTAGGGGAACCCCTGTAACGGTTCACAAAGCCACTGTTACATTTATTACATAACCACGTCTTTGGTGCCAGTCTATCTATGTTACGACTTGAGATTTTTACAACATTCCTGATCTGACCAGTGTGATGTGATGCTTTTGTTTTCTGATGCTGAGAAGATCAGGGGTCATTCTTGTTTACAAGGTTCTAAATGGCTCTCCCCCCCCCCTTTGCCAAGAGTTAACACACTGTTACACACCATCAGTGTGGAAACCCAATCTTTCTTTCCCTCTCCCTTTTCTTGTACAAAGCTTGTGTGTCTAATGCATCTGAATTACCAAGCCATAAACTCAACCATGGATGTTTTCCTTTCTCATCCCATCTGACATTTCTTTGTTGCCTGATATTTATAATCTGCGCTGTGGTTTGTACAGATGTGTTTTCCCAAGGGTTCAATGAAAGCTATCTCAGCAAGATAGTAACAGCTGGGCATGTGGCAACCTTTTGTAAATTTGGCGCATCTGCCACTCCCTTCTGTTTACTGCTTTTGGGAAGACAATTCCACTAAATAAAATTTTCAATCTAACACTGTGACTCTACAGACCTAACATAGCATCAAGGGAACAAAATACTGTAAAAAATGCTTTTTATGTTGTGTTTAAGTAACAAGGATATGACATTTCTGGGGTTTTGCTGTCAGTGTATTTAAGGCTTTCACGTTGGTTAATGTTTGCTTGAAATGTGAGTACACTCATCGGTTGTGAATTATTGTACATGAATTTTGTATCTGAGACCCACTCAAATTATATGTACTACCAATATACAATAAACATATTTGCTTAAAAGTGTGCCTTTCAGCCTTCAGGAATAGGTGGGCTACACATTTAAATGAATGAAACTCAAGCATTACTGTTTATCATTATAATTCTCAACCACATTGATGAATAATGTTATTTTCAATCATCTTTCAGAGCAGGAAGGCCCTTTTACACAGCCACTCTTTCCTGTTTTCAGTTTTCATGAAAATCTCATATTTTCTTTCTTTAAAGTTAGAATGTAATAAGAGCCCTGCTGAATCAAACTCAAAGCCCACATATAGTCTACAGCAGTGATTCTCAACCAGTGTGCCTCCAGATGTTTTGGGACTACAACTCCCATCATCCCTAGCTAGCAAGACCAGTGGTCAGGAATGATGGGAGTTGTAGTCCCAAAACATCTGGAGGCACACTGGTTGAGAAACACTGGTCTACAGTACTAGCATTCTCAGTGGCTAACAAGATTCCTATGGAACATCCATAAACAGGACATATGAACTGAAACTCTTTCCTCCTGTTCCCCAGAAACTGGTTTTGGGGGGCTACTACCAATATTTAGTAATTCTGGCTATTGGAAAATCAAGGCAGTTAATTTTTGTGAAAATTGTTTTTTTAAAGCCTTGGATTAGAGACCGAAGAACCCACCTGCATTAGCAGGTACTGTACACTGTGCCGTTTTTTCCTTCCTGTGTTGTAATACACTGGTCAACGACAGCAGATACAGTATCTTAAATTTGGTTCTAGAAATGAAAATAGCTTGGAAATTTCTACCGAGAAGTGGGCTAAACATGAAACTATATCAGGGAAGCAATCAAAAAGGTTTTTGGGGGGTGGGGTGGGGAATCAACAACTCCCCACCCACGACCAGCAGAAATGTTTTTTTCTTCTTGCGTGGCCGTCTTGGGACCAGAATCAGTCCGTTCTCTCTCCAGGCACAGTTTTGGGATGGGTTCACATCACAGCCTTGACTATCGGCCCTGCCGGCTGGGGCTGATGGGCGTTGGAACTGAGCAACATTTGGAGGGCCCAATGTTTCTGCCACCCCGGGGTAGACAACAGTCGGCAACTCACGTGCCCCAGTTTCCCAGGACATCGCGAATTCACAGATCCGGAAATGTCCCGCTTTCGTTTAGCTGGCGAGGAGACGGAGAGCCGCCGCCACTTTCCAAAGTGCGCGGGCAAATGCCGTTGCCCCGCCCTGCCTAGCGCATCGGAAGGGTTCCGATGCTGCAGCTTCCGTGAGCGGGGTGGGTGGGGGAAACCTTTCAGCAAAGGGGGCCGGGCTCGAAGCTGCGCTCTTGGCCAGCGATGAGCAGCGCCCCGTTGCGGGCGGAGTCCGGCGCGCTCAGCTCCATGCCGTTCATGTGTACCATCCTGCTGTGGGGAGGCGGGGAGCGGGAGGGTCTCGGAGGGGCTGCCTTGGCTGGGGGGCGGGCGACGAGGAAGGAGGGCGGCCGAGGCGGAGACTGCTGCACTGGAGCAGGGGAGGGAGATGGTGGTGCGGGGAGCAAGCGGGGCTGAAGTGCCACTGCATCCCGGCGGTGCGCCCTTGCCCGGCAGCAGGAAGGGAGGAAAGAGCCGAGCGGGGGGGGGGACTGCGTCCACGCCCCCTTCTTCACCTGCTGCTTCCCAGCGGCCAGATCTAGCCGTGGGATCCATCCAGCCGAGGGTGGCAAGCGGCTTTGCGTGGAAGCAACGCTTTGCAGGAGGGGCGTCTCCAAAGGAGGGGCCGATTGTGACATAATAAGGCACCATAATGATGCTACGTGGAAACAGGCTTCCAGCACAATGGCAGCGCTACCTAGCGGGGCTTTGAAGTGACAGTAAAACATCAAGATTCAGTACAGTACTGTCTCCCGAAGCAGACGGATTCCAACACCAACTTTTGGAATAATATTTAGCAGCTTTGCAGAGAGACTGGGTCTTAAAAAGGTTATGTATGTTAGAAAGGCAGTAATTCATCGATGATCAGAACCCTCAGAATTTGAGAGTGGGAAGTAAAAAAAATTATAATTTGGCATAATATTGGGATTAATTGATATGCATTTTTATAATTTGGAATAATTAATATGATATGATTGGATTGTAAGTGAAAAATTTTTAAAAAATTTATTTTAAATAAATAAATAAATAAAAAGGTTATGTATGGATTGGACCCTGGCTGGGACCTTCTGCCTGTGTAACTTCCCCTGAGCCCTTAGATGGCGGGACCTCTGCCCCAGCCCTTCTTGACAGGCGGGAGAGCTTGAAACTTGGGGGCTGATTTGGAAGGGATGTTAACTCATGAGAGAAAGAGAGAGAGTTACCCCTGTTACATCATATGTTAGACTTGGGGTGGGGAGGGAGGTGGTTTTCTTTTTTTGTACAGATCAGCACTTTTAAAAAAGTATTAACTGGATTACAATTTTTTTTAAAAGCTATTGAGTATGGCAAAGTGTAATACTGATTACATTTCTCTTTTATTTAATTAGTTGTACTGTATATTGTAAATAGACATAAAATAATCAAAACATTAATAAAATCAGCAGTTAAAATATACATATTTAAGAAACACATACAGTATTGAATACATTGAGGCTTGCATTGCAGGGGGCTGGACTAGATGGCACTCTGAGTCTCTTCCAACCAAAATGGAAAACTGTACAGGCTCCGTGTATTTGAATAAAGAGCAAAGCTTGATGGCGGAACACCTGCTTTGCATGCAGAAAGTCCCACGTTTGATCCATGGCACCGTATTGGTCTCCTTTTTGTGCTGCTTTAACATTTGCCACAAACACTTCCTATGCTGCTGTGTTCACATGCACTAAATATCTATGCTGGAGCCACCATCCCATTCATAAGATCAATGATCTATATCTTGCTTGAACTCCAAGGAGCTCAGGAGGGCATCTATAGCTTCCACCTGCCCTGTTATCCTTCCAACAATTCTGTGAAGGAGGTTCGTCTGAGAGTGGGTTAGTGACCCAAGATCTCTTAGTGACCACTACTGTATGGCTGAGTGGGGATTTGGTTTCTGGTCTCCCTGCTTGCTGCAGAACTGTAGCTTTTGTGCATTTCAGGGGGTTGGACTAGATGACCCCTAGGGCCCCTTCCAACCATTGCATAAACTCTGGTGTCTTTAATTAACCCCCTTTGAGGTTGCAGATGTTTGTGTTAGTCTTTTGAAGTGCTAACACAAGGCTTTGACCACGAGGGTGCTGCAACAGACTCGAGCCAGTTAGACTGATAGGGAGTGGCTAGTCCAAGGTTACCCAGTGCGTCTCATGGCTGAGCAGGAAATTGAGTCCTGCTCTCCCAGGTCCAAGCCCAGCACTCTAAACCACATGGACTCCTGGAATCTTGGCATGGTGGCCGTGTGTTCCATGTCACCAAGCAACGGAGGCTGTGACTGTTTGAACTGAGGTTCTGGCATCCTCAGCATGGAGAGGTTGGCAGAGGTTTGCTGTAGTGACTCTTGCTTATTTGGATCAGAATTTGGCGTCTGAAAGACGACTGGAGGTAGGTGAAAGTTGGCATTTCCAGGGGGCTTAGCTTTAGGACGTAGAATAATGGTATCAAAGGTCAAAGGAAACTTTTTGGGCGAATATTTTAGAAGGGAAGAATGAATGCTGTAACGGAAAAATTAGTCATCTACGGTATATTGTAGTTGGTTGAATTTTATTTTAAATAGCATTCTATATGCTGTTTGGCATTAAAGAAATATTATGCAAATATGGGAAAAGGTTAATTGATATTTCTACATAATGGATACTAACTTTGTACTGTTGTTTGAAAGGGAAAGGGAAAAACATTTCGTATAAGCCTCTCTGAGAGCCTTTTTGGCTGAAAAGAAGAGTACAAATGCAATGAAAGAATGAATGAGTTCTTCCTGTGGGCATCGCTGACCTTCATCTTTGTTTCAGGTCACCTTCCTTCCTGCGGAGCAGCTCTTGGAGGCCAAGTGCTTCCTAGCCAGTGACCTTGCTGTTGAGAGCACCTTTGAGCCTTTGGACATCTCCCACTTCCTGTAAGAGTTCAGTGTCAAAGCAGTGAGGTAGGATGCTGCCAGGGTAGGAGAGAAGAATCTCCGCCTTGAAGTAGGGGAGTCCACCTCATGCCATTGGGTGGCCATGACATGTTTGTTAAGAGGGGCCTCACAATGTCAGAACAAGAATCTCAGCCAAGGGTCCTGAGACAGCCCCACTTCCTGATACCATCTGAGTGACCCTCTCCTTCATCTCTGACAGGTGGAGGTGCTGCTGGAGGCCTTCCATAAGATCACGCTGAGGTCTACAACGGAGGGCAGAGAAGTGGCCGTCTTAGCTTATCATCACCTGGAGAAAGTGATTGAATACCTCCTCCAATTTCCTTTCATATACGGGGCGCTCAAGCTTCTACCAGCCAAAGAGAGATGTTGGGAATCTGCAGGGCTTGCTCAGAAAGTAACTCTCTCCCCAAGGAGGGAGGCCAGGCAGCTGGAGAACTTGGTCCCCACAGTGTCAGCAGCCAGTCTCCAAATCTCTTCCTCCCTCTGGATTCCCAGCTGATTTGCAGCCTCATGGTAACAGACAGAGGATCTGGAGGGCTTGCGTTGTGGTACCATAGCCAAGATTAGGTCCTTTTAACAGGAAGAGCAACACAGCGGAAGCCGAGAAGGCAGGGGCAGCAAGGGGTGAAATTGGTGCAGGTTTCCCCTCTCTTTTTGCCATCTGCAGAGATGCAGCAGCACAGAGGGGCTGATCCAGATCACTGAGGGATCCTTCTGGAGTGCAGGAGACCAGGAAAGACCAAGCCATTTCCTCTCTCTGTGGCATGGCAGCAAGCAGTAGAGTTCCTGATGGAGCCCGACCACCTGTGGAGGGGTCAGGTTTTGAGGCAAAGCGCCTTTCTGGCCCCCACACCACTGCCCAGAGAACCAAATGGTCCCCTCTGTGCAATAATGTGCCACCCCTGAGCCAAATGATCTAACTGTTGCTGTGCCTGCAAGAGAATATGGCAGGAGGTTTTGGCTTATATGTGCCAAATAAGGAACTCCATCTGATGGCAGAGCAATTGCATCAGAGCCCCTTAGAAGAGTTTGCCACTGCTGTGGTAAGGACGAATCCCCTGCTTTCTGGCTTCCCCCCAGGGTAAATATCAAGGGGTTCCTGTGTTCTGCAGAAAAGCAGGGAAAGTGACTTGCACCTCTCTCTCTTCCAGCAACACCTGACCAGTCAGTTGCACGCCATCCTCAGGATGGATGAATACAAGGTACCTGTGCTTTCTACAGCTGCTGATAGCTGTCAACTTCCTGCATGCCCAGGAATTCCTCAAGTGAATAGTGCATTGCAAAGGGACAAATGGAGTCATTTTTCCTTCGGCCTCTGGGGTTTCCCGGTCCAGCTTGGTTTTTCAAGGGAGACTATCCTTCAGATGGCTACTAGGGAGAAAAGATGAGGAAGGAATTCGATTCTGTTTGCATGTCAAGGCAGATCTGCATAATTCATAGTTTCTGGAAATATCAACTTCTGGGGGAGCCTTGTAAATGTGGTTTTCCAGTTTGGTTCTTGGTGTTTTGGCCATTGTTGGACACAATGGTGTCTGGCAGGTCGTGTGTGGTGAAGACCCACCACAGGGCCCGGGTGACAACCCTGGAGGTCATTGTTGAGACTGGCATCACCTTGAACCACTTTGAGAAAGAGTCCACAATGATCAGGAACGTCTGACCTTGGAATGAGCCAGCAAAATCAATGTGGAGACTTGACCACGGTGTGGGTGTCATTTCCCACTGTTGACTCGGCGCCTTGGGCATGGCCGATCAGGACTCTTGGCAGGTCTGGCAATCCTGGACCCACTCTTCTACTGCTGCATCAATGCCTGACCACCAGACGTAGCTCCTGGCCAAAGCTTTCATACAGACAATGCCTGGATGACTCACATGGAAAGCCTCCAGCACTCTGGTCTGCAGCTTAGCAGGGATCATGACCCAGTTTCCCTTTTGGACTGACAGTTCATGTTGCTGGGGACGAATGGGGACAACTGCACCAAGGCAACTCGCTGGCCACCCCTTTCATACCCAGCTGAAGATGCGGGAGATGGTACAATCCTTTGCCAAGTGCGTGGCAACATCTGTGGCATGGAGCATTGGCTGGAGCAGAGTCTCCAGTAGCATCACACCATGGGCTTGGGATGGGACGGTGTCAGTGTCTGCCAATGACAGGCGGCTTAGGGCATCTGTGTGGCCCAGTTTCCTACCAGGATGGTGGTGCAGCACGTAGTCATATGCGTTGAGAAAGATGGACCACCTTAGCATCCTGGATCTGGGCCGTCTGCTGATCAGGAGTGAAAAGGCCCAGCAAAGGTTTTTAGTCAGTCACGATCGTGAAGTGGCGGCCGTAGATGTAGTCATGGAACTTCTTCACTCCTGCCATTATAGCCAGGGCCTCCTTGTCAATCTGGGCATAATTGCGTTCCATAGATGACAAGGTCCTGGAGTAGAATGCAATAGGGGTCTTCTGCCCATCCAGCAACTGGTGGCTGAGGACCATGCCGATTCCATACGGGGAAGCATCAGGGGCAAACACAACGGGCTTGGTCTCATCAAAATGGTAAGGACGCTGTCAGATGAGAGCAGGTGTTTGACAGCATTGAAAGCAGCATCCTGAGCATGGCCCCAGTTCCAAGGGGCTTTCTTGTCCAATAGGCAGTGCAGGGCTCTGCTATTGCTGCCTTGTGGGGAAGAAAGGAGTGGTAGTAGTTTAGCAGGCCCAGGAAGGACTGCAGCTCTTGTTTCGGGGGGGGGGCAGCACTTTGGATGGCCTTGACCTTTGCCAGTGTGGGGTGGATGCCATCAGCATCAATCAGGAATCCAAGGAACTTGACTTTGGGCACCCCCAGCTGGCATTTTTCTTTCTTCACCTTAAGGCTGGCGTCTTGGAAACGGCGCAGGACTTCTCGAAGATGGGCCGCAAGTTCTGCCTTGGACTCCCCTGCGATGAGGACGGCATTAAAATAAGGAATGACGCCCAGGAGGTCTTTCAGGACATATTCCATGAGGTTTTGGAAGAGGTCTGGGGCCACACTGACACCAAACTGTAGTCTCTTGACGCGGAAAGCCCCGCGGTGGGTCACGATTGTCTGTGCCTCAGAGGTAGCCTCAACGACCAGGAGTCGTTGGTATGCCTGGGCCAAATCGAGCTTTGCAAAGACTTTTCCGCCGGCCAGCGATGCAAGGAGATGACACAACTGGAACAGGATACACATGGTGCTGCAGAGCCTTGCTGAGGGTGCACTTGTAATCAGCACAGATCCTCACATCCCCGTTTGCCTTAAGGGGAGTGACAATTGGGGTCTCCCATTGAACATGCAGGACTGGGTCAAGACCCCTTGTTCGATGAGGTGATCTAGCTCTGCATCGATCTTGGGTTTCAGGGCAAATGGCAGTCGCTGAAGTTCTGCCACAAAGCCACAACAAAGGCAGCAATGGATTCACCTGGTCTTATTTGTAGAAGGCATGCCGGCAGGCAATCTCTGATGACTGGAGAGCGAAGTGGGTCCTCAGATTCAGCGTTATTGCATCGAATGTTGTGTCACTCAGTTTGGCTGGGTCCACCGGAGCCTGGGCAATCTTGAACGTAGCAGGCCCACACACACTGAACAGTGTAGCCCGCTTCAGTTTGGAGTCAGTCACGTTATTGGTTGCAAGGAAGAACCCAAGCTGAGTGGCATCGGAGTCTCATTCCCCTGGAACCGTGGTGTCAAATTCCTTGATGTGGTCCTGGGTGGCCATGACATCTGCTCTGTGTGATCTGCCTTGTGGCTGCAGTCAGTTATTTCAGCTCAGCTGAGGCGACAGTTTTCCAGCAGTGGTTTCAGCTTGTGGAAGCTAGCCAGGGCTGCATACCTAGCCTTACATCCCACCTTTGTGACCAGTCAAGTGGCCTCCACTTTGTACTCCACCCGGCAGCTAAGCATCTGGTAAGGTCACTTTGTTTGCAGCTTTGCATAGGGTTATCCCATTTCATCTTCCCAACAATTCAGTAGATGTTAGTTATGTATGCCTAGCTGGGGCAGCCGGTGTCGCCAATGCCTGCCTGCCCAGGTTCCTGGTCCTTGCAGGACTCTCTGCAGTCCTCTTGAGTGGGGGGGAGCAGGCAACCCCCCAGCAGCAGTTTGGTTCCATTTCTCCGTTTTAAAAAGCCTCCTTGACCTCACTAATTCATTCACCAACAGCGGTGATCATTTCTGGGGCAACAAGAGGGTCCAACATTACTGATATTCAGTACCCTTCTAACAGAACCTCCTTTCTGTCTTTCCTGCATGAAACGATGAATCCATGCTGGAATATGGTGGCCTATTGACTGGAGCCTGGGAGGAGGCCTCTGGAAACAAGAAGACCCACACAAGAATGTCATCTGCCGGGAAAGGAGGCTCAGCAAAGACGCCGTCCACACCCTTATGGTGACTTTGGGGATTTTTCCAGAGTATTTAAAGAGTTATTACAGCAGGGTGAAAACGCAAGCAAGACTTGAAATATGAGCAACAGCTTCCTCAACCGTGTTCTACAGAAGAACTTATATAGTTTAGGGACCTTTTTAATGTCTTACATTTGAATGTTTTTTTTTAATCTTTTGTTGGACGCTGCCCAGAGTGGCTGGGGAAACCCAGCCAGCTGGGAGGGGTATAAATAAATTATTGTGGTGGTGGTGGTGGTGGTGGTGTTTGGGCAAGACTGAAAAATGTCCTAGAAAGAAAGTCCTTATGATCCCCCATTGTAGCAAGGCCAGTCAAGAAATGAAATGTGAACAAGAACTGGGGCACATATAAGGAACTCCTTGATCTTAGAGAAGGTACTATCAGGCTTAAAAAAGAGAGGAGGTTAAAATTGAATAGTATGGGTGAAATATGCTGCATTCAAGGGTAAATAACACTTTATCAATTTATGTAAGAATGTAAGAGAGTATATTATATTTCATTTTTAAATATTGTTTTCTTTCTTTTTTATATGCATCATTGTTCTCCCCCCCCTCACTCCCACCTTTTCCCTTGGTATCACTTTATTTCTTTATAATTGGAATTCGTTCATCAATTTTTTTATTAAAAAAAGAGTAAATATATAAACCATGGAAGGGGAGGATGGGAAGCAAATGCATAAAGTAACTTACAGTTTATGTTACCATTTGTTAATTTTTTTTGTAAAAAATAATAATCAATAAATAAGATTTTTTTAAAAAATAAATACTGTAAAAGAAAAATAGATGCTTGGTTGAGAACTCTTCCTTGAGACTCCTCCCCAGCACATTGACTCTAACCTAGTCCTGGGGATTTGCCAAATGTTTCTTCCTCTTAGCATGTTTCTCCCTTTCGTCCTGAGTTTGAGCATCTTCAAAGTCTATGGCACCTTTGGTAAAGGCTGTTCTCCAATTGGAGCACTCGCAGGCCAGTGTTTCTCACTTGTTGGTGTTTATAAGACTTTTTTTTAGATTTGCCTTGAGAGAGTCTTTAAACCTATTTTGTTGACCACCAGTATTACACTTTCCATTTTAAAGTTCGGAATAGAATAGTTGCTTTGGAAGACAATAATCAGGCATCCACACAACATGACTATTCCAACGAAGTTGATGCTGAAGAATCATTGCTTCGGCACTGGTGATCTTTGTTTCATCAATTCGCCTGTCTTCCCAAGTGAGATGTAAAATTTTTCAGAGACACCGTTGATGGAATCTTTCAAGGAGTTGGAGATGGCATTTATAAGTGGTCCATGTTTCACAAGCATACAGTAAGGTTGGTAGTACAACAGCTTTATAAACAAGCATTTTTGTCTCCCTGCAAATGTCCCGGTCCTCAAACTCTCTGCACTTCAATCAAGAGAAGTTGGAAGCTTTCCAAGTTGGTGGCCATCACTGCCTCCTGTGGCAGTGAGTTCCACAGTTTTAACTATGTGCTGCATGAAGAAGAGTTCTGGTGTTACGAGAGAAATGTTTTGTTATTTATTTTATTTTATTTTATTTATATTCCACTGTATCCCCGGAGATTTCAGGGCAGCTCACAGAATAAAACTAGAACACAAAATCACAAAATATATAATTATCCATCTGCAAGGATCTTCTGATGAGCAATTGTAACAAGTACTGTATAGCTATGGATCTTTGCCAAGGGTTTCGTTAGAAACACCCCTTCGTTTTTTTTTTTTTTAAAGCAGGCAAATTGACTCTGCCACTGAATAGAAGATTAATATGTAAGGCAAAACATCCCATGAACCAGCACAAAAGAGGCAGTTTTATTGATTTTAGAAATATTGGAGGTGGTGGTGGGAGAGGGGAGGGAGACATGAGACTTTTGCAACTGCTGATCTATAAGAAGCAGCTCAGCCAGCAAAAGGAGCTGGAAATCAAGTTGATGAGTGCCTGAGATCCTGATGAGGTTGCTAAAACCCAGCTCTGGAGCTTGGATTTTTGCAGCTGAGCAGCTGAAAGCAGATGCATAAAGCATCAGATTATAAAACACATCCTGTTCATCTGAAATGTGGACAATTAAGAGCACCTTTGACTGAAGAAAATATCCTTTATAAAAAATACATATATTTAGTCTCACTAAAGAGGACATCTCTATTTTCATTGGAGAAATGTTGGAGGGTATGCAATAAATTAGATGGGCATCTGACTTGGTATAAGGCAGCCTACTGTGTCACTGGAAGGACAGATCGTGCTCACTGGAAGGACAGATCGTGAAGCTGAGGCTCCAATACTTTGGCCACCTCATGAGAAGAGAAGAATCCTTGGAAAAGACCTTGATGTTGGGAAAGATGGAGGGCACAAGGAGAAGGGGACGACAGAGGACGAGATGGTTGGACAGTGTTCTCGAAGCTACGAACATGAGTTTGACCGAACTGCGGGAGGCAGTGGAAGACAGGAGTGCCTGGCGTGCTCTGGTCCATGGGGTCACGAAGAGTCGGACACGACTAAACGACTAAACAACAACAACTGTGTTACTATGCAATGTATATAAATATGGGTTTTCTTAAAGAACTCGTTTGTTAGGGGTGCTGAGAATGATAGCTCTGTGATGGGTAAACCACAGTTCCCAGGATTGCAGGGTGGGGGGAGCTATGTGATTTAAATCTATGGTGTAATGCCCTCAGCAGTGAATTTTATATTTAGAAATGGGGAAGACACCTAGCGTTACATGGGAAAGGTATTGAGGTGTGAGGGATAATCAACCTGGAGCCCTCTCCAGATGTTGCATGTAATCCTTGGGGATTATGGGAGTTGGGACCCCAGCGACAGCAGCTGGAGAGCCACAGATTGACTACCCCTTTTGGGGGATTCGCTCCAAATTTATTTTATTTATCTGGAGTGTTTATAACCTGATGCTCATTGAATATTTCGAATCCAAGTTGGGAACGACAAAATTGACATACCGGTATACAGGTGAGAGAGATAACCATATAAAAATTTATTAGCCCTTTCACAAAAACAAATCAGCACTTTCCTCACAAAGCAGAGCAGCAATAAAAAAAGTCACAGTTTGCTTTTGCAGAGACTTGATGCGAGTTTACTTAAGTGTAGACAGCTACCCCTTTATTAAAAAGAAAAATCATTTTTTATATAACAGGTAACAGCAAAGAAGAAAATGGTGTTTCTTTCATTTTCTGTGCAGGCTGCGTACACGCCTCCCAGTTTAATCACCTTTATTGGGAACAGTAGTTTGCTAAGGGTGCTATTGGAATTGTAGGTTTGTGAGGGCAAACCACAGTTCCCAGAATACTTTGCGGGGTGAGCGTTGAGCGTGTGCTTTAAATGCATTGTGAGCGTACTCACGCAGTCCTTTGACAGCCTGCCTCCCGCTCTGTCCCGCCTCCTCGAACGTCGTCCTGAGACGAAAGTGGGAGGGGCGCAACGTGTGACGCAAGTACTGGCTCCATTTTTTCTTATCCGCCCTTTTTCAGTCACGAGAGGGCCTCTTCTTTAGCCACGCCTCTGACGTGAAGTTGGTCACGCCCTCCAACCTTATATCGTCTCCTTCGCTACACACACACACACACACACACACACAGAGAAATAAACAAACAGCACCTCTCTCTGCGCATGCGTCCCTATTCCCTTTCTGCCACGTCACTTCCGCCAGCCGGTGGTGACCGTGTTTCCGGGTCCGGCTGAGTGGTTGAGGCGTCGGTTCTGTCAGGAACCAGCCGGTGAGTTAAGAGAAAGGGTTTTATGTTTCTTGGAGTTTAAAGGGTGCGTGAAATGTCAGTGTATTGCGGCCGTTGGGGTGGGTTTTTGTTTTGTTTTCTGCTGGGTGGTAGTAGTGCTGGAAAGAAAGGTGAGGCGGTAAATACGGTAAATTAGGAATGTTTGGCGCGGCTATTAAGAGCCTTCTTCTTCCCCACTCATTTACCATATTTATTGCCTATAAAAGGACCAAACAAAAGATGCGAGAAAGTATTCGGGTTCCCCAACGCTGTTCTTCAGGCGGCATGCAAAAGGGTGCGAGGAGGGAAGAGGGGAAGAATCAAGCATGGCTATTCTTTATTTTTTTATGAATAATTCTTACATTTATGTGTCACTTTTTCCTCACAGCAGCTCAGGCTAGGCTGAGAGATAGTGATTGACCCAGGGTAACCCAGTGAGCTTTAATGGCTTTAACAGAGATGTGAACCTGGGTCTTGCCACTCTTAACCACTACAGCACATTGACTTTCACAGTAATGGGGGGGGGGATACCTAATTCTCTTTCCCCCTCTTTCCAAGCCTTTCCCCACTAAAGCCTGATTTTGTACAATAAGTCTGAAGAAGACTTCTACGTAGCTCAAAACCACGCCACTGTTTTGCAGCATTTTAGTTGACCCAAATAAAGGTATGACTCCAGTGTCTTTTTGTTTCCCTTTTTTATGTTGTGACTTTTGTATCATCATTGTTAGTGTTAACATTGACTCCTTCTTGATGGGGCTTAATTTACAAACAGGGTATTGGTAACGTGTGTGTGTATTTGTGTAATTTCCCCTGAAAAGAATAAATCCAGATTTAATTATGGGGGGAGTGATGGGATACACACTAGCATTTCGATGCTAGCAACATTGTTTGGGCACTGCAGAAAAAGGAAAACACCTGGCATGCCTCAGAAGCTCTGACCCAGTAATAAAGCTATATTTGGAATCACCTACTTGGTGTTTTTTTGTTGTACTTTATTCAAGAGCAGGGACATCCAAGTTGTTCCATGTCTTCATATTTTGCTCACACAACAAAGTTTTGTGTTGGGTTAGACTAAACAAATCACAGCTGGTGCAAAGGTTATCCATTGAGGTTCATGACCAAGTGGGAATTTCAGACAAGATCTTTCCTAGCTGAAACATCCATACCATAATGCCCTTTGCTATCCTAAATGTACTTATAGCATAAGAAGAGCCTTTTAGGGTCAGACCCCAAAAGACCCATCTAGTTCAGCATTCTGTTTTCATAGTGGCCAGCTAGATGCCTATTATGGGAAACTTGCTAGCAAGACCTGAGAGTACTTGCTAGTGAGTAAGCCCCCTGGAATACAGGTGGGGCCGGATTGCAGTGTCTATCTGGTTGCACTGAACATGGGTATTATAGTAGCAATGTAAACAATGAGGGGTTTGGTATTCAAAGGTAAAATGGTTAAAGATAATGTTATGCAAATTTTGGAAGGCAAGAATCAAATTCATTTAAGATGCTTGAAGCAGCTTCAAATGTGTGTATTGACTTGTATCCTTATGTTGGGCTGCTTGCTCACTGCTTCATGAGATGGTTGGTTTTATTTTTAAGCTTTTCTCTTCTTGCTGTCTTCTACCCAAAGGGCCCCAAAATAACCAGTGGTAGTTTAAGGACAGTGAATAAGGCAGAGAAGCAGCCTTTGCCAATCTGGTGCCCTCCAGTTGTTTTGGACTGCAATTCCTGTACAACATGGCTGTGCTGGTGTGGTCTGAAGGAGTTGTGGTCCAGCACATCTGGATAGCACCAGGTTGGCAAAACAGTAGTTGCGATAAAGTATGGAGTAGAGCAGCACACCAGTACCAAACCAGGTTTTTAAAAGCCAGTTTAAAGGTTTGTTTTAAAGAAACCTAAAAGTCTCCACCTGACACTGAAAGGACGTTTAATTGCTACAGCTGAAAAGGCCTTTTTGGGTCACAGCCCAGCTCACTTCTAACAAGTAGAATCCAAAGAAGGTCTTAAGTGTCTGGGCAGGTCCATATATAGGAAAAAATAATCATTAAGGTAGCTGTGTTAGAATTTTAAACTAATACCAGCACACTGAGTTGTGTCAGAAAGATTGTCAAAAGATGTTTCATATGCCCAGTCCCAGACAGCAGTCTTTTCTGTAGGATATATAAGACAGAATATAAGACAGAATATAAGAATATAAGACAGAATATAAGACAGAAGCGCAACTCATTGTAGCTGCTTCTAAGGGGGTTTGCTTCTACTGCAATAAGCAACTGATAAGGGGTAAATACAGTAATAATTAGGGACCCAGGTGGTGCTGTGGGTTAAACCACAGAGTCTAGGGCTTGCTGATCAGAAGATCGGTGGTTCGAATCCCTGCAACGGGGTGAGCTCCCGTTACTCTGTCCCAGCTCCTGCCCACCTAAGCAGTTCGAAAGCACATCAAACTGCAAGTAGATAAATAGGGACCCCTCCGGCGTGAAGGTAAACAGCGTTTTCGTGCACTGCTCTGGTTCGCCAGAAGCAGCTTTGTCATGCTGGCCACATGACCCAGAAGCTGTCTGCGGACAAACGCCGGCTCCCTCGGCCTATAGAGCGAGATGAGCGCTGCAACCCCAGAGTCGGACACGACTGGACCTGATGGTCAGGGGCCCCTTTACCTTTACAATAATAATGACTGTGGTGCTTAGCACTAGGATCAGTGATAAGAGATCCCTTGTCTCCTGTCTTAGCACTTCGTGCGTACACTGGAGATAACAGATCTGTGTGCCTGCATATAGTGTGAGCATGGCTTGTTTTAAAATGATCCCACAAGCCAAATTTGACTTTTCCCCACCCCTTCAGTAACGGGTGATGGTGGGGAGTGCATTGTCATTACTGTAGTCTAATGTGAGTTGGTGGGAAATTGAATATAGCAAGAAATTCAAAGAGCATCATATCGGGGGCCAAATATGATCTCTTGGAGCCAGAATGTATAGAGTGCATCTGGCTATGTTCTCAACTATATGTAAATAACAGGCATGTGTAAGTTGAAAATGCTTTTCAAACATTAACTTAGAAATTGCATTAGAAAAGATAAAAAGTCAGACTCTATGCATAATTTATTAACATTGCCTGCCATTAGTCATTTGCTGCCACCATCCCACCAGTTTCTAGAACTAGAGAAGAGTGATGCCTGGTTGGCGATTGTGATTTCTGGGCACACAAACTGTGGCACCTCTTGCTAAGTGTTGGTTCAGAGTGGATCCTGTAAGTCATCCTTTTGGTGCAAGTTGAGGGTGTCATCATGAGGTTTGGTACCGAGAGGCAGAGTTAAATATGTGGGGAGGCTGAAGTTACTACCACAAATCAGCCTGCAATGTTCATGAAATACTTTCAAGGTCAGCATGTTGGACAGGTGGTGTCAGGTGTCCTATTGCTCCTGCAGGGCTGTCAGGAAATCCAGTGAATAATTCATGGTTGCTCAGGGAGATGGTGTTAGGTAGACAGAGAGGCCGAGCCAGGAGATGGTAATTCTCCTTCATGTGGCTTCAGTGAGACCTCTTCTTGGGTTCTTTTATCTTGTTTGGGGGCCTGCTTTGATGTTGCAACCTGTATTCTGCCTCCTGCATATGGCGCATGTCACTGGTAGGGTCCCTGTGACTTCCAACATACTTGAAGCCAACAAAATCAGAAGAGCCAAGTATTGGTATGGGCTGGAATTTCTAATGATGTTTTTAGTGATGTGTCTCATTCTGTCTTGATAACGTGAGCCACATCTTGTGGTTTAAATTTTACAGTCAACTTCAGAGCCTTATGAGTTTATTTTTATTGGGATACTTGTAAATATTGTAAAACATGACTCAGAAGCACATAATCTTTTGTATTAGTTTTAAGAAAAAGATGAAGGAACTGAAGACTTAAAAGGTCTGAAACCTGAGTGGATATGTGGTTCCCAGTGACAGTAGCTTCAAAAAGCATTAGTTACATTTTTTTAAAAAGATTTGACTAGTATTGTACGTATCTGTTCCAGTACTTTGGCTTGCATTGAGGTTGGGGTGGGTGGACAGATCAGAGTTGGAGAGCAATGTAGGTTTAGATTTCAAAGAGTTCAAAATTGTTCTAAGCATAGATTTTGATCTTGAACTAATTCTTGCAGATTGCCTAATGTGTGTTCACTCAACTGTATTGTCAGATTTGGTCATTACAAATGCCCCCTCCCCCTAATTTTGAAACAGCACTGGGCAATGAGCCCCTTGAGGGAGAGGAACTGATTGGATGGAAGATAAATCAGGCACAGACTGCTGTGTTCTTGTGCCTTGACTGTCTGAACTGCGGTGATCCTGCCTTTGAGGGCCTGCCTGGCTGTTGAAGATGTTTGCAAAACTAAAGAAGAAACTTGCGGAAGAGGCAGCTACTTCTCCACGGCCAGGAGGGGTTGCCAGAATGCCCAGATCGGTCAGCAAGGAGTCCATCACATCTGTAGGAGCAGATTCTGGGGATGACTTTGTAAGTGCCAAATGCTATCTAGTTTTTAAAGAGAACTATGTGTTGATTTGCTCAGTTTTATGTTGAAGTCTACAGAATACAAAAACAAACCTAAAAATGTTATGAATCTTTCTTTGGTGTGGTTTGGTCCTCTTGAATGTCGTAGTACCAATTCCTTTTGTCCAGGAGAAGAAATGGAGAAGAAAGTGCACCAGGTGGTAGCATTGATAGTGTGGGCTGAATCCAGCACCTCTTTACCATGCCAAATTTTCAATAAAGCAGTATGTCCACCTGTCAGTCCCCTGATGTAACTCTGACAAGTGTGTGATGTTGGCTGGTGAGCAGTGTGGAGTTCATTTCTGTGTTTGCAAGGGTATCAGGCAGCCAGTATGACAACTTCTATGCAACTTAGCATAAAAAGACAAAACTCACCAGCACCTCATGAAGATGGAGGAAGACCAATGCTGAGTTGAGAGGAATGAGCCTATCCAGCTAGTGTGATTGTCTAATAAAAGAAGAATTGAGAGCACCAATTTTGCTAGTGGAAGGGACAAAACATTGGCCGTGCTTTAAAAACTGTAGCATGATGTAAAAACTGCAGTGAAGTGCCATTCTCTCATCTCTTCCCCTGCTCCCTGTGGGCAGGCTCTTTTTTGTTGCTGTTGCTGAAATGGACAAGTGTGTTGGACTGTTCATTTCTGAATTTTTAAACGTGAGTATCCCAACTATATATCTCTTAATCCACCAAGCCCTCAGATGGAAGCAGCTCCAGGGAGGACCTCTCGTCTCAGCTCTTCCGGAGGAATGAACAAATCCGGAAGCTGGAAGTCAAGCTGTCTGGTAGGTGCCATGTTGGGGGTGAGGGGCTAGCCTGAGAACACAGGTGTTCCCTGCTGTATAGACAACATTCAGAAGTCATAACTGTTCAAAGTACTGTTCAAAGTACAGGGTGAACCAGAAGTGGCCCTCTAGGCCAGGTTATCCAGGCCTCTGGACTCTGTCCAGGCCATGCCTCTCAATGGCCTGCTCCACACTGTTGTTTAACATGGCCCAAATGTGTCATTGGATGTGATCATGCCTCTTGCTTGCATAAATAGAGGGTGGAAAGGGATTTATGTACCGTATGTGCAGAGACCCTCTGATATTTACATGGCCAAAAAGTAACCTGCTATAAAGAGTCACATCCATTGCTTTCCTCCACTTTTGCTTGTAGCACTGCCCACCACTGGCATGTCTCTCCCCACCTCACCCCCCAACAAAGGTTGCCTACAAAGCAATTAAGCCCTCAAGCTGAAAAATGTCCCTTATCCATTGCTAGAGTGAGCAGCACTCCCAGCCTGCCAAAATAAGCCCTTCCTGTTTTTAATTACACTTCTGTAGTCCACTGCTATAAGACTCCATTAATCCTTCCACTGTCTGCACTTGGATAGGCAGTCAAAAAATGACCATTGCTCTTCTAACATATGATGATAAAACTGCAGCCATTCTCTGAGCCAGAGGGGATGGTGTATGTGTGATTTTATAGAGCATCAAGGTCTGGGTTTACCCATACTCTGTGCAACAATACTAAGGGCTACCAAGAAAGGAATGGCCTGCTGGATCCACTCTGCTGGTCTTGGTAACTTGTCCTGCCCATTCAGCAATGTTTGATTCCCTATTCCTAGCAAAATTCAAACTGTTTCCTTCTGTCTGTACCTCTTCTTCATACTTCATGTGCAGGAGCAGTATTTTGTTTTGCCTGGTGTTGAGGTGTGGCCGTTTGCCTCACCTTCCTTAACAGAAATGATTTTCAAACAAAGGAAATCATTATTCCTCTTCACTCACCAGGTTTTTTTCCTCCCCTCCCTCCGGTTTCCCCCCTCCTGTCTGCCCATCTCTGGTCGGTGCTGCTGCCTCCTTCCCCCAAGATTACGCTGAACAGGTCCGAAACTTGCAGAAGATTAAGGAGAAGCTTGAGAACGCATTAGAGACCCATCAGGATTGTACGTACCCATCTTCTTTCCATTTCCCTTTAAAAAAGGAGCTTAGAAGCCTCAGGAAGTAAAACTGTTTTTTTGAACTCGAGCCAGCCAATAAAATTATTATTTGTGCTTGCTTGCAAATGAGAATGAAGGCACAGTTTGTAGGCCAGCATGGACTTTAGTCTGGCTGTTTGAAACAGGTTTATCTCACTAGCAAAATCCTGAGGGGAGGAGGCAGCGTGTGAGCCTGAATCTCATTCTTGAAATGGTAAGCTGTGGTTTGGCATACACTTGAGCAGGCCCCTCATTTGTGGGGAAGCAGATGAGGGGTGAGATTTGGGCCTAGGAGAGAGTCAGAACTTAATGTTATTCAGTATAGTGGCAGCCTGAAGTGTAGCTGGGACATTGAAAGAAGAGAAAGTGAAATGAGCAGAGAACTGTGAATGGTTCTTTATTCTGAGAAGTGCAATACATAGCAAAACATAGGCATCTCTCGTACAAAGCTCTCAGCTGCTATCTGTGGCTTCTGAAGTATCTATTCAAGGTTCAGAGGGTTTTGAATAAGCAGGGGGAACAACCGCCCCAAACCCTAGCTTGTGTCCTATCGAAGAGTTACCTCATTCTGTGGAGTAATGTTCTGCTGATGGGGCAGTACTAAAGGGCAGTGCTGGAACATATGCTTTCCATATAGAAGTTCCATATAGAAATTTCCCCCCACCCCTGCCCCAAAAATCTCCAGTTAAAACAATTTCAGGCAGTAGAGGGACTGCCCCACTAACCTCAGTCTACCCACAGCCAATACCTGGCTGCCTGTTTTCTGACTCACAACAGTCCAGGGGATGGCACTGCCTGTCAGATGCTTGCTGCTCCTTAATCTCAGTGTTGCCCTTGTAGAACTCTGCAGGGAGGGGGAAGAGGACAAAAGTAGAATTGGTTAGCTCCACCTGTCACTGGCTGTGCCTCCACCTACCATTGGACTCCCTGCCTTCTGCCCTACCAACCTCATTGGGCACCAGCCACTACTGATTTCAGGTAGCAGTCATTGGCAAGTAGCACTTTGCTGAGGGACTTGGGGACCTACTGCCAGTCAGAGCAGGCAGCATTGGAGTAACCTTGACTCACTGTTAGGCAGTAACTTGCACTCCTAAGATGGAATGAGTCTGGGCCTTGGGCACAGCAGCACCCAGGTGTTTCTCCGGCTCATGTGTTGTCACCCGCAGCCTTTGTGAAGAAGCTCCAAGAGCAGAATGAGGCTCATCAAGCCAGCACGGCCAAGATGGCAGAAGGCACGGTCTTGGCTCTGGAGAAGAAGGACCAGGTCAGTCAGGCTTATGAAGCCTTTGTTGCCATGTTTCCAAAAGTTCTGAGATGGGTGAGGAGAGGCACAAGCCTTCCTGGACAGCCCCACTCTGTCAGGTCCTCAGTTTTTTCAGGCTTAGCATGGTCATTGCAGGGAATGATGGGGTTTGTAGTCCCAACAAACATGGAGGGGGCACTTTCCCCTCTCATTCCTACCCTCCCATAAATAGTCTCTCAAGATTGTTATTATTTGTTGAATTTATTAGTAACTTTTTTTGCCCTGGCAACTCAAAGCCACTTACAATTACAGTGGTACCTCGGTTTTTGAGTGTCTCAGAAGCCAAATGTTTTGGTTTTTGAAAGCCGAAAACTTGGAAGTAATTGCTTCCATTTTCGAACATGCCTTGGAAGTCGAATGGATTCTGCTGCATGTTTTTCAATTTTCTCCATTTAACTTGCAGCCAGCCCTTTGCTGGCTTTCAAACATTTCGGAACTCGAACGATCTTCCGGACTGTTTTTGTCTGGTGCCTAAAGATATGTGCCAGGTGAGCCTCCCTGTGGGGAGAGCTTTCCACAAGCGAGGAGCCTTCACTGAAGATGGATTGATTGTATTTCTGTGCTGCTTTTCATTCAAATGAATCCCAAAGTGACTTACAAACAATAAATAACAGTAACATAATATAACACAGTAAAACATTACAAACACAGCATAAATCATATAAAATAATAAACAGCCATGCTCCTTCTCTCTGAGACTGTCCCTTTAAGGAAGGGAGCCTCTCTGTGATGCAATAACAGCACCAGTTGCTGTTGCTCCTTTGAACTGTGCAGGACAGATGGTGTAGGCTCTGAACTTTTCTGCTCCCTGGTTTGTTGCCAGCTTCTCCCTCATTATAGCCCCTCTGGCATGCAAATGTTGACCTGTCCTTTTCTTCCTTCCCAGGAATGGAGGGAGAAGCTGTCGCACCTTGAAAAGGCAAGTAGCTTACTTAGAGCTGCGCCCTGATATGTGCAAACAGACAGGGTCTCATTTTTGGAGGCTGTAATCTTTTCTTCCTCCCCTTCCCAAATAGACTTCAAATTTAGTTTCCAGCTGTGCTGCAGTCATCATAAGCAGCTTAGTCTCGGTGCCTCATGTCCCTTAGTCTAGACTGTTGAATCCTATAGACATTTCTTGATAGCAAAAGCATCATGTGGTCTTGCAGGGGTACCAGCAGAATGTTCCTGGAGAATATCAACTAGGGCAGAGGGTAAATTCTCTCTCCATAAGGCAGGAAGGTGGGAAACTGCCCCCCCCCCGGGCTTCCAACTCCTCTCAGCCTCAACCAGCATGTCTGGTGACAGGGGGCAATAGGACTTGTAGTTTGCCAACATCTGAAGGGCCATGGGTTTCCTTCTGCTGGGCTAGGGGAATATTATTGTTATCCTTGAGAGAGAAGCAGAAAACCATTCCCTAGAAAACTTGAATAAGAGAAGCTTGTAAAAGGCTTCCAGATTTTTTCCTATATCCTTGAGGCCTAGAATCTTGAACAAAAAAGACTTCTAGTTACTTGAGCACCTATACTACTCGGGTAGTTTATGGAGAACAAGCAGTAGAATAATTACTGGACTAGAAGAATATTTTGATTACTTAGGTACAATTGTCAAACTTTTAAATGCCATCCCTGCTGAATGAAAGAGACTACTCTGCTTGTAACACCCCTCGACAATGGAGAGTGTGGCAATGCCCAGATGCCTTGAAAACAAGGTCGGCCTGCGACATCCCAACTTACACCTGGCAGCACCTCTCAATTTATCCTTGCCCCTGAGCAAGAGAACTCCCAAAGCTGCTGCTTCATTTTCTGCTGCAAGGGATGTGGCTTTAAGGATCTCGTTCCCAATGGTTGCAGCCAACTGAGTTCTAATCAGAGTAAACCCGTTGAAAATAATGGACTAGCAGTGGATGCAGCCTCCAGTTGAGGGGTGTTCTATTTGCCATCCTTGAGGGGACCTCTGGGAAATAACTAAGCCAAACCTCCTGTCACCTGGAACTGGTGTGTGTGCAGTACAACTGATATGAGTGCTGGATGGGACACATAGGAAGCTCCATCAGACTGGGTGTCTGTTCATAAAGCCTCAGCTGAGAAACTAGGATGGTGCCAGTGGGTCCCAGAAAAGCTCTTCATTGTGAGATTTCTGGGGCAATTTGTGGGTTGTTTGAGTCTTGGGTAAGAACCAGGAGGATGAGAGCTTTTTCTATAAATATTAGTAATTTGTATACATTGTTTTATTGCGTATTTTGTAGCATTTGTTGTTGCTGTTTCCGTTTTCTTTACACAGAATAGATAATTTCTATGACAGACCTTAGCTAGATTGCGTATGAACATCAAGACCCACCCCAAAATCCTTGTTGTGATTACTTTTTGATATATAGGGCCTTTGCAGATGGGCCTTCCTCCCACTAAGCAGAACACCGGACGATCTCCCCCATTTCAGAGCTTAATTGGCTTTTACACTGAAGCTGGGAAATCCCCCTAAATCCTCTTTTCTATGTGTTGGCTGCTCAACAGGAGAAGAAGCTCCTTTCAGCACAGCTACAGGAGATGAGAGAGAAGAGCTTGAACCTCTTCCAGAAAAGGGATGAGATTGATGAGTTGGAGGGCTTCCAGCAGCAGGAGCTGGCTAAAGTCAAGCACATGGTGAGTGATCCCAAGGGAGACCCATTTGGGGTAGGGCAGCTATACCCAGCCTAGGCCAGAACTTCAGGCCTTCCTCTGGGACATAATCCAGGAAGCCCATGCCTTTATATTCCACTGACCTGCCCCCCCGCTGGGCTTCCTCTTTTTCTTCTCTTATCTACCCTCGGGCTTATTGGACTCTGCCTTAACCCTTTAGTTTATTTACTACATTTACGTTCTACCTCTTTTTCACCGTGGAAATCAAAGGGGAGTACATGGGCAATCTCAGAGTAGGAATATCAGAAGCTTGTCCCGATTAGCTCAGTATTGTCTACACTGACCATCAGCAGCTCTCCTGGGTTTTAGGCAGGAGACTATTATCAGCCTGTCCTGGAGATGTCAAGGATTGAACATGCAAAACAAGTGCTTTCCCACTGATCTATGGTCCTTCCCTTAAGACACAGGGGTATAGGAAGCCATCCTACAACTCCCACCAGCCCCAGCAAGCAGGGCTCAGAGGGCAGGCATGATAGGAATTACAGTGCAACTACATCTGGATGGCATTAAACTGGCCAGCCCTGCCATACTCCAAGGTAGCATTGTGCTGAGAAGTTCCCTCTGCCTCTGAGAGTCAGCTGATTGATACATGGTTTTGTTGTTTGTTTTCTTTAAAACATGCAGCTTTTGAAGAAGGAAGAGTCACTGGCCCAGATGGAGCAGGAATTGGGATCCTCCACACAAGAGCTGCAGCGCACCCGAGAGGAGCTGCAGACCTTTCGCACTTTGTCCTCCCGCCAGGCAACAGAGTTACAGCAACTACGACAGCAGCATGCAAAGCTGGAAGCAGAGAGGTTGGGGAAAAGATATTCTGTTTGGACCTTCTGGGTGTCTTGTCCTGGACAGACTTTGTGTGTCTGTAAATTCTTATTTATTTAAAAGCATCTCCTCTTGGCTGCATGAGCGGTGGTAGCCCAGGCACTGCTGAATGTCAGTATTGACCAGTGGTATCGAAAAGTTTGGCAATGTACCCTTTTAGAGAAAACACAAAAACTCAGGGCAGCCAGGAGATAGTAGGTGAAAGACCCATTTTAACTATAACACCATGATGGCTCAATAAATTCTACCCATATTTTGGACTACAGCCTGGAAGACCAGGGCTCAAATCCCCATTTGGCCCTGAAGTTCAGTGGGCCAGTCAGTCACTCTCAGCCTCACCTACCTCACAGGATTGTGAGGATAAAGTGGGAAGAAGAAGCATGTGTGCCACCTTGAGCGTCTTGTAGGAAAGGCAGAATCTTTCTGTGATAATTTTAAGATACGCCAGCATAAAGGATAATGTTTTCTCCCTGTCCTTCATATATTCTAGACCAATGCTACTCAAAAGTGGTGGTCCAAGGACTGGTGCCGGTCCACGAGCCATTGGCTGCTGGTCAGTGGCAGCCCCATCACAGCCCAGGTTGGATGGGATGCTTCCAAAACCAAATATGGCACCAGATTCTAGCATGTTGGGAGGGGGAAATGGCTGGTCCACCACATCAGAATACTACTCTAGACTATGGACCTTTTGAGTTACCTCTTTACCTTGAAACCCTGTAGAAGAAATATGAACTTAAGCTGATGAGTTTGCATTGTTACTGAGCTGTCTTAAGCCTGTTATGTTAATGGTTCACTCTTTGCATCAGTATTGTTTGTTTCATTTTTAATCTGTATCTTCAAAACAGTTTAATGAACAATTTTTAAAAGCATTTCTAAAGTGCTTAATGTTTTTAAAATCTCTAAGCGGTGTACAATAGAAACAATATCATCAAAACAATGGGGCTGATGGGAGTTGGAGTCTAACAACAGTTGGCAGGCCCAGGTTTCTCACCCCTGCTCTAAGGGGAAGACCTAAAACCACTGCCATCTCCATAAGGTAGGCAGTGGGGGCTCCATTTCAGAGCAAATGAAATATGGATATGAAACCATTATCTCAGACCTAACACACAGAATTGAACTTCTTGCTCAGGGATGGTGACGTACGGCCGTCCAGACTCCCCAAATCCTTTGTTTCTGACCACTGGCCCTCTTGGCTGGGGCTGATAGAAGTTGGGGTCATAACAATATATGGAGGGGACTGTGTTGGCTATCCCTGATCTCTGGCCTTCAAGTTAAACTTCTCCTCCTCTCATTTCCTCCCCTCACAGGGATGAGCTCATTGATGCAGAGGAGAGTGCAGAAAGCAAGATCACGACCTTAGAGCAGCGGAGCCAGGAGCTCCAAGCGTACATTCAGCAACTGTCAGTAGATCTACAAAATGTAAGTGGGAGATTCTCTTCTCTTACCCACATATATCAGATGCCTCTCTTGCAAGCAGAGAGTATGGTTAAAGGCCTTCCTTTTCCCTTCAAATGAATTGAAGGATAGTAGAGAAATTAAATAATATTTTTATTATTTAATTTATATTATCGTTAGTTTCGGTAGTACAGTGGTGCCTCGCTTTACGAATGTCTTGCACAACGAAAAACTCGCTAGACGAAAGAGTTTTGCGTTGCGAGAGGCATTCGTGAGCCGACAGAATTTTCTATGACCGCCGCTTCGTCTTACGAAGCGCGGCCATAGAAAGCGGCAAAGGAAGATCAGCTGTCAGCGTGGGAAGCTGACAGCTAATCTTCCTTTGCCTCCGAAGCTGTGCTCAGTGTGGGGGGAGGCAGGCAGGAGGCGGCGGCAGGAAAAGGTCTTTTCCCCCGCCACCTCTCGCCCCGCAGCCCCGACACTGAGAGCAACTTCGGAGACCTCCGAAGTTGCACTCCGTGTGGGGGGAGGCAGGCGGGAGGCGGCAGCGATAGAAGGTCTTTTCCCACCGCCGGCTCTAGCCCCTCGACAGGCGGGATGCGGGGGAAACGCAGGATTTCTCCTGCGTCCCCCCCGCATCCCGTCCGACACACAACGGGGATCGTAGGGGCTTCTCAAGCCTCTACAATCCCCACTGTGTGACAGGCGGGATGCGGGGGAAACGCAGGATTTCTCCTGCGTCCCCCCCCGCATCCCGTCCGACACACAGTGGGGATCGTAGGGGCTTCTCAAGCCTCTACGATCCCCACTGTGTGTCGGGGGAGGCAGGCAAGACGCGACAGCGGGGGAACGTCTTCCCCCGCTGCCGCTTCTCGCCGCTTCTCGCCGGCATGGGGCTTGGCAGAGGTGGGGGAAAGGCGCAGGATCGTTCCTTCGCCTTTCCCCCACCCCGCCGGACAGAGCTGGATCTGACGAAGCTTCTGAAGCTTCGTCCGATCCGGCTCTGTCGTTGGCAGCAGCGGCGCTTGCTCTCTTGGCTCGGGGAAGCGCCTGCCTGCTTCCCCGAGCCAAGAGAACAAGTGCCACCGCTGCCACCAGTTCCCCCCGAGCCCATAGGAACGCATTAATTGACTTTTAATGCATTCCTATGGAAAACGGTGCCTCGCTAGACGAAATTTTCGTAGGACGAATTGAGTCCTGGAACGAATTAATTTCGTCTAGCGAGGCACCACTGTAGTACTATTATTATTATTATTATTATTTATTTATTTATTTATTTATTATATCATTTCTATACCGCTTTATATTTTTAAGGGGGGGAAATCTCAAAGCAGTTTACAACATGCATTGGAACTACATTAAAACAAACAATTAAACACATAACAATTAAAACAGTTAAAAACCAGTGAAAACAATAAAATCACAAGTTCAATTCAGGAGAAGGCTTGCCCAAGCAGGTGTGTCTTCAGGAGCTGGCAGAATGCAATGCTGATGGGAACCTCTCCTATTTCAGCAGCAGGGAGGGCACCTACTGAAAACATTTTTGTTTCAGCAAACTACACTGATACATAGAATGTTGACATGTGTTTTAATATGTTTTTTAGCTTATTGTTAATTTTAATTATCTTTAAAATGTTTTTAAACACTGTTCTTAACTTCATTATTGATATTTTATTGTTTAATTCTCTTTGTATACCACTTTGAGGGTTGTTTTCTTTAAGCAATCAAGTGGTTTTTAACTTTTATGGGGGGAATTCAGTAGGTGTCCAACTAAACTCTACTTAGAGTAAGCCTATTGAAACTAATGGCTCTAAGTTAGCCGTGTCCTTTAATTTCAGTTGGCCCACCCTTGAGTAGGACTAACGTTGTGTACAACCCATTGAAATTGCTTTTGTAGTTGGTTCTTTTAATTTCAATATCTTTTTTCTTTGTTCTTGGGTTTCTTTGCTTTTTCTTTGCATGGCTGCTCTAATTGTTTTTGTTTCCTCCATATTATCATTGTTGATCTTCTTGAGCCCCATTTGGTGTAAAAGTAGGGAAACCCAATAACTAAATAAAACATATATTTTAGGCTCAAGTATCTGCCGCCAGTTGTGAAAAGAGATTGGAAGCACTGCAGCGAGAACACAACTCTCTGAAACAGGAGTATGAACAGCATAAGCAAAAGGTATGGTCTGGATGTTATCACATGTGGGCATTAGAACATGAGAAAAGGGGTAAGCAGACCCCCAGGGTTTGGGCATTTCTTCAATGAAGAAGAGAATGCTATGTGATGATACAGATATTTCAGCAACTGGAAAAACTGGAAATTGATGTGCAGAGATTGTGGGGTCAGCAGCCTGGTGCCCATGGGTGCACGAATCAGTACCACCTATGGCTCTTGGGAAAGGTCTTAGTAAATATTCCCAACAGAAATCCCCATTGCACAAAAGTGAGAGATTGGTTCCTCTCCCTCTCAGTGCCTGGTTGCAAATGCGCAGCCTCTCCGACATCGATAGGCATGCCCGCTTCAATGTGCCCATGTTTATTTAGAATTCGTTGCAGAGCAAACATATGTCTCTCGACAGATGATTATTGAGGTGGAGGAGAAAAGCCAACTTGTGGGCCACTTGCAGGAGAAAGTGACCATCCTGGAGAAGCGCTTTGAAGGGAATCTCTCTGGTGACGAGCATGTCCAGGAGCTGCTCAGGGAGGTAAATGTGGGGTGTTTAGAAGGGGTTGCAAGAGTGTTGTGCTTTGAGGGCATCAAATCTTTTCTTGCAGTCCATTCTTCCATCATCCATGAAGATGTTCTTTAGGGCTGGGTACCGGCCTTGTGGAAGCTGCTGAGCTTTCACACTTCCAGTAAAATGCCATTTGTAGAGACAAGTGGAACTGGCCACAAATGTTGGCAGTGTGGAGTGCTCCTTTGTAGTGTCTCAGCCAGCCAGCCGTGCCCTCCTCTACAGTACTCCCTTCCACCCACTGCTGACAACTAGTATTCTATGCTCACTGAACTGGACTGTTTTGAGGGGTTTGTTTTTCTCCCCCTTAGGGTTCCCCCTGCTAAAGATTTTGTTGATGTTCCCCCGAGCCTACTGATACAACTCCCCTTTCGCTGAATAAGCAACAACACTCACCACCTGAAAATCAGTAATAGAAGGATGGATCTTTTAGGTCCTTCCTGCTGCATCATGGGCTAATGATACTTTCTGGTCAGAGCCTGCCTTTAAGGATTTTGATAGCATGGGCTCAGTTCATTCTGGATGTAGAGCATGGTCTTCTCGCACACGGGTAACTAAAGGGGGGGGGGCTGCCCATTCTGATGGGTCTTAAAACATCAATCAGATGTGAATTCAGCTTAGCAATCTCATTGTCCTCACTTGGTTTAGGTTTGGCATAGCCCTAATTTTTCCTTTGAGTGGGTAGTGAGTATTTACATGCCACCCAGGAATACTAAATACTATGAGAGGTTTGGCTGGCATTAGACCAGATTTTTGTTTTATGTCCAAGTGTGAAGAACCTTTGGCTCTCCAGGCATTTTCTGCACTACAACTCCCATCATCCACAGCCACTGACTGGGGTTGATGGACATTATAGTTGACCACTATCTGGAGGGCCCAAGGTTCTCTACCACTGTTTTATTTGTTTGCAGTTTTTGCACCCGCCCTTTAGCCCCTGAAACTCTCAGAGCAGCTTTAGAAAAGTCAGTACTAAGACAGGCTCTGACCTCAAGGCTCACAATCAAGAAAAGAGACGGCACATGAGAAAAAAGGAATGTGAAGGAGGAAGAAGCAAACAAGCTCAAGCACAAGTTATTCAGGTTGCAGTTCTTCAACTTACAGCCAGTGTCAATAGAGGTTCTGCTTGTCTTGCCCTTGGTAAAAAGTAGGCCCTTCCTTGAAGCTTTCCCCACCCACATCATTCAGATCCAGGGGCAGATCTGGTGACAGCATCAAGGCCAGGAAGACAGGACAGTTCCTGCTGCACAGTTCTTCCCTCACATAGCTGCCTACTTGACTTCTAGGAGCACAAGAACCTGCCTCATTTTGAGTGAGACTGTTGGTCCATCTGGCTCAGTGCTGTCTACACTGACTGGCAGAGGCTTTCCAGGATTTCCAGCAAGAGCATTTCCCAGCCCTAGCTGGAGATGCAATTTAGGATTGAACCTGGGACCTTCTGCAAGACAGATGCTCTGCCACCAAGCTACGGCCCTTTCCCTCCTTTGCTGCAGCATTTTCCAATTCTATTACAGTTTTGGCTGCAGACTTTTAATGATGTCATGTAGAAAAGTCTTGCTTAATGATTCTCTGTTTGTTTGCATGGTTGCTGTGTACTTTTATTAATTGATTTGCATTTTTGTGTATTCTTTTTTCCATTTTGTTGCCTGCTTGAAGGGCCACCAAGTTGTGAGACATCAACACATAAAAGCCATAGTAGCAATAATAATAGTAGTCATTGCATTTTCTCCCCGTTCTAGAAAAGTGCTCTGGAACAGAGACTGGAGGAGGCCAGGCAGCAGCTTTCAGCTGCACGGACAAGCCATGCAGAGAGTTTAAGTCTTCTGGAGACTCAGGTACACAGGGCAGGATTGCTTTCTGAAGCCTGGGATGGTGCTTGGTGGTTGGTGAATTTCAGCCTTCTCATACTTTCTGGGGTGGGGGGTTCCTCTTGGCTTGGTCAAGCCAGGGACTCTCTTCTCATGGTTTTCAGGACCATTGCTCTGCCCTGGAACGTGTGATGTAGTAGGAATAGAGTTTCTCTGAGCATGTGCTGAGTGCCTTTCCTTGGCTGCTGAGTATCTGCAACCAACCTTTTATATATTTGGAGGAGATGGCTTTCAGGGCAAGCGGCAGCCTTTCCAGGCCACAGCACCTGTTTAATAAAAATAATAATAAATATTTCTGATCTAGGACTTGGTTTCAGGAGGAAGGTGTGAGTGAAGCACATGTTCAGGGAATGCACGAAGTGCTGTGTGCCCTGGGCTGTATCACTTTGGACTGCTTGTGGGGGCAGGAATCACATCTTTTAAGCGCTCCCTCACCCCTAAAGGACGAGCTGTAGCTCAATAGGAGTGCATCTGCATTGAATTTAGAGGACCCCCAGTTCAGCCCCCAATATCTCCAGGTAAGGTTGGGAAAGCCCCAGTCCTGAAATCCTTGAGCCAGAGGCGTTGCAAGGTCAGGTGGTACCTGGTGCAGAATTTTTTTTGCCACCCCCTCCCCCCACATAAACGGCTCGAGGTAGACTTGGGAGGCTTGGGAGTCAGCGATGATACCTGGGGCAGTCCACCCCCCCACCCCCCTTCCTAACCCTTCCTACACCCCTGACTGTAAGACCCATTGGACGTAGTTGAACTTACTTCTGAGTAAACATATAGGATGGCACTTGCAAGCTGACCCAAGGGACGTGTTCCTGTAGATCACTCACATCAAGTAAAATGGATGTACAGTCGTACCTACCTCGACATCCGAACGACTCGACTTCCAAAGGTTTCGACTTCCGAAGTCGACAACCCCGGAAGTCTTTTCGCCGCGCATGCGGTTGGCGCATGCGCAGAAGCACAAAATAGCGCTTCACGCATGTGCAGAATGGGCGCTTCGACAACCGAAGACTTTGACAACCGAAGACGGCCATGGAACGGATTGTCTTCGTAAGTCGAGGTACCACTGTATAAGGAACTTACTACCGAGTAAGGAGTCGATCTTGAAAGTGGCCCAAATGCCATCCCCAAATCATCCCCCTCCCTGGCATTCCCCACAAAAAACAGAAATTGAGGGCTTCCGCTGAATTGGGTTGTGCCAGTTCTGGACCTGAGAGGGTGCAGCCCTAAGCGTGCTTACTCAGAAATAAGCCCTATCCAGCTTGGCTATCAAGCATCCTCGCAGTGGGATCCTATGCATGTTTCCTCCCTCACTGAGCATGACAAGGGTTACTCTCTAGCAAGGCTGCATGCAGCCACATCCCATGCGCATTGATCCACCAGTGAAGCCCTATTCAGTGCCATGGGATTTCTGCCCCAGTTGTGATGCTTACTTAGGATTGCAGCCTTGGGGTCCTCCCAGCTCCCTTGCCTGCCCGCCCCCTTCATTCCTAGTCCACATCCATCCCTCGCATATTCTGTGCCAGCCGCCTTGGACTATTTTCTTTTGATCAGCTGTCAGAGTGGGGATCTCCTAAGACAGTCCCTTCCAACCACTTCCAGCTGTTAGAGAAAACTAGGCTCAGAAAACAATGGTGGGTTGCGGTGGGGGGGGGGAGAGAGAGAAAGAGAAGCCTTACTTTTTTAACTTGAGAAAAGCTTGCAAAATAAATATTTGGACCAGGGCCATGGTCTTGTGGAGCTTTTGGGGGGGAGTATTGGGGGCCCTTCCCCCAAATCTTGAGTACACTTGAAACCCTCATGCTAAAACAAGAAATCAAGACTTCAAACCAGACGTGATTACTCAAAGTTATTAATATTATTAATTGCCTCTGAACTCAATGGGGTTTCTTCCTTGGAAAGAGGCTTTGGATTGTGGTTGTGGTCATTTGAATGGGACTTGCCCCTAAGTAAGGTTTGAGTATGGGAGAGGGTGGGATACTCGTGCGTAAAGCCTTTAGTATGAATACTTATGGCTTGAGTCCAAGCGTGTTTATTCTGAAGTAACCCTGCGTGGATTGGGACTGCTTCCCACATAAATTGGCTGGAAATGGAAGCCATAGGCTGCAATCCGCTCAGATCAATGGCAGGAGGAGAACCAAGGCTCATTCAGCACCAGCAAGTTTGGGACGGGAGACTGTCAGGAAGCTGCTGTAGATATTATCATTATTATTTATAGAGAGTGTTTCTTTGCTGCTCTTTTCGCGCTGCCTGCTCACTCCTGTTCGGAGCAGCCGCCTTCTGCCCGAGCCGCTGCAGAGGTAAATGGAATGAGCTGGTTGGTGCCAGGAATGTGTGCCCCTTCCTCCGGGTGGGGCTGCCTGGAACCCCACCAGCTGAAAGTCATTACTGGCCGATTGGCAACTTGAGGAGCAGACAGAGAAGGCAGCGGTGGTGGCAACTCTCAATGGCAAGAAATACCTTCCCGTCCCAACAATTATCCAGGACTAGGGACAGACAGATACTCAGTTTCTTAAAGTGAGTGCTTTCTCCCCTTTAACTTAAAGTGAGGGCTTTCTTTTTTAAAAATGAAACAGACCAGGAGATACCAGTGAGATGGAGCCGGGTGCTGCCTTCACCCCATTTCATCCCGCCATCTTACCCCACCCCCCCACCCCCCGTCGAGCTTCCTGGCACCATTCATAACTTCACACTGAGGACTCCCATGCACGGGAGAAAACTCCTTATCCAATAGCGAGCCAGCCCGCACCTGCCGCTGCATTCCATTTCGAGCCCTTTTGCTCGTGGCTTACCAGACATGGGGGCGCCTCCCCCCCTTCTTGTCCCGCGATCAGTCGCTAGAGGAAGCAAATGGAGTGTCCCCCCTCTCTAGCACACGCCTCCTCTCTCTCCTTCCCTTCCAGGATACACTGTAGCTTTGCGCTCATCCACCCAGCCACGGCGAGAGAAGGCTTTCTGGTGCCATTTCCCGCGCATGCGCACCTACTCGCAAGGTCCCGACGCCAAAGGGGGGGTGACATTCGGCACCCCCACCTCCCTGCGACTCCCAAGCCTACAACAAGTGGCAAAGCGGCAGCAAAGCACTGCTCCTTTGCCGCTAGCTGTAGGCTTGGGCATCACGGGGGGGGGGGGACTGAATGTCGCCCCCCTTCAGGTTGGTACCCAGGGCAGTCCACCTGCCCCCACACTCCCTTGCAACACCACTGCCTTGAGAACTGCTGGCAGTCAGTGCAAATAATGCTGCAGTTGGTGGACGTAGCTTGTTATTTAATTCAGCCATTTATACAGAACTGTGAGGACTAGAACCTTCTTTATTTTCAAGGGAAAGGCCTTAGCTTTGTGGTAGAGTACGCCTTGCATGCGGAAGGTCACAGGTGGTTCAATCCCCATCATCCTCCAGGTAGGGCACGAAGAAACTCTCTTCCTGAAACCCTGGAGAGCCAATCAGGGTAGACGGTACTGAACTAGATGGACCAATTGTCTGACTCTGCACTTCCCATCTCTCTCTATTATTATTAATAATAATATTAATATACTGCCCTATCCCTGCAGGTCTCAGGGCGGTTCACAAAATAAAATCAGAATATAATACCACAAAATATATAATCAAAATAAAAACAACAACAATCTAATAACACCCCTCAACACTTTTTTAAAAGGGCATAGGAAGTCAATCAAATCAAAGACCTGGTTAAAAATGAATGTTGTAGCCTGGTGCCTAAAGGTGTAAAATGAAGGCATCAGGCGTTTTATTTATTTTTATACCTATCTCTATACAGTATCTCTATGTAATTTTAAACTGGATTCTGTGGTTTTATGGGGGTGAGGGGAGAGGGGTGTTTAGGTCATAATAAACATTACTTCACTTGCTTCAAAATGTGGCTGGTCAGCCCCTCTGGATTTGGGGCTCCTCCTGCTTGTGCTGCCGAGTGAGGGCTTGGACCTCCACCCCAAAGTCCTACCGTAGCAGTACTGCTGGCCCTATTTTCTGTTGTGGTCCTTGGTGGAGGAAGGGAGACCCACAACATTCAAACATGGGCTCCTTCATGGTACAGCCAGTGAAAGCTGTACCCTCCAGTTCTCCTGGCTTTGGGTCATTGGTCCTGTCTGTTGCCTCCTAGATTGACAAACTGAACTGCCAGTTGGCTGAAAGACAGGTGTGCCTAAGCATAAGAGAGGAGCTTGTGTGGAGCCTTCAGGAAAGTAGTTCACCACAGGTAGGGGCCAATCACATCAGCTGGTCTATATCTCGTTCCTCTTCCCCAAATTGGGAGGCAGGCTGGCTGGCTGGGGTGGTGTATACATAGAATCAATTGTAGAGTTAGAAGGGATCCAGATGGTCATCTATTCCAACCTTTTGCAAAGCAAGAATCTTAACCAAAGCATCCATGACAGGTGACTGTCCATCCTTTGCCACTTTTTGTGTTTAATCATTATTTTAGGTATGAAAGGTGTGCTTTTTTGGGGAAAAAATTATGCAAGATCCCTCCCAGATGGGCAAGGTATGCTTTCCTAATTTGATGCAATTCGGATCAGCGGTTATGATGAAAGGCTGGGACATCCGGACATGCAGTGGGAACATTTATATATATATAGATTGGTTTAGAAAAGTACATGCATTGTCTCTTTTTTCAAGTTGTACAAGTCTTTCTTACATATCAGTTACATTAGTTGTGAGACATTTGTGTATAGTATAAGGTTGGGGGAGAGGAGAGGTAGGGTGGTGAGGCTTATATTCTTTTATATAGTGTACTTGTGGGGTTTTGTTTCAGCTGGGTAGGTTCTCTTTCTATTCGTTTATTACATTACCTTGGTAGGGAGAAGTATTGGGGGGCAGGGTGTGGTTGTCTGCAGTGGGGTTTGCTTGCATTTATGGGGAGGGGAGGGCTTGTTGGTTCAGATAAGCCAGATTGATTCATATGCTATCAGTGGATTCTTGTCGTTGTCTTGTTGGGCTGTGTATGTGGTAAAGGGGAGCCATACTGGGGTGAAGGCGTCCTCTTCTATTTGTCCCCATGTCAGTTTCAGTTTATTGGATAGCTTTTCTAGTAAGGCCGTTTCCCATACAATTTGATACTATTGGCCCATGTTTACTTCTGACAGGTCTCTCTAGTGTCTGGCTATGGGGCTTCTGGCTGCTGAGAGTGGGTGGGTTATGAGTTCTGTATAATGTGGGTGGACATTATAATATTGGAAGATGTTCAGTAGGGCCAGTTCTTGGCTGAGTTCTAATACCTGTTTAGTTATTTTCCATATCTCTTGTAGGACTGCTGTCCAAAAAGGGTTGGATTTTAGGGCATTCCTATCACATGTGGAGGTATGTGCCTGTGGAGGTGCAGCTTCTCCAGCTTCTTGGTGAGGTTCCAAAATGTATCAGCGCTAGTTTCCATGGTGTTAAGTACCACCTGTAGGTGAGTTTCAGAGTGAGTTCCCTTCTTTTGGCTGATATGGACTTAAAGACCACATTCTAGTCCATTGGGTGAGGTTAATTTCATAGCCTATGTTGTGCTCCCTTTGTTCTTTGATTGCATCAAGAGGGATTGTGGGATTTTGGTGAATTCCTTTTGGGTATGCAGGTGGGAGGTGGTAGTGTTGAAGCACATAGCCTCAGTTTTTGCAAAGTTTACTTGTAGGGCCAACACTATTGTTGAATGTGTTGAGTTCTTTGCTTATGATGATTGCTGTGTTTATGGGGTCTGGTGTTATGACCATCAGGTCATCTGCTAAGAGCCCTAGTTTGTAGGTTTTACCTTTTATTTCCACACCCTTGATATCTGGGGCTGCCCACAGTAAGATTGCTAGGGTTTCCAGGGCCAAGATGAATAGGAAGGGAGACAGTGGGCATCCTTATTTGTTGCCTCTTTAGATTGCTATAAGGGACCCAGGTGGCGCTGTGGTTAAACCACTGAGCCTAGGGCTTGCTGATCAGAAGGTCGGCGGTTCGAATCCCTGTGACGGGAGGAGCTCCCGTTGCTTGGTCCCAGCTCCTGCCAACCTAGCAGTTCGAAAGCACGTCAAAATGCAAGTAGATAAATAGGAACCGCTACAGCGGGAAGGTAAACGGCGTTTCCATGTGCTGCTTTGGTTTGCCAGAAGCGGCTTTGTCATGCTGGCCACATGACCTGGAAGCTATACGCCGACTCCCTCGGCCAATAATGCGAGATGAGCGCGCAACCCCAGAGTCGGTCACGACTGGACCTAATGGTCAGGGTTCCCTTTACCTTTTTTACCTTTAGATTGCTATAGTATTGGAGTCCATATTGTTAATTCTGCATTTTGCTGAGGTTTGGGGGTACATTTGTTTGAGGGTTTGTAGGAAGTTGGGGCCAAATTTCATGTTAGTTAATTCTGCTAATAGCTATTTCCTTTCTAAGCAATCAAAGGCTTTAAGGATGTCTAGGGACATGTCTAGGGATGTCAGTGGGAGTTTGGTCATTTTGCTGTGTTCTATCAGATTTAGTAGTTCCCTAATGGGGTTTGTTATATTGCGACTAGGGACAAAACCTGCTTGGTCCAGGATGAGTAGTTTGCATAGGAAGATTTTTAGGCTTTTAGCCAGGATTGATGTGAATATCTTGTAGTCTTGGTTTATCAATGAGATTGGGTGGTATGATTCTATTTTGAGGCTAACTTTGAGTGGTTTTGGGATAGAGACTGTTTTCGAAGAGGTCCAGCTTTGGGGGGTGGGGGCTCCTTTTATGATTTCACTAAATGTGGGTGGCTGTGTTCTGTGTTGTGTCAGTTGTTACAATGAGGCAAAACAGGAAACCCCGTTAGTACTTGATTCCTGCTTGTGGAAGATTTGGATACATGGGTGTAGGTTTTTTCTTTGGTTTAGGGCCTCTTGTGATATATCCTGAAAGGCCAGGATGGGTTCTTCCCCATATCAGAGATGGGTTGTATTTCTGAGGTTGTTCCATATTTCTTATTTCTTTTTGTAGCAGGTAAAGCGCACGATGATGTCTCATGGAGGAGTGTTGGCTTTCGGCATGGGTCTTAGAGCTCTGTGTGCCCTTTCCAGATCATCTACTTTGGGATTGTGGTTTTTAGCCAGCGTACGATGAGATTGGCTGGGTTTTTGTCCTTCATTTTCTCTGGGAAATTGCAGAAGTGGATCCACTGCAATCTTCAAGGGTTGCTAGTTTAATTCTCGCTTCCATGCTTTCTCTTGGTGGTGATCCTTATCAGCTAATTTATTTCTCAGACATGTGTTTTCCTCCTAGAATTGCTCTACTTGTTTTAGTTGCATCTGGTTTTCTTTTTCTAGAGTGGAGATGTGCCAGTGGGGGGTCTCCACTTTGGAGGTCAGGTTGCTGATTATTGTCTTCATGGGAGTAACTGTGTTCTTCAATAGTTCTGCTAGTTTCAGTTCCATTTCCTTCAGGTCCCTTTTTGTTGTTGGGCAGTTGTCATCCTGGGGGGGATGTTGTGACTTCCTTGTAATTCAGCACCTCCTTGGTTAGTGCCATCTTGATTGTCTTGGTGGCCTTTGTCTGGGATGTGCGCTGTGTTCTGTTGAAGTAGGGAGATGTTGTGGTTCGGTGTTTTGGTGGTAGTAGTTGTTGGGTGTTGTGGAATTATAGAGTTGTACATGCGTTGTTGATTGGTGGCTTTCTTCCCTGGTTGTTGCGTTGGGCACCTCTGGTTCCCCCCCCCCCATTGTAGCGGTGGCACAGGGACCAGCCAGGCAGCGTAGTTAGTGCTGGTCGCCCTCAAGAGCTCCATGTGGCCTTGGCACTTGCCATCTTGCCTCGACAAAAGTCCCAGGTGTTCCCATCTTATACTTGTGCATCTGGTTATTCCTACTTAAGTGCAGAAGCTTACACTTGTACCTATTGAAATTCATTTTGTTAGTTTGGTCCCAGTTCCCCAATCTGTTAAAGTCACTTTGAATCCTGTCTTCTGTGGCATTAGCTACCCCATACAGTTTAGTGTGATATGCAAATTTGATGAGCATCTGCTCAATTCCTTCATCCAAGTCATTTATACACTGAACAACAACAGGTCCAGGACAGAACACTGCAACACCCCACTTGTCACTTTTTTCCAGGGTGTTGAAGAAGTTCCATTAGGGAACACTCATTGGGTTCAGTAATTTGTTTATGCATTTGAGGTGTCAGAAACCCAATGAAAGAATTATTTATTTATTTTATTTATTTACTGCCTTAATATCCCACATTTTCTCCAAGGAACTCAAGATGGCGTACATTATTCTCCCCCTCCTTATTTAATCTCCATAAGAACCCTGTGAGGTAGATTATTTTGAGAGGCAGTGACTGGCCCAAGATGACTTAGCAAGCTTCATGGCCAAGTGAGGATTTGAACCCCAGTCTCACAGGTCCTAGCCCAACACTTTACCTGCTATACCACATTGGCTTTCAAAGAAGGTTCTCTCTGTGTTTTTTTTTTGTAGGTGAAAGATCTAGAACATGCACTACAGATTTCTAATGAGACAGCAGCAAAAAGTAAAGAAGAGATGGAAGAGAAAGAGCTGCAGATCCAAAAACTGGTGAGTTTAGGGTGGCCTAGCCTTTGGCAGTGCTTTTCAGGATGTGAGGGGGAAGGAAAATACTTACAATAGCTCAATGTTCCTACTTGACTTGAGAGCTTTAGTAGAGACACGTGAGCAAGGCAGGCCTGTGGTCACTATAAGGCATCCATAGGCAACTCCAAGATCTTACTCTGACAGTGGAACTGGAACTGTTAGCAACACCACGTGATCTGCATTTGTAGGAAAATGATATTGTAGTGTGGCAGCACTCGCACTTTTGAACTCCCTGCTCACTGATGTCAGACACGTGCCTTCATTCAAATCTTTTTGACACCTGCTAAAAACCATTTTGTCAAGGCAAACCTATTCTAGACATGTAGTATATTGATATGTGTGATAATCTGCTTTTTAGCTTATTGCTGATTTTGATGGTCTTTTGAAGGTTTTAATTCCCCCGACCTGATGATTTCATTGTTTTATTCTTATTGTAAATTGCTTTGAGCATCACTTTTTTACAGTCAAATGGTATAAATTTTGTGAAATAATAAATGAACTACCAGGACCCCCATCAGATGTCTGCCCTAGATTCCCCATTTAGATTATTTTCACCAACACTTCCATATTCCACCATGCCCAGAGTGATGCATTGTGGGAAATGAAAATGGCACCTCCCAGATTGCAATGCTGCTGCTACTACTGCTGCCTCCCAGTTTGTAAATGCTCCAGGGCCCACTCATGTAAGAAGCGGCCCATCAGAGAGTTGGGTTTTTTGTTTTGTTTTTGCCCTTCCTGCATCCTATTCGAGTTGCAGAGAAAGGCATTGTGGGTTTTTCAGTTTGCTTGTTTTTCCTAAGGTTCTAGCCCTCAAGAATATAGGGGAGAATCTGGAAGTGTTTTGCAGGCTTTTCTCATCCCAAACTTTCTAGGAGAATGGTTTCCTGTTTATTTCTCAAGCCTCACAATAACATTCCCCTCACCCAGGGAACCTGTGGCCCTCCATATTTTAAATCACAAATCCCATCATTCCTGACTATTGACTGTGCCGGCCCATGACTGATGAGTGTTGGGAGTCTGACAACTTCTGCAGAAACACAGGCTTCACACCCCTTCCCTCCATTCCTCACTCTCTGCCTTATTGGTTCTGACCAAAGCAATTTACAGATCTAAAAACAGACCTGAAAAGAATTTAAGAATCAAGCATGTGAATGGGAGTAAGCCATTTGAATTAACATATATAGATATATGTTAAGACATATTCATATAATTTTATTTCATCACAGTTTTCTGTTCTGAGCAACCTGCAGAGTTGATGGAGTTTCAATACTAGATTCTTCCCCCACCCCACCCCTCTCTGTCACCCTGTCCTTTCTTAGCAGCGAACAGATCTGCAGCTGGAGAGAATCCAAGGGCAGGAAGGCCTCTCCACTGTGCAGCACCAGGGCACAGAGCAAGTTGGGAGGCTGCAGGAGCAGATGGCAACCTTGGAAGCTGCCCAGGAGACAGAAAGGATGGCTGCGCATCAGACGATGGTGAGTCCTGCTCTCTTTTTCAGAGCAACTGTCCATCTTCTCTAGCCACTTTTGTTCTTTTCTTTAATAAGATTTTATTAAAGCTTTTCATAATACAATATAATTTTTAAAAAAACAAAAACTGGAAGTGGAAGAGAAAGAAAGTTGCAAAGCCATCTCTCAAAGGTAGATCTTAACCCTTGTCTCACACAAAAAGGGGTGGACCCTCAACTAGGAGCTTCCTTTTCTTCTCCCAACCTCCCTCCATGAGAGATCTTCCTTTCCCTGCCCCATCAGCTTCATGTGCGTACAGTAGAGGACAAAAAACAACAACAGCAGCAGCAACAAGAAACCAGAAGCAAGAGGAAAGAAGAGAAAGAGAACAGGAATATAAAAATAACAAAAGAATGAAAAAAGTTTTTTTTTTTTAAAAAAAAGGAAAGACAGAGAAATAAAAAGGGCTTCCAATTATCCATCTGTATCTCTCTCTATATATATATCTTGAAATATTCCAAGTATTCATTCCAGGTTGGTACCCAGCTGTTTCTCCTCCTGCTAGGCGATATTTTCTGAGTCTGGATCAACAGTAGTCTTGCTCCAGTCCAACATAACTTTACTTCCAGTGTTGAGAAAGAATAAATCATTGATCTTTATTCCTACATGAGTCCAATGTTTTGTTCTGTTTTTCATTCAGAGCCAACTGGAAAAAGAAAACGAAGAATTGAAAGGCAGATGCAAAGACTTGGAAAGCTCCTTAAGGAAGCAAGAATCTGAATTGGAAAGGCTAAAGGTATCTGTGCTCTTAACATTCACATCCATCCAGCCTGTTGGAAACTTGTATCCTGCCTTTTTTGGGTTAAGCAAAAGCTATGCTACTAGTGCAGCAGAGAAGAGAGGGACCCTGAACCTAAACATGCTAGCTTTGACAGCCAGTTCAGTCAACTTGCAGATGTTTTAATGGGTTTTGTTTTGCAAATGTTGCTAGCAGATTGTTGCAAAGGCTGCCTCTGTGAGCCGGCATCCTTATATACCTGAGGTGGGGAGCTGTGGAGCATGGGTCTGAAAGCTGAATGCAGCCCTCAGTGCTCTGTCTGGCCCTCAGAACTGACCCCAGGCCTCACTCCACACTGCCCCACTTTGCCCCCTTTCAAATATTATTGCTGTGTAAGTGAGGGGGTTTTGTATGTTGATATAGCAGCTCAGGAGTAAAAGGTTAACTTCCCTCTCCCCAGCAGCATTGGCTATCAATATCAGTTCCTTGGAAAAACTAAAATACTTTTTAAAGCATTTGAAGGGATGAGGGGGAGAATGAGGTGTGTGTGTTAAGTGTGGCTACACCTACTGGTGACTTTGGCCCTGTCCACCACTGGCATGCAGCCCTCAGAGGGTGGGCAAAAGGTAATGTCACCTTGAAGGTCAGAACAGTAGTCTACCCTGAACTGAGATTTCTGCTTTCTGTTTCTATCGTCTTCCTTTGATTAAAATGGACTTTGATTGTGAGAAGGGTAAAAAGAGTAATGTATGGTATTGTGTTGTTTTGAATGTTTGTATGTGTTTGTTTGATATTTTTAAATGTGTGTTAATTGGAAAATTTAATAAATTGTTATAAAAAATAAAAAAATAAAATGGACTTTGATTGCATCCACGGTTACTTAGAGGAGGCCCATTGAAATTGACGGATATGACTTAACTGGGGTCTATTCTAGATCCAGCGGGTGGTGCAGTGGTCTAAACCACTGAGCCTCTTGGGCTTGCCGATCGGAAGGTCTTGCAGTTCGAATCCGTGTGACGGAGTGAGCTCCCATTGCTCTGTCCCTGTTTCCGCCAACCTAGCAATTTGAAAGCATACCAGTGCAAGTAGATAAATAGGTACCGCTGCGACAGGAAGGTAAATGGTGTTTCCATGCACTCTGGCACTTGTCATGGTGTTCTGTGCGGCAGTAGCGATATAGTCATGCTGGCCACATGACCCGGAAAGCTGTCTGTGGACAAATGCCGGCTTCCTTGGCCTGCAAGGCAAGATGAACGCCGCACCCCATAGTTGCCTTTGACTGGACTTAACTGTCAAGGGGTCCTTTACCTTTACCTATTTTTGAGTAGAACTTGGCTGGATACAACTCTCTGCCTTCCTTTCGTTTGGGATTTGGTAGTCAGTTTGCCAAGGTAAAGTAGGCAAGTATTGTGGTTGGGAATATGGCCTTTTCCACACCACAGTGCATGGGTTTGGGGAGTTTTCTCTCATTCTGAATCCACCATTCTCTAACCCCAGGATTCTTACTGCTTTGCAGGCAGAATTGAGCAGAAGCGCTGAAACCACCCAAGCCCTGGAGGAGACGCGAGGGCAAAGGGAGCATCAACTGCAGCAGGAGGTGGGCTCACTCCTTTGGCACCCCACAGTGGGTGTAGCTGGCCTTGTCTTCAGGATTGGCCATGGCGGGAGGCTGCATCTGAGTTGTCTGCTTACTGGGTGTGACCTTCATCCCAGCCATTCATTATGTTGATATTGAGAGGTCAGATCAGAGCCAATGCAAAGAAATTAGTTCTGGCCCACCACAAATGACTGCAAATCAGGCAGTGATAGGGGACCATTTTGGAGATGGGCAGGTAGTCTCCATAATAGCTGACAATCTAAAATGGATGCTTTTGTCTTGACTTTACGGCCTGGGTTAACTTAACTGTTCCTGGTAACCAGTCATTTCAGTGACTAAGAAAAATCCCCTTCTGATAGAGTCCTCCCCCACCTCTTTGGTTTTGCACCTGCTCCCTGCTGTTTATGAAGTGGGGGTTGTGTTTGGACAGAGCTTTTATCCAAAGCAGTGGCTTTGGGGACCAGGGCTTGTTCTGCTATGAAGCCAGAACTTTTCACCATAGAAATCTGTCACACTTCTTCACGGAGGCTCTGGAGCAATTTTTACCTTTGATCCTTCTTCACCTGTTACATATTCCTCTAGCTCCAGCAGGGTGCTGTAGAAATTAAGTCTGGAAATGGTGGGTTCTTACCCCGCAGATTTAGGAAGATACAGAAGAGGTGTTGATTTACGTTTGGAGGTTCAGCAGAGTTAATGGTACAATCAGGATTAATCAAGACAAAGAGAATTTTGAGGAGAAACAGCTTAGAGAGGGGAAAGGGGTTCCAGATATTTGGGGGTAGGGGGCAGTGTAGGGGAAATAGATGCTTGGGTGAGCTTGTGAGAGGAGTGGGGGGAAACATAAGAACAACCTGCTGGATCAGGCCAGTGGCCCTTCTAGTCCAGCATCCTGTTTCCTTAGTGGCCAACAGATGCCTATGGGAAATCCACAAGCAGGACCCGAGCACAAGAGACCTCCCCCCTCCCATGGCTTCCAGCAACTGGTATTCAGGGACATTACTACCTGCACAGCCATCGGGGCCAGTAGCTATTGTTAGCCCTCTCCACAGGTGCCCTGTGTTGCTTGCATCTCACCCGTGAAAGTGTGAACAGCCTTTTGTCAAAAAGCACCATGTGTTGAGGTGAGATCAGGGGAGGAGGGGACCTTAACTGTTTTAGATCCGAAAGCAAAGACAGGAAATAGCCACAAAAGCTCATTGTGCAAATGTTTCAGCCAGCCTGGTGCCCTCCAGATGTTTCGGACCACAACTTCCATCAGCTCAGCCAGCACATTGGACTTGAAGTCCAAAACATCTGGAGGGCCCCAAGTTGGCAAGGGCTGACATTTGTCCAGTGTCATAGTAGGTAGCATACGTGGTTGTCTGGACACTTCTGCTTGTACATGCTGTTACACCAGATTTTGCACAATAAGGACACCATCTTTGGCTGCCATCCTCCTTTTATAATATAGCACTCCAGCGCCCAGTGTAAAACAGCCCTCGAGTGGTTCCAGTGATGTTAGATTATGATAAACATTCATTTTGGAATGTCTGAAAAGAATGACTGGGAGCTACATCCCATAACTGTCCATGGCCTCCCTTTCCCCCCCTGGTGGCTTAGCTTGTGGATCTGACTGTGCTGTTGAATGAGAAGGACCTGCTTATTGCAGAGAAAGCAGAGGCACTTCTGAAAGCAGAGGAAGAGCTGAAGCACTTAAGGCAAGGTAAGACCCAGCAAAGCTTCATTTACTTGCAGCAAGGAGGGTGATGTGGCTCTCCAAGTGCTGTTGGCCATGAATCTTTTGCTGGGTGTTGTTGGGCTAGTCGTTTCCCTCTCAGCCTAGCCTACCTTGCAGGGCTGTTGTGAGGATAAAATTGGGGGAACAGACTGAATGCTTCTTTGACTGAGTGCTTATTGATTAATGACTGCATCCCACCCTCTCTTCCCTGCCTCTAAACTGGTTTCCCTTTCCTTCTAGACTACGATGCACTTCTGCTGCAGATGGACCAGTTGCAGTCCAGCCTTGAGTTGTGCCAGCACCAGGCCATGGAGACAGAAGCTGCGGCAGAGAAACGGATGAGTGCTTTGCAAGAGCAGCTACAGTACCAGCAGGAGCGCCTCTTAGCCAGCGAGAAGCAAGTAAGCAGCTTCCCCCTCCTTGGGCAGGGCGAGCCCTTAGCCTTTCTAAAAGCAACACTGTGACTTTTCCTCTTGAATGTTCCTCTCTTCAGTGCTAGAACACTGCAGCAGTGGGGAACCTCCAGCCCATGGACCTCCCCATTTAGTACACTGGAGAATTTCAGATTTCAGCCAAACCATAATGTCATTAGGGGGGAAATGGGACACACACACACACACACACACACACACACACACACACACACACACACCAGTCTTGGTCTGCTGTCATCCACCCTCCTACCTACTTCCTTACAATTGGGGACAGGAAGGGCGGGAACAACTCAGTGTCGCCTCCTTAGTTTTTGTGTTGCCTTGGCAGAACTCAACAAAGGCAAAGGTGGAGCCAAAACTAGAATGTGTTGACTGTGGCTCCACCTACTGTGACAGATTTTAAAATCCCAACAATTTTGTTTTCTTTTTTAAAAAAAAACTGACAAGTTTCCAGCCTTATGGATGCAAAGATGCACTTGAGTTTGTGGGCAATGTCTGATGAAATCTCAGAAGCCAGAAGGGTTGCTATGTAAGATTTCCATGCCCTTTATAAATCCTTAACACTTCCCATGATTGTGGAAGCAAAACACATACGTGTATATGCAAAATAAACACAATTTATGCAGGTTTTCGGAATTTGGGTTACCTATCACAGGTGCGCTGCTTCTACCTTAAGCTTTCTTTAATCTGTTTTGGAGGTGCCAGCACAGCCTTTTGACCCATATTGGCTGCTTGTAGCTTGGTGCAGCTATTATTCCTGTGGTTTTGGTGCTTGCTTATCTCTTCTCACCCACCCTGCCCCTTCATATGTGGCCAGGAGAAACCTACTTGTCCCAAGTCTTTTCAGGTTGTACACTAGCTCTCTTTTTGTTGCCTCTCTGATCTTGCTAAATCCAGCCCCTGTTTTTACCTCATGCTAGGCTGCTACTTTAGAACTGACTTCTGCAGCCCTGAAAAAGCATCTGTGTCCCTCTGAAGATGGGGAAACAGAGCCAAACGGGGAGGTGGCTGCCACTGATATTGTCCAGCTCCAGAAGGAAAACAGAGACATGGAACAGCAAATCGCAGAGAAGAACAAGGTGTGGGTTTAACTGTTCATAAGCCTCTCTCCTACTTTCCCCCTGCTTCCGGTTGTTTCTGATATACCTTGGTTGTTGAACAGCTTGACTCCCAAACAAATTGGCTCCCGAACGCCGCAAACCCGGAAGTGAGTGTTCCGGTTTACGAACTTTTTTGGAAGCCAAACATCCAATGTGGCTTCCACAGCTTCCAACTGAGTGCAGGAAGCTCCTGCAGCCAATCGGAAGCCGTGCCTTGGTTTTTGAACAGTTCCGGGAGTCCAAGTCAAAACAATACCACCAGCACCCAGTTTAAAAGGCCATACATAGGTTGTTTAATTAGCCAAAAGCTTGGGAGAAGAAGGATGTTTTTGCCTGGCACCTAAAGATATGTAATGAAGGTGCCAGGCGAGCCTCCCTGGGGAGAGCATCCCAAAAGTGGGGAGCCATTGTGGAAAAGGCTTGATAGTTGAGGTGAAGTGGCTTTTACTGATGGCCAGACTTGTGAACTGACGTTCTCTCCCTACCCTTTCTCCTCTGGTAGACAATAAAGCAGCTGCAGCAGAGGATGGCAGAGCTGAAGAAAACCTTGCAGAAAGAATTGGTGAGTTCAGCTTATGCTGAATGGCAGTCTCTGTCATTATCATAGGGACTAGTTTGGTGTGTGTCACTGTGTGCGCGTGTGCATGCCATGATTTTAGCATGCAAAGGGGGGGGGAGTGCTGAATTTGGTGGCAGAAGTAGAATTCAGTTTCTTGAGGATGTCAATTTCCCCAAATTTTATTGTAAAGACAAGTTTCTAGCACTTATGGGGATGAATATATGCATCGGTAATACTACTGGTGTTTTGGAAGCCTGAGTGGTGACCTGAATTTTCTCAAGTGTTGTTGGGGACTAGCTAGCATAACTGGAACAAATGATCCAAATTAGTGAGCGCTTGCTGTGAATGAGCTGCCCAGTTTGCATAATTTATGGAGGTTACTATAGTCGCCCGGGGGGGGGGGGGGGCGGGCAGAATTTAATAGTGTGGCATATATGCAGCCCCAGCAGGGCCCTTTTGTTTCTTGCTCTCCAGAATGGCCTTGGGGGATGTGAGGCCTGGCTTCAGGAGTGTTGGACATGACGGCTTTGCCTGTCCCTTAAAGCTAGCACTGGCTTTTGCCCTTTTCAGAAAATGCGACCCGATGGTGAGGTCCCTGAAGTCCCCACTGCTGCCTTGACTGTAACAAACAACTCCGATCTGAATGACTCCCGAGAGATAAACTTTGAGTACCTTAAGCATGTGGTGCTAAAATTTATGTCCTGCCGGGAATCAGAGGTAAGAAAAACATGTTTTACTGACAATGCCATTTTAACTTGTCCTCATCCTCCTGCCCCGCCCTCCAGTTTCCTCCCTCTTTATTTTGCTTTTGGCTGTGAATCAACATGCCTCAGGTAATAAGTTCCATGTGACTTCCACTGAAGCTGAATCAAATGTGAAAACATAAGTTCAAATTCAGAATATTTTTGCCTGCCACCTTGATGAAGCATACATACAAAATTAACCACAGTAAGCTAGTACCTCAGGGATCTCAGCTTGGAACACAGAAGTCTAGTCCACTATTTTCTACTATATATTTTGGAATGTGGTTTGTCCATTTGTTCTCTATGGATTCAACCACCTCTCCAAATACCACATTTTTCCGTGTATAAGACACACCTATGTATAAGACTACCCCAATTTTTTAAACCCCAAATAAAGAAATTAAGTTGTTTAGCTTTTTTGGGGTGGGGATGGGGGAGGTCACTTTTGCCAATCGCTCACCTGCCTGCCCGCCACTGCCAATCGCTTGCCACAGCCACTGCCGATTGCACATTTTGCCGCAGCCGATCGTCTGCCCGCTCACCGCCACCAACAGCCCACTTGCCACAGCCGCCAATTGACTGCCCGCCTCGCCACAGCTGGTAATCGCCTGACCAGTTGCCGCAGTTACAGCCAATCACCAGCAGGCCTTGCCGCAGCCACCAATCACCCACCCAATCGCCGCTGCCAATCTCCTGCTTGCTGCTGCCATTAACTGCACATCCCCCTTCTGCATTCACTATCTGTGTATAAGACAACACCCAATTTTTGCCTAATTTTTTAAAAGCAAAAATCATCATCTTATGCATAGAAAAATACAAAACCATCTCCAAACACAGTACAAAGGTTACTGAGGTGGAGGCAGCAGTCCTTGTCAGTATTTGCCATTTCGAATCAAGATGAAGGGTTGAAACATCACTTTGGACTCTGTCCATTTTTTGGCATAGATTCAGTGCCTAACTCAGCAGGAGGGTTCCCAATGTGGGGGCAGTGGACTTTGTCACCATTTAGATGTCATTTTGACTCAAGATGGCAGATCAGATTAAACCTTAATAAGCATTAGGTTCCCCCACAACCCACACAAATTGATTTGAGACCAGGTCATTGTTCTCCAGGTCAGGTCAGAGCCCTGCGTTGCTGTGTGGATATGTTTTTGTGTGTGCACATAGCCCCCAAACTCACAGCAGCACCAGCATTTCCCACTAGTAGACACTAAGAGTGACAAGTATTCTTCTCTAGCTAGTTGGCTGTACCTCTGTGATCAGATCTGTAAGGGGTATACATAACAATCCATTGCGACTCACCAGCTATTGCATTTCAGGCATTCCACCTGATAAAAGCCATGTCTGTGTTGCTAAACTTCTCTCAAGAGGAAGAAAACATGCTCAAGGAAACCTTGGAGTATAAGGTAAGACTTTGCTTGAACTCTTACAAGTTCACTTGGGCATCTTCCGTCATTTGATGACCCCTATATCAAGGGATAGCTTGGATGCGTGAAGCAGGCATTGTGGGTCTATGTGCCAGAAATGGAGCTTTTGTTGCAGTCCTCCCATCACATGTGCTTTGTGAATCTTCTTTTTTGATTTGGGTCTCAGCCACATTGCCATTAGCATTACAGGGTGCATGCATCAAGTATATTTATTTAAGCTCAGTATATATTTAAGTATATTTAAGTTCAGCCCTTTTTCTAATGTGCTTGTGAATTGCTGCTGCTACATGGCAATGGGTCACCTAGTCCTAGGCCATATCAAGGGTATGCAGCTCTTCTTTGCACTTCTATCAACTCCAGAGTTGACTTCTTTCCATGTATACATACATACAGTACACTGTTCAGAAGTCCATGTCCTGGTGCCTCCTCTGTTCTTCCTGGCTGCTGATGGATTCTTGTATCTGTCCTCAAAGACCCATGCTTAATTTTGTCTGTATTGCATTATACTTAGATTGCCTCCCTGTCACTTTTCTGCATTAGCTTCACACCCCAGCCTGGCCTAGTAATAGCTTTTCAACCTATATATCTTTGTGGAATCTTTCAGGGTATCAACTTCTTGCTCCCCATTTTTGTTCTGCTGGGACTTTGCAGATGCATATAGCTTTATTCAGATTTTCCACCCTCATTTGTCCCTAATGTTTAGCTGCTCAGTTAACGGTGTGTCTTTTTTTGTGTCCTTCTGCCAGATGTCGTGGTTTGGGTCAAAACCATCTCCCAGGGGCAGCATCCGACCCTCCATCTCAAGTCCAAGGACTCCGTGGTCGTGAGTGCCCCTCCCTGACCCAAGGATGTGCTGCCTGCCTCCAGCTGCTTTTTTTTCTATGAAAAGGATGCTGCACCCACCAGCTGAGGTGGTGGTGTCTTTATTGCTGTCACCACAGTATTTTTGTACAAGAACTTTGAAAAATTGTTTACAAAGCTGTACTGTAAAAGGAGTGTCCTTTGCTGCAGCCTGACACCCCCTCTCCCTATTCCATCATTTAGTGATAACAAATGGCCCTAGCTTCTGAGGCCTTGTGGAACCCAAGCGGTTGTGTTTCTGGTGGCAGGAATTAGCAGCATGGGGCAGCTTCTGTCACAAACAGAAATCCGAGTGTCGTATGTCGAGGAACAAGTGCATGTGTCTGTGTTGCACTTACATCATTCCAGAAAGTGTAGAAAACCTTGCTGGGGTGGGGTGGGGATGGGGAGCAATTCTGCTCTCAGACTGATAACATCTCCCTTTCTTCTCAGAACTGCTTCACCAAGGCTGACTGAAACTGCTGGTGCATTCACAAACAGCCCCATCTGCTTCAGCCCAGGGCCAGCTTTATTTTTCTTAAAAGAAAAATGATTAAGTGGTCTTCACAAAGCTTTCATGTACTTGCCTTACCTTTCTAGACGAACATAGCAGGTTGCAGAGCAGAAGGAGGGTGGCGGCCTCTCATTTTTAAAGTAAAAACAGTAAGGTGACGAGGTTGCTTTGAGAGAACATTTTCTGTTTCACCTCTAGCTGAATTTGCTTGCAGGGAAGGGGGCGGCGGAGAGCTGCAGGTGCATCAGCCTCTGACATCATATCCTAGCTCCATTTCAGCAGCAACACTAGCAATCCATGTTGCTTCTTTTAACAGATGGGGAGCTCCTCACATAATCACAGTTAATTTTTTTTACACTATTTGAAGGTAGCAGTCAGTTTGGCTCATTAGAAAGAAGAAACGAAGTACATGACCTTGCTTAAGAATTCTTTTTTTCTTTAGTTATTAAACCAAACAAAAAAGCCCTCCACACCCACCCACCCCTATATTTTTTATTAACCAGTCTATGTAAAGATACTGTCTATTCTGTACAGAACATCAACCATGTTAAGAGAGCAGTTTTAATATTTTGCAGTTTTAATATTGCCACTGCATATTGCTAAGCTACAGTATATTTTTGTTTACAAAGTGCTTATTAAGAAGAAAAAATCAGCCATGGTGGAGTTGGTTTTTCTTAGCAAGAGCACAGCGTAAAATTTCTACTGGTTGATACTTTATTGTATTTTCCCAGAGTCACCTTTTTTTAAGGTATTGTAAGGAAACCCTCTTGGGCAGGACTCTATAGTAGCCTTAGTGTTGAATTCTTTTAAGGTATCAGAGCAGGAATGAGGTGTGTATATTCATTCAACGGTAGCAACCAATGCACTTTTTCTCCTTGTACAAAGAAAACACAAACCACCTTTGGAGTGTATGTAGAAAAAAGCTTTTATGGACACTTGGGAAGTCCATTCATTCTGTGTACATATGGACTGTATTATGTAATGGCTTGTAGAGTCCTAATTGTGGTGCAATACATTTTTAATTAAAACTTGAGGCAACTTAATTATCTTCGTGCTTCATGGTATATACTTAACGTAGCATTGGAGGTTCCAAGCCTTGCCTAGGGTTGCTTAATGGAAAAGTTTTTCACTGGGCATGTGGAATTAGTTCTCTCTTCTCTTTTTAAACATAGAAGAGGCAGGCTTTGTCTTCCTGACAATGTGAACAGTCCTCCTGCCATCTGTCTCCCCATTCAGGGTTAAAAACCCCACATCACCTTTCCTGCCAGGTGCCTATTTCAACTGCACTGCTTTACTTATTATCCCTACAGTCCACTTGCAAGTCTATTGTGCAGGTTCCTGAAAAGAATGGACTCCATTCTCAGCTTCACAGTCGAAGCAGCACTTCACCTTCTCAATTTCAAATTAAGAAGGTACTATACAGTACTGTGTTTTCTCTGGGCTGTAATACTTTACAATACAGTAACAGGGCAACCTTAAAGCAGGATTATAAAACCAAGCTGTCTTGCTTTTAACCAACCTCTAATGGCGCCACACTACCCTGCAAGAACAAAGGGTCCTACTTTGTGGGCTTCCTAAAGGCATCTTAGCAGCTGCTATTATGGAAACTAGGCTTTGATCTGCTCTAGGAAGACTTGTACAGTGTGTTATTTTGACAAAAGACTCCTCTGTCTACCACTATCTTTGGGGGGGGGGAGATGGGCAACTAGTTAGCAGCTTGAGATTAGTGTCTGAATGTGGAAAATCTGGATTCTTTTATATATATATATATATATATATATATATATATATATATATATATATATATATAGCAGACTACTGCTGCCTTGCACCTTATCAATATCAATTTCAGCTTCCTCAAACCCAAATGGTGCATGACTGAAATACAAAAGCTAAGCTTCCTAGGCAAGAATGTATGGAGAACTAAGTAACATCCATGGGAAAAAATGAAAGCTCTACCACACAGTAGCAGTAGGTTATTTTTTTAAAAAAACAACAACAACCTGGCAGAGAGAATGTGTGTGGGTGTGCATAATGTATATGTTTGGATGTATAGGCAGAAAAGAGTACAGCCCACTCCCATTAAAATCCATTGCTAATTATTCTCACCATCCAAGAACTTTATTTTGAAAGAGCAGCAGGCACTTTACATGAAACCAACTTCATACTTAGCCCACCAAGTCTCAACTATGTACAAAAAGCTCTCTTGCATAATAAAACCCTTTTCCAACCCCCAAAACATGGTCTTCTCGTTTTGCATCTGACATCACAGCTCCCCACCCCGCCCCATTCGAAAATCCCAAATAATTGTTAAATTTAAATTAATGTCTCACTCACCCACACACACTTGGCTAGAGCAGTAGCTGCTCTGGAAGCAGGTGCTTGCACACAAACGGGCTGCCCCCACTTCCCTTCACAACACACTCCCCTCCCAGCTCCTGCCTTGATAGTCAGAAAACAAGAATACATAAAACTGCCCCACCACCACCACCACCTCTGTTTAAAAGGACACTGTTCCAAGAGAGGGAGGAAGGACACCCTCGCCTGCCACATACACACACAGTATTTCAGTAGATTGTGGTTCCTAGAAGAGTGGACCAAAGTGTCGGTGTAGCCAGTACTTCCTCCTGACTCCAGCAGAGTTCTTGGTTTCTCAATTCCAGAGAACATAAAGTCTTTTAAACAGTTTTTCGTGCAGTCAGGACTCTGACTATGGAGCCTAGGCCACCTACTGCTAATGCCTGCAATTGGAAGAAAAATAAATGTTATTTTATGGGCCAATTCAAATGAGGCAGTGAGTGACCCCAGCAAATGAGGCAGTGAGTGATAAGCATTTGTGCTCACCCAATCTGCAGAACTTCTAAAAAGGTCCACCACCTCGTCATGTAAGACCAGTTAGTTTTATGGGCTGACTAACCAGGCTGTATAAATCTCTCCTGTTTCTTTTTTCGTTTCTTTTTTTTTTTTTGGGTGGGGGGGGGAGAACCAATCAGTTTTCTGCTGACTTTAATGTTGCTTTTTTATGTGGAGTTCACTGATTCCCCCTTATTGTTAGCCCTTTGGCTCTATGAATCACTTTACCCCATGCCCCAGGCCAGGCAATAAGATAGGGAGAATGCTGTGCTTGAATAGACGAGGATGAGAGCTTCTGCTAGTCTTAATTCAGAGTCTTCTGTGTTTGTGGGATGGGGAAACCATAAGCAAGGCTTGCCTCCCTAACCCTAGAGTTGTAATGGCTTTAGGCAGGTGCAGCTTCTTACCCTCAGGTGGCTGAATTTGCTCTTGGAAGCTGTGAGAAACCGCAGCAGAAGGCAGGCTTCATTTCTTTGCACTTACAGCCCTGCAGAGTGGTGCAAGCAATGGTGCACAAGCTAGGCACTGTACCAAACCTCTCTTGGAAACACCTTGCTGCTCTGAGCCTGGCAGGTCACACAGAAACTCTTCTTTCTAAGCTATCTGATTTCACAAACTCCACACTCCCCGTCCCCGCAACATCAGCCCACTTTGGGCATAAGCTGTCGTTTCCATTGGAAACGAAAGCAAGCAGAAACAGGTTTCATGTTGTCATGAGAACACAAAAGTCGTCCGTCCCCAACCCGCCCACTGGTACATCTGCACCTCTTGAGAGGCAAGTATTGAGTATCTCTGCATTGCCAACCCTGGAAGAGTCACTAACAGAAAGGCTGGTACAACATTTATGTCTTTCTTGCCATCAACTCTAATTTTGTATGTTGCATTTTCATCCCTCCATAGTCTACATTTCTCAAGAGCCCCTCCCCTACCTCGCCCCAATCCTCATCCTCTTGCAGGCAAGAGTGTTTTGTACAGGTGGGCGGTGACAGGTCACTGACCCTTCAAAAATAGACCTGACCAGCTGAACCATGTGGAATAGGACCTCCAAGTTGGAAGAGAAATCACCTACCTTTTCATGCCACTGGAGTAGTATTGCACTGCTATTTTCTGTTGGCTTTTCAAATCCTTTATAAATGTACTTCATTAACAAGTCAATACCGTTGCTGTCTAAGGAGTTCACAGCCTGCTCAATCTCACTGCCTCTAAAGGAGGTCAGAACCTTCAGCACCACTTCCTGGGCCCGCTCCTGGAGAGACAGGCAACAAGAGAAGAATAAGACCGCAAATACAACCCAACTGATACCAGCTGTTTCCCAGGAACTCACTTAACAGCAAAGACAGGATCCAGAAACAAGTCTTTTCATATTACCAAAAAACACACTCGATCAGTCTTTCCCAAACAGGTCAATATTGACCTTATGGGGTCAATAGGGCAGTGAATGAAGATCTAGAGATCAAAAAAGGAGGGGTGGAAAATAAAACACATGGGCATGTATAGAGTGCATCTCCCTTGTCAATGAGAAACCACTGTGTTTTATAAGATTGTTCCACAGTACTACAGTATTATCTTTTACATTTTATGATACCTAGTAATGGTGATTAATGACTAATGGATGTTGATTAAAGGAGGAATGCTCAGAACCTTCTCTGACAAAAAAGATACCCTTAGCTTGGTGAACTTTTGATTGACTGCTGTTATATTGGTGGTAGCCACTGTTATTTTTCTAACAAAAAAGGGGCTGGAACTCACCATGAACTTAAAATGGCAATGGTGCCCACCTGAGAGGTGCCAGAACTAAGTTCTGGTGAGATCTGGCTGAAAAAAGCCCTGGTAGTAGCAAGACATTGGGAAGAACCATGCCCCTAATATGTTGGAGCTGTGGCATCAGGAAGGGGTGGAAGACTCCATTTATGAAGATATATGGAGTAGCTTCTTTACTTATACTGCCACAACTAAGCGTAACTGTAACACAATCTCTGGAAAGATGTTCTTGGAGGATTAAAAATGACACTTGTTCTTCCTCTTCAATGAGGATGTCAAGACTTTGGCAATGTGGGATTTGTTTATGTAATACTGACACTCTTGATGGCTTGTGTTGTTTTTTTAAAAAATAAGTCCAATACAAAAAAAGGGTGCCCTCACTAGTGGGAGACAGCCACCTACATTCTAGTGTTTGTACCCAGAAGGTCTCCAGATTCTAAGCATTTCTGATTATCACGACAATGACCGCCTCCAGGATTCAACTTACCTTTGCTGCATGGTTCTTTGTGTTGACAGGAGAATTCTGTAAAGCCGCGTGGAAAGCTCTGAGCATATCACCTGTGCAGCCACGTAAGTCAAGGAACTAAAGCAATTAAGCTGACCCACACAACACCCACAAAACCAGCACCCTGTACCAGGCCTGGAAATTTAACCAGGGTCTCTCAGCACTTGCTGCACAGTGCCACATTAGCTAGACCCAATGACATCAATTTGGGCACTGGCCAACCCTGAGGAAACCCAACCATTGCCAGGCAGCCTACAATTCCATCTAGTAAAGGAAATGCTGACGACCTGGCTTCTGCCACTACAATCCCTAATTCACCAGTTACAGAACCGAGCATCTGTTGAGTGCGTGTGAGGCAGGCAAAGATGCCCCACAAGGTACTTCACTTATCAAGCAAATAAAGGAAAAACATTGAAGCTGGAACCAGTCTTCCAAAATTAGAACTTGCTCCCCTCTCCCATGCGATGAACACTATTTAGTGCCTTTCATTTTTTGTTGCCCTGAAATTACTCCACAAGGAATCCATTAGAATCTCCTTCACACAAAGCATCACTGATTGCAAGGAAGGCCTCCTCCCATGCCAAGGTCAATCTCCTCTACACTTATTAAAAGAAAGTGCTCACATTGTAGTTGACAGGAAACCCTTTATCATCCAAAGCAGAAGTGACAGCCATCGGATCAGGGAAACCTGATGTCTCAGACATGCTTGGAACTTATCAGTATAACTCTCCCATTATTACAACAAATCTGATTTTGTTAATCTTTCTCCTTAAAGCTTCTTTAAAATGATAATAATAGTATGTTCCACTTATGCGGCTGCCAGGATACCGAGGAATCAGAAAAGACACCAAGGGAACAGTAGACAAAAAGGCTGCATTTATTATTAAATTTCCACAAACATACTAAAAATTAAAAGTTCCCCTTATTTATTTATGGTTGTCTTTACTTTACTTAGCTGAAATCAGTGAAGACTGAACTCACAGCAGCAGTGAGCTGGTGTTACCAGTGGCTGCAAGGCATTTAAACCAGGGGTCCCCAAACTTTTCTGGCTTCGGGCTGGAAGGCGGGGGAGCGCACAGCCGTGTATGCCCATGCGCAAGCGCAAACGCTATTTCTGGCACACTCCCGACCTGGAAAGCACCGAAAATAGCTTGTGTGCATGTGCAGAAGCCTCCTCCGACCCAGAAGTACACCGGAAACGATGCTTGCGCATGTGCACAAGCTATTTCCGTAGCTTTTCCGGGTTGGAAGTGGGTAGCCGCGCCGGTAAGAGTGGGCGGTGGGGGTCCCCAGGGGCCGCATAAAAGAGCCTCGCGAGCAGTATGTGGCCCCCCAGGCCGTAGTCTGGGGACCCCTGATTTAAACCCATACAAAGTTCAAACCTTTCACTAAAATGAATTAGGGCTGCTAAACTTGCAAAGACCCGTCTACACATACACAAACACATGTTTACACCACATACACAAAAAAAGAAATAAATAGCCTGCAACCAGTCTCATGGCTGGCACACGTATAAGAGGACTTCCAGCCTTGACACCAGTGAGCAAGTAGCAGCCTACATACCGGTAGCAACTAAGGCTATATTTTTTTGCCTCTCAGGGAAGTAGCCTCAAATGTCCTTTCAGCTAAATGGTGGTGGGAGATGGACTAGAGTGCACACACACACACTTTCCTCAAATATACCAAGCACCCCACATGAACACCACATACCCAAATTTAAAACTAGCTATAAGAAATTGAAGACTGCTCAACCTTCTTAGTTGGTCTTAGGCTTCTAACTAGAACATTTGCAGCTAGACAGTAGCAAGAAGGTGAAGTGATTTCTTCAATATGCATGAGGCAGTTGCTAAGGTGAGTCCCACTCCCTACCTATACAGTCTTCTCAACTACCTGATACCTGTTTCTTCTCAACACTCTTTTAACCAACACAGGATCTTTCAAATTTTCTTGTACTCACAAAAACAAGTAAAGCTACCATAGAAACATTTTGAGTAAGGTGCTAAAGGTCAGGTTTCAGATCACCAGTTTGGAAGATTAAACTCAAGTTTTTAAAATAGCAAATACACAACCGTACTCCTCGGCACCACAGTTCTAATTTACTGTCACATCCCAGTACACAGGCCAGTTTTGCTGTGAGACCAGGAATTCCTTCAATCCAATCACCAAAGTTATACACTGCAAATGAATTTGCAGGCAAGGGTGGAAAGGAAAACCTCTGGTTACAGTAAGTGGTAAAGAAATTTTTGTACAGACTAAATGAGACAGACATCCAAATACGCTAGCAGCACAGAAAAAGCCTGTGTGACCTATGCATGTTACATAATTCAAATTTAAAAGACATTGACCTCTTGATAAAAGCAACAATCTGGGTTATGTCCCTCGGAGGTTGGCAGCAGAGTTATTCTGATCATCTTTATACCAGTTTAACTCTATTCATTCAGCGAAAAGTTGCAGAAAACAGCAGGGAGTGGAATACTCTTTTCCTGCATGTCTCTCAATGGTTTGATTTAATTCACCAGTAATGGTGATTTCACAACTTGGCAAATCCTGGAAGAACAGCACCCAAAATGTCTTGTTTCATTCACTAAGGGATGAAGACTAGACCCTAAAGCACCCACAACACTCACTTAGTGTTAGAAACTCAAGATATATAAACTAGGCACCAAATGGGTCCTTAAACCAAGGTTTCTGTCTCCAAAACGGAATGTCTAGTTGCCATTTTTGGGCAAGACATCTTGAAAAGTCTTATTTTCCAGTTTTGGACGGACTATGATTATCAGTTAAACATCTGGCTAGTTCAGAGGACAACCTTGAGCTAGGTTAAAAGCTTTGAGAAGTTAAAGAAGAAAAGTCACTTGATCCAGGGACAGTCCACATTTGTATTGGCCTATTCCTACCTCTTTTCTTAATGATGATATGGACCATTCATAATGTAAGAATATTCTTCACAACTGTGAGCAGGGCAGTGGGATGGGCAGTGGGGTGGGGTAAATGAAGACAAGCTACAACAATTAATTATAACATTGTTCACTGCTTCAGCTCAGGCTGCACAGAAAAAGCATTTTGGTTCCTGAAATTCATTCTGATTGTGCAGATAAAATATAACTGATAGAATTCTACAGGATGTGGTATTGGTGTGTGAAAACAGTCAAGAGCCAATGATCCCACGGCATGCACTTCCAGGTGGTGGAGATGTCAGGTCGCAAGTGGCCAAGAGCCAGGTGCAAAATGCAGCTGGCCAATTTCAAACACTACAAAACTACCCTCACGTGCAGCAAACCCATGTTTTTCAAACTTCACACCTCTACATGGAATACCTTCTAAGCAGATCTGTCTGTAAAAGAACCCCATTCATATCTGGTGAAGAATACATTTGCATTGCAGATACGTAATCCTAAAGGTTACTGCACTGTAACCCTGCACTGCATCACTGTAGCCTCACACAAACCTAAGGCTGTACAGTCATACCTCATGATACGTCCACTTCATGTTGCGTCTTTTCAGGTTACGGACGAACCCGGAAGTTTCAAACTTTCAAAGCATCTCATCTTGAGAATCTCAAAGCATTTAACACTTCTGTTCATAATTCTGCCATTGTGAGTCACATCCCCTTCATCTCATAATGCTTATACAGTGGTACCTCGGATTACAGACGCTTCAGGTTACAAACTCCACTATCCCAGAAATAGTACCTCGGGTTAAGAACTTTGCTTCAGGATGAGAACAGAAATCGCGCGACGGCGGCAGAGGGAGGCCCCATTAGCTAAAGTGGTACCTCAGGTTAAGAACAGTTTCAGGTTAAGAACGGACCTCCAGAACGAATTAAGTTCTTAATCCGAGGTACCACTGTATTGTTTATTTTAATTCCTGAATCTATGGGGTTATTCTTACTGGAAAGATACACATGCCAACTACTGATAGCAAAAGCAAGCAAGCGGCTAGGACAAACCCAGCAGCAAATATACTGCTTGAACCCACGAAAGAGCTATTGATTCTGTAACATGCGGCCTTTCCTGTCCTTTGTAGTGCATCAGCTGTCACTGGCCTCCTTGGAATATTACTGACAGTACAAGGTCACACTTTAAATACATTATTTCAGTCTCTCAGCAAGCACTGTCCAAGACAGAGCTGCATCAATTCAGCTCTGGTTACATTTCCACATCCTTTTTTTGGAGCAAAAGCACACACTCATATTTTAACATATTTCTTTCTCTCCTGGAAATGACAGAAGCAATAGCTTCCTGACCTGTTGGTCTCTTAACTGGACTTTCTGCTCCTCATCCCAGAAAGCACAGGCTCCCATTTCACCATTAGACACAGGCAGGGCCACATTTGCCAATTCCGGCTGGCACAAACAAGCCCGCCCCTGTCACCAGCACCCTTCAGAGATCCAGTAAGGCAAGTGCCTTCTTGCCAAACCTGATTCCATGCATGACGGAAGCATGCCTCACGACCCTTACGCATGTTTTTAATTGCTTACACACTGTAGAAAGCCGCGGGGTAGGGCTAACCTCATACCACGGTGACCTGCCCTGCAACGTCACCTGGTCTCTACACACTCATAACCCTTCCCCAACAGAGCATATTCAGATGCACACACACCCATTTTTCAGACAGTGTTTCTGCAGGTATTTGCAGCTCCTCAGATCACTCACACAATTTGCCAGACCCAAGCTGCCTCTCCTTGTAATGACTAGACATGAATGGCTACAATCAGCAACCCTACAAGTACTGTAAAGCAACTTCCAGAAGGCTACAGGCACTAAGGACCAACCCTTAAGACAGTTCCTTCACTAGAGGCTGCTTCACCCTACCCTTGGCAATTTTCAAATGCCAGTTCCATCCATCCCCCTCCCTTTTCAACCTCTGACTTCTTAAAAAAGGATGAGCAGACCCTCTGATGGAAGCAAACATGGTTATTATGAAGTCCATTACTGTACTAGGACTCCCTCTCCCCACTAAATGAAAACATAGGAAGCTAAGGGTTGTGCACAACTAAGTTCTGCTCAGACCACTGAAATGAATGAACCAAGAGTGACATGCACATCAATTTCAATGGGTGTAGGACTAACACTGGATACAACTCTAGATATCTTATTAGACAAAAGGAGAGACAGTGTTCGGATGTGAAGCAAATTCTGACAGGATAGGCCAATTCCAAAAGGGGACAGTCAGAGATGAGGTGTTTAGGAGAATGAATACATTCTCAAGGCTTTCCAGAGTTTCACAGTAGGGTAAATGGCTAACTATGCACTTGCCTGATCTTGCAAAGTCTACATTCCTCCTCAGTGATAGTTGCTCAGAGAGAGAGATTGATAAGCAGTGAAGTGGGCGGAAATATTCTAGGGAGGGGGGAGAAATAGAAGAATGGTGCCTTCTCCATAAGAGCAGCTACAAGAAGAAATTCAACCAACTCCTTAGAATCTATCAGGGAAGGAAAGATCAGGCAAAGGAGGACAGTCTAATACAGTGGCCTTCAAACACTCAGTACCCATTACTGAGTCCATTATTCCCTGTACTGTCCACACTGACTTGCAGCAGATATCCAGGATTTCAAACTGGGTTCTGTCCTAGTCCTACCTGGAGATGTCAGGGGGAAAATATCGGACACTTTGCATGTAAACCAAAGACTCTACCACTGAGCTACAGTCCTTCCCCTATATGGTAAAAAAATGAGGTGCCCCCTCAATTCACATTGCACTTAAAGGAGAATCCCTGTTCTGGGTAAAATTGATGTTTTTTCACAGATTAATACAAAGACAATGGGAAGGAGGAAGAGAAGAAGTGGGAAAGATGAAAGCCCCCAGGCACATGGGGAGAAAAGGGTTTAAAAGAATGCCCCACGAAATACAGCAGGGAGGAGAATGGAGATGAGAAGCAATGGCCCATATGGGAGAAGAGGCGGAAAGGTGGGCAGCAGAGAAATGCCCCAATGCACACTGGGGAGAGGAGTAGTGGGAAATGAAGGCATTGAGGCACACAGAGACAAAAGTGGGCAAAAACAAAGGGATCTCCAAAAAAGTAAGGGTGTGGGGGGGATAGGGGGAGGTTGAAGAGAAGCAATGCCTAAGGCACACGGGGGGGGGGGAGTAAGGCAGCTTCTTACGTTCCTTTTTTATTTAGCAGTCCTTGCTCAAACAACAGAACATTAACTTTGCATGCAGAAGGGCCCTAACTGGATCCTCAACAGCATCCCCAGGTAAGGATGGGAGAGATCCCCCTGCCTCAAACCCTATTAGAGAGCTGCTGCCAGTCCGTGTGGACAACACTGAACTAGGCAGACTGACGGTCTGACTCTGCATTAGGCAGCTTCCTGTGCTTCTATTTAAAAGCATATTTTTATTCAGCACCAACATTTCACTTTATCTCTAATGGGGGTGGACCACAGCTGAGAGGCACAGCACATGCTTTGCTCGCGAAAGGTCTCCAGTTCAATCCCCAACGGCATTTCTAGGGAGGGTTGGAAGACTGGAAGACAGACAGACAGACAGACACACACACACACCACCCGGCTGCCTGAAACCCTGGAAGGGAGCCTTTGCCAGTCGACATCGAGGGGCCTCCGGGGTCGCTTGGGCCGAGAAAGGATATTGCCGCAGCGCCGCCTCCACCTCCGGGCCGGCTCCTCCCTCCGCCTCCGCCGCGCCGGCCCCGCTCCCCGCATCGGCGCCGTCGGGCTCTTCCACGAAGCGGTTCTCGTCGAACTGATCGATGTCGAGGCGGCGGAAGCGCGAGGAGAGCGAGCTCCGCGCCATAGCTGAGCCGGATGGCAGCCGGGCACTCTCCCGAGGCGCCGCCGCCACAGCCACGCACGCCGCCGATGCTACACTTCCCTCCTCAGGACAGCACTGGCCGGAAAAGGAAACCCCACCCGCCCGCCTTGCCAGGGCGAGGGCGGGGCTGACTGACAGGCGCTGCCAACCCATCCCCTGGGCGGGGCCTTGCCTGCGGCGAGGGCGAAGGGCGGGAAAGAGCGAGGAGTCGAAGCTGCCGTTCGGTCTGTGTCGCTCCGCCTCCAGCCGGTCCTACCCACCTCCCCGCTCGGAGCAGCTCTTTCTCGCTCTCGCCCCCTTCCCTTCGATTTGGGATTCGAATTAAACGTGCACCTTTTAAATAAAGATGCGTATGCGTGTCCGCGGCCTCAGTTCATATACCACAGGCATGTCCAACAGGTTGATCGTGATCTATTGGTAGATCACTGGATGGCTGCGGTAGATCACTGGTAGATCATTGGCTTCCCGCAAAGAAGCTGAACAACTGTGGCTCCCCTAAAAAAAGCTCAACATTTTACCCTGGAAAACCATTTTATCCCTGAAACAACTCAACAACTTTGACCCTCCCCTCCCCCAAATGGGCCTTCCTCCTTCCTGAAAAAAGCTCAACAACTTTGACCTGGAAAAGGTGGTAGATCACTGCCAGTTTTTAACTCTGTGAGTAGATCGCAGTCTCTTGGGAGTTGGCGGTTTTGTTAACTTGCCTAATCTCTGCTCATGCACACGAAAGCTCATACCAAAATAAAAACTTAGTTGGTCTTTAAGGTGCTACTGAAGGAATTTTTTTTATTTTACTGCAGAAATGGCAGCTTCGCGGATTATACATGGGCTGTGTCCAGCTGGGTTTGACTCGAGGAAACTCTTGGCCCTCCAGATGTTTTGGCCTACAACTCCCATGATTCCTAGTTAACAGGACCAGTGGTGGGGGAAGATGGGAATTGTAGTCCAAAACATCTGGAGGGCCGAAGTTTGGGGATGCCTGCCCAAAAAGAAAAGTGCCCAACCTGGTGATGAAAAATTAAACAATGCAAGGAGAGAGCTGCAGCCCAATATAGGAGGAAATGTGGTAAGGGTTATTTAAATGAATTCCAATCTTCAGGGTTTGAGGAGCTGCATCCAAGGGTACTAAAAGAGCTTGCGGGTGTAATCTCAGTGTAATCTCTCTATAATCTTTGAGAACTCTTGGAGAACAGGTGAGGTCCCTGCAGACTGGACAGCAAATGTTGTCTCAATCTTCAAAAAGCAGGGGAAATAAGTCCCAGGTACTGTAACTGCCAACCGGTCAGCTTGACGTCAATACCAGGAAAGGTCCTACAATAGATAATTAATTATACAGTGGAACCTCGTTGAGTGTCCAGGATCCATTCCAGAGCCCCAGACACTCAATGAAAGAGACGCTCCAAAGAGCATTGATCTGCACGTGTGTGTGGAGCAGTTTAGCGCTTCTGCGCATGTGCGAAGCAGCAAACCCAGAAGTAACCCATTCCAGTACTTCCGGGTTTGCCTTGGATGTCTGCCAAAATGGACAATCGAGGGGAAGGATGTTCACAGAGGTATGACTGTACTGTACGGTCAATCTGTGAGCACGTAGAAAAAGGTGCTGTGATTACTAAGACACAGCATGAGTTTCTCAAAACAACTCATGTGATACAAATCTGTTTTTTATATATACAGTGGACCCTCTAGTTATGTACCACTCTGGATATGTAACTTTTGGGTTACGAATGCAGCAAACTCGGAAGTGAATACTTCTGGGTTTCGCCGTGTGCACAGGCACAGAAGCACTCCGAGTGCCACACATGTGTGCAGAAGCGCTCTATTGTGCCGCGCACGTGTGCAGAAGCAGCACCTCTGCCTACGGACTTTTCATGTTACGGATGGACCCCTGGAATGAATTTAATTCATATCCGGAGGGTCCACTGTAGTTACAAGCTTGGTGGTTCATGGGGATGTTGTGAACATAGTTTATATTGATTTCAGTAAGTGTTTTGACAATGTCCCCCATTATAGTCTTGTGAAGCTGGTAAAATGTGGACTGTACAAGGTAACTGTTAGGTGTATTTGTAACTGGTTGTTTGACTGAAACCAAAGAATGTTCACTGACATTTCCTCATCATCCTGGAAAAAATGTGTTAAATGGAGTTCTGCAGGGTTCTGTCCTGGGCCCATTCTTTTTCAACATCTTTATAAACAACCTTAAGAAAGGCTTTTAAATAAATTTTAAAATATATTGACACAGGAAATAGGATTAAAACAGCAGTCCACAATGCAGAGCAGGGTTCTACTGTTAAGAAGCTATGTATAAGCACATAGCCATGTATCCTTGTTACCAGGATCAATATCTCATCACTGTCTCATATACTGAATTGTTCACTTAAGCGGAAGTCATAGATATTTTCCACAGCTATTAGCTCATCAGTGTTGATGAGAGGCAAGCTGTGAAGTACAGCAGAGAAGCAAAAGGTCACACACATAAATAGTAGGCAGTGGTCAAGGCAACTATAAAAAACTGACTTGCGAGAGAGGAGTTGGTCCATCTGCAAAAATAGCTTGACCACATTTGTAGAATTAGTGGATTTGGTGGAGCTAAGGTAACTTTCTCATTTCAAAAAGATTTGTAAAAGTGATATAAAGTAAATATTTATACTGTGTGCTTGAATACTTGTATCTTGGTTGAATTTGAATGTGATACTAATGTGATACCAGGAAGGGCTATTAACAAGGAGAAAGTTTGAAATCCAAAAAGTGTGGGCATTCTTCAGTGAGAGCAAAAAGCACACCACATTATTGAAACAAAAGCAAACTCCAGCAAACAGGTGTTTCTACCAAATGTTTTAGACAAGCTCTCCAAATGAAAGCAACCCAGTTGTATTCTGGTGCCTGGAAGCAAACATTTCGGTGTATCAGAAATACCTGATTAAAAGGCAGTGTCAAGGGAACAGTTTATTTACTAGGTAACAGTACCAGCCACACTCCAAAGCTGAAATTTACATCAGGTGACAATAGGGCCCCGCACTTATACGGGACAGATGAACTGACATTAATGCAACTAATGCCTGTCTTAAGCATGCATGATGCAAGTCTCATTACCTTTCAGTAGTTCAACTCATTCAACTATATCACAACTTACAGTTTTGTAACCCCTAAAGGTTTTTAATTATATGGCCCACAGAAAGGTCTGACTTGGTTGCATAATATTACCACTGTACATATTACGCAACCAAGTCAGATGCTTTTGTGGGCCATCTAATTTAAAACATCTAGGAACACAAATGCGTGGAAATCATTTAGCTGAGGAAAAAGAAGTCCAGTATTAGCAGAATCCAAACATTCTATCAATCAAACTCGAACTCTGTTGTTGTTGCATTAGGGAATAGAATTGATTAGACCTATGCAATGCTAGCAGGGCCTTACAAAGTCTTATCAGGAAGGGTTATAGTTTGGCCCAAATGTGTACAGATGTGCTGACTGCTTGAGCTTCCAGAGTTCAAAACAATGTGTTTATGAGACCAGGTACTTGGTAAAACCATAACCACACATGTGAGATTTCTTTGTGAAAAGAAGGTGGGGAGAATGAAAAGACATGAATTCACATCAACAATGTAGGGCTTTATTGTGAATGCTTAACCTAGAGACTAAGTTATGACTTTATTAAAAAGACAAAGTATCTGAGAAAAATCAGAACAATTATTTCACTGTACAAATTCGTTTACCTGTACGAGGCTTTGCATTTTAGTTTAAATCCTAAAAAAATAAAGCAACGGGTGGAGGGAGATCAAGGGCAGCCATTAACACCATTTATTTATGCTGACTTGAAACAAAATATAAACCAGGACATTTTTTTACATCTTGGAAATGTACTCACTAGCAGGGCTTGGACAGTCCCATCATGCACACCAAATACAACTTTGCTGCTGAAATTTTTAAGAGCTTATTAATAAAAATAGCCCCCCCCCAAAGTCAACCCCTCTGAATGAAAGATCAGACTAGTTCTGATGATTTGCTGTTTAGATTTATTTCTTTAAAGGAAATTTAATGTCCCTATTAAGTACTACAAAACAGGTAGGTAGGTAGGTAGGTGGGTGGGTGCTCAGAGACATTTCATAAGCTGGCAAGTAAGGTAGTGTAGGGATAAGAGGAGGGAGAGAGATTTAAATATGCATCCCTATTGACAATATACAACACATTTAGATAATTTAAGAATATAAAAGGCAAGAGGCAGCATTTCAGCAGCAAAGTGCTAAAAGGGTATGTCACAAAAGAAAAGGGCAAAGCCACATCTCAGAGGAAATACGGTGTGGTTGTTCTTGGGGGGATCACACGTTCTGAGTCTGGAACTGCACGGAAGAGCTTTGGTTCCCTTGTATTTACATCTTTAAATACCATGATTGAGGCAATATTTCCACAGCGGTAGCAGTAGTTCGGAGCAGACCACACTGTGACCAACTTCTCATCAAACATAAATTTATAACCTTCGTGCACCAGCTGGTGGGCTCGGCAGATGAGCTTTAAGTTGTTGATATGGACAAACTAAGGTGTAAACAAAAAATAAAAAAGGAAGGAAGTTAAGGAAAATATTTACGGTAAAAATGTTGGAGGTAGTGTGTGTGTGTGTGTGTGCGCGCGCACGCACGCACACACACATTCTATTCCACTGACAAGGAGCCATGGCAACACTTTAGAAGCCCAGCACAAAGACACAGAGCAGAAGGAGGCGATGGTCTTTCTCTTGGCCAAATACTAAAGTCTCCTTTCAGATACTCTCTTGTTCTCTCCCCTTGAACTCTCAGTTTCTCCTTAAGTGGCACCCGTCCTGTGGAATGCCCTCCCACCAGATGTCAAAGAGGAAAACAACTATCAGACTTTTAGAGGACATCTGAAGGCAGCCCTGTTTAGCGAAGTTTTTAATATTTAAAAAATTATTGTATTTTAATATTTCTGCTGGAAGCGGCCCAGAGTGGCTGGGGAAACCCAGCCAGATGGGCGGGGCAGAAATAATGAATGAATGAATGAATGAATGAATAAATAAATAAATAAATAAATAAATATTATTATGAGAGTTGATGCTTCTAAAATGTGATCCTGAAAGCCGAACACAATCTTTTAAGAATATGTTAACCAAACCATCTGAAGAAGTGTGCATGCACACAAAAGCTCATACTAATAACAAACTTAGTTGGTCTCTAAGGCGCTACTGGAAGGAATTTATTTATTTATTTTGTTTTAACCAAACCAGGCAGAGGTGACACAGCACTAAGGCATTTTCCATATGAAATTACATGAAGTGCACCCATTTTGATTACTGTAGCCGGACATCCTACACCAGTGTCGTATTTTCCAATAAAATGTCCCCAAACACAAGATTTACACTATATAGCAGTGTGTTGGAAGAGAACCTAGAAGATCAGAGTTTGAATACCCACTCAGCCATGAAGCTCACTGGGTGCCTTTGGGTGGGTCACAGCCTCTCACCTTAATCTACCTCATAGGGTTGTGGTGGGGATTAAATCAGGAGGGGGAGAACCACATATGTCAGTTACCTTGACCTCTTTGGAGAACAGGTGGGATATAATAAAAATAATAGTACTATTAGCACTTGTACCCCGGAAACATGAATAAGATGGAATGGGCACGCCCAGTCTTAACTTGTCTCATGCAAGTAACAGGATATCAAATGCAACGGTTGTGTGAACCAAAAACAGAATCATAAAACAAAACTGTTCCCAAAACGCAAGCCTATTCTCTGAGGCAAACACAGTCTTAAACTCCCCATCATTTCTCTTTCTCAGGCAATACTTTGATTGCAAGCCAGAATCACAGCTAGAGACATGGTTGTTAAACTGGGTTTTCTTACCTCATTTGTGACTTTTGCCCCAAACAGCCAGCCTGCACCTCGGGGACTTATGGCCCAGGTGTCCACATCTTCTGGGTCAGACCAAACAAGGTCACAAAAAGCTCCTTTGTGTGGGATCTCTTGGTTGCGCTCGATGGTCCGAATCTGGTCCAGTGTTTTTATGTCTGGAGACAGGCCCCCATGTACACAGAGGATTTGCTCATCTATTAACTTGAAGTAAAAAAAGACAGGAGGTAAAGATTTATTAGGACCACAATCCTGAAATTAAGAAAAAACCTTTGGTGAATGTATAATTAGAGAAATAGAGACAGAAAGTCACGTTGTTCACTTAAAAGAAACCCTTACCGCTGCTACTGTGAGCATGTCAAAAACTTTGGTGCAGTATCTCCAGGCATTAGCATTACCATATTTGGTTTGGCATTCATCTATTGGAGAAAGAAGCAGGGCAAAGAGGTGAAGAGAATAACGTTTAAGTGATTATAATTTCTCAGACTAACTAAACTAGACGGGTTGTAGGATCAACAGTGGAGATAGGAGCTCCCATGTTGACTGAAAACCCAGCATTATCTGTTCAGCTAATCAGTTATTTAATTTGGGTTGCCTCCAAAATTCATTATAATCACAATAACCTTATAAAACAGATTTAACTACTTTAAAGGTTTTATCCTAACTGGTTCACATTTCTTGAATAACTTGAAAAAATGTGTGATCATGGAGAAAGAAATGCCCAATGAGCAGATGAACATGGTTTTTACATCAATTGTAAGACTGTGACAGATATTTCTTTTTCAAAAAGTAAATTGAAGAGTATTGCATGCCCAGCATCACTCAGCGTGCCCAACAAACAACCTGCTCCATTTCGAGTCCAATACTCCATATTCTTCCTTCACACACACAGCTATAGATACAGGTCCAATCAGTTGTCCATATCAAAGACACAACATATTTTTTAAGCACTGTTCCGTTCCGTCCCCCAAGAATCCTGGGAACTATAGTTTACTCCTCAGAACAGCAATTCTTAGCAGCCTTAACAAACAACAGTTCCCAGGGTTCTTTGGGTGTGTGGATGCACTTCAAAATATATTGTGAGGAAAATTAACATAGAATCTCTATTTCTAGATCTTAGCACTATGCATCACTCCAAAATTCTAAGGACAGCTTCCTACATTATAAAGCAGAAGCTTATACTTGTTTTAATGACAAACCCCTTGTTCACAAGGCCTCTAAAAATGTTCCAAACTCTACAGGAAGGGTCAGGGACTTTTTCAGCCCAAGGAATGTATTCATACCTGGCAAAGTTGCAGGGGCCACATGCCAGTGATGGGTGGAATCAGAGGCAAAAGTAGGTGAAGCAATTAAGGTTGTTTGTTTGTTTGTTTACTTTTGTATAGGAGGCTAGTTTCTGCACACATTAACTTATCCCTCTCTAGCCTCCATCCAGGCAAGCAAGAGTTATTGTTAGCGTTAAAGGGCAGGCAAAAAGACTCAATAAGGATGTGAAGCAGGGAAGGTGAGCTGGATGGCCTGGGATGAGTCTTAAGGTCCAAACATGAGAAGCTTGGAGGCCACATCTGGCCCCTGAGCCAGAAGCTCAACACCCTTGTTCTACAGCTTTTAAGAAAACAAGCCAACTCATCACAGGCTTATGTTGATTATAATTGCGAAATTGAAGGTAGGGTAGGAAGAGAACTTACCATAAAATCCATATACTTGAGTTATCTGTCTGCTCTCATGATTCCCACGTAAAAGTGTGATGCGATCAGGCCATTTTGCTTTTAGGGCAAGAAGATAGGTAAACGTCTCAAGGCTATAATAGCCTCTGTCTACAAAGTCACCCTGAAAAGTTAAAACAACGTTTCACTATACTGCATGACATGAGACACTCAGGCTGCAATGTTACATGCACTTGAACTCTGAGGCACTTGTATTGGACTAAACATGCACAGGACTGGACTGCTGGCCTCTGCTTCCGAAAGTATATGTTATATACTGTATATCTATACATACACATACACACACATACATACATATACATACAGTGGATGCTCAGGTTGCGTACGTGATCCGTGCGGGAGGCACTTTCGCAACCTGCAGCGCCGCATCTGCGCATGCACGGGTCACGCTTCTGCGCATGCACAAAGCACGATTTATCACTTCTGCGCATGTGCGAGCACCGAAACCCAGAAGTAACCCATTCCGGTACTTTTGGGTTTGGCGTGGTTGCGCAATCCGAAAACGTGCAGACTGTGTGTGTGTGAGACTGTTTATCCACACTTTGTCTTTAAGGTCCCAGGGCACAACACAGGCACATAATTATACAATTAAAGAAAAAAGAAAAGGGGAATAGTAAAACAGCTTACATTCTATTATAAAAACAAGTAATCCCCTTTAGAGGAGTCAGTAGACCAGGTACTGTTTTTAAACTGGGGCAGCCCCCAAATTGTAAAATTTCCTCCCCAATAGGGCTGGGCAATATCTGGTTTTCAGCATTGTGATGTATCAGCAGCTAAATACTGTGATACTGTATAATAATATATCACAATGTCTAAAATGTATCTTGGCTGCTTCTTCCTCCCCACCTTAGGCGAGGAAGAAGCAGCTGAGATACATTGCCCAGCCCTACAGATGAGCAAGCCCCGATACCACTTCAGCTCACGTGGGGCGTAGGGGCTTCCTCAAAGGCACACGCAGGCAGGCAGAACAAGGGGGAAGACACAAGCAAGCACACAGAGAAAGAGAGAAAGGGAAAGCAGACACACAAAGGTGGGGTGGGGAGAAAGAAAAAAAGCAGGAAACTCGGGAAAGAAGAAGCTTTAAGTGGTGCAAGGTTTATTTATTTATTTTCTAAACTCAGAATAACCCCATGGGAGAATACCGATCCCAGCACCTACCAGCCTGCCTAGAAGCGAAATTTATGGCGGTGGCGCCAGAGGAAAGCTCCCAGTCTATGGCTGCTCTGTGGTTTGCTGCCCCCTGCAGGAGGCAGGGGAGAGCTGATCTGGCAGAACAACAGACAAAAGCGTTCTGGCTTTGCTTCATAAGGTTTATCATCGGGGCAAATATTTTGAACCAGCTGTCATGTAGATTTCAAACTGGTTTTCAACGATCTATCACAAAACCTCCCAGGCCTATTCCCCAGAGAGGTGCATTTGACTTCTTCACTATGAAGTTTTCAGCGAGTAAAGGTAAAGGGACCCCTGACCATTAGGTCCAGTCGTGACCGACTCTGGGGTTGCGCGCTCATCTCGCATTATTGGCCGAGGGAGCCTGCGTACAGCTTCCAGGTCATGTGGCCAGCATGACAAAGCCACTTCTGGTGAACCAGAGCAGAACATGGAAACACCGTTTACCTTCCCGCTGTAGCAGTACCTATTTATCTACTTGCACTTTGACGTGCTTTCGAACTGCTAGGTTGGCAGGAGCTGGGACCAAGCAACGGGAGCTCACCCCGTCACGGGGATTCGAACCGCTGACCTTCTGATCAGCAAGCCCTAGGCTCTGTGGTTTAACCCACAGCGCCACCTGCGCCAGTGAGTGCTGAACACTTATTTACCTTGGTGTTTGACAACTGAAATGTGCATTTTTGGATCTGGTTCCATTTCTGTGACCCCAATCTGTTTTAACTGTTTTTAATTCTGAATTTTAGCTTGCTGTCCTGGGACCTGCTGGTGAAGGGTGGGCAATGAATTTAAATAATGAATGATAACAGGGGGTGACAACGATTGAATCTAGGGCAGTAGTTCTCAAAGGGTGTGGTGCGCCACACTGGTGTGGCAGGAAAACTGAAGGACAATCAAACACCTAGACATTTCAGTGTTGTGTAGCATAGTATAGTTAGTATAGTATGAAAATATTTTATTTTAGTTGCAGGGTATGGATAGGTATCTTTTCAAAGCAAGAGCAAGAGCATCAAGTGATACTGAGGACAATCCTAACTGACCCCGTTTTCCCGAAAATAAGATATCCCCATAAAATAAGCCGTGGCAGGATTTCTAAGCAATATAAGCCATACCCCGCAAATAAGACATAGTGATAGGCACAGTTCTGGAGGCCGCCAAGGAAGAGGCTAGGCTGGACATGTAATAAAAAAATAAGACATCCCCTGAAAATAAGCCACCGTGTGTGTGTGTGTGTGTGTGTGTGTGTGTGTGTGTGTGTTTTAAGGAAAAATAAATATAAGACAGTGTCTTATTTTCGGAGAAACACAGTGAGATCCATAATCGGGCTGGAGAATAGTACTGACTATTCTTTCACAGTTCTCCTTGACATATTGTTGTGAACAGGGATTTTCAACTCTTACAAATATGAAAGATCATAAAAGAGAAAGGATTCTCTGTGCTGATGAGATGAGAGTTTGTCTCAAATTACACCTAATATAAATAAGATTACCCAGCAAAAGATTACCTCTCAATGAGTTTGTTTACATACTTAAGGTACTATGAGTCTCGTTTATAATTATATTTTGGGAGTGGTTCATGTTCTTATGTAGCTGCGTTGTTTTATACTTTCTGGATATCCTGTGATCATATTATGAAGTACTGTAGTTGTGTTCTATGTTAGAAACCAGGCACTGCTAGGAGTTATTTCTTTTTGTTTTCCAATATATTTCTTATCAATAAAAAAGATCTGTGTGGCATGAGCAAATTTTAATTATGATTCAGGACCTTTGATGCATTAAGCATGTGCTCTAACCCTGAGCTATGGCCCTTCCCAAGTTCCAGGATCATGACTGTTAAAAAACTGTACTTGCAGAAAACCACAAACTCTGCCCTTCTACTATGGCTCATATAAAATACATTTCAAATATTCTGTTCAGATTCAGAACCTTTCCTATCTCAAGTAACAGATTCATGCAAAGTAGGAATTCACACAAGAATGAAAGCTGCATCAATAATAATAAGATACCCCCTCACAAACAAATCTCTTTCTCATTGCCCTGAAAAGAATTTGAACCATTTTCTACTTCTACCAGTTTTGCACAGCGCTGAGCAAAGGTTTGAAATTTCAGGAACGTGAGCAATCAAGCACTTCAATTCAAGCCTTCATTAATTAGATTATATTTTCTGAGGCGGTAAGGGGGGAAAAAGCAGAGGCGAGACACAGGAAGCAAGGAAACAGGACCAAAATTAAAACATACACACAGCCCCCTGCTTTATCAAGTCACGGATGTACTACATTAAAAAACCTGCTAGTTATTTTTTGAATTTAATTTGTACATACCATAAATATATAGTTTGTGTCAGGAACCTGACCTCCAGTTCTGAACAATTCACATAAATCATAAAACTGGAACACAAAAACAAAATGAAGGAAGGTTTGTATCATTAATATTCTGTGCTAAACCAAGAGGATAACAAATTCAACAAAGAATGGCATAACTTTATAGAATGTATTAAGGAACACTGTAAAAATTGTAAAAACTTTAGCAGGATTGATATAGCACTTGTAATTTGAAACAACAAAGGAGAAAATGAAGTATAATAACTTGGATAAATGTAACTAGATGCAGTTAAAAAAGGAAGATAAATTATGGAAGCCAAGGGAGGGGTGGGGGAAGTCAGGGGGTTCAGGAAACCACATAAAGGTATTGATATGGACTATGGCTTAATGTAAACAAGTGCGTATGTAAAAAAAATTGGTTTTTTTGAAACTCTGAAAATAATTTTTTTAATAAAAATTCTGTGTTAAACCCTAATGACTTAAAACTCCCCCAAAATTTTGAAACTTTGTTTTTTTAAAAAAAAAACAGGTGGTTCTGAAAGGCATCTGAAAAAGACACAGGCTGGACAGACATAGGTGTGTTAAGGGATGTTCAAATGTTAGAATCCCACATTCAAACAACTAAAACGCTACTACTTGCTTGATCCTGGGGTTACCTAAACTATTTGATGCTGAATCAGTGCAAGGCAGACAACATCCGAACTATTCCTGATAAATATTCTGTGTTCTGTTTTAATTATGGGCCTTGGTACTCCTTTCAAAAACGAGTATTTGTTTTGTGGTTTCAATGGTGCGTTGGGAGGAAATAAGTACAGTATTCCACGCATCACTAAGTGATGCTCTCCCTATCATGCCCTCTCTCGACCAACATTTAGTTCTTGCAAAGTACACCTAGACTATCACTTCTAAAGTACTGCAAATGCACCACTCACAATGAAATACTGCCATAACTTTGTAGCACAGCATCAGTGCAAGAACTCAGTTTCTCTGTTTTTTTAATCTTGCAATGCAAGTCATAAGAAGCGCCATTGGTTTTATTACAAGAGAGCTGATCTAAAGGAAGCCTTTGATTTAATCCTGCAAGCTTCCTCTGGGCACAATGTCCATAACCTTTGAACAGAATTCCTTCTGTATTAGTGGCTTCAGGGATAATACTCCTGTTAATGTTAAGCAGTTCAGTTAACTGCAGTCTAAAGGGCAAGAACCAAAACCAATGAAACTTATGTAGCCTGGTTATTCAGAAAATGATTCAAGGAGTAGACTCAGATGGAATCTACACACATATAAAAAAAACGCTGTGAAAATACTTCTTAAAAAAGTTTTGAAAAATATATTGAATTTGCCATAGCTCACCATTGCCATCTACTGTCTTTACAACACACTTAAAATATTTCATTCGCAGCTATATAGCTGAGTCCCCATTCTGCAAAGCTACTTGTTTGGAGGTATAAAAAGGTATAAAAAGGGGAGGGATATTATGTTGCATTGCTGTTTCCATGTCCCCCTAGCGAATACTTGCACATTCTTTTACAATGCAAAAGATTGTTTGCAAGTGTCAATCCTTTATTATTGGAGGGTGTAGCATCAAAGGAACAGTCCATATTAACTCCACCTGTCCATGTATGTCGCCACAGACTGTAACTGGTGTAGACACTGGCTGCACATTAGATTCTTCTAGAAGAAGGTCACAGACGTAGTCACACAAGCGCTACAAAGAGAGAGTGAATTTTGGTCATTAATACAAGATTTCTCTGCATTATGGTCATCACAATGGCACATAGCCAGCTAACAAAGTGTATGAACATGTCAAACCGGAAACTGGTGAAAGGGTCAGCTTTGTAAACATGTACATTGAAGTTACTAACACACAGGAACTTTAAGCAGCTGTCTATAGACAACTGTGTTGTTGCTGTTGTTTTTCTTTAGTCATTTAGTCATGTCCCGACTCTTTGTCACCCCATGGACCAGAGCATGCCAGGCACTCCTGTCTTCCACTGCCTCCCGCAGTTTGGTCAAACTCATGTTAGTAGCTTGGAGAACACTGTCCAACTAACTAGACAACTGTAGTTTGTAAATAAAAAACTTCTACAAAACTGTCCTTCCAGTTTACCTGGTGGAAACTCTTACTTCCTCTAGGACATTAGGTGACACATCTCAGCAGTTAATCCAACTGTGATTTTATTTCCTGTTAATTAAAGGCTTCTGTTTTGTGTAAGAGCCAGTTATCCCAGATTTTATCTACTTTTCTCAGAACTCTCCAATTTCAATAGGTGGCAGAAGAAAGATAACAGTACTGTAGATGAAACATAAATTGACCTCTCAAAAACAATCAGGAAATCAAATGAAAAGGTTCCAAGAACTCGGGCCAGGAAGGAGATTAATTATGAATTCTTCAAACTGTTTTTTGCTTAAGGTAATGAGACAAATTCCAATTGAAATGATTTTCAAATCAAGGACACGGCCCTGTTTCGTTTATTCTTCATCAGCTATAGTTTCATGGTCAAAGTGTACTGTGTTTGACAGTACAGTACCCTCAAAAACAATGGCTTCACAATATGGGAACAGTGTTTCCGTGATAGTCCAAAATAAAATCCACAGCTATTTTATATCTTTCTACCAATATGCCCTGCTCCAATGCAAATCTGTCAAGGAACCCTGAGAAGAGTTTTCTTAGAGCACAGTATGTTAGCTTAGCATTTTTGCTACCGTAAAGTGGATAAGAGAAGGTATCACGAAAGAAAGAAAAAATGCACCCTACTCAAAGTACCCAACACAAGGGGATCACACAAAGACTTAACACACACACACACACACACACACACACACACACACACACACAACCTAATCCCAAGCAGCAAACATAAAACACAATATTAACTACAAGCCCATTTCCTGGAGTTGGCTGCCAGGCAACCTGCCACCAAACTCCCACACAAAGAAAAAGGAACCTACACATCCCTGTCAGTCACTGCCTTGATACTCTGAAGATGAGGAGGGGGACAGTTTGCAGCTTCTCAGCTAATCCCATCAGAGGAAATATTTTTGAAGAGGTAATGTTGACTGGTGACGCTTTCTACACAGAGAAAATAAAAGCGTCAACTGCTTCAGAATCCTTTTATCAATTGATGAAAGGAGCAAGAGTCCCTTACTGCTCTCCACTAAGCTTTGGGTCTTTCTAAAGTAACTTACATCTAAATAAATCTCACTGAGCAAAGAGATATAGGACTGTACCAAAAATATTGATTAGACTGAAGAGTTGGAAGGTACCCCCAAGGGTCATCTACTTCAACCCCCTGCAATGGAAGAACACGCAGATGGCCCATATGGGGATCAAACCCACAACCTTGGCATTATCAGCACCACAATCTAGACCAGTGATGGCGAACCTATGACACGCGAGTCAGACGTGACACGCAGAGCCCTCACTGCTGGCACGCGCCCCATTGGCCCATTTGCTCTGTTGTTGTTGGTTCCCCCCATTTGTTATCCCGCTCCTCTGCGGATCCTTTTTTTTGTTGTTGTTGCTGGTAGCCAGATTGGTTTTTTAACCCGTTCTGTGCTGGGTTTTTTTGTGCTTTGGCAGACTATGTTGGTGCTGTGTGTTAGTTCCAGCGAAGGTATTATTCGTCATTTATTTCTGTTCTCTCCCCCCACAAAAAAGCGCAGCAGCTTTGGGGTACCCCCCCAAAAAAAGCAAAGCAACTTTTGCACCCCCCTAAAAAAACCTCCAAAACTTTGGTCAGCAGCTCCCCCCAAAAAGCTCAACAACTCTGGGCACTTTGTGATAAATAAGGGTTTTTTGGTTTGGTTTGGTTAAATAATTAGTTTTGGGTTTATTAAATACAGTTATACGGTATATTACAATTATACATTTTTGTTATTTAAACTATAAATATCGTGAAATTATGGTTTTTTTCTCGAAGTGACACACCACCCGAGTTATGCTCGGTTTTTTGGCGAATTTTGACACACCAAGCTCAAAAGGTTGCCCATTACTGATCTAGACAACAGAACTAAGTGCCAAATAGCATAGTTTGGTAGCTAGAGGTAGCAAGAGCTGGGGATGGGGAATGTTTCCTGGATGGGGAAGAGGTTCCTGGATGCCACCCGCCATCCACACATCCAATGCTCTGAACTGATGGGAGCTGTAGTCCAGCATCATCTGGAGGGCCAAAAATAACCCACCCTTTGGCCAACAGCTGAGGAGAACTGGGAACTGGGTTCCAGTTTACTTGCAGTTGAAGAAGGGGCAAAAAGCAATTGAAAAAACTCTGGTGTGACCACTCAGGAGAATCAACCTTAGCTTCTTGATGTGGCAAAAATAATTGACAAAGCAGGAAAGGCTCATACTATAGGGCCAGCTATATGCAAATGAGTACTTGGTGAGTCTGCAGCTAAGGAAATCAACACTGTACAGTGGTATCTCAGTTTACAAACGTAATCCGTTCCAGAAGTCCGTTCTTAAACCAAAACCGTTCTTAAACCGAGGCACGCTTTTCCTAATGAGGCTTCCCACACCGGTGCCCTTCCACCGTTCGGATTCCATTCTTAGACCGAGGTAAAGTTCACAAACCGGGACACTACTTCCGGTTTTGCGGAGTTCGTAAACCGAATTGTTCATAAACAGGACTGTTATTAAACCTAGGTACCACTGTACCTCTTTTGAACAACACTGTGAAACGAAGCATATATGATACGTCTGATTATATAAAACAGACACTCATTTGAAGGGTCCAGACTTACAGCGATTCTTTGAGTTACGTGATGAAGTATGACTTTTTCTGATGGATTCAAAATTTCCATGTGATCAGTTTAACAACTTTGCACAGTTGTGTATGGTAGACAACTTAGCAGATGGTTTCATGTGAACACTCTTAACACAAGCTTCCAAGGTAGTGATGTGAATATTTTTTACGTTGAAGGTAAGATTGAGGCAATGATTTTAAAAGTATAGTTATGGGCAAGCTGAGAAGATGGTAGCCTCACCAATATTCCAACACTGGAGACATTTCTGGAGGCTACTGACAAATAATTGATACCAGAAGTAAAATATTATACCACTGAGCACCTGCATGATTTAGTGACTAGCTTCAGAGATTACTTCTCTGTATCAAATCCTGAAAACTCATGGCCATGGAATCCTTTTGAATGTGATGTACACCTACATCTTCTTCACCAAATCTTTATTAGGCATTACAAGTATAAGGTAAAGGTAAAGGGACCCCTGACCATTAGGTCCAGTCGTGACCGACTCTGGGGTTGCGCGCTCATCTCGCATTATTGGCCAAGGGAGCCGCCGTATAGCTTCCAGGTCATGCATGACAAAGCCGCTTCTGGCGAACCAGAGCAGCACACAGAAACGTCGTTTACCTTCCCGCTGTAGCGGTTCCTATTTATCTACTTGCATTTTGACGTGCTTTCGAACTGCTAGGTTGGCAGGAGCTGGGACCAAGCAACGGGAGCTCACCCCGTCACAGGGATTCGAACCGCCGACCTGATCAGCAAGCCCTAGGCTCAGTGGTTTAACCCATCATAAAACATGATGTACAACTAACAACTGTATCAGCAGAAGAGCAAGATCCACTTGTTGACATGACTTGTGAGGATTACAATCATTTTTCAAAGAATGTAGACTGGACCAATTCTGGGTGAAGGTTTTTGCTGATTATAAGGAGTAGGTTGAAAAAGCTTTGAAACATCTAGAAATTAGCTTGTTGAACTAGATTTGAGAATAAAAGTAGGCAATATTGAACTGAATGTGGAAGGAAATTTTGGGGGCCAAAAGAGGCATGATTTCTCCCATCACATTTAGGTTTAGTGTTTTGTTGGGAGCCGCCCCAAGTGGCTGGGGCAACCAAGCCAGATGAGCGGCAAGGAAGCAAGCAAGCAAATAAAATTAAGGTTTAGTAGCTGCTAGACATGTCAAATTTGTTCACTTGTACTATTGTTGTTGTTTAGTCATTTAGTCGTGTCCGACTCGTTGTGACCCCATGGACCATAGCACGTCACTTGTACTATACAGTACGTTAATAAAATAAAATTGTCTCCCCCCCCATAACTAAGTCTTTCTCATTTTTTGTTGTAATATCACAAATTTTACGGTTATTTTTAAGTATACCTAAAATGATTTGCTTATTTTTTTTAAAGTGCTTTGGACAGGTAACTACCATAGTTATCAAAAAAATTCAAAAGTAGGGGGTCCATGGCTTGGCTTTTTAAAAAATAGGGGTCCCCAGTAAATAGCTAATTGGGGAGCCACTGATTAAAGCGTTTCAGCGGGTGCCCGTGTTGCCGCTATGCGCTTGGGGGGGGGGGGCTTACGTGAAAGCGGAAGCTCAAGGAGAGCCCTTCGTGGAGAGGGGGAAGGGGTCTCCACCCGCCCCCTGCCCCTCCTAGGGCCCAGCCTCCCCTCCTCCTCTTACCTTGAGGTCATTCTCGGGCAGATACTTGCAAAGCCGCGCAATCTCCACATACTTGTCCAAGTCCAGGGGCGCCATTTTGGGAGGGCAGCTTTATCGGGGGAGAAGGTGGGAGGTAGGAAAAGAGAAAAAAGAGAGAGAAAGAGAGAGAGAGAAGAGGGGGAGGGTGCGAGGTAAGAGAGAGAGGGGACTGGAAGCGAGGACGCGGCACTTCCTGATGGTGAAGCGGGAAACCCACTCCCTCGAATTTCCGGATGGAAAAGGGCGAATGTCCCTTAAAATAAACAAGTAAATAAGCGAAAGCCAAAAGTAAGAAGGACGCAAGAACGCCTCCTTTTCTCTTCCTCTCTCTCCCTCCCCTCCCACGGCGGGAGGGAAGCCAGACCGGAAACGAGGAGACCCACTTCCGCCGGAGGTTCGAAACTCGACGTCGGGTGACTGATTTCCGGTATGGTTGGAGACGACTACCGGCCTCTTCCTCCTACAGCGCTCTGAGGTGCATCTCAACCCCATTGCATTCTGGGATTCGTAGTCTGGCGCAAAACCAATGGCTCAACGCCACAGGGAAGCCGGCCCTGCTTTGGGACAGACCAGGAGGGGCTTGAGAGGGAAGGAAATGAGGCTTTTTTGCAGTCGCTCTCCAGGCAAAAAACAATCGATAGCCTTTTAAGCTATGGAGAGAGGTTATTGTTTTTGTTTGTTACTCTGTTGTGTATTTTTGTGTATTTATACTGTGAACAGCTCTGTGATCCTCGACTGGCTTGTGTGATGAAATGGGAAGAGATCTGCACATGCTCAGAAACGCTCTCACGTGGCCCTATCTCTTTTTTTAAAAAAAATAAGCGGGGAGAAAGGTATGCTGCACCGCAGAATGAATTGAGGAGAGAGAATATGCAATTTAAAAGTGTGCAGCAGCGGGGGGGGGGGGGTGTTACCGTGAAGCGCTGTCCGCTTGCACAGTAGCCACGCTGAGGGCGGAGCTGCTGGTCGTCTAGCAACGGACCCGGGGGCGGGGCGTCGGCTTTTTTTGATCTCGCTCCTCTCCCTCGGCCTGCATCCATGGGGCCGGAGCCGGGCTCACGGACGGCGCTGCTGGAGCTGAAGCCGGGAGGAAACCCGGAGGAAGGCAACTGGTGCGTTCTCGAGGCGGGGCATCAGTGCACGTGGGATGCAATATGAGGGAGTTGACGTGCAAAGTAAAACAGGGTGCGGGGAGGAGGTCAGTGCTGAACTGAGGCGTGGGCCCCCTGGATCCGCTTCAGCCTAGCTGGAAGGGGAAGCCATCGATCAGGGAGCTCTCCCTCCTGTGTCCCCCAGCAGAGGGGAATAGCCTAATGCAAAGGGAGTATTAACTTGCGGAAGGTGACATGCAATATGCAGTCAAACTCTGCCTGCGGCCAGAGGCTTAAATTAATAATAGCCCTTCCTTTACAAGGTTCTGCCTTCGATTTTTACTCCTGCCTCCAATTTTGCTTTCCTAGGTTGAATCTTAGACCGTAGGCTCCGCGAGGCAGGGCCCTGATCTCCTGCAGCCCTGTCAAATGGTCTGCATGCATCAGTGAGAATTCTTGCATTACTAATGAAAATGAATAAGTAAATACTTAAAAAAAGAAAGAATCGTTGTGTTTTGTAAAATAATCCAATAAAAGGGGGAAGACAACACCTACAATGTTCTAATGCTGCTTTTGACAGGTTTTTATATCAATTGTATTGCCATGTTTATTTTATATCTCATCTTTTATTCCAAGCTGCTCAAGGTGGCCCTCATAGTTCTCCTTCTTCCCGCTTTATGCTCAAAACAACCCTGTGAGGTAGGTTAGGCTGAGAGTGAAGTGGCTGACTCTAGGACACCCAGTGAGCTTCATGGCTAAGTGCAGATTTGGAATCTGGTTTCCCAGACCCCTAGTCCAACACTCTAACCACAACACCACACTTACATTTTGAATTGTAGTGTGGGGTATGGATCTTGTTTATCACTGTACGGAGTGGCAGCTCTAGTAATTTATTTATTGGTAGTATTACCTTATGGTTGTGTTGCAGCTCTTTCTTTTGGAATATGCAAACCTCAGTAAAGAACTAAATTTTAAAAAAGTTGTGCACATCAACCTCCCCCAACTGGTGCCCTCCAGATGATTTAAAGAACAATTCTTGTTATCCTCAAAAGAACATGACTGTACATCAGATTGCAGAAATCTGGTGTACCAGAGGGTGGGGATGCTATCCTGTATACTACTGTATATTACTGTATATTCCTGCGTATAAGACTACTTTTTAACCCAGGAAAATCTTCTCAAAAGTCGGGGGTCGTCTTATACGCCGCGTCGTATTTCTTATATGGCGAGTATATCCCAAATTCTATACAGTAGTTCCTCTACTTACGAATTTAATGTGTTCCGAATGCACATTCGTAAGTAGAAAAAAATTGTAAGTTGAATCCCATAGGAATGCATTGGGAGAAAAAAATTGTAAGTCGAAGCAACCCAATCTAAAAATTCGTAAGTAGAAAACATCCTATCTAAACTGCATCCAAGATGCCGAACGGAGCTCCATTCGTAAGTAGAAACATTTGTAAGTAGAGTTATTCGTAAGTAGAGGTTCCACTGTATTTTAACTGGAAAAGTTGGGGGTCGTCTTATACTCCCAGTCGTCTTATATGCCGGAATATACAGTATTTATTCATTTGCCTATTATAGTTATATCCCAGTTTCTCCCAAGTTGGGATTCAACATTTTGAAGCAGCATTATAAAATACAAAGTAATAAAAAACAAACTAGTTAGGAACAATAGTTTAAAATACATCAGAGCACATTTTGAGCCAGTAATTGAAATCCTGTTTGTCTTGACAAACAGCATCTCCTGGTCAGCATCTCCTGTACCTTAAGTTCCCAAAGGCCTTAGCCTGCTGGTGGAAGGATAACAAGGAGGGAGCTCATCTGACCTCTCTTGGGAGGGAATCCTATATAGGGGAGCAGCCACAGAAGGGACTCTCCTGTCACCAACCAAATGGGCTTCTGGTGTTGACAGAACAGAGAGAAGACAGTCTATGCCAAGAAGGTGCATTTCAGATCTTTTGGATGACAATGACTATGTTAGCTGGAGCTGTAGTCCCAAATACAGTGGTACCTCGGGTTTCAAACGCTTTGGGTTACAAACTCCACGAACCCGGAAGTAGTACCTTGGGTTGAGAACTTTGCCCCGGGATGAGAATGGAAATTGCGCACCGGCACCGGGAGGCCCTATCAGCAAAAGTGTGCCTCAGTTAAGAATGGTTTTGGGTTAAGAATGGACCTCCGGAATGAATGAAGTTCATAACCTGAGGTACCTGGAGGGCATCCATTTGGCAAACACTGCATAGCCTCTTCTGGTATGTGACCTCATGTAGGTAAAACAGCACCATCCACCCACAACAGGCTTGGAAGAGCTTGAAGTTTTTCAAAAGTTTAAAACTAACTTTTTTGAGGGGAGGGGGGGGGAGTGATTGGACCCAGATAAGGCAAAACAGCTCACTTAGGGCGAAATGTACACACTGAGCAAGGAATAATGACTGGCTTCTGAGAAGCAGGGAAGAGAAAAATTGGTGGTGGAATGGAGTATCCTGGAAGAGAGGCTGTCTGGCAGGGTCCATACTGCAGCATTTTGTTTCACTCCCCTCTTGTATCAATAAGGTTAGGGTATTCACAGTATATTGCACATACACCCTCAATCATCCATAGAACAGCCCAGCAAGGTTACCCAGCCTTGTTCTAACCCCATGTCGTAGATGGAGAGGCTGAGAGTGACTTCCCTGAGACTCTCTGACTGAGTTCATAGCCCTGGGTTACCCTGGCTCCCAGCTCATCCTAGTAGCTGCTACTCCATTTATTCATGTTTGTTTGGTGGTGTTTACTCCTGGGTAAGTGTGCATAGATAGCATTGCAGGCTTAAAGAGACATGCTCCATCTTCTGCTCCACATGGAACAGCAGCCTTGCTGAGATCCCTTTTTGCTTATTTCTCCATGCCAGGTATGCCCTTCTCCCACCTGGGGACAGTCCCTGTGCCCGTGTGGGGCAAAACTCCTTGTACCTACCACCTGCAGAGCCAGGCAGCAGGAAAGGGAAAGTCATCCTTGTCGGGGGAGCAGACCCAAGTGGCAGTTTTGCCGACTGCTACGTCATGGATCTTGGTAAGGGCTAGAGTGTCATTAGAGCAGGAAGGAAGCATATGATATGTGGCAGAATTCAGCTTCCCAAGCAAACTGCTTTTGTTTTTTGTTTGTAAAAAAAGCAAGTTTCTGGTCCTCATGGCTGCAATGCAGTAATTTTAGAACCTGGATTCATGGGGTTCTTTCTCCCTCTTTAGATGATGATCTGTATTACTTCACCAGGTTTCCAAATGTGGTAAAGGAGCCCTGTGGCATTTTGGTGCCCTGGACTTCTTCCAAAAAGCTCCGCCCTGATGGTGCCATTGCCATAGGGAAAGAGACCACGGGCCAAACTTGGCTCACCAGTCCACTCCATTTGGCCCACCACCCTTTAGGTGCCCACCCACCCTTTAGGTAAAGGTAAAGGGACCCCTGACTGTTAGGTCCAGTTGCGGACGACTCAGGGGTTATGGCGCTCATCTCGCTTTAGTGGCCGAGGGAGCTGGGGTACAGCTTCTGGGTCTTGTGGCCAGCATGACTAAGCCGCTTCTGTCGAACCACCGGAGCCATACCTATTTATCTATTTGCACTTGATGTGCTTTCAAACTGCTAGGTTGGCAGGAGCTGGGACCGAGCAACGGGAGCTCACCCCGTCGCGGGGATTCAAATCACCGACCTTCTGATCGGCAAGCCCTAGGCTCTGTGGTTTAACCCACAGCGCCACCCTTTACCTGACAGCAATTGCAGAGAGTGCTGCTGCTTTTAGGTCCTGCTTGTGGGCTTTACATTGGGGCATCTTGCTGGCCTCTGAGCAGGGGCAGACTTTGGCAATATTTGGTAATATGGTGCACTGAGTTATGACAAAATTTGGCACACCAAAATGGACCATCTAAATTTGGCTCTCCCTCTTTTGGCGCCCTATGTATGGGAAGCACCCACACTGCCCGAAATCAGGCACTGCTGTGAGAACAGGATGCTGGACTAGATGAGCCCCCTTTGGCCTGATCCTACTACATAGCTGCCAAGTTATCCCTTTTTTTAAGGGATATTCCATTATGCTGAATAGGCTTCCTCGCGAGAAAAGGGAAAACTTGGCAGCTATGTCCTACTATCGGGCTCTTACGTGTCTTTCTGGCTCCCAGATGCACACTGCTGGATGGCACCTGCCTGGAGGGGTCTTTTGCCGCGGTATGAGCATGCCACCTTCATTCCCACAAGCTGGCCCACGAGCCTCTGGGTGTTTGGAGGAGCCAGTGAAACTGGGAATAGGAATTGTGTGCAAGTTCTGGACCTCCGTGAGTATTAGTTATTTCCATTTTATTTTATTACTTCTTGGAGGTTTTTTTAAAAAGATTTCAAACATGCAGCTGTCCAATTTCTAAATTTATTCATATCCAATATTTGCATCCCACTATCCCACCAAGGAGCTCAGAGCAGCAAATATAGCTCTCCTGAGAATGCTTATCCTCACAACCACCCAGTAAGTAAGCTAGGAGAGAGTGATTGGTCCAAGATCACTTGGCCTTAGTCAGGGGGTTGAACCCTAGTTTCTCAGGACTTCGTCTAACAATCTTACCACTACACCACACTGGCTATCTGTTAGGTGATGAAAATAACAATACAGTAAAACTTATTTCAGAGTGGTAGCTGAGTTAGCATACTGCAGCAAAAACAACAGTGTCTTGTATCACCGTCTATATCTAATAAATTTATTGTGGCATCAGCTTTTGCACATTACAATCTGGCTTCTTTAGATGCATGAAGTATTATCCTGAGTTACTGCACTGGTGGAATTGTGAGAGCAGAAGGAAATAATATGTGGAGGTGGTTATAATTGTGTTTTAATAGTGGCCATTGACAGACACACAAAATGGTTGTTTATAACATCCTAACATCCAAGCCTTTGGTCAGCAAACTGGCACATGTAATTTGATTTTAAAACCCCAAAATGTTTCAGTTCAGTCCCTAACTTATAGCACTAAATCTCTTGAGGAACTACAGTTCAGTAGTTTCAAGTTCTAGTTTCTCTTTGACATTCCTTTGAATCAAAGTACCACTAAACTAGCCTTGCATTTAAGCACTTGCCTGGTAACCAAAGGGGACTAGGAATTGCATTTCTTTCTTACACATGTGACGTGTAATTCGCACCCACCCCCATTTTCTGTGCCTGTAATTTACTTGTGTGCAATCCCCAATTTTTCAATATTGTAGCTTACAAATATTTTTGTTTTCCACATTAGAAGCTGGAACTTGGATGAGCCCTAAGGTGATCGGCACTCCACCATCCCCTCGGACTTATCATACATCCTCAGCAGTGATTGGGGACCGTTTATATGTATTTGGAGGAGGCGATAAAGGAGTGGATCCAGTCAAAGACCAGCAGCTTCACATCTTTGACTCTGGTAAGCTTCCTCTGCTCTTGTGCAGATATTTCCCAAACCAAAGGTTTAGCTGATTCAGCAGCAGATGGAGCAAAGTAGGAGTTAAATCCTGTTAGTCCTACTTAGAGAAAATCCAACGAAATGGATAGACATGACTAATGTAGGCCTTTTAATTGCAATGGGTCTACTCTTACGTAAAACATAGCTAAATGCAACCCTAAGTGTGGGAAGCAGGGAGCAAAGCCCTTGAGGTACCATAGCTGTTGCTTCATCTTAATACATTTCTCTCTCGCCACCTGTAGCCACTCTGACATGGCTGCAACCAGAAGTTCGGGGTGACCCTCCTGCTCCCCGACATGGCCATGCCGTGGTGGCTGTCAAAAACAGACTCTACATACATGGCGGATTGGCTGGTGATACCTTTTTTGATGATCTCTTCTGCTTTGATACAAGTAAGTACTCAGTGCAAACTTGCTGGAAAGGAATTCTTATCTTCCCACCTTGCCTTAAAAAAAAAAAGCATAGATCTTTAGCTTTTAGAAGCTACACATTATAAAGCCTTAAAGGCTAAGAATGTGAGAAATACTGTAGGATCCTGATTACAGTTTCCACCTGCAGGCTGTGTTACTACAGAATTGTGGTACAGCCTTAAGAGGTGGTGTGGGGTAGTGGGTAGTGTTTGACAAGATCCAGAAAGATGGATGAGTGGCAGATGAAAATGATAGACTATGCAGATTTAGCTAGACTGACTTGCAAGATCCGCGACCAAGGAGAGACAAGGTTCCAAAAAGACTGGAGTAAATATGTGGACTACATGGAGAAAAACTGTAGAACTTTAAAAACACTTGCAGGATTGAAATAAATCCTACGAACTAACTGAAAAAATGACAATAAGGAACTGCAAAAAAGGAGTTAACAAGAAAACCGCATGAAGGGAGGGAGGGAAGTCACAGCTCGGCAGAGCAAGGCGAAAGAGGGAAATTTAAGATGTATTGTATAAAAGATTTGTTTTTTCTTTGTTTTGTTTTTTGTTAAAATTGAATAAAAATTATTTGGGGGGAAAAAGACAAGATCCAGAAAGATGAGGAATCAGGTCCCCACTCAGGTGGTTGGAGGGTGGATGGCAGTTAATGGATTGAGGTTGAATCCTGACAAGACAGAAGTACTGTTCTTGGGGGACAAGGGGCGGGCTGGTGTGGAGGACTTCCTGGTCCTGAATGGGGTTACTGTGCCCCTGAAGGACCAGGTGTGCAGCCTGGGAGTCATTTTGGACTCACAGCTGTCCATGGAGGCACAGGTCAACTCTCTATCCAGGGCAGCTGTCTACCAGCTCCATCTGGTACGCAGGCTGAAACCCTACCTGCCCACGGACTGTCTCGCCAGAGTAGTGCATGCTCTAGGTATTTCCCGCTTGGACTACTGCAATGCGCTCTACGTGGGGCTACCTGTGAAGGAGACCCGGAAACTACAACTAATCCAGAATGCGGCAGCTAGACTGGTGACTGGGGGTGGCCGCCGAGACCACATAACACCGGTCCTGAAAGACCTACATTGGCTCCCAGTACGTTTCCGAGCACAATTCAAATTGTTGGTGCTGACCTTTAAAGCCCTAAATGGCCTCGGCCCAGTATACCTGAAGGAGCGTCTCCTCCCCCATCGTTCTGCCAAACACTGAGGTCCAGTGCCGAGGGCCTTCTGGTGGTTCCCTCACTGCGAGAAGCAAAGCTACAGGGAACCAGGCAGAGGGCCTTCTTGGTAGTGGCACCCACCCTGTGGAACACCCTTCCATCAGATGTCAAAGAGATAAATAACTACCTGACATTTAGAAGGGAAGTTTTTTAAAAAGTGATTATTTAAAATTACAATTTAACAAACAAACAAACGCAAAACTAAACAATCGCAATGTGAATAAATCATAGCAAATATACATTTCTCCTGTTACTTTAACTTTACTTAAATACTTCCCATACTTCTCATTATACAATGTTTTGCTTCCTTTGTTCCACAGGTTTATATTTTGTGTTGTCTTTTCTTTCCTTCTATTTTTTGTTCTTATCAAGCTTATCTTTTGCAAACATCATTCTATTTCTGCTAGCAAAGAGTTGCTTGGATAATATAATTTTAAGTAACTTTTGTATATAACCCATTCTCTTGATACCTTTTGTGTTCAGGGAAGTTTTTTAATGTGTGACATTTTAATGTATTTTAATTTTTTGTTGGAAGCCACCGAGAGTGGCTGGGGAAACCCAGCCAGATGGGCGGGGTACAAATAATAATAATAATCTCACTGGGTGACCTTAGGTTAGGCATAATCTCTCAGTCTAACCTACTGTGCAGGGTTGTGAGGATACAAGGGATGAAAGGGGAGGATAACCGTGTATGCTGCCATAAGTTCCTTTATGGAAAGGCAGACATTAATGTGAAAAATAAATTCTATATCCCATTCAGCCTTTCTTTGATTCCTATTTTCCAGGCATTTCCCATCTGTTTAAGCCATCTCCCCCAATAATATTTGCTGTCATTACAACTAGAAACTTAACTTTGAAGTAACTGTCCCAAACCCTTTACCAAATTCATTTTCCTGTTGCAGAATCACTGGATGTGAATGCAGCCCTCTTATGTTTCAAGCTTAATTTGCTTAAGGCTTAAGCTTTGTACCTGATGAGCACTGATCTGGATTGGTTTAATGTGCTTGCAGCTGAAATGAAGTGGGAGACCCTGTCGGCTACTGGATCTGTACCAGCAGGGCGGGCAGCCCACTCAGCAGCTGTGTTTCAAGGCCATTTGTATATATTTGGTGGAATGGACCCAACAGGAGCACTGGACACAATGTATAAATATCACATAGGTGGGTGTTTCTTATGATGATGTCTTTGGTTAACTTCCATTGGGAACATTATACTGGGGAGTCCTCTTTGCGTATGTGCCATCGCCAGCAATTTTGAGATGGCAGCCCCAGCCATATAACTTCCCTGTATGGCAAAATTGACTTATCTGAAGCTAGTAGTGGGCTGAAGCTGATGGGAGCTGTAATCCAAAACAAAGAGTGCTTATGTGGCCTGTGATTATGTAGCATGACCCCCCCCCCCAGATTATAAATACTGTCACCACATACTAAAGGGAGTAGGAGTAGAACAGGCATCCCCAAACTTCGGCCCTCCAGATGTTTTGGACTACAATTCCCATCTTCCCTGACCACTGGTCCTGTTAGCTAGGGATCATTGGAGTTGTAGGCCAAAACATCTGGAGGGCCGCAGTTTGGGGATGCCTGGAGTAGAAGATCAGAGGTAGAGCTCACCTGTTGCATGAAAAAGGTCCCAGGCTCAGTCCCTTGAGTGTGCAGTTTTTAACAAGATGGAGAGGGAGGAGCATCAGGGAACAGGTGATATTGAAACAGATCTGCTTGCAACCCTGAAAAGCTGTGGTCAATTCAGAGTAGGCACACCTGGGCTATGTGTGCAAAAGAAATCTGATATGGAATAAGGCAGCTTCATGTTTATCAAGAGCATCTATAGCTCAGTGAAAGAGCAGGTGTTTTGCATGCAGAAGGGTCCCAGGTTTAATCCCAAATCTCCAGTTAAAAGGATCTTTTGCAGCAGGTGATAGGAAAGGGGCTTCTCTCTCCTCTCTCACTAGTGGAAACCTTGAGGAGCTGCTCTCAGTCAGTATTAGGCAGTAGTGGGCTAGATCAGGAACAATAATAATTTAATAATTTAGTAGTAGTAAATTAGTAGTAGGTGGGTGTTTCTTATGATGATGTCTTTGGTTAACTTCCATTGGGAACATTATACTGGGGAGTCCTCTTTGCGTACTACATAATAGTAATTTTATTATTTTTACCCAACACATCTAAACTTGTGGCTCTGCAATATGTTGCTGAACCCCCGCCCTTGGCCATGCTGGTTGGAGCTGATGAAAGTTAGGAATCCAGCAGCAGCTGCCAGGCCATGAGTTTCTTACTCCTGGTCTAGATGGGAATAGTTTGAAAGGTGCCCAAGAGCCACTAGGTGTTTCAGTGTTCCACAACACCCACAAGGCCTTTCTGGTCTAAATAGCCCCATACTGTTCTCAGTCAGGAGCCTGCAAACAGGAATTGTGTGAAACTGCAGTCTCCCCTTTTTGATTCCCAACAACTGGTTTGCCATATTCTCCATGAATCTTTCTTTGCTTTTAAAACCATACAAGCTGGCAGCCACCACTATTCCCATGTATGTCACTTAAAATGTTAAGAGGGAAGAGATCCCCAATATTTTCACTCCCTGTGTAGAAGCTTCAGGTCTAATTTTCCAGCTCTTTAAGATTGACGAATAGTGATGTTTTAATTTATAAGCAGCTGCTGCAATTCCTCGCTCCTTTTTTGCATAGTTTTCTATTTGTTTTTTAACTGCAGAAAAGGGACATTGGACAAAGTTGGAGTTTAAAACTCCTGTGCCTTCTGCTCGTCTGGACCAGTCTATGTGTGTTGTTCCGTGGAAAGTGTCTTCCAATGAGGACAGCAACAGGAAGGAAGGAGCTAGAGGCTCTAATGGAGACAATCTATCTCAAGGCTGCCCAGATGAACATTTGTGCTTAGTGTTTGGTGGAATGGATATTAAAGGGGAAATCTACAAAGACACTGCTGTAACTCTTCTTAAGTAAAATGTTTTAAATAAATGTAGTTGTTTAATAATCTAAATCTGCCACCCTCCTTGTAATGCAAGACAATCCACATTTTGTGTCAGAGGACTACAAATGAAGTGTGTGTGCATTTTTCTGCCTCTTGAAAGTTTCAGTGTGTCCAATGGCTGGAATGGCTGGGAAAGGAATACCAGTGAGTTGGCCTCCTTTAATGTAATCATTTCCTTAAATCAAATTTGGGTGGTTGACTGCTTCGTAGTAGTACATGGAAGTGAAATAAGACCCTCAGAAAATGAAATTGTAGTTTCTACAGGTTAAAGGTAAAGGTACCCCTGACCATTAGGTCCAGTCACGGATGACTAGGGTTGTGGCGCTCACCTCGCTCTATAGGCCAAGGGAGCCAGCGTTTGTCCAGACAGCTTCCGGGTCATGTGGCCAGCATAACTAAGCTGCTTCTGGCAAACCAGAGCAGTGCACAGAAACACAGTTTACCTTCCCGCCAGAGTGGTACTTATTTATCTACTTGCACTTTGACGTGCTTTTGGTGGGCAGGAGCTAGGTCTGAACAATGGGAGCTCACCCCGTCACGGGGATTTGAGCAGCCAACCTTCTGACTGGTAAGCCCAAGAGGCTCAGTGGTTTAGAACACAGTGCCACCCACATCCCTAGTTTCTACAGGTACTGAACCCCAAATAGTGCTCTCCTGCCAACAATGGGATGAATCAGGATGTGTTAGATGAAGCTAGTAAGAATTCGTGCTGGAGGATTCAGGATTGGACAATTTCCCATATAACAGATTTACTGCACATAAACAGTTCAGTACAGATAGGCAAGTACCATTAACTCCTAAGGGCACACAGCTTTTGCAAATGGGCAGCAGATTGCAATTAACACACAGGTTATTGGCTAAGTGGTTTCATTGCATTAGCTTATGTTGACAAAAGAGCCAGACAGCTTGAATATTAAATAAGCAACACATCATGGCTCTCGCACAGTTAGTTATGGCAACTAAAACAGTAGGTGGGCTGCTTTTTGTGTGATCAAGCAAACAAACTTCAGAGTTGAGCAGCTGATAAAGCTAGGGATTAAGTTATCCAAAATCATCTCCCTTGTGTACTTGGTCCAGCCTTTCTTAGCTTCTCTCTTGTATATTTCTGAGCCTGAAATTACTTAAATTATTCAGAGATCCAGCTTGATATATTCTGACCTGGCACAATAATGCACATCACTTTTAATCTAGAAACAAAAGTTGTAAACATTAAGGACCACTAGATGACCCTGAGGGTATCTTCCAACTGTACAATTCTAATTCTAATGTTACAGTGGCTCGTCCACATATGCCAAGTCATCACCCAATTGCCTGCTACCAACTAGCAGACATGCATGGGAATAATTCTTTGTCCAATTGTATTCTGCTCTGAGGAAGGTGGTGTCTGAGGGGTTCAGACCAAGAAGCATGCAGACAGAACCACAGCTCTGGTCCTGGTGTGTTCTTGGTTGCTATAAATATTTGTGTTACAAAGATCAAATAGACCCAGATCCAGTGTAAGTAACAAATTTATTGTTGTCACTTGGAGGGTAGAAAAGTTCTCCACATAACACACACAACCCAACTTGTTAAATAGAATGGTTTCAATACTTCACCCGCTCCCTTGTCAGGTTGCCCACCCCCCTGCTGGACATTTATCAACTGCTAACGAAAAGCAGTATACAGCCACTTTTGGGCTAGCATTTCCAACTCCACTCAATGTGAAGATTCTGATCACATTCCAAATCTAGAGTTCAAATAGTTTAAACAAAAGTTCAAAGTCCAATATTTACAGCATCAACATCTAGGAAACTGAGGTCTACAATTCATCCTTATCTCCTCCTGCTGCTTCTTCCTCAGTAGGGGGTGGGCCTGCGCTACCATATAACTTGCCCACAATTGGTTGCACCACCTCTTCCAGTTCCTTCTTTTGGGCTTTGAATTCCTCGATGTCACTATCTTGGTGACTCTCTAGCCACTCAATCTTCTCCTCTACAGCCTTCTCTATTGTTTCTTTGTCTTCAGATGACAACTTGCCACCGAGCTTCTCCTTATCTCCAATCTGGTTTTTCAGTGAGTAGGCATAACTTTCCAGCTCATTCCTAGCATCGATCCGTTCTTTCAGCTTTTTGTCTTCCTCAGCAAACTTTTCTGCATCATTGACCATCCTCTCAATTTCTTCTGGAGTAAGACGATTCTGGTCATTGGTGATGGTGATCTTATTTTTGTTGCCTGTGCCCTTGTCCTCAGCCGTAACACGAAGGATTCCGTTCACATCTATTTCAAAGGTAACTTCAATCTGAGGGACGCCACGGGGAGCAGGAGGGATTCCAGTCAGATCGAAAGTTCCCAAGAGATGATTATCCTTTGTAAGAGGACGTTCTCCTGCGGGGGGAAAATTTCATTTCACATGAAGTCGCTCAGATTATACTCTGGTAATCATGCAAGTACAATATTATTGTTGTTTTTTAAAGGCGTCTCACTTGTGTTTCTATTAAATGTGGAAACATGCATTGCAAAATTAAGCCGTGTTGGAGTCACCTTTTACTCTTTAATGCCCAGAAGACAGAATACTGTAAAAGTTTCCAAGCCAAATGGTGTTGGTCGGCCACTTACCTTCATAAACCTTAATTGTCACAGTTGGCTGGTTATCTGAAGCTGTGGAGAAGATCTGTGATTTCTTAGTGGGGACAACAGTGTTCCTTGGGATAAGTTTGGTCATTACTCCACCAACAGTCTCAATGCCCAAGGTCAGAGGACACACATCAAGCAGCACCAGATCCCCTAAGAATGAAAAGGAGGTTTTAAGCGATGAAGCACCACCATAATTTATCTAGCTGTAGTGACAAAATTGACAGCCAGCAAAGACAAAGATCTTCCATTCCAAACAGTTATGAGGCTGACTGGAAGCTTTTCACTTGTACAGGCTACTCTGCCCAACACCTCATGCAGCATTTAAGTCACTCAGACTTACCAGTATCTTGATCCCCAGAGAGTACGCCAGCCTGCACAGCAGCACCATAAGCTACAGCTTCATCAGGGTTGATTCCACGAGAGGGTTCCTTGCCATTGAAAAATTCTTTCACAAGCTGCTGTATTTTGGGGATACGAGTAGAGCCACCAACAAGCACAATTTCATCAATGTCAGACTTCTTTAGATCTGCATCCTCTAGGACTTTCTGGACAGGTTTCATGGTGGAACGGAAGAGATCCTACAAGCAGAATTTAAAATCACTTAATTGATGTGGAAAGGCAATCACAGAACAAGGCCACAAGATGATAAAGTCACCAAATTATCAGATACATCCCGCCCCCAATATGCCCATGTGTGATGCTATTTGAGATCAGATGGGCCTACTCTTAACATCTCATTTGTCTTTAACAGGAGAATCCACAAAGATCAGTCATTGCTAAGAGGACAAGCAATTTTGACTCAAGCCATTAGGAAACCAATTTATTCTCTGCTGTTGGTGCAGTTTGACCAGCATAGTGTCTTGGGAGTGGGATAACGTTTCACACAGGAGGGCACCACCTTACTTTTCTCATGACACGCATGTACTACATGTAAATATTATGTTAATATAATTAACTTCTCTCTCCCAATTTTATGTTTTGTGTACAGCAATTGCTCCAAATAGTAGAGCCATTTTATTAGAGACAACCCATTTTAAAAATCAAGATACCTACCATGTTCAGTTCTTCAAATTTTGCTCTTGTCAAGGTTTCAGAGAAGTCTTCTCCTTCAAAGAAGGATTCAATTTCAATTCTAGATTGGTGTTGAGAAGAAAGTGCTCTTTTGGCCTTTTCAACTTCTCGGCGAAGCTTCTGAACAGCTCTGTTGTCCTTCCGAACATCCTTTCCAGTTTTCTTCTTGTAGAGCTTGATGAAGTGTTCCATTACACGCTGGTCAAAGTCTTCCCCACCCAGGTGAGTGTCTCCATTGGTTGCCACAACTTCAAAGACACCATTATCAATTGTGAGGAGGGAGACATCAAAAGTTCCACCACCCAAGTCAAAGACAAGGATGTTCTTCTCGCCCTCCCTCTTGTCTAGGCCATAAGCAATAGCAGCAGCAGTCCTGTAAGAAAGAGCAACTCGTTAGTTTGGTAAATGAGAAAGGTAAATGTGAGAAAAGCCCGCACAAACCCCAAATACTGTCAGAAGACCATTAAAACCCTACTTACGGCTCATTGATTATTCTCATGACATTCAGCCCCGCAATAGTACCAGCATCCTTTGTAGCCTGACGCTGGGCATCGTTGAAGTAAGCTGGCACAGTGACAACAGCATGGGTGACCTGGAGAAGAATGAGAATATTTCTGATAGCTGTTTCCAAATTAACATCTAATATACCGTAGGTTTTTTTTTGGGGGGGAGGGAGCCCGATTGTCTAGAATGCACCTTTCAAGACTATTTAGAGGAGTGGATTGCCTGTCGCCCTCTAGATGCTGCTGGGCTCTCATCAGCCCCATTCAGCATTGTCAACTGTCAGGGATATTGGAAATTGGAATTCAAACACATCCAGAAGGCTACAGATTGGCCTTCTCAGCTTGGAGAACAATTCTACACACCCACACCCACCCATTTTATGTCCCACACCCATTTTATGTTCCGGGGAACCAAGAAGGCATGGACTCCTCATTTACAAGCAGCCAGGCCTGCTAGGAGACATCAAAACTCAGTGGTAGAGCACTTGCATTGCATGCAGAATAGTACATGTTCAATCCAGTTTAGAATGATCTCTAGATCAGAAAGGCATCTCAGACCTGCTTTTAGCTAGAGTAAGCAGTAAAGGATTATTAGACCAACCACTGGCCAGTCTCCATACACAGTAGATTCATGAAGGCTCCCCTCAGCGCCTATTCTATTTGCTTGTGTGCTTCAGCTGAAACATCATCTTACCTTCTTTCCCAAGTAGGCCTCAGCAGTCTCCTTCATTTTAGTCAGAACCATTGCTGAAATTTCTTCTGGGGCAAAGGTCTTCATTTGGCCACCTCCAATATCAACCTGAATATGGGGCTTGGACTTCTTTTCAATGACCTGTAAAGACAGGGACAAGTGGACATGGTTACAAACCAAAAGCACCACATCTACAATATTAATATTATGCTGGATTTAAAGAGGTTCCGTTGAGGAAGCAGCAAGACCAAACAACCTGCCCATCAGGTTGCCAGATGCAGAATAACCCATGCTTGGACGCTGGTATCTTGAGCAGAGTGAAAGCAGAGCCATAGGTTGTGTAGACTGGAGAAAAACTTCATACATAGCTTAGTGACCTAGTGTCTCTAGGACAGTGATAAGGTTGGGGACAGGCTGGGTTCAAATTTCACACCAAAAGGTGTTCAATGTACTTTATAAACCATAACATAAAAGGCACAAAATGAGTACCTTGAAAGGTAGGTATTTTATATCCTGCTGCACAGAAGGATCATTCCATGTTCTACCAATGAGGCGCTTGGCATCAAATACAGTATTCTCAGGGTTTGAAGTCAGCTGGTTCTTTGCTGCATCACCTATAAGACGTTCCCCCTCTGGTGTGAAGGCCACATAGGAGGGTGTGATTCTGTTACCCTGGTCATTAGCAATTATCTCCACACGCCCATTCTTGAACACACCAACACTGTAAAAGAGAATGGAAGCTACTTTTTAAAATACAGTCATACCTCATGTTACGTCTGCTGCAGGTTACGTCTTTTCGGGTTGCGCTCCACCTCAAACCCGGAAGTACCGGAATGGGTTACTTCCAGGTTCAGCGTGCACGCATGTGCAGAAGCACTAAATTGGGCTTTGTGCATAAGCGCCGAATCACAACCCGCGCGTGCGCATGGGTTGCAAACGTGCATCCTGCATGGGATCCACTGTATATGTATTATTTAAAGCCTTCTGGGTGGTTCACAAAATATAGGTAAAGGTAAAGGGACCCCTGACCATTAGGTCCAGTCATGACCGACTCTGGGGTTGCGGTGCTCATCTCGCTGAGGGAGCCGGTGTACAGCTTCCAGGTCATGTGGCCAGCATGACTAAGGTGCTTCTGGCGAACCAGAGCAGCGCACGGAAACGCCGTTTACCTTCCCGCTGGAGCGGTACCTATTTATCTACTTGCACTTTGACGTGCTTTCGAACTGCTAGGTTGGCAGGAGTAGGGACCAAGCAACGGGAGCAACGGGTTTAACCCACAGCGCCACCCGCGTCCCGTCACAAAATATAACACACCTAAAATACAGTACATTAAAATGCATTAACACAACCAAGGAAAAATGAACACCAACATTAAAAAAAACAGTATTTACATAAAACCAACACCAAACAGGATAAAATCAAGCACATCGAGCCAAAAATCTGATCCCTATGAAGAGGTGCAGCAAGCAAGCTAGTTGTATCCTCTGGGCTAAACAGAGGATGTTTCTGGCCAGTACTCAAGCTTTAAATATACTGAATCAAAACAGTTTGAGTTGAATAGCTATTGTATTGTTACTCCCCTGACTTGTACCAAGTGCATTAAAATAGCAGTACAATACAATTTGTTTGCTTACACTAGTGCAGAATCACGGTTCAACACTGCATCAAATCTTGGCCATATTTTGGTGCAGTGGCCATAAGCTATTTAAGACATCCAGAAGCCAGTCAATCAAATAGGCACCCTTCTTTTACTTACCAAGAATATGTGGTTCCCAGATCAATTCCAACCACAGTCCCCACATCTTCCTTTTTGTCATCGTCATCAGCAGCAAATACACTGCCAATGAGCAACAGGCAGACAAGCGCACACTTCATTCTGCCCTTGTACCAAGTATTCACAATCAGAGAGAAAAAAACCCTGTAATAAGTAAAATCAATCATCAATGGCAATACTATGAGCAAAAAGACAATACCTTGAGGCCCGTTTAATGGAAATGGGGGCAGATTTAGAGTATTACTGCTCCCACACATCCTTAGCAAAGGCTGGGAGAGCCAATCAGGACTAAAGGCTACCAAGACCCACAGCCTGCAAACATGCAGGCAGCTCAAAGAAAACACCCCACCCCAAATCCTATACAAAGGAGGGCCAGGAAACTTTTCTGTTTAAGGAAAAACCAGCAAAGGGGTTAAGAAAATTTGTAGCTGTCCTGATACTTAAACATGAATGTGAACCCACACACTCTGCTAAATTCTACAGACATCCATTGAGAAAAATCATGTGGAAAGGCAGTATGTAAAAACTGCAAAACCTAACACATCAAAAAAAAGGCTACCAACCTCTTAACATTAGTTCAGACAATCCCAACATTAAAGGCAAAGAGTAAGTTGATAATCCAGTGCCAGAGATACCCTGCTCCCCCCTCCCATTTTTTGGTAAATGGAGTCACTGTAAAACGAGTAGCCTCAAATCACATAATTAACATTGTTCACTGCAACCACAGCTGTTTTGCCTTCACCAATCTAATAAGGAAACCATCATAAAAAGTGTGAGAAGGGAGTAGTCGCTTTCCCCATCACCAGGAACCCAGCCATTACCATTTACACCAAACCGATAGATTATCAATATACAAAACCAACACCATATGGACACATCTAACAAGTTTTGCTTTTTGCATAAATCCCCTCTCCCCGATAAGAAGCAAGGGGGAACGAAAAAGAATACCCCACACAAACATCTGTTCCTATTCTGAGATATAAACCCCTTTTATTCATTAATGCATGCCAAATACTGTAATCATTGCAATCGCCACCCCACCACCACCAAGGGGGGAATATGGATCTGGCAGGAAATGGGAATAAAAATGGCGCGCTTTGGACCGTGAGCCGCAATAGGTTTTTTCTCAATGGGAACCTGGATAAATGAGAACGAAGTGGCATTCTGAGGGCAAGGGGGACCCCACAAGGCCCGATAGATTTGAAGAAGCCGCCCTCCCCTTCTCGTTAGGCCCCGGCTCCCACCTCCTCCTCCGCTCAAGCACTAGGCCACCCCGAGCCTTACCTGTATTAGATAACAGGCCCTCGCGGTCGCCTCACGCGCTATCCGACGAACACAACAACCGGAACTGTGATTTTCTCACTCAAAGCTCACCGCTCTGGCCCAGATGTCCCCCTCGGCTGTTATATACCTTCCCGTGGCCTTGCGTGGAGTCCCACTATTGGCCCATTTTCTCTTGCTGGAGCCTCCCGATTGGTCGCTTGCCACCAAGCTGGCCGGAGCCGATAGGTCCGCTCCGTCCGTGACGTTAGGCCCCCGTAGCGCACCGCTCCGTCTGGTTGTGACGCTTTCCTTCCCCACCCCTTCTCTTTCCTCTCGGCCGTCCTCGAGCCTCATTGGGCCGTTCTACCGGTGTCGCGGTCCAATCAAGGGCTGCTGCATGAGCCAAGCGGATCGAGCTCATTGGCTGGAATGGGCGTCATGTTGAAAAATCTCTAGGCAGGGAGGGATGGCTCTTTCTGGAAGTTTCTATGGTTACGAGGCCTAGCAGCATGTTATAGAAAAGGAATGGGTTGCTGCGACTATGGCTGCCACAATGTCTCCGTAGGCAGTACTGAAGGCTGCTTTGCACTGGTTAAAGTGTCAAACTAGGACTAGATCCTGAAGCTGAGGCTCCAATACTTTAGCCACCTCATGAGAAGAGAAGACTCCCTGGAAAAGACCCAACAACAAAGGACGGGGGGAGATGCCAGCTGGTATATTCTGTAGGCCACACAGCTCACAGGCTGAGGATAGACGCATCATTCTGCTTCAGCCTATGTTGGAATTACGTTGGAACCTCGTTTTCCTCCTTGAGTTTCCCAGACAAATTTTGTTGTTGTTGTTGTTGTTTAGTCGTTTAGCTGTGTCCGACTCTTCGTGACCCCATGGACTAGAGCACGCCAGGCACTCCCGTCTTCCACTGCCTCCCGCAGTTTGGTCAGACTTATGTTCGTAGCTTCGAGAACACTGTCCAACCATCTCGTCCTCTGTTGTCCCCTTCTCCTAGTGCCCTCCATCTTTCCCAGCATCAGGGTCTTTTCCAGGGAGTCTCCTCTTCTCATGAGGTAGCCAAAGTATTGGAGCCTCAGCTTCAGGCTCTGTCCTTCCAGTGAGCACTCAGGGCTGATTTCCTTAAGAATGGATAGGTTTGATCTTTTTGCAGTCCATGGGACTCTCAAAAGTCTCCTCCAGCACCCAGACAAAATATGGAGTATATAATTAAGCAGACAAACTGTGTTATATGGTGTCATAACACAGTTCATTCCATGTAGGAGAAAACGGGGAGGCTAAATACAGACTCTTCAACCCAAGTAGTTAATGGTACTAGTAAGACAGTAGATTTGCCCTACAACAATACTAGCACCATTCCCTTGTAACCAACAGACTGCTGCTGTTTTTTGTTGGTGTTATAAGAATTTTGAGGTCATATATATATATATAATAATTGTTCATAAAACATGTACATGAATGTACAGAAACATGTCTGAAGCAGCACAGGAAAACAGGCCTGACTGACACCATTTTGACTCTCTCTGACCAGGTGTTCCTCTGCAAGGAAGAAGTGGGGTGGGGGGAACCTTCTCATTGTCTCAGGTATCTGAAGAAGTGTGCATGCACACGAAAGCTCATACCAAAATAAAAACTTAGTTGGTCTTTAAGGTGCTACTGAAGGAATTTTTTTATTTTACTTCGATCCAGACCAACACGGCTACCTACCTGTAATCAGGAATTAAAGTGATAACCCTGGCATCCTGATACCTGAGTGCCAGACAAAAGGGTGTGATTAACTTGGCTGGGAAACAGGGAAATGTAAATATCTCTCAATTTTGTTGATTAGGTTTTGGGGGCAGGGGGCAGGGTCCAGACTGCTCATATTACTGCCACCAGACCTCCCCGTTCATGATGTACCTATGATGAATCTAGGGAGAGCGGTCTTGGGCTACACCCCTTCTGTGACATATGGATGATGCTTCTGGGGGGTGGGCTGAAACCAATTTCAATTTTCTTTTTAAGGGCAAGACACCTCTGTTTGGGGTCCCTTCCTTGTTCTCCTGCGTGAGAGGAAGGACCCTGTTGCAACAGCGAAATAAAAGTGCCTTGCTTCGTACGTCCTGGTTTGGTCTCTGTTATTTGGTGGGCAGGAGACGCTTAAATTCGTCTGTTTGCCTGGATCCTTGGGCTCTCCCTGTGTCAGGATCCATTTCTCTGGGTTCATAGGAACCAGCTTACATTTTACTTCAGTTGGGTTCCAGCAATTTCCACATGCCTGCAAATTCAGGTTCCACGATCAACAGTGATTGGGAGGCTTCCAGCAACAGTTGCAGTACTTGGGACTTTCTGATTAGAGAAAAGGCCAGGAAGAGGTGATAGGTTTATGTTGAACGTGTGAAGGAAAAACTTAAACTCGTAGTAGCAGAGTTTCCAAAAATAGACCAGAGGCAATATTTTATCCAGCAGAGCTTGTGCTGAAGGCAAATGAGCATAATGGTCACAAATCCAAATACTGTACATTCAATATTGGCACAGTCCATAAAAATCCAGTTGCAACATTCACAAAAACTTAAAAACTTAAGACTAAACCTAACACTAAGCATTCTATGTACAGAACACGACACCAGAAGGAAGAGAGAGAGAGAGACACACACACAGAGAGTATAGTCAGCATGACCTTAATTGGAAGAGAGAATAGAACTAGTTCCCAGAAGGTATAACCCAAACAATTATTAACCCTTCTGCTTGCTTCTCACACAGAGTAGCTTCTAGAATCCTCGTGTATTAAAAAGAATAGGAAAGATTTCTATACATCAGATCTATACTTTCTGCACTAAGAAATGCAAACTGACAGTTTATAACATTATGCATGGCATGTAGAAAGTGAATAGAGAGTGCTTTTCTCCGTTTCTTGTAATGCCAGAATTTGTGGGCATCCGATGAAGCTGAATGTTGGAAGATTCAGGAAATAAAAGAAATTGACTTCTTTCTTATGGAACTCACTCCCACATGCGGCAGTGATGGCCACCAACTTAAATGGCTTATTAGACAATTTCATGGAGGAAAAGGCTATCCATGGCATGATGGACATTCTCTGCTTCTAGTTCTTAATTCCAGTTGCTGGAAACGGCAGAAGGGGAGAGTGCTTGGAAACGGCAGAAGGGGAGAGTGCTCCTGTGCTCAGGTCCTGCTTGAAGGTTTCCCATTGAGGCATCTGGTTGGCCACTGTGAGAAGGGGGTGCTGGACTAAATTAGCCACTTGGCTGATCTAGCAAGCTCTTCTTATGTTTTTACTTTTCACCAGAATACTACAAACAGACCTGTTCCCCATCCCACCCAAAATGGACTTATTGCAATAAGAAAAGTGACAGGAAAATTAAATGGAAAGTGTGGGCTTACATTTGCTTGACTCAGTGTTGCTTAGTGTCCCTGCAAATAAATCAAAATGCATGTTCAATAAATAGCCTAGATCAGGCATAGGCAAACTCGGCCCTCCAGATGTTTTGGGACTACAATTCCCATAATCCCTAGCTAACAGGACCAGTGGTAAGGGATGGTGGGAATTGTAGTCCCAAAACATCTGGAGGGCCAAGTTTGCCTTTGCCAGGCCTAGGTTGTTTAACCTGCCTGCAAACTTCCAAATCAATGTGAGTGCTCAATTAACAGGTTGTCTGAAAGTGGCATAACTGTTCATGAGAATGGCAGCCTCATAAAAACAGTGCAATAGCTTGAAGGTATAAGGTGTTGGGAAATATTCAAAATTGCATAAGCTTTCGTGACTAGGAAAAAAAACCAACTTGCAATTTCCCCCTTAGTCACAGGAGTAGCAACTCCAGTTGTAGGCGTGCCCCTGCTTCTGACATTAATTTATGCAAAAGAAAAACTCTTCAAACCATGATATCAAGTACTAGCTTGACTGGGTCCATATTTGCTGGCAACAAACTGTTTTTATGGGTAAGATAATCTTTCTGCTTTATGTCACTGCATAGAGGTAGATAAGACAAGGAAGATGATCCTCCACACACACACACATGCAGTAGTCACAGATGATTTTTTTACACAAAGCATTCACAGGCACGTCCAAAGTCCGTTTTGGAGGCCAAATTCAGCCCCCGGCCAGTTTTATCCAGCCCCTGGGGCAGTTTATTCATTGGGGTCAAATCCTTAAAAAAAGCTCAACAACTTCAATCTTTTAAAAAGCTCAGCAACTTTGGGGTAGAATCGGGGGGGGGGGGAGGTTGGCCCTCACGCATGTTCACTTCATCAAATCTGGCCCTCTTTGAAAAAAATTTTGGGCACCCCTGGCATATAATGTCCAGCTGAGAGTCCCCATGAGAAAAACAGACATAACCATCCACTGAAAGGATATTGTTTAGGTAGAGCGTTTGAATCTTAAACACACTTAGTTTTGGACACTGTAGGTGGTATCCAATTACGGTCGCTTTGCTCTTTGTTTATTTGCACAAAATTTGTGGGGAGGTTAGACAACAGTCACACCATCTTTTCTAGAATATCCATTCTGATTGTTTGCATAAAGGCTGCCTCAAGCAATTATTATCCGTCACTTTCCAGTCCATTTTCCTGTCACTTATTATAAAAATTCTGATGGGATGGGGGAAGCAGGTTTGTTGCACAAAAGCACCAAATCAACTTCAGTTGCACAACCTGGATTTAAGGCTAGTGTGGTGCAGTGGTTAGAGTGTTGAATTAGGACCTGGTAGACCAGGGTTCAAATCCCCCTCAGCCATGAAGCTCACTGGGTGACCTTGGGCTATTCACTTTCTCTTAGCTTAACCTACCTCACAGCATTGTTGTGAGAATAGAACAAGGAGTGGGGAAACCATGTATGCCACTTTGAGCTCCTTAAAGAAAAAGTGGAATATAAATCAAATAAATATACAGTATAAATTTGCCAGTATGTGATTGCATCCCACCTGAAAACAGCAACCGTCTGGAAGCCTAAGCCATCCTCAGAGTAAACCTATTGAAGTCAGTGGACATTGATTTCAATTGGTCTTTTCTGACTTAAGTCGAATACCACCCAGTGGGAGTGGGACTAATACCTGAATAAATGTACATAGTATGAGTCACCCCACCGTTTCATAGTGTTGCACCATATCCTGCCATTCAACTTCCTAGCATTCATCCAGGATGAGGATCAGGGAGCTGTCCTAGGGTTACTTGAGCACAGACTTCCTCAACTTCCTCAGCTGCCTTCAGGAAGAACCTGTGAAGCCTGTGAAGCCTGTATACATATAAAATATAACAAGACCTGTACCAAGAGGATTATATGACTCTAAGATTCTATAATTATATGATTATAAGAGAGGTTAAATTCAGCTTAACGCCACTAATGTGCACATCTTCCTCCTAGCTCAGTGATGGCGAACCTGTGACACGCGTGTCAGACGTGACACGCAGAGCCCTCACTGTTGGTTTTCCCCCATTCGTTCTCCCGCTCCTCCTACAGCTTGTCTCTGCTAGAGCTTGTCTCCGCTGTTAAAACCCGGATCCTTTGTTGTTGTTGTTGTTGTTGTTGTTGTTGTTTCTGGTAGCCAGAGATTGGTTTTTAACCCTTTCTGTGCTGTTTTTTTCTGGCACTTTGGCAGACTATGATTGGGTGTAACAGTGTTCATTTTTTAACCCGTTCTGTGCTGGGTTTTTTGGTGCTGCATGTTAGTGCCAGCAAAGGTATTATTCGTCATTTATTTCTGTTCTCTCCCCCCCCCCCAAAAGCAGCTTTGGGGCACCTCCCCCCAAAAAGCAAAGCAACTTTTGCACCCCCCCCAAAAAACCCTCCAAAACTTTGGTTAGCAGCTCCCCCCAAAAAGCTCAACAGCTCTGGGCACTTTGTGATAAAGAAGGGTTTTTTGGTTTGGTTTGGTTAAATAATTAGTTTTTGGTTTATTAAATACAGTTATATATTACAGTTATACATTTTTGTTATTTAAACTAAAAATATCGTGAAATTATGGTTTTTTTTATCGAAGTGACACACCACCCGAGTTATGCTTGGTTTTTTGGCGAATTTTGACACACCAAGCTCAAAAGGTTGCCCATCACTGTCCTAGCTGCTGCTGTTAACTCTCTGCAGGATAAAACAGAGGTGATTCTACCTTTGAAAAAAACAACAGTGTATATACATATATAATTAAATAGGTTTAACAGTCATTCCATCTTCCCAAGGCATAAGTGTAACCAGAATTTATGGGGGGCAGGGAGGCTTCACGTTGGAGGGGGAGAGAACCTCATTTAATTATTTGTATTGTTTTACTTGATCTGCGGGGGCAGCTGCCCCCTGCCCCCTCTTGGATGCACCCAAGACCAAGGAATCCTGAGAGCTACAGTTCTGCAGTGACAGGGATCTTTAATGGAGATGTATCGGTATTCTCACAAACTACAATTCCCATAATTCGCTGGAAGAAAGCATGACGGTTAAAACATGTATAAGCCTGATGTGTCACTATGCAGTCCTCATACAAATTACTTCTGCTCAACAGGATACGAGAGTTACGCTCTATTCCGGGGTCCCACACACTACTGTCATTCAAGGGGAAATCAGAGCTGCAAACAACAGCTGGATGTTGCAATTTAACACCAAACTACTGGCTGTTGTGAAATGTGCCATGTGGTACAGTGGTACCTCGGTTTATGAACACAATTGGTTCTGGAAGTCTGTTCATAAACTGAAGCGTTCATAAACTGAAGCGAACTACCCCATTGGAAGTAATGGGAAGTTAATTAATCCGTTCCAGATGGGTCCGCAGCGTTCATAAACCGAAAATTCATAAATCAAGGTGTTCATAAACCGAGGTTCCACTGTAATTCCTTCTGTGAACAGATTTGTTGCTTAACAATAAAAACGCATGAGACAAACCATGGTATCCAGACCAAAGTCCCCCTTAGTCTAGCATCCTGCATTCCCACAGTGGCTACCCAGATATATATGGGGAGCCCAGAAGGCGAATATGGGCACAACATATTCCTGCTGTTTTCCAGCATGTCTCCCTGATTATTTAACTTATATGCAGAATTCATCATGCGAAAAAAGGCTGGACTGGATGAATCCCAAGCCGGAATTAAGATTGTCGGAAGAAATATCAACAACCTCAGATATGCTGATGACACAACCTTGATGGCAGAAAGTGAGGAGGAATTAAATAACCTTTTAATGAGGGTGAAAGAGGAGAGTGCAAGATATGGTCTGAAGCTCAACATCAAAAAAAAACTAAGATCATGGCCACTGGTCCCATCACCTCCTGGCAAATAGAAGGGGAAGAAATGGAGGCAGTGAGAGATTTTACTTTCTTGGGTTCCATGATCACTGCAGATGGTGACAGCAGTCACGAAATTAAAAGACGCCTGCTTCGCGGGAGAAAAGCAATGACAAACCTAGACAGCATCTTTAAAAGCAGAGACATCACCTTGCCAACAAAAGTCCGTATAGTTAAAGCTATGGTTTTCCCAGTAGTGATTTATGGAAGTGAGAGCTGGACCATAAAGAAGGCTGATCGCCGAAGAATTGATGCTTTTGAATGATGGTGCTGGAGGAGAGACTCTTGAGAGTTCCATGGACTGCAAGAAGATCAAACCTATCCATTCTTAAGGAAATCAGCCCTGAGTGCTCACTGGAAGGACAGATCCTGAAGCTGGCCACCTCATGAGAAGAGAAGACTCCCTGGAAAAGACCCTGATGTTGGGAAAGATTGCGGGCACAATGAGAAGGGGACGACAGAGGACGAGATGGTTGGACAGTGTTCTTGAAGCTACGAACATGAGTCTGACCAAACTGTGGGAGGCAGTGGAAGACAGGAGTGCCTGGCATGCTCTGGTCCATGTGGTCACAAAGAGTTGGACACAACTAAACGACTAAACAATAATTCATATGCATATCTGAACCCTTGCTTTAAACTTTCAAAGGAGCCTTCCTTGCCAATTTGATGCCTTCCAGATGCTCTGAACTACAACTCCCATCAGCCTCAGACAGTATGACAGCCAGTTGTCCAACAAAACCTTGGGGAAGGCACCTAGTGGTCAAAGCCTGTTTTAAGAAATCCCAGTCAGATAATGTGACTGGGTAATTATTTTGGGCAAGGGGAAAGTTGATTTGGGGTAAGAAAGAGAGAATGGGATGGGAGGTTCTGGGTACCATCTGCTCTGGTCCCACCCACCACTATTGCCAGCTCTGTAGATTACAGCCCCAAATGGGAAAAGGGGTGTGTACACAATCCCTCTCTAACACACCATGTTATATCTCCAGCCTTATGGCTAGTGCCACTGAAAGGCCTTAATGATACTACAAACACAATAACTGCAGAACCAATTCAGATTAATGAGCTTTGCTCTTCTTTGCCTGGAAAGAAAACTTGTTCTACACAGACTTTAAACTACCTGTTTGATGTGTGCAGAACTCTGTGAATACATCACAAAATAATTATTTTTCACTCAGGCATATGGTGCCGAGCCTCAGAGCTGAGGACGCAGTACTGTACTGTATGCTTATTTTTCTGTCAGTTGTATTTCAAAGTGCTAGCCCCTCCTACCAGCCCAACATCTTCAAAAGCCAGGACTGAAGCCAAGAGAGAAAATGTGCCTTTGCAGGCACTAATAAAATGCTACTGTATATAAAGCAAGTATCAAGATGGGAGCTGTTGAGGGGTGGGTGTTGGGGTCCACTAATTGAGCCCAAGCTGCCTTGGTCACTGAAAAGCCAACAAATGCCATAGACAGAGGAGATTGCCATAATCACTTGTTTATTCAGCTGACTAAAAAAGAAGGCGAGCCACACTCACTAGTGTGATGGTGAAGCTGCACCAAACAGCCTTTGTTCATACTTTTGATAGGCACCCCCTCTTCTTTTCTCCCTTTCGAGGTTCCTTGCGCTGATCGAAACAGGACACCCTGCCTGGAGACCTTGAAGGGGAGAGTTGCCTGGCAGGGAGGTTTTCCTGATAATCCCCTAGCAACGTTATCTGGTCTTCACTTGTTTGTGGCTCATCCTCCTAAATTCTAAAGCAGGCAGTTTTTTTACATAAGCAAAATGGCATCAGTTAGTTAGGCTAACCAAAAAAACAGGACAAGAACAGGCCTCTGTGGCTTTTCCTGAGACCCCCTCAGGGAGATGTTCTGTAATTTAGAACACTAAAATAGTAGCACAGCATCCCCCTATCCTAAATATGGTACAGCCCCCTCTAACCAACCCCCTTATTTATAGCATGTGTTTCAATTCTATTAAGATTTAGCTGTTTCCCCGCCTTCGGGGCGTGGCGTCCCTCCCCTTCTCCTTTGAGTGACTTGCGCTCGCAAAGCTGCAGCTGCAGCTTCCGCCGCCACTGCCACCTGCTGGCTACGCAAGTGGTGAGCACCCTTCCTCCCCTCTCCCAGGACTACAGTATTTTTCCCAGCCACTCCAGGGCGCTCCCCTCTATCCCGCATGCGCAGTCTCTGGCTCGGGAAGCGAGAGGGAGAGGGAAGGAGCGTCTTGGTGTGGCGGCGGCGGCGGCGGCCCTGCTGGAAGTACCTCGCGCGGGGCGGCGGGCCCGGAGAGACCGAGACGGCGGCGGCGGCGGCGGCGGCGGCGGCCTCGCCTCACAGGTTGGTCCCCTTAGGCTGGGGAAGGCCCGTACCAGGCCGCCCCCCCTCCTCTCAGTAGTCCTGTCCCCTCTCTCGCCCTCGCACCGCCAGGCCCTGCCGTGAGGGGGCTGCCCGAGGTGGGGCTGGTGGAGTTGGTGGGGGAGAAGAGAGGCACACAATGGGTGCAGAGTCCGGCCTGAGCAAAAGAAGGGGCGGGCCTGGTCTAGCTTACACCCGTCTGCGACGACGGCGGCAGCCCACCCCGCCCCGATCTCAGCCTTATACCGAGCCCAACTAAGCTCAGTGTTGTCTGCACTGGCTGGCAGTAGCTCTGCGGGGTTTTGGAGACGCCGCTGGGGGGTTGAACACGGGACCTTCTGCACGCGAGGCGGGTGCACTGCCACTAAGCGAACGACCCCTAAAGCCCCGCCGTGTCGTTTTCCTCTTCGCTGTTCCGCACGCCCCATATTTCGCTTTGGCATCCCTTTACGTTCTCCCTCCCCCCCCTACACTCCTCCCTTCAGCCTAAATTCAGGATACTCCTGTCACACCCCAACCCCACCCCAGTCTTTTGCATTGCCTTCTTTACAGCTTGCACATGACCGCCTATTCTCTCTCTCCCCCCAATCATATTTTGCGTTGGCTTCCCGTCCTCTCACCTAGCCTACCCCCTCTCCCCTTTCAGCCGAAAATCAAGGTGTTCCTATCCCACCTCGTGATTGTCAGCTTCCCCACCCCGCCCCCAATTTCGCAAGGACAGCAGCCCCCTGCCCTTGCCTCTTTTTTCAGCCCATGCACGTCTTATTCCTTACCCTTTCAGTGTCTGGTCAAACTATTCACACCATTGACATTGGATTCTACCCCCCCCAAAAAAAGTCTACAGCCCCTTTAGCTTAAACACAGGCTATTCTTTCCTCACTTTGTCAGTTCTTACCACTGTTGCACTGACACACATACACCCTGCTTTCCTTACAATTTGCATTTGCTTACCCCATCCTTTCAACTTCTGATCAGGTTACACCCTGACCTATATGCACTGACACCCCCCCCCCCTTGCACTTACAGTATCTTAGAAGTAATTTAGCTTACATACAGTATGTCCTTCCTCTGCCACAAGTTACGCTTCCCTCCTCCATATTTTTGTATTGACACCACCTCCTTTCCCTCTCAGCCCTTACAACCAACACCTTATTTTGTGGTCTTGTTGTCGTTGAACTCCAGTTCTCACCAACCCCTAGCCAACTGTACTGGTGGTGAGTGATGATGAGAGTTGTAGTCCAAGAACATCTGGAGGGCCATAGGTTCCTCCTCCCTGCGAAGAATCTGCCTCAGGCTATCACACAGTCTAGTGTCCCAGCATCCTGTTCTCACAGTGTTCTCCCTCAGTTTAATTCTCAGGTCTGAGCATTCCTTCCCTTCCTTATGTGTTTATAGTTTTCATCTACAGTATCTTAACTAACTTATCCTACTCTTTGTGCCTCCACCCCCACTTTAGCCTAAAGTCAGAATATTTCTTTTCTCTTTGCCAGTTAGGATTGTCTCCTGCTGTGTTGTTCTATGACAGGAATCCCCAAACTGCGGCCCTCCAGATGTTTTGGCCTACAACTCCCATGATATATAGCTAACAGGACCAGTGGTCGGGGAAGATGGGAATTGTAGTCCAAAACACCTGGAGGGCCAAAGTTTGGGGATGCCTGTTCTATGACATCTTTCCCTCCTCTTCTTGTTGAAGAAAAGGAATTTTCCTCCAACCTTCAAACTTGTAAGGCTCTGAAGAAAAAGTGTAGGGTAGAAGAGTCCTCCAAATTGGTGGGTGGTGGTAGTGATGGGGGCTGCTGGAGGGAGGGAGAGAATGTGTTCTTAATGTCTAGCACAAAATGTGCTGCTGGGGGCTTATTCTTGGGGCATTTCCAGTTTAAAATATCTCTGGTAATAAAGCTTGAAGCATTTCCCCCCAAAAGAGAAATTCTGCCAGAGATACTAGAGTTTCTTCCCATCTGAGATGACAGTAGTTTGGCATAGATGGGGTCATGGTCTGGCTCAGAATCAAGCAGGTTCACAAAATCAGTCTCTGATAGGTTCAGAGTGGACGGAAGGAAGTATTGCTTCACAATGTGTGTGTAATTAATGTAAGGAATTCAGGACCACAGCATGTGTTGGGTGATTGGCAACCTCTGGCTTAGATAGCTTTATTTCTAAAATCATGGAAGATAAATCTGTGGATGAGGCAAGTGCTATAGTTCAGTGGCAAACACTATGTTTGAATGCAGGGCACCCCAGTTCAATCGCCAGCAGATCATATTGGGGAGAGGACAGGACATGCTGACTGAGATGTTCAAGAGCTGCTGCCAGCCAGAGCAGGTAGTATTATGCTTGATGGGCCAATGACCAGACTCTGTTTTAAAGGTAAAGGGACCCCTAACCATTAGGTCTAGTTGTGGACAACTCTGGGGATGCGGCGCTCATCTCGCTTTATTGGCCGAGGGAGCTGGCATACAGCTTCCGGGTCACGTGGCCAGCATGACTAAGCCGCTTCTGACGAACCAGAGCAGCAGACGGAAACGCCGCTTACCTTCCCGCTGGAGCGGTACCTATTTATCTACTTGCACTTTGTGCTTTTGAACTGTTAGGTTTGCAGGAAGAGGGACGGAGCAACAGGAGCTCACCCCATCACGGGGTTTTAGGTAGCTTCAAATGATCAAAGCCATTATACTTCCATGGAGCCTCTGTGTTCAAAGGCAGTGTGTCCTTAAATACTAGATGGCTGTGTGTTAGGTGGCTACAAGTTGGCAGCAGTGTTGGACAGTCTTGGACATATAAACTAATTATCCCATCCCAATAGTGAAATTATCCCATCCTGTTTGCAGGCAGTAAAATGAGGAGGTACCATTTTGCCAAAACTTATGAGGGGTGGAGAGGAGGGAGGAGCAGTTATCCAAGAGTTTATTGTGGGCATGAGTTCTCGTTTGAAGCACCATGGCTTCTTTTTTGATTTGCAAGCAAATTCATTTTATTTATCCTGTTTATATCCCAACCTTCCACCTGAGGGAGTCCAGCTCTGCTGGCAGACTAGCCATCATTTTGCAACCCCTACATTACCCTGGGTGTTGCATTGTTTCAGGGTATTGGTGGTGGTGAGTAGCAGAGTCTGTTTGAAGAAAGAGCTCTATTTTGGGTGTCAAAATGGTTCTTTTTGTGGGAGAAAGCAAACAGGAAATTTATCAGATAAAACATATTCTATGTTCTACAGTTCCACAAGAGTGTTATGGAGGTTTGTTTTGCATATTTCTGGTATGCTAAGCAGTGGGAAAAATTGGTCTCCAAGAAGAAAGGGGCAAACCTCACGTGTGTGCTTATTAGACAAAGGAGGCAGTGGGGTAGAGGGAAGGATCGCTTGCTGTTTTAAAGTGGCGACTAGTTTGTTCATATGAAAGTGATTTTGAGAATTCACCCATGACATACAAACATTGTTAGACATGGGAGATGATGTCAAAAGGTAACATGATAAGCTGCCATCTAGCATTGTTTATACTGACTGGCAGCAGTTCTCCCAAGAATTCAGGGCGGGTTCTCTCCCAGACCTACCCGAAGATGCCAGGGATTGAACCCGAGACCTTCTGCATGCAAAGCAGGTGTTCTGCTACTGAGCCACAGCCCCTCTGGAGAGTCCCAGGTTGGCAAATTCTGCTTATGTAGGATTTCCTGACCGTCTCTCATCCTAGCACTGAACTTCAGCTTTGCTTCGGCAAGGTGGTTGCTTTATATGCCTTCAGACACAGCCCCAGGGACTTTAGGAGAAAGGTGAACACCTGGGTCTGAGTGATCTTAAATGGGAATATAGCTGTCTTTCTACTTTAAAAAATCATGTCAAGATTTGGATTTTTTTGTTCATTACTCTGTTTAGTAATGTGTCAAGTTGTGTAGTAGAGATGATACAGAGAAAGGTAACGTGGATGATGATCTTCTGCCTTATTTGGAGGAACTGGCGCAGGCCACAAAGGAGGTATTAAATTATATTAACCATTACTGTGTTCTGGGTGGTAAGAATTTATTACATATTGCAAAGTTACTGCACCATCTTCCCCAGAGGCTGATTAGCCATCCTTTATCTGCTCACACATAAAATTTGAGAGAGAACAAATTTATGATTATGCTACTATTCTCTAGTTACATACCTTGTTCTCTTTGAATAGAATGGAAATGATACTATTCACTGTGGATTTATGATTTTCATCCTGTAAAAATCATATTAGATATATTTGTAGCAATGTGGCCTCTTTCTGTCTGTTGATGGTTGAAGACAGGTTTGTAACTATGGTAGCTACTTACTTGCTTGGTCTCATATGGTAACAACTCATGCAGGTTACAAGGTATGGAATATTTGTTCTGCTGCCTGGAACACTGCTTCATATGTGGTGGGATTGCTGCATAGTTCAGAGCTTCTGGACCCATACTTTTTCATTTAAATCAAAGCATTGAGCTTCACCTGGATTGAATCCATGGTGCCTGTGCAGCACAATTTTTTTTTCTGCTGAAACATTCAAAGGGATGCTGCTCTTGTTGCCCACAAAGGCACTCTCAGTACTCGAAGTTCATTGCTAGAACAGATGGATATAAAATGAAATAAACAAATTACTTTACTTTCCCTCAGAAACTTGTTTCACATTTTCCTCCTTTGCTTTTACATGCAGTTGAGCCAGGAGCAGCTGAACAAACTTTACCTGATACATTTTCATTGCAGCAGCATAAACAGTTGTCCATTTAAAACTTACATGTGTGTGTGGGAAACAGAACATAACTTCACAACTATCCAGTATATTGAACATTCCTACCTTCAAACTAGCTTTACAAATATATCCTCAGTTATTAACCTAAAAATGCCATACTAAACATGTTTACTTAGATCTAAGTTTCACTTGAGTTCAGTGGGATTCACCTGTAGGTAAGGGTACAGAATTGCAGCCTTAAAATTTTACATGGCCTGCCAGCCAGAACTATGAAAGCCATGTGTGACTAAAAGGGAAAGGGAACCTACCTTTGATGCTATCTCCATTATCACCTCACATATCACCAGACCCAGGCTGGAGCTCCAATCCTTGGAGCATGGTACCAACTCGGTCATCATGCATAAACCTCTTGGGTTTATGCTTCTTTCAGCAGCCACATTGTTAGCGGCCTCCCATTGGAAGTCCAAATCAACTCCTTCCCAAGAGAAGTTGCTAGTAAAAGTATGGGACATTGCACTGTCAAAACATCTGACACATAAGTGGAAAGTCCTTAACTGTTCATTAAAAAGAGTCTTTATTTCACATGGTTTTTCTCCTATGTTAATCAAACAGCCCACTAAACCCCCTGTTTTATGGATAAACATGTGGAGAGGCTTTATTGAGAACTGAATTGACTCACCCCCCCTTTTAAAATATGCGATAGTTGAATGCTGTACATATTGTATTCTCAGTTGCTTTCAGGTTTTCCTCCCCAGTGTACAGTGGTACCTTGGCTCCTGAACAAATCAGCTCCCAAACACCGCAAACCTGGAAGTGAGTGTTCTGGTTTGTGAATGTTTTTCGGAAGCCGAACGTCACTGGCACTGCTTCCGCTGCTTCTACTGCTTCTACTTGAGTGCAGGAAGCTCCTGCAGCAAATTGGAAGCCACACCTTGGTTTTCGAATGGTTTTGGGGGTCGAATGGACTCCTGGAATGGATTAAGTTCAAGAACCAAGGTACCACTGTATCTCTTAAAAAATAATAATTCTGCATGCATTTGTATTGTTTACACTTAAAAGTTTTCCTGTATTTTATTGTATTTTCTCTCTCTCTCCCCAGGATGAGCTTAAATTATCCAGTTGAATTCAATGGATTTTAATTTGACTGTATTACACCCTATTATTGCATCCTGTTTTTAAGTGTTTTTCTGCTTTCATTCTTACTCTAACCATACGGAAATGTACAGAATCCTGAGCTGGGAATCCTGCAGGCCTGGGAAAATATTTTTCAGGTTCCTATGCATGGTGTCAGAAGAAAATATTTAGACATCTTCTGTGCTGGAAGATGGATATCTGTTTTCTTGAGTGGTGCTAGCAAAGAGTCTAGATGCCCAGGATCTTCTTGGCCCTGCATAGTGGACACTAGCATCTTACTGTGACTATGCGGTCTATTGATGGTATGTTTTTGTTGCTGTTTTATGGGTTATTGTTTGGCAGTTGAAGTTGTATCCAATTAAGTTCTACCCACAGTAGATGCATTGAGATTAATATACCTACATTAGTTTATCAGTATATTAATTTCAGTGGGTCTGCTCTAAGTAGATCCAACATCAGAATCATAGAATTGTAGAGTTGGAATGGACCATGAGGGTAATCTAATCCAGCTCTCTGCAATGCAGGAATCTTTGCCCATTGTGGGGCTAGAACTCACAACCATGAGATTAAGAGTCTCATGCTTTACCAACTGAGTGATTATTATTAGTATACTGGATGCAACCTGGTTTGTGTGTGTGTGTTCAATGCTTTGTGCTTTACAACTTGGTAAGTCACTTGGAGATACTTTATATGTCAAGATACTAGTAATACCAGAACATAAGAAGAATCTGCTGGATCAGGCCAGTGGCCTATCCAGTGCAGCATCCTGTTTTCACAGTGGCTCAACAGATTGCTCTGGGAAACTTGCAAGCTGCACTTCAGTGCAGCATCCCTCTACTTACCGAGGTAGAACATAGCCATCATGGCTAATCCTCTTTTAAAGGATTAATCATACTATCCCTGCTCAGGATTCTGACTGCATTGCCAGACATCCTCTGCACTTTAGTATAGGACAATTGCAAGTGGCTCAGTATAGAAATAGTAAACCTTGCCAATGGGCAAACTGCCAACAGGGCTAATGGAGGGGGAAATGGGGTTCATAGGAGCGAGCATCAAAGTTCAAGGTGAACTATGCAGATTGGGTGCCTGTGAGATTCTGTCCAGCCCTGGCAACCACCCTACAAAAGCAAGCCCACTGACCTTCATCAATCTGGGTGTTTATAAATGTCAGTTCATGCATGTATTTCACCCTTGCAAATAAGTCTGCACAACTTACTAGTCAGCCTGCTGCCATATACCTGTATTAGTCATTGGTGCAAGCTTACAGTATAGAAGCACCAACTCCATTCCTGTTTGCCAGTGTTCTCCCTACCTTGTTTTTCTCATGGCAGTTCCTTGATGCTGCAGATAACCTGATTTTTAAGCTTAATGTATTTAACAGGCTAGTATTTGGGTGGTGCTGGTTTAATAAGGAAGCTTTCTTTTACTCAGGTGACTGCTTTGGGTAGGACCCAATCCCAAATAAATCTTTTAAAAAAATGTTTAAAGTGTTTTTAGTTACGGTACTATGGATATCAAGCTTATCCAACAAAGTTCTAATGAACCTACCGGTAGATCAGTCTTTTCCATTGACTTCAGTGGATCTGTTCTGAGTAGAACTAACATGGAATAGCACCGTAGAAAGTAGAAGCTATTTTTCATAAATGATTTCAGCTGTAACAGGAGTAGGGGATTGTTTCAGGTTCGTCTTAAATATTTTTGATATAGATGGATTAGTATTGACACTGCTTTGCCTTGGTTTGCTTTGTATTTGATGTGACCATTTCTGCATTGGTAAGTAAATCTTTTACAGTATTGACTGCTATGGCCATGTTAACACAAAGCAGAAGGCTTTCCAGGAGTTGGGGGAACATAGCTTTTGGAGGGTTTTCTTAAGGGGAAAGGGGTGGGAGGAAGAATAATAATGGTAACAGCCTGCTGGATCAGGCCAATGGCCTATCCAACCCAGCATCCTGTTCTCAAGTGGCAAATCAGTTGCAAGCAGGACCCAATTATAAGAGCACTCTCCCCTCCTGTGGTTTCTAGCAAATGGGATTCAGAAATATTTTTGTCTAAGCCTTTATCTGTCACAGTTCTAAAAATTCACTCCCTCTGTGGAGGGACCAATAAATTATAACCCTAGAATGGGGTGATAGAGAGAATCAAGTTTGATTGGGTGGGCATTACCAAGGGCAGATCGGAGTTAGCCCCCACTCTATAGTGTGCCTTATTGGACCCTTTAGTTTATCATATGTAAGGGAGCAGCTCCCATTCATTCCCTAAGTTAAGCGCTGAGCTTTGAAGACACTTGCGCCTCCCCCCCCCCCCAGGATAGGAGGCTTAGCCCTCACTACCAGCTTTTTCTTCCATGTCCTGCAGTATATCCCTTTAATACTCATCCCTGACTATAGCCAAGTTTTAAATGCATTTGCCCATATCCTCCCACCTATATTCCCCCACCCCACTCCTTCTGTTTTCCCCATTGTTCCCTTATAAGATAGGCAGGGACTGTATTTTTTTGCCTATGAAAGTTTGTAAGGTACCATATATGTAGGTGACACTGAATATATTATAAGTAATAAGCACCCTCTCTTTCCACATGCCCACCTGGCACAGTAATGGCTGGGTTTTTTTGCTGAAAATTTTATATCAATTAGCACAAGCTTTTAAAAGCAGCTCCTCTTGGACTGCAGGATCAACCAAGTCCTGTGTGGGCTGCTCCATTGTATGTCCAGCATGCCTCATACAGCCTAGAGCATGGGTAGGCAAACTAAGGCCCGGGTGCCGGATCCGGCTCAATCGCCTTCTAAATCCGGCCCACGGACGGTCTGGGAATCAGTGTGTTTTTACATGAGTAGAATGTGTCCTTTTATTTAAAATGCATCTCTGGGTTATTTGTGGGGCTTAGGAACTCATTCATTCCTACCCCCCCAGAATATAGTTCCAGCCCGCCCCAGAAGGTCTGAGGGTCAGTGGACCGGCCCCCTGCTGAAAAAGTTTGCTGACCCCTGGCCTAGAGGCTGAGAAAGCCTGACAGGCTTGAATTATCTCATTTAGCTTTGTTTTTTTTAGCGATCTTTGATCTGTAAATGCAGAAAAGCCTTTTCCCTCCTCTTTTGATGTCATTTTGTACCAAGCTGTCAAAATGAATAGATTTTGAGTGCTTTGAGGTGTGACCAGTGCTATATTGTTGTCTGTTTTCAGCATTTGTCAAGCTCCACATTTCTTTGGTTTTGTCATATTGCAAGGAGGGCATCTCCTGATTTTTATTTTTATTTTAAATCCTTCATCCACTGGTGTTTGGGGCCAGTTTGAGTTTGATGAGATATTTGCAGTTCCAATACTCATGTGACCTTTCTGATGTGGTAGCCATGCCTTTTACTATTTTAAACCCAGAATCTGTACTTGCGTGTTTAAGGTGAAAACTGGAGTGGAATATCAGAACTGGTACTTGGGAGCTTATCGGAATCCATGTGCCTAAATGCCAATGACTGCTGGTGTTCTATAGTTTCTTATGTCTTCATAGAATTTAAACTGTTGATTATAGTGAATTGAAAATAGTTGTGCTGGTTCATATCTTCTTGCATGAGCAGCTGTAATGCCTCTGCAAAACCAGCATTACAGTGTGCAGTAAAATGTATAAATAAATGCTTGAAGTTATTCAGTGATTTTCTACTGGAAGTGGGACATAAATCTTAATAAATCTGTGCCAAGAGTTCAGTCCCAATGGAATGTTAGCTTAGCTGTTGCAGAGTGACTTTCTTAAAGTGACCCCACATGTGGAAAACACATCGGAATGGCAGGCTCAAATGATTAATTTTTTTACCAGGATGATACTGCAAATGAGATCCTAGGTTCCTAATAGATGACAGCTCCAGGGCTTATTCCCGAGGGTAATACCATTTATAATAATTTTTGGTTACTTACTGTGAATCTGTGAAAGGTAGCCAATGTGATACCTTCTAGATATTGTTGGACTACAACTCTTATCATCCCTGTCCATTGGCCAGTGCTTGTTTTGAGGCCGTACACACTGGTATGCCATACCGCCACCTATTTTTTCCTTGCCTGCTACTGCCACTTTTTTCATGGCACCAGGCACAAAGTGCTTTGGCGCAGTCCTTTAATGATTGCCGTAGCGCCTTCCAAGCAGGTGCTTGCTGATAGTAAAAAGGTTGTGGCAGACCCCAAGGTTTGGCGTGACCCTTTTATGACTGTGAAGCACCTTCCTGGAAGATGCTTTGGTGATCATAAAAGGGCCACACCGGGAGGCTGTGCCTGCTGCTGCAGAAAATGGTGGCCACAGCAGGCAAAGGTGCAATTGGGAGAGTTGGGGGTGGGTGCGAGCAGGCAAACAGCAGTGGTATGGGATAGAAATACAGCACTGTCATTGGCCATGCTTGGTCTGCAACAATATATCTAGCGCAGGGGTCAGGAAACTTTTAGCAGGGGGCCGGTCCACTGTCCCTCAGACCTTGTGGGGGGCGGACTATATTTTTTTGGGGGGGTAAATCAATGAACCAATTCCTATGCCCCACAAATAACCCAGAGATGCATATTAAATAAAAGGACACATTGTACTCATGTAAAACACGCTAATTCCTGGACTGTCTGCAGGCCGGATTGAGAAGGCAATTGGGCCGCATCCGGCCCCCGGGCATTAGTTTGCCTACCCATGCTATAGTATAGGGCATCATAATGGCCATCCTTTTTATGCCCCTGGGATCACTTTAGAAAGTAATCTGTAGCACTTAACATATTGTTAGAATGCAATCTCTGATTCTTACATTTGGGACATGTAGCAGGCACCTTATCTTAAGTACAGATTTATTTGCACAATGTAGTGGTTTTCAAACTGTTCTTCAGGAACATGGGACAATTTTTTGAGCTTATTGAAGAGGAACCTCCCTGGAGGTTGGAGGTTTTGAATGTATTGTCCTAGTGCGTCACATAATTGTGCTTGAAATGTTAGTCTACCATACTCTAGTCAAGAAGACTTCAGTGAGGTAATTCTGAAGAAAACTTGTTGAGAACCAAAAGTGGTAGAAATCCATTACACTGTCAGTTGCGAAGAGCAAAAGCTCTTTATGCATGTGGCCTAATGCACTTACGGCCTTGTGGATCGTGTGATTTAAAATAATTAATCTTGGGTTGTCCTTTTGGTGCTGAGGTCGTCTGAGGGTGCTATAGTGCAGGGGGTGGTTGTTTTCGCCTTTTGAACGCAAAATATGAACAATGCAAAAGCAAATTATTACAGATTTTCATGCAGAATTGCCAAATAGATATTTCCCCCCTTTTAGTTGAACTCCTTAACTGTGGTTGTACTATGTTCTTTTTTTAAAAGAATCTGCCAACACATTTCATGCCACTCTCTGTTTAAAAACAAGTGTATAGTCAACTATTTTTCTAGCATAACACAAGTGCAGCATGTAAAACCATTTGTAATATTTGTTTTAGAAACCTGATGAGAGAAGGAACTGCCATGGACTGCAGCGATTATTCTTACTTAGTGAGAGGATTTTCCAGAGCAGACTGTTCTCTCAATATCTACAAAGGCAACAGTGAAAGTGAGACCAAAGAACACAGTCATCTTGACAGGTTTTTTTTAATTCCCCTTGGGCTTCCCATTTCACTGAATTCAAGTATCACTTTTATTCACACAGCCAACTTTTAAACACTTCCAAAACAACATAGGGTTGATGTCTTGTTCTGGTCTGTAACTGGCAGACGTACAGGTGGAGATGGGGAATGGTTTTTTTAAAAAGCTGGGGAGTGGGAGAACGTTTACCTTATGGAGCCCAGGGCTCAGTTTTTTGTCTTTCAAATGCTGAGGCCCCACCAGAAGTGGTCTTACAGTGAGGCAAGGCAGAGGTGGTCATCTCAGATGGGTGAGTTTTGAGCACTTAGAAGGGTTTGGAGTGAAAGACTCCTACCTCATTTGGGGTAGAAAAATAAATCCTTGCTCCCATAAGTTTCAGCGGGGCTTGAACATGAAGATAGTATCCTTTGAAATGAATAATGGCACAGTGGAGCTTTAGCACAATTCCCACACCATTTCAGTGGAGAACCTGTTGTGGTCTTCCCAGTACGTTATCCTGTGTATTTATTGGTGGAGTGGGGCTAGGCAGATTTTGGATTTTCAGCTTCAAGCAGCCAGACATTTTGATCCAGCTGAGGCCCCCAGGATCAAACATGTTTGTACCCACTGTTAGTCCTACTCACTACCTACCCATTGGGAAAAAAATGGACATTTGACTATCTTAGACCCATTAATTTTAGAGGGTCTTCCCTTAGTACAACTCAGTTGGATAGAAAATCAGATCTCACTGCGGGAGGCAGTGGAAGACAGGAGTGCCTGGCGTGCTGTGGTCCATGGGGTCATGAAGAGTCGGACACGACTAAACAACAACAACAAAGACCCATTAATTTTAGAGGGTCTTCTCTTAGTACAACTCAGTTGGATAGAAAATCAGATCTCTTATAGTTGGATGCGGTAAAACATTTCACCTTCTGGTCAGCTTGAAATGTTGTTTTATGTGGCTGGATGATATGTTGGATTTTTGGGGGGTGGGGTGGGGGGTCTTGGTTGAGACAGTGGAGTGTGCACAGTGTCTTACTTTTCTCAAAGGCTAACGCTTCCATGAGGATCATGTAATTACCTGAAAGCCAGCAAGCCATGGCAGCATTGAGCCCATTTTTCTTCTTTCTGCTCTCCCTTGAAGAAAATGCTGAACTGCCTAATTTGTGTACAGTGGCACCTCGGGTTACAAACGTTTTGGGTTACAAACGCTTCAGGTTACAGATTCCGCTAACCTGGAAGAAGTACCTTGGGTTAAGAACTTATCGCATGGTGGCGGTGTGGCAACAGTGGAAGGCCCCATTAGCTAAAGTGGTACCTCAGGTTAAGAACAGCATCAGGTTAAGAACAGACCTCCGGAATGAATTAAGTTCTTAACCAGAGGTACAACTGTAATTATTTCTGAGGTATGTTCAGTTTTGGAGCTGTGTTCCCTGATGTATACTTGCAAAAACTGCTGCTTCATTCCATATATTTCACACTCAACTTGATACTTGGGCTGCTTCAGACTTTCATTTTTATTCTCTTCACTTTTTAATTTCTAGAGAATTCAGGTATTGAATCATCCTGTTGCTGTTGCTGCCTAGATTTGATAAACTGAACATGACAGGCTCCCTAGCTTTTAAGTTAAAGGGGTAAGAGGGTGCTTGGGGTTGGCATATCCCAGTGCCAAATCATGCTAGCCACTGGTGGTCCCAGGTTCATTCAATCAGTGTACCGTGGATTGACTGAACACTTCCTTGTCCATGGATCTCATTCTGTTTCTCCTTCACAGCAAGTCACCCAACATCCTGCTGCCCCCCTTCGAAGATGGTGAAGCTAGACATTCACACATTGGCTCATCACCTCAAGCAGGAACGGCTTTATGTGAACTCCGAAAAGCAGCTGATTCAGAGACTGAATGCTGAGGTGCTGAAGACTGCTGAAAAGCTGTATCGCACGGCATGGATTTCCAAACAGCAGAGGATTAACTTGGACCGGCTAATCATAACTAGGTAACTGCTGGTACATACAGAAATAGAAATTCTAATACCTGAAATTGGACAGTGCTTTATGCACTGAAACACTGCAGAAACCACACATTGCAAATGTAAGCTTTCAAGTTGCACAGAACTTTTGAGCAATCATAAAGAAAACGTAGCTTTGAGCTGAGTCAAAGGGATGCAGTTGGGTGTGTATCTTATAGCCCTCTTGCAACCACTGAGAAGACTTACCTGTGTCTTGAGTTGGTGGCCATCTCTTCATAGATGGAACTTTGAGATCTTAATATTTAGGAGATTCTCTCTAAGGGTGTGTGGGTGTGTGTGTGTCTTTCCATTGACTGTTCACATGACTATTCGTAGACGTTGAGAAATTAAGATTTTGGGTGATCTAAATGGTTTCTATATATATTTCTATTTTTCCTAGTGCTGAAGCTTCACCTGCTGAATGCTGCCAGCATGCCAAGGTCTTGGAGGACACACTGTTCGTGGATGGGTACAAGCAGTTGGGCTTTCAAGAGACAGCCTATGGAGAATTCCTTAACAGGCTGCGCGAAAACCCTCGCCTTATTGCATCGTGCCTGGTTGCTGGAGAGAAGCTCAACCAGGAGAACACACAGAGTGTCATTCACACCGTCTTCACCTCCATCTATGGCAACTGCATTATGCCAGAAGACGAAAGCTACCTCCTCCAAGTCTTGCGCTACTTGATTGAGTTTGAACTCAAGGAAAGTGATAATCCCAGACGGCTCCTAAGGAGAGGCACCTGCGCCTTCAGCATTTTGTTCAAACTCTTTTCCGAGGGGCTCTTTTCAGCCAAGCTCTTCCTCACTGCCACTTTGCATGAGCCCATCATGCAGCTGTTGGTTGAAGATGAAGACCACCTGGAAACCGACCCCAGCAAATTGATTGACCGCTTCTCGCCCACCCAGCAGGAGAAGCTCTTTGGGGAAAAGGGCACAGAAAAGTTCAGGCAGAAAGTTCAGGAGATGGTAGAATCTAACGAGGCCAAGCTGGTGGCCCTGGTGAATAAGTTCATTGGCTACCTCAAGCAGAACACCTACTGCTTCCCACACAGCTTACGGTGGATTGTATCCCAGATGTACAAAACGCTCTCGTGTGTCGACAGGCTTGATGTTGGAGAAGTGAGAGCCATGTGCACGGACCTTCTCTTGACTTGCTTCATTTGTCCTGCCGTGGTCAACCCAGAGCAGTATGGGATTATTTCTGATGCCCCAATCAATGAAGTGGCAAGGTTCAACCTAATGCAGGTATAACAGTCTTCAAAAATATATATTGTCTCTCTCTCTCATCGTGTTGCTATGTTAGTCTGTAGTACCAAGAAAATAGAGAAAGGTGCTGTGTCGTCTAAGAAACAAAGTGTACTTTAAGGTTTCTTGGGGTGGGTTCAGGCATTCTTGATCCTCTTTAGCTCAGAAAGAAGACTTGTAGATGAATGTTGTCAAGAGGAATAGTGCAGTAAAAATGCCAAGGTAATCCAGAAACCTTTGCCCCCCCCCAAATAAAACCCTATACCAACCTGGTGCTATACCTTCCATCAGCATAGTTGTGCTGATAGAAATGGTAACACAGAACACCTGTAGGGCACAGGGGTGGGGAAGGCTGCCCTGCATACTTTTTAAATCCCATCTTTTTCCATCCTTGGTGCTGCATCCACCTTTTCTGCTTGCAACTGGTGAGACCAGTTGTTTGCAGGCAGCCTCTTCAGCCTTCCTGTTAGCTGGTGGTTCACAGTTTTCTCTGGGCAAATGTTATTTTGTGAGCTGTTAACTGTTCTGGACTTCATATGTGGGTCTAGAGGAAAAGCTATGTCAGATGACTAGGAGCCAGAGAAGCAAATGCTACACAAACTTGAGGAAATAACTTTATTTTGCAGTGTAACTCCTTATTTAACAATCACATTCACATACAACATACAACATAAATACAACAGTATAATACAGAAATAAAACATACGGCCAATATATTGCAATATTCCCAATAAAGTAGAAAGTTTCTTTTACTTTACTGTACAAGTAGATGGGTTTCTAACTTTTTCATACGAATGGCAAGGCTGGAGGGGAACTCCCACTGCTTAAAGCCACGCCAGAAGTGTGAAGAATGGCTGTCCTCATTTGTTGCAAGAATTAATGCTTACAAACCCTTAACCTAGGCAAGGGGTCAGCAAAGTTTTTCGGCAGGGGGCCAGTCCACTGTCCCTCATACCTTGTGGTGGGCCGGACTATATTTTTTTGGGGGGGGGGGAATGAATTCCTATGCCCCACAAATGACTCAGAGATGCATTTTAAATAAAAGGACACATTCTACTCATGTAAAAACATGCTGATTCCCGGATCGTCCGCAGGCCGGATTTAGAAGGTGATTGGGCCGGATCTGGCCCCGGGGCCTTCGTTTGCCTATCCATGCCCTAGGCTGCTTTCAGATTCCTACAGTTAGGTTGTTATTCATCAACCCTATATAGACCAGGACAAAAGTAAAATAAATTTTCCAGCTGCCATTATATATATATTTTTAGGGACCCAGGTGCTTGGAGTGGCCTTTCCAGCCCTGCTTATATTGCAGATAACTCAACTGTCATAGTGTGCGTCTTTCTTCTTTGCTTAAAAGAACTGGGACAGCATCCAAGTTGCTTTATTTCATTGCCAGTTGTGCTACCAAGAGTATTTTTCATTTGTTGAGATAAGGTGGTGTTGACTGTTATTTCTCCTAGCACTACCTACCCCTGAGCAATTGAGCTCAAATAACCACTTTATTGTAAAAAGGTGTTTTTTAAAGAGGGATGTGGGTTTTTTGTTTTTTTAAAGAGGGGTTTTACAGTATCCTTTTACAAGGAAAGTGTGTGTATACAGTAGAAGTGATAGGTCGGTGTTTAAAAGACAATATAGCACTAGATCTTTACAAAGAGGATACTTTTAAATACATGCCTGAGCACTGAAAAGCATTTGTTGTTTTGATGTTTTCGTAAGCTAGGAGAGAACAACTTTGGGCAAAATCAAGAGATCCACCAATAGCCCTGCTACTTGGAATACCCTTTGTTACCTTCAGTGAAATTTACATTTTCTGGGTTGTTCCTTGTGGAGAGTTCCTTCGATAGCATAGATCTCTGCTCCCAAGGAATGCCAACCTGCTGTAGCTGGCCCACTAGTTTCAAGGCACTCATTAGATAAGCAGTCTGAACCCTGCAGCTGTCAGAGGCCTGTCCTTTATTTTTGGAGTAGCTGGATGCCCATTGATATAACAGTCTCTGTGTGTTTTCTTCTCCCCCCACCAAGAGTTTCTTGCTTCTTTGCTCATGTGAAGGCCTGCAGTTGAAAAACGAATTGTGCTACAATCTTTACACCTGCTTCAATTGCAGCCTTCTGCTTTGTACTGTAGAATTCAAGGCCTCCTATAGGCACACAAATGGACACTTTTTGATATTGACCTGTTATCTTCCTGCTCCTGCAAGGTCCTTGTCATACTACATTTCCTGTGTGTGAATGCCCTCTGCAGGAGAAGCTGACACCCTGCAGTTCAGCAAGACCTAAAAGACAAACTGGGATTTTGTGTGTTTATATAAAGATGTTTATGGGTTCAGTGCAGGTTGATGGATAGATGCCTGCTTGGTTTTGATGGACTTTTGGTTCATCCCAACTCTAGATGATAAAAGCTGGATGTCATATTTATTGCCAGATGATTGTTCTGTGTTTATGTGAAAACCACACATAAAACACTTGGCTTGGCCATAATCTTTTGGCACCTGTTAAGTATGGATGGAAATAGAATGAACAAGTTTCATTCAGGCTGGGAACTGTGGCTTAGCGGAAAAATTAGTTTGCAAACATTCCAGGTTCCCACAACTGTTCTTGCCACTGAGGACTCAGCTATACATCTGTAAATGAAACATTTTAAGTGGAATGTATAGTGTGACACTAGATGGTGAGCTTTATGGGAAATTCAATGTATTTTTAAAAACGCCTTTATAAAGCATTTTCAGAACAGTTTTTATACGTGTGTAGGTTCCACTTGAGATGAAGCAAAGCTGATATGAGGTAGCCAAAGTTTTTGTAAGGGAAATTGAAGTTCTGTACAGGCATTTTGATGTGGAACTTTTCAATGTAATTGTTTTTAATTTTTGGAAAGAAAATACGGTTGTAATGTCTCAGACATTGTGCAAGCTGAGTATGAATAGTTATTTTTCATCCAGTTTCAACAGAGGGTGGAGGCGGCTTTCTTTCTTTGTGGTAGTATTGCAATCCTGTCTTTAACTTGTTTCCCATTGTTAGGTTGGGAGACTTTTGCAGCAGCTGGCCATGACCAGTTCTGAAGAAGGAGACCCCCGCACAAAGAGTTACCTGGGTAAATTCGACAAAGTAAGAGCCAAAGCTATTGAACTTATATCTCTGTGCATGCCAGTGTTTTTCTCCTTCTGTATACTTTTGGAAAAGGCATCTGCAAATAGACTTTTGTTATGACTGTGAAGAGATTCAAGTGAGCAAATTGCAACCTTAAGAGGAAGTAGCAAATGGCACTTCCCCTCAATAGAATATGTAATGTGCAAGAGCTACTATTAAACGTAAATGAGTAGCAAGGAACCTGTATGAAGAAGTGTGCTTTGGCCTATATTGGTGGTTCTCCCCCTCTTAACTATTAAAAATGTAGACCTGCTTCTATTCTTGCTGCATGTTTAAAATAATAATGTAACAGTTTCAATTTCTTACCTGCCTTTCACCATAAGTGAAGAACTAGTGTAGTGTAGGGGTCAAGAGTGTTGGACTAGGACCTTGGTTTAAATTCCCACACAGCCATATAGCTGACTGGGTGTGATCTTGGGCCAATCACTACCTCTCAGCCCAACCTACATCTCTGGGTTGCTTTGGGGATTAAATGTGGAGATGTAGAATATGGGATATGCCACCTTAAGTTCCTTGGAGAAGAAGGTGGGATATAAATGAAATAAATAAAACAATAAAATAAACAAAGGTCCCAGCGTGGGTTACAGCAATTTAAAATACAATATTAAAATCAGTTTAAAACAAATACAAACAAAATGTCCTAATTTCTCTCTCTCTCTTTCTCTCTGTGTATCTCTATATCTTCCACCCGCTTTGTAGGGGTGTAAAGGTCTCTTTTTGAAGTGCTTGTATTGAAACATTGCCCCCCACCCACCCAATTTTTACCTTGCAGGGTTGTGTGGCTGCATTCTTGGACGTTGTCATTGGCGGACGGGCAGTAGAGACTCCACCCATGTCCTCGGTGAACCTTTTGGAAGGGCTGAGTAGAACTGTGGTTTACATGACCCATAGCCAGCTCACTGGCCTGGTAAATATCCAACTCCTTTTGGGCTGCAGGAGGAGACAAATCAGAGTTTCTGTGGTGGGGGCCTGCTTTGCTGCCTTCTTTTAACACTGCACACATTTTTTAGGTCAGTTTTATGCGGAACGTCATGTCGGGCGACCAGCTGAAGGAGGACCGCATGGCTTTGGAAAACCTGCTGTTAAACTTGCCCCAGAACAAGCCAGGGAAAAGCAGCAGCCTGGAGATGACCCCATACAACACCCCACAGCTATCCCCTGCCACCACACCAGCCAACAAGAAAAATCGGCTGCCTATAGGTGAGGAAGGTCGAGGGTCAGGCTTTTGCATGATAGCTTTTACCAGCTCTGTTTGCGGATGCTTTTCTCTGCCTCTTTTGCTTTAGGACAGTGGAGTCCCCTTGACTAGTGTCAGTCACTTGTGTTTTAAGGTATGCACCAACCTTTTCCAACCCAGAGCCCTCCTGACATGTTGAACTATAACACCCTTCTTCCCTGACCAATAAGATTTATTTCTTAAAGTTTTTTTAAAAAAATAAAAAATTCATTTCTCCAATCCTTTCTTAGTATACCCAATCCAATCCAAATGGCTTTATTATACAGTGGTACCTCTGTTTGCGGACACGATCTGTTCCAGGGTGCTGTTCACACCCCAAAAAGTCTGCAACCAGAGTGGCGCTTCTGCGCATGCACAATGCGCAATAGAGCACTTCTGCACGTGTGCATGCGGCGAAACCTAGAATTAAACACTTCTGGGTTTGCCGCATTCGCAAGCTGAAAAGACGCAACCTGAAGCAGACGCAACCTGAGGTATGACTGTACTTGCCATTGGCCATGACAAATCTGAATCAGAAATGAATACAAGCAAAAGGGATCTCTGCATCTCTCTTACAGTTCACTGCTATATTGTCCAGGGTCTTCTTTCTGATCTTTTTGGCCGCCAAAGCAAAAAGGACAAAATCCATTTATGAATTCCTGCACACAAAATATCTCAGAGTGATGTCAGCAATAAAAATAATTTTAAGGAAAAAATCTCCATATAACACAAGACCCACATGTTGACAAAAAAAAAATTGTTATTCATTATACATGTATTATCAACTTTCTTCAAAAAACTGAGCTCAAAACAACCTATAAAAGCAAATGTTTGAAGTAGATAGAAAACATGAATAAAAGGCAACCTAAAATTCAATAATACGTATTCAGGAGCAAATCCAACACAAACCCACTAAAAATATATGGTTACAGGTAGGTAGCCGTGTTGGTCTGGATCGAAGTAAAATAAAAAAATTCCTTCAGTAGCACCTTAAAGACCAACTAAGTTTTTATTTTGGTATGAGCTTTCGTGTGCATGCACACTTCTTCAGATAAGGTATCTTCAGGTATCTGAAGAAGTGTGCATGCACACGAAAGCTCATACCAAAATAAAAACTTAGTTGGTCTTTAAGGTGCTACTGAAGGAATTTTTTTATTTTACTAAAAATATATGCAGAGAATTAAACTCCAAAGAGTAACAATGTTTTAACTGGGCACCAAAGAACTATTTCATATGTAAAATACCCAATTTCAAATCTAATAGAGATACAGACTGGGGTAAAGATCCACCTAAAATACGTGTTGGAAAAAGGGAGGCCTTCAATAAATTCCAGCAAGACAAACAGGGTGATACCTTTCTTTAGTGTAAGAGGATTGCACTGTCGGGAGCTGATGGGAGTTGCAGTCCAAAACATCTGGAGGAAAGCAGGTTGTGAAAGGCTTGCATATGTACTTGTTTCGTTCCTAAGCAGCAAATGCACATTATTCCAACTCTCTGTTCCTGTTGATTTGCTTACTTAAAAAATGCCTCTCTTCAGCCCATTGATGGCACAGCCTGTCATAGTAAGTGGCCCATTTTTAAATAGGAAATTAAGCATTTTTTGTGGTGGGCTGCATTAATCCTGTTCCTGCTATAAGTTCAAGGCAGCTACATTGTGCAGTTGACAGGAGGGTAGGGGTAAAGTTCAGAATTGCCTACTTGCACAACTTTTACATAATTTATTCCATTGTTGTAAGTTGTTTGAGTTACTTTTGTACAAAAAGCAACTTATAACTTTAAATAATAATAGTCAAGGAGAAGGGCAAAAAACTAAAAGGGGAACTGGATTCCACTTGTTACATCTGCTAGTCATTTAGCAGCTCTTCTGGCTTCTGAGATCTCTTCAGACATGTTTGCAAGTATGTCTTCACAATCATGAAGTATAGTAACTTGCCTTAAAAATTTCTCTATATATACTCAATATGACCATTTCTGCTCCCAATATTGCATTCTTTGGATTTTCTGCGTCCATGCCAAATTGCAGTTGACACACGGCCTTACACAAAGCTGCACTTGAATTGTTGTAAAGCCAAGAACCTCACTGTATTAAATAATGATTGACTCCTCCACCTCACTCCAAATGAGGCATTTGTATTATGTGCTTATTTTACAACTGAAACATGTTTTTTCTCCTCCCAACGGTTTGACATGTGTTTCTTTTTTAACGCTGTCCACTCAGGACAACAGTTGGCAGCCATCACTGCCTGGGATACGTCTGCCACCAACTTGACAGCTCACATAAACCTTGTAACCCCATTTGGTGGGTAACTGAATCCTTCCTCTTTCTCAGTGTTTCTGCAAAGCCATGCTCTTGCCTTGCACGTCTGTGTCCACACCGGCTGCTTTTTTTTAAAAAAAAGAAAGGCATCTTTCTTTTGTTCTGTTCAGAAGCTTGCTTTCTATTTTTAAAGCTTTTATAGCTAGAAAAAGTGTTGGAAAAGTTGGGTCAGCTTTGTGCATGAATGAAACTCTGACTTAGGATCTTGACTGTTAAGATTTTTGCAAGGGGGCGGTGGAAAGGAGTCCGCTGGTTCTGAATATTGGGTCAGAATCCTGCATGGACTTTTTTGTGGTGGGAATTATATTATATGATTTGATAGTCTACATGTGAAGAGATGTAAAAAGAATGTAAAAAATGTTTGTGCAGTGTTCAGATAGTTTGCTAGAGAATAGGCACCTCGCTGAATCAGGCACCCACCTCTGATAATGGAGACATGCTTTCCCTCTGAGAACATGGCTTAATTTCTAGGCATGTAGGTCCCCCAGTGGCAGCTAATCAAGTGAAGCTACCTCAAACACCACAATGGTGTGTATAATGAAGAAATCCGCCACACCTTAAACCTTTGTCCATAACCCAAAGAAGAGTTCAAGCACTCCCTGGGCTGTTGAATTCTTGTGGTCTATCATCCTCATAATTTCCCAAGATCAACATTCCTGGTGACAACCTTCTTTCATGTAAACTCCATTTGTGCCTAGCTGGTTCTGAATCATGTGCATTTTTTCCTTTTAAGTCTTTCTAAATAACAGCAACCTATTCTCTAAGATGCCTTTCTATTATTATTATTATTATTATTAGTAGTAGTAGTAGTAGTAGTAGTAGTAGTATTATCCTCAGCTTTCAAAAACATCCTCAAGTCAGAGTGCTTTGACAAAAATGGTTTAACTTCTCAGTTGTGATGACCAGCTTCCCATTGGGATAGTTTATGCAATTGGCAAATTCAAGTGTTAATGTTGCAGATGGAATGGGGTGGTGTTTTTTCTTCATATTTACATGTCACCCTGTAAAAAAACAACAACCAAACGCCCTGTACCTTGAAAATTGGCATGTGAGGTGGAAGAGTTGAGTCTAACCTTGCAGATGTATTATCTTTCAATAGATAGATACTTTTTAAAAAAATTGAGGGGAATGTTCAAATATATAACTCTCTGCTGCTTGAAATGGTTTTGTTCAAGCAAAAAGAATACCACTTAATTTTGCTGGTCTGTGTAAACATGCCATCTTGCAAGTATTGGAGAGTCACCCTTGTCTGGAACGGAACTCCAGCAGGGATGTAGACTTGAAATTCCATCATGTATTTTGTTCTGTGTTGTGTATGTAGAAGTCTGTCTTAATGTAGTAAACGTTTTGAAAGTTTCTGTGTTTCTGTTTGAAGCATTTTATGCTATATTCCAATATTATGCATTTTATTTTGTGAAAAGAGCTTGATTTCTTTTCTCTTTTTTGGATGGGGGCAGAGGAAACCTAAGATTGGCTGTTTGGGACTCTTTCTGGTGCTATGTCTGCATTTAGATATTACCCAAGATACAGGGCCCTCATTCTAGGTAATGCTGTGGTTTTTGGCATGGAGTTGTTCAAGCAGCTGTCTAAATAGCAGGATCTGAATTGTTGCCAGTACGACTTTTTCCCCTTGCTGTGAGAGGAATGCCCTTTCCTTTCTCATACATTTGCTGCAAGTTGTGAAGAGACACAGGCTATTTCATTACTTGTATCTAGGAACTAATTATCTCTCATTGAGATAACTCCATTAAAGATATTTAACCCTCCCATTTTTATGGGGGATCCTGATGATTTTCTCCCTACCAGCAGTCCAAACACTGGGGGGATATTTCTTCTTTAACCACTGCAAGGCAGCTATTTTCCCCACTAACCTGGTGCCCTCTGGACATTTTACCAGAGAATGTGTTGCACTGGGGCAGAGGAGATGTAACGACAGACACTTTGTCTTTCCAGAGAATAAAGCATGAACAAAAACCAGGGAAGTAGGAGTAACTGAATTCCTACTTAGGCCTCCCTAGTGATTTTACAAAAGGGAGTAGTAAACAATGCAAGAAGAGCTTTCCCCCCCTCTTTGGATGGTTGGACAAGATGCCCCTGTGCCTTGAGTAATTACACAGAAGCAGGGATTTTTCCTCTTGCTCCCTGCAGCACTCAGATGTGGCAAAACCCACCTGCCAGTAAAGCATCTTCTGCACAATTAATGTATAAAGCTTCTGTCCACAGGACTGTTGGAAGATCTATGAGACATATAAACTACCGTGGTTAATGTCTGGTAGCCAGAGGGCAGGTGTACACGTAAGGTTTTCCTTGACCCTTCCTGAAGCCTCATAGTGTGCTGGCTTCATGCTTGCAAGGCAACCCTCCCTTGCACATACTTTTCTTAACAGCTGGAGGGTGGCATCATATAGCACCGCTTAGTGCCAGTCTTTCAAAGCCATTTTTGCCTTTTGCTCAGCATGCTTGTATTAAGCATCACCCTGTTGTATGGATCTTGCATTTGCCTCTTTTTAAAAAGGGTCAAAAATCCTTTATAAAACAATCCCCCTAAAATGTTCCAGCTACCCGAAGCCGGAGCCGATCGAATATTCAAGTGGACCAGCATGCAGACCATGATGGATTCTCCCAGGAAACGATACAAGAAGTTCAACCAGAAGAAGTATTGGTTATTGCTCTCGGGACTGGGCCCCAAATAACTCCAGGAATGATGTCAGAAAATGAGGTATTGACCCAGCGAGGCTTTGAGATCTGTGTAGGTGGTAGGTGCTGTGCAACACAGGATGCTACCTTAAATTCAGATAGTACTAGGTGCTGTGGAACTATGAAAACATTAACTGCTGTTTTCCAACAGCAAACAAGCATCTGTCCCTCCTTGATCCAGCTTTCAGCAAACACGAAGTCGTACTTCCTTCACATATGGGTTTGGTTAACAGCAGTTAGTATACATTGTCTGGACCCACAAACCATGGTCAGCATTACCAATGTTTAGTTTAAGCAAGCCAGTTTCAGAAATTGCACTTTGAAGTTGACTTTAAAAAAGAAGAAGTTCATAATAACTTGTTATTTGAACCCAAAATAAGTTTTGGGTTAAACACAACAATCTGTGGGTAACCAGAAGCAAAAGCTTATGAGCTCCTTCCCTCAGCCATATGAGAGGGCTCATTCATGTCACAGTAAACCATGATTTCATGTGACATCTGAACAGTTGTTGGATGTGGGCTTTCTGGGTGAGGTGCCTATCACTTCTATATTCAGGACAATAAATGTTGAAGGCAGATGAATGGCAACTTGATAATTCACCTCCTCATGTCCCCACCCCCGGTGTGAAGGTGAAGAAGATGTAAAGGATCCTGTGATGTAAATGTTAGATTTATTATGGGCTTCACAAGCACTTGACAAAAACAATGATAGCTCTGTATTTGCCATTGTTAATGAATATATATCCATTATTTCTTAAATATAGACAGGTTAATTTAGTATGTGATTTCTGCTATGTTCTAATGACTCCAAACAAATTGGAGAAGCACTTATGATACCAAATCGCTACGCTACATAAGTTTGATGGCACTAGAAGCCAGAGAGACTCTAAGTTAAAAATTAAAGGTATTTGACATACAATAATTCTTTCTTGACTGTCAATCCATGACCAAAATACTCATCACCCCCCCCCCCCTTTTCCTAGGTTTTAAACATGCAGCTTGCTGACGGAGGGCAAGGAGATGTCCCTGTTGATGAAACCAAACTCCACGGTAAACCTGATAAAACCTTGCGCTTTTCCCTCTGCAGTGATAATCTGGAAGGAATATCTGAAGGTGATGAGTCACTTTGGCCTCTTGTCTGTCAGGCAATATTTAATAGGAGCTTCTGTTCATTGTAGCTGGTGTGTGCTTTGTATCTCAGCCACTGTTGTGAATGCTGTGATATCTGCTCATTCCATTGGCCAATAATGTTTTGGTTGCTGTTGTTTTTGTAAACTTTTTGGTGCAGTTTTCTTTTTGATCACCTTGTGTAATGACTTCTGTTTGGTTCCTGTTTGCATTTACTTGGGCGTATATTTCCTCTTACTGGGTGCGGGGAGATCAAGCTAAATAGCACCATCTCCTTCCAACAGGCCCTTCAAATCGCTCCAATTCTGTGTCATCATTGGACTTGGAGGGGGAATCTGTGTCCGAACTTGGTGCAGGCGGCCCATCAGGGAGCAATGGGGTGGAAGCCCTGCAACTGCTGGAGCATGAGCAAGGTTAGTGCTGACAATGAATACAGCCTAAGGTGTAGCTCGCAGATGCTGAACTCACTGCCTCTTTTGGTTTATGCCTATTTGGTTAGTTTAAAAGATTTTTTAATCCCACTCTTCACACACACAAAAAGTCTTACAAATGCCAATGGCAAAAAAAAATGACTTGCTAATACCAGTGATCAGTTCCTGCTCTCAAATTTATTATAGTCAAACCTTGGTTTTAAAACGTCTCGGCTGCTGAACATCTTGGCTGCCGGATGCCAAAAACCCGGAAGTGAATGTTTCCATTTTTGAACTCGCCTTGGCATGTTCAAATTTCCGAGGCACGTTTCTCAATTTCCCCCGTTGAACTTGCTGACAGCCCTTTGATCCTCGTTTTTGAACATTTTGGAAGTCAAATGGAATGGATAACATTCAAAAACCAAGGTTCCACTGTACAGTATCTAAGAAGACACAGTGCAAAATAAAAGGGGGTGGGAAAGCATTAGGAAAATAAACGAACTTGGAACCTATTCCCGCTATTACTCTAAGAAGCCTAGTGCAGTGTACATTGTCCTCCTCCCCTACCCCCCCCCCAACTCCCCATATTGCAGGACATGATTAAAGAGGAAAACTTAAAGCACAGTTTCAGTATTTGGACAACCTGCACTGACATGAAAAGCCCAGGAAGTAAAGCAGGTGCAAGCTTGTCTTCAGGAAACTGCAATGTTGCAGTAAACCATATTCTGACATGCAGACCAGTCGTGTGTGTGTGCTTACTTCATGATTGTAAACAGAGTGTGCTACTTGTGCCCTTCCTAATACCTTGGGAGCTAGTGGTTTTGATGCATGCCATGGATGGAAGCTTAGAGCTGGCTGCTTCAACTGTGGTCTACTCAAGTGTGGTGAAAGATGGTTTAGATGCTAAAATGGGTTGTCTCTGTAACGGATTGACACAGTTTTGAAATATTTATTCCTACCTGGCTGGAAAAGAGTTAATCCACCTCCAGCCTGACTGACATAACATTCTGATGGGGGCGGGACTGTTCCTAGTTTAAATGGCAGTTGGGAGGGGGCAGGTGGAGAGTAGAGTGTTAGAGAGGGATGCAGGAGCTGTAGTAACAAGTCTGTGTTAAATAAAAGGAAGATATGTGCTTTTAAGAACCAAAGAAACTCATGTTTATAAGTTAAATAATAAAGTTAAATGTGCTTAAACGTTCACTGACTCGGCAGTGTCTCAGTACCTTCAGAGGTGTGACAAAGAGGGGAGAACAAAGCTTTCCTGGGGAAGAGGAAACTGTTTGCTTTTTCTCCTGTCATACAAAGGGCTGGTTAGCGAAGCTGAAGGAGCCACATAGTTGCCTAAGGGAGAGACACACTGTAGCAGTAGGGGTCCATGGGAGGGACTTCCCACTGGTGGCCATAGGTTTCGAACGCAGCGCCTGAGGTACTCTGGAGACAAGTCCAATTTGGACACTCGAGGTTTTCTTCTCCTGTTTATAGAGAAGCACAGGGAGAGCCTCTGATGTTAAAGCAGTGAGGGGGGGATCCCTCACAGTCTCCAACCAAGTTCTACTTGAACCTAGACCCATTGAAATCGATGTTCCTCAGTGAGCTGTGTACATTAGTTTCAGTGTGTCTAACTTTGAGTAACAGTAGCACTGGATACAACCCACTTTCTCTGGATTTCTTCTTTACCTATGCATTGTCCTTCGCTTTCCAGGGGTGATCAAATACAAATAAGGACATTGATCTTGTTTATGTAACTGTTGATTGGAGGGGGGAATTCTGGCAGATGATTTTCCCCTCATCCCTGTGTGATAAGCTATGCCTGCCAAAATTCCTGCTTCTGTCAAAGGTTCAATAAGTCTTCTTTATATGTGGTCATCCTGCCTCATGTTTACCTCAGTTCATCACCTTTAAAAACACAAGCTAAGAAATAATTGTGTAGGGACGCAAAGTGTTTTAACCAATCTCTGATCTTTTTACAATAGCAACCACTCAGGATAACCTTGATGATAAGCTCCGTAAATTTGAGATCCGTGACATGATGGGGTTAACAGATGACAGGGACATCTCTGAGACTGTGAGTGAGACCTGGAGCACTGATGTTCTAGGGAGCGACTTCGATCCAAATATTGACGAGGACCGCTTACAGGAAATCGCAGGTAACCGGTCTGCTGTTTGATGCAAGAAAAACACTGGTGCTTCTGCAAAGCAGTGAAGTGCCTGCACTCTGTATTTGGATGTGTGTTTTGAAACAGGTACCCAAAAAGAGCACACTGCATAAATGTTGCCTTGCTTTAAGGTTGAAACTATACATTTAACAGTGGTACCTCGGTTTGCAACCGCAATCCGTTCCGCGGAGTCGGTCTCTCCCCGAATCGGTCGCTCACCGAAGGCACGCTTGTGCGCGAAGTGCCGATAGAGTGCTTCTGCGCACGCGCTGCACAGATCACTTCCGTGCATCCCGAGCGCCGTGGAACCCAGATGTAAACACTTCCGGGTCTGCAGTGGTTGGAAACCAAAGCGGTCGCAAATGGAGGTAGTCGCAAACCGAGTTTTGACTGTACTTAAGTCAGGAAATATCTTGCAACTGTTCAGAGTTAGGAAACACCTTTTAACAAATCATGATCAGCAAGTTGAGAACAAATCTTGGCTACAGATCATGGCTTCTGGGGAGCAAAGCAAAATTATGATCTCGTCCAGATATAACATCAGTTTAGGGATTGCATTTTCTTCCCTCCCAGCGCTAGCAGGGAGGAGCAGAGGAGCCCATTTAAAGCATCTTCATGCAATTTACAGACTGGGTTAAAGGATTCTCTGCATGGAGTGCTTTACCACAGTTCCTCAGAAGGTTGTTTTGCCTCACAGTGCTAAATGTATGATGCATGGTCTTGACAGCACCTGATATAGTAACATGGTTACAGCTACTCAAGCTTAGACAGGATGTGCTTGGATGGAAGAACCAATAGAGGGCTGCATATACATTGCCCTTAGCATTCTATAGGAAGAGCAGGGTGTAATTGTAATAAGCAGGAGCACATTGTGCAGTCAATTCCATTGCCAGTGGCCCACTTCCACCCCACAGATGGAACCATGCAATTTGAGTAATCTACATGAAATGTGGGTAACTCATGTGGACATCCAGTAAAGCTGAATGCTGAAGAATCAGAACTGATAAAAGAAAGTTTTTCCTCATGCACTGCAGAGTTAAACTTTGGAACTAATTCTCACAGAAGCAGTGAAGCCCACCAACTTGGATGATGTTAAAGAGGATTAGACAAATCCATGGAGGAGAGGGCTGTAAATGGCTGCTAGCCATGATGGCTATATTCTGCCTCCACAGTTGGAGGCAGTAATACTTCTGAATTCCAGTTAGCTGGAAACAGCAGGAGGGGAGAGTGCTCTTGTGCTTGGATCCTCCTTGCAAGTTTCCGACAGGCATCTGGCTTGCCACTGTGAGACCGGGATGCTGTGCTAGATGGGCCATTTGCCTGATCCAGCAGGGCACTTCTTAACATTCTTAAAAGATTGTAAGCAACTTAATGTTTTCCAGGTGGATAAGGTTTCTGCCTCTTGCACATTCACTACTGGACAGCCGGGAAATGGATGCTTTCTGAGCTAACATGAGGGATAATGGGTAGATGTAATTGCCTTTGGGTACCTCCCTGCTGTTAACAATTTGGGGGTTGCTTCCTCAGGTGCCGCAGCTGAGAATATGCTGGGAAGCTTGCTGTGTTTGCCTGGTTCAGGATCAGTGCTTTTTGACCCCTGCACAGGCTCAACCATCTCGGAAACCACCAGTGAAGCTTGGAGCGTTGAAGTGCTACCAAGTGATTCAGGTTAGACTCCTCAGTTTTAAAGATATGTCCCACACAAGCAGGGCTGTAATTATGAAGGAATGGTACCTTCTGGTTTCTTTGGTTAAGGAAACTTGAACTTCATTTCCATATTGAACTTCCCTTCTCTGTTGAACTTCTTACTGGAGACTTAAGAAAAAAAATCAGCAGGCTTTTAAACTGATTTTCTGATTTTATAGTTTTAACTCATTTTTAGTCTTATTGTGGGTCTCCTGTACACTGCTTAGGGACAAATGTGCCAAAACAGTATAAATAATAAAATAAATTATCCTTTCCTACCTTCCAATCCTTTTCATTTCTGGCAGATTCTGTCCAGCTAAGTTCCACTTAGAGTAGACCCATAGAGATTAACAAAGCTAAGATGGTCACACCCAGCCGTTTCAATGGGTCTACTCTGAGTAAGAATAATGTTAGACATGGTCCCTTGTCATTAACTTTTAACACTCTCTGTGACGTTTCTCTATCTCTTATTGGACCTTGTTTCCAATTATATTCTTGCCCATGGCCTCTGTTCCTTCGACTCTTACCACACTCAGCTGCTGGAGGTCTTTTGCTTCCTTAAACATTTCTGTGCACTCTCCTTTGTGCCTGGAACTCTTTCCCAGAGGTGGACACAGAACCTTTTCTCTTTGTCTTCATTCCTTGAAAGCCACTTTAATTAATTTAAACCTTAAGCTTCAAGGGTGGCGGCACCTGTGCTTTGGAACTCCCTCCCATGCACATTAAGGGACCCAGGTGGCGCTGTGGTTAAATCACTGAGCCTAGGGCTTGCTGATCAGAAGGTCGGCGGTTCGAATCCCTGTGACGGGGTGAGCTCCCGTTGCTTGGTCCCAGCTCCTGCCAACCTAGCAGTTCGAAAGCACGTCAAAATGCAAGTAGATAAATAGGAACCGCTACAGAGGGAAGGTAAGCAGCGTTTCCATGTGCTGCTCTGGTTTGCCAGAAGCGGCTTTGTCATGCTGGCCACATGACCTGGAAGCTGTACGCCGGCTCCATCGGCCAATAAAGAGAGATGAGTGCCGCAACCCCAGAGTCGGTCACGACTGGACCTAATGGTCAGGGGTCCCTTTACCTTTACCTTTTACCCATGCACATTAGGCAGGCATACCTTCATTGTACTGTTTTCGGTGCCTGCTAAAACCTTTTTTGTTCCAGCAATCCTGCCCAGGCCCGTGATTTTAGTAGGTATGCGCCAAAATTACTGATTTTTTACTGTATTTTTTAATGTAGCCTGTTGATATTTGCTTTTATTGATATTTAAAATTAACACTTGAGACTGTCTTGTACTCTGCTCAGAGGTCTATTGTTCTAGTAAGTAGGATTATAAATTTTGTTAAATGAAATAAGCACATGGAGCTGCAGGTGCCTCCATCCATTTCCGCCCCCCCCCCATTAGATCTGTAAGCTCTTCCCAGGCAGGGACCTGTCTGCTGCCTATGAAATTCTGTAATGTGCTTTTTCCTTTGGGTGCTATATTACCGTAATAAATATTATGCAGTACAGCTAATTTATTAATCTCCTTCTAAAACACTGTCCGAAGGTGATTTACACACAACATAAAAAACAATAAAAATACAAATACATTTAAAACAAGGCTAAAATAATGACAAGTGGACACTCATAGTAAACGATCGTTTATTCACCTGGGGAAGTCCATCAGAACAAAAATAACTTCTGTTATTTCTGGAAAGGACAGAATGTGGGTGCTTTTTATTCCACGGAATGGGGCAGCCACACTAAAAACCCTGCTCTGCGTTACTGTGGAATGAGCTTTTGAGATCTTTATAACTTGCAGGAGAGATTCTCCTGCGGACTGCAGTGATCTGTGGGTGTATAAGGGATATGGCAGTGTTTTAAGTAACCTGGTCTCAAGCTGTGTAGGGATGGATGGGTTAGTACCAACACCTGAACTTGGCTTGGTAGCAAATAGACACCCAGTGCAAATCCCACAAGCAAGGTGTTATATGCTGCTGATAGTTTCCCCCCACAAGCACACAAGCCACCTTGTTCTACATTAGCTGTAGCCTCCAGATCAACCCCAAGGAGTAGCCACAAAGAGAGTACACCGTGAGGTTACCAATGCATGGACAACTGTAGTCAACTAGTACAAGTAGTGCCTTTTCTCACCAGTTAACTCACCCATGCACACACTTTCTGTTTCTTTATGGTGGAGGAAGATATCCTTTGTTGGGTTGCTCCTCTCACTCATTCAAATGAGGCAACCTAGAAGCCTTCCACAGAAGAGTAGCTTTCCCTGGTCTTCCATTCTGCCTACTCACCCATGCAAATGTTTCCTTAATTCTCTACACAAACCTTGTATTTTTTGGGGCCGTGGATTGATCCCAAACTATTTTCCTTATGCACCACTTGAAAACTGCTGAGAGTCTAAGTGATTTTTCTTGTTGATTTTTATTCCTGTTGTAGCGATTGTAATGCACTGTGGTAGATTCCACCTGATTTTTAATTGCATATGTATTGCTTCTTTTGTTCTTACGTATTTTGAATTCCATAGAATCAAATTGTCATATAGTAAAAGACCAATACAGAAGAAATAAAAGTGGCAATAAATCAGTATGAATATTTAATGTGGACATGCCATGGACCACCTGAATGAAGCTTGCGGACCACTGGCAATGCACATACCAAAATTTGGGAATCCTTGCTCTGGGGAATTCTGAGGTTCTTCAGTGAGGAGATTTTCCACAATGGGGAGATTATTAACACCACGGGAGCTTTTCTGAAAGGCAGCTTGCCTGCTACTGTAGATCTCCAACATGCACAGCTGCAAGGAGCCCTGTTTAGGGAAGCTTTTAATCTTTAAGAAATTAGTGTATTTTAATATTTCCGTTGGAAACCCAGCCAGGTGGGCGGGGTATAAATAATAAATTATTATTATTATTATTATTATTATTATTATTATTATTATTAAAGGAAGGGTGATGAGTACATTATGGAGCAGCCCTTCCCCAAGCTGATGCTCTCCAGATGTTGTTGGATACCCTGGACTCTTGACTATGGTGTTTGCAGCTGATGCCCCCAAACACCTGGAGGGCCACATATTCGCCTTCCCTGTTCTAAGGGGTTCATGTGGGGGTGATAATAAGGCCAAGAGATCCAGGTCAATGTACCATGTGAATTGAACATGACTCTGTGGCATCTGCACTGGGGTTCCAACTTAGCAGTTTGGGAAGCGTTCACGGAAGGTAGGAAGTTTGTGAAAACTGGATGTAAAATTACAAGACTACAGTATCTAGAAGGTGACCTGTGTGTTGTATTTCTCTCCACCCACAATTTAGAGGCCCCAGATCTAAAGCAAGAGGAGAGGCTGCAGGAGCTTGAGAGCTGCTCTGGGGTGGGGAGCACCTCTGATGATACAGATGTGAGGGAGGTCAGTTCCCGCCCCAGCACACCAGGCCTCAGTGTCGTATCAGGTGAGACTTCACACATTATGTGAACAGTTGAAGCTGTGCTATGTCTAATGAGACTGCTTGTCTGCCTAACCTGGTATTGTCTACCCTGAATGGCAGCTGCCGTCCAAGATCTCAGACAGGCAAGTTCCTTAGCCCTGCTGCTGGAGATGACAGGGATTTGACAACTGGCGAAGTGACCTTAGCTCAGGGGTCAGCAAACTTTTTCAGCAGGGGGCCGGTCCACTGTCCCTCAGACCTTGGGGGGGGGGCGGAGTATATTTTGAAGAAAAATATGAACAAATTCCTATGTCCCACAAATAACCCAGAGATGCATTTAAAATAAAAGGACACATTCTACTCATGTAAAAAATGCTGATTCCAGGACCGTCCGTGGGCCGGATTTAGAAGGCGATTGGGCCGCATCCGGCCCCCGGGTCTTAGTTTTGGGACCCCTACCTTAGCTCATATGGCCAGAGCATGCACTTTGCATGTGAAAAGATCCCAGGTTCAATCAATAGTATCTCTAGTCAAAAGGGTTAGGGAGCAGGTGAAAAGGAGGGAAGCATTCTTGGCCTGTGAGACTGGAGAGCCACTGCCAATCAGAGATGGATCAATATGATCTGGGATGAAAAGCACTTTCCTGTGTTCCTTTTTGTGTGTCTCTTGTGTGTTTGTGGCATCTTTGTAAAACTTGTACAGTATATGAGATTGTCATCCATAAGAAGGCCAAGTCCTTTTTCAGTGTATGGTCTAGCTTCTCAAAATTGCTTCTCTCCTCTTGGCTCCATGCTAAGATGGCTCTTGTGAGAGTTGTTTTGCTGCCTCCCCACAAATGGCAGCCTTTCAAAGCCAGACAAATACTCACCACCATCAGAAGAATTTTAGCTGGTCTAAGATTCCTGACAGGGTTAGTGTCTGAGTAAAGGAAAAGTCAATAAACACTGCAGGAGGGTGGTCTGTCTGTGTGTGTGTTTCTTGCTGAGAAGAGGAGGAGAGTTCCTGCTCTAAGTGGTGAGAGTTGGCAGAGGGGTGTGGAGGTTGATAACATGGTATGAAGGCAAGGAAATGCAATTATATATTCCTCCTCAAAGTTTTAATTGGGGGTGAGAATTAAAGACAGAATGATATTGTCGTCATTCTGCTTTCTGGACTAGTCAAATTCCCATAGAATAATTGAAGCAGGAGGAGTTCATAATCCAGCTGTAAAATGAAGGAGGGGAAATTGCATGGCTTGGATTGCTTCCTCAAGATTACAGGGTTTGGTCTTGCTGGACAGGGTTCTAGATGTGGAGAGCAGAAGGAGGCTCTTGGCCTATAAATCTCATGCACTCATTGCTGGAATGGATATCCACTGCAATGGCCTAGTTACTATTGTGCTGAATGTCTTCAGACTTGGTGGCTTCCCTTTCAGCGAGGTCTCTTGTTCTCTCCTAAGGCATTAGCGCAACCTCTGAAGACATCCCAAACAAGATTGAGGACCTCCGATCCGAGTGTAGCTCTGACTTTGGCGGGAAGGATTCAGTAACCAGCCCCGACATGGACGAAACAGCTCATGGTAAGGGGACCCCACGGGTGAGTTTCCTGGCAGCTTAAACGTCAATCCTGAAAGCATTTGAATTTACCAGATGGAGGGTGATGACATTCCTGATAGGGATGAACCCCCTGCTGGAGGCAGTCAAGGTCTTCAGATTATTGTGTCATCCTGTCTCTCCAGACTGGCCTTTCATGTTGCTAGGGATAGTTGGGTCTTCACATCTCTCCCTGTGTATGGAGGGAAACGCTTGTCTGAGTACTTGTTTTTTCGTGGATTTTTCTTTCTGTGTACAATCTCAGTCCTCTCTTTACTTTCTGCTCTTCCTTGGTTGTTTCTGAATGAGTCTTGCATGTTTTCCCCTGCCTGCCTCCCCCACCCTCCAGCACCATCACACCTTCCATTTTGTTTTCCGTTATACACTTATCTGGTTTTCAACATTGCGGTATATCACCAGTTAAACATTGCAATTTAGTGATATATCACAATGTCTGAAACATGGAACTATGTAGGGTGGAGCAGGGGAAATTGGGCAGAGCAGCAGTCATGGAGATTAATAGTATGTGCTATGTGCACTGCGGATTCTCCTCCCAGAGGCAGGTGAGCCCTCGTGTTTGGAGGGTGAACTCCTTCCACTCCTCCCTAGACAGAGGGAGAAGGAAGAGTCAGACAGAATTGTAGAGTTGGAGGGGACCCTGAGGATCATCTAGTTCAACCCCCTGCAATGCAGCAATATCCAGCTATGCAGGAATATGCAGCTGCCCCATATGGGGATTGAACCTGCAACCTTGGTGTTATCAGCATCAGACTTTAACCAACAGAACTATCCAGCCCAGCTGTGATTCCTGCATCAGGTAGAGACACCATGGTTATAGGGGGGCACCGAGGCTGGGAGTGGGAGTGTTCTGCCATTGGAGGGGAAAGGGAGCAGAAAGGGCAGGCAGGCAGCCAGCCACCAGAGGACTCACAGTTATTCTGCCCCTTGTAGTTTTGAAGGTTGTGCTTTGCAATACATAATAATAATAATAATAATAATAATAATAATAATAATAATAATAATATATTTTTACCCAGCCCATCTGGCTGGGTTTCCCCAAGCGCACTGGGCGGCTTCCAACAGAAAAATAAAATAAAATAGTCTATTAAACATTAAAAGCCTCAATCATTGAGGGCAGCTCAATCATTCTGTAATGGTTCTCATGATGTGATGCACAAACCAATGTTGGACGATATATCGATACATCGTCCAGCCCTAACACACACCTTTAGTTTTTCATTGTGTCCCCCCCCCCTGCTGTTCTTGTAAAGGGGAGTGTGTAATAGGGGATTTGACCCAGTTTTTTCAGGCACCTCGCAATTCTCTAAATCACAACCTTCCTCTTCATTTCAGAACAGATGGGGTAGACACCTTCTGTTGTTAATGAAACAGAAAGGAAACTAATTGTTAAAGTGTCTAAAGCAAAGTGGAAAAGCTTGATTTATGGTGGACAAGAAAGATTAAAATGGACGATAGGAACTCGTATTTGAAAAACATTTAATGCTTTTTTGTTTCCTGCCATTAAAGAACTGGTGAAACTGAAAGTCAAATGGCCATATTAGCTGTGAGAAAGGAATTTGCTTTGAGATGACATAGTCACAACTGTGATTTTAAAGGGAAAACATTAAGGTGGATTAATAACATTAAAAGCTTCCAGTATGGAAAAGGTAGTTTTGTTTCAAACAGTGACTGTTGGTATTGTTAAACAGTTAATGACTGAACTATTAAAAATGATCAGATCAATGTTTGATGAAGATGAAGAAAATGAGCCAGAGGATTATGAGGTGGAAAATGGAAAGAGGGAATACCCAGAGGTTACAATCGCTTGCAGTTCTGTATGGGAAGGAGTTTGGCAGGGGCTACCTTTGAGTTTCTGCCTAATGTCTTGTGGTGTGTATGAGTGTTTTCATTCCTAGTGCCGAGTTCCTGTGGGTTCTCCTTAACTGCTTGGGGGTTGAGATGTTCTTCTGCTCTGACAATCAGTCTGGAGAGACAGGATGACTCCGCCTGGAGTGGACATGAGACCCAGCAGGGGGAGTCATCCCTATCAGGAATGTTGCCCTCCCTCACCCAAATCTGGAAACTGAAATTCACTGTAAGAAAAAAAAAATCTCTTGTGGCCGCCATGTGCTGAAGTAGAAACCCAAAATTCTCTGATGAGTAATGGAGATGCCAAGTTTAAAGGAGGAGCATGTCACTCTTACCCAGAGGTCTGAGCAGATTACTTGTAGGGAGGACTTCTTGAAGCCAGGCCATCCTTGCATTAGGGCTTTCAAAGCAAGAGTCAATGAAGGTGATTATTCAATCTGGCAAGATTACCCCCACCAGGAATGAGGAAAAGATTGCAACTTGTCCCACGAAGTTGAGAGACGAATAATGTCTGGTAACATTGATTTAAAGCAGGCATCCCCAAACTTTGGCCCTCCAGATGTTTTGGACTACAATTCCCATCACCCCTGACCACTGGTCCTGTTAGCTAGGGATCATGGGAGTTGTAGGCTAAAACATCTGGAGGGCCGCAGTTTTGGGGTGCCTGATTTAAAGTATCCATAGTGAAAGGCAAATGCTTTTGTATGTCAGGGTGCTGTAGGCATGCTGGAGTGGGTGACCTCAGGGGATATCTCTGGCTTCTTAGGGTCTATGCAGCCTGTTAGTGAAGATCCTCCTGGTACTTTCTTAAACCCACTTCTCCATCTTTTAGGAACCAGCCAGGTGGCCTCTACTTTGTCTCACGCAGAATCCTTGCTTGCCATGTTCGATCCCTTGTCTTCTCACGAAGGTAATCCTGCAGCGTGTGGGCCACATGCATGTTAACAGTAGTGTTACTGCATTTGTTCCTCTTTCCATAGCTGCAAAGCTTCCATGTGTTACCTGTAACTGTAAAGGGATGTGAAAGAACAGCGTTGGTGTAATGCTTTGCTTGGTCTGACGCTGGTGTTTTTTCCAGCAGTGGTGAGGCCCAAAGTGCACTATGCAAGACCTTCACACCCCCCGCCAGACCCCCCGATCCTGGAAGGGACCCTAGGAGGCAACGAGGCAAGGCTGCCCAATTTCAGCTCCCACACTGCCATACTCATTGACTCCGAAGCGTTCAGGCAGCGGTATTCCTATCCTGAGAGGCTCGTGCGGAGCAGGAGCTCTGATATAGTGTCATCCGCTCGGAGGCCAATGAGTGACCCTGGTTGGAACAGGCGAGCCGGCAACGAGGAGAGGGAGCTTTCTGTGCTTGGCTGTGTAGGGGGAACTCCTTTGATGACAGCCTCTCAGTCTTCTTCCTCATCTCCTAGCAGAGATTCCTGCAGAGGAGAGGTAAGAGAAGACAAACTAAGCCTCTCAATGGCTTTCTCGAATCAAGGCTTCATAGCTAAGTAATGCATTAAGTTTTACCTCTATCTAAAAGCATTTTGTGTGTATTATGTGTTAGCTTGGTTGCTACCTCAATTCTTTCTTGAGCTAGAACTCCCTTGAACTGGAGCGTAGTTAAACTATGAAACTTGCTTCATGGCCACCAACTTGGATGGCTTTAAAAGGGGATTAGATTAATTCATGGAAGGCAAGGATATCAGTAGTTACTAGCCATGATGGCTATGTTTTGCTTCCACTGTCAGAGGCATGGTTTCTCTGAATACCAGTTTCTGGGAATCCCAGGTTGGCAAAGTGCTGTTGCACTCATATCCAGCTTGAATGCTTCCCACAGGCATCTGCTCAGCCACTGTGAGAACAAGATGCTGAACTAGTTGGGCATTGGCCTGATCCCGCAGACTTAATTTTACAGTCCTTTGTTCTTAACCCCATGCACATTACAGTTTGGTGGGAGTACTGAAAAGCCACAAAATGTAGTGTTGGCTGCAGATTTCTTAAGAATCCCAAGGGTTTATTTCCCATTTGAAGCAAGTTTTTAGTCCTTACAAAGGTTTAAGAAGCAAGCTTCTAGCCCTTATGAATATATGTTTGAAAGTGTGTGACTAATGTGGGATTTCAGTCTCTTGCATAGATCCTTTCTACTTTTCATAAGTAGCTCAAAGCAGAATGCACCAGGCAGAAACTGGTTGGCAATTTTTACATAAGTCACAGAATTCAGTGTTTTAGATTTTGTAGCATAGAGGCCACACTGCCCTGACTTTTAATCTGCTAGTTTTCTCCTGTGGGAAGAGGGGAAAGCTGATGAGGCTGTGAGAGGCTAAACAGTCAGTCACCCTTGACCTCAGAGGAGTGTCCCCCACACACCCATTAGCTTTTGTGATTGAGCAAGTGGGGGGGAAGTCACTAACATCCCTTTTAGTCCTGCATAAAGGGGTGGAAGTGTCCACTTTGCCCCCTCCCTCTCCTGCACACAGAGCAAAGAACTGAACGCTCTAGTCTCTCGGTGGATCAAAGGAGACAGGTTCTTCTTATCAGATGTAGGTCTATGTGTCAACAGCCTCTTTGTATGATTAAAAAGAGATGCACTGTGATTCATGCAGAGGTGGCTGCTACTGCTGCTGCTGCTGCTACTGCTACATGTCTTGAAGCAGTAGGGGGAAGGGTATATTCACAGTTGCCAAAACTCTCAAGCAAGGATGGGAAGCCTGTGGCTGGACTACAGTTCCCACTTTCTCTGGCCATTGACCATGCTGGCTGCTGGGGCTGGTGGAAGTCCAGCGACATCTAGAGGGTCATAGGTCTCCCCTGATCTCAAGTATTGAATTTAAATATGCTAATATTCAATTCATATTTGAATTGATTACTTGGTTTTAAAACCCCATGATTTTTTTTAATATCCTGCTTCTTACCAGCCTCCAACCAGAGTTTAACATTTATTAACATTCAACAGAATCAGATAAGGCAGAATGAAAACAGCAGGTTGGATCTAGTAGTTATTTTAACTTTTCTGCTGAAAAATCAACAGGAAAAGATACTCGTGACTCAAGTTCCATTGATTTCAACTAACTTAAGTCTAGAACAGGACCCAACACATCTCTCCCCAAACAGGTTGAGGATCGCAAAGACAGTGACGATGAGAAGTCTGACCGGAACAAACCATGGTGGAGGAAACGTTTTGTTTCAGCTATGCCCAGAGGTGCGGTTTTGTATCTCACTTCTTAGATAAGTTATGCGTATAATGCCTTATTTCTTTTACTGTGCATTTGTCTAGTGGTAGTGCAGTTCTTGTGGCTTAACTCAGGCCACAACTCAGCTGTGGGTTGAAGACTAGTGTCCTAACATATCACCCTAGATAGGTAGCTAAAAAAATCAGTTTTGGTTATTGGTTTAAAAGCTGGACTTGTGCAAGTTTTCTTTTTAAAAAATTTAAAAAAATGATTTTCAACAGTAATACCATAAGCATATCATAAAAACAAGAACAACGAATGGGGTACATATTATTGGCTTGTCAGTTACAAAAAGTAACAGTAAGGTACATGCATAGTAAGTTCACTGATTAGTTAGTTGGGTGAGGTAGTCCTCTCCATCGACATACATGTGTTGTAGGGGGTTGCAATAACTGTGCTGACTTATGAATGTGATCAATGTTTTTAATGTTGTATACTGCCCTGAGATCTTCAGATAAAGGACAAAATAATTATAATAAAAATAATAAAAATAAGCTAAATGCACATGCCTAAATTTTTATCTCTTTTTGCCTGTCCATTAATAGCTTAGCTGTGTTGGGTCAAGCATTCAGAAAGTGCTAATTCCCATACACATGTGTACCAGAAATGCAAAGTAAGATTTTTCTCCTGTTTTGTACCCAGCAGCTGTCTCCATTCTGGCCATAGCTAAGAGAAAAGAGACTATAGAGCTCAAGATGGAACCTCAGGGTTAGAGCTGCCCTCAAGTGTCAGAAGTGTTAATTTAGGATCCAGAATCAAATTATGATTGATTATAATAGAAATTTCAGAGGAAATGTTTTGCCAAAATGAATGTAGCAGGGCACAGTCCCACCACATGTGGATCAGAGATCCCAGAGCATTGCACCTTCTCCAACAACTTGGGGAATGCTGAAGATTAATTTGGGGAAACTTTAGTGGGGTCCAATGCCACTTAAATATAATTTTCAAGTATTTTATTGTATCATGGCCTCTATTGTTTTTAACAGTGGTCTGGACCACATTTTGTGCCATTGATCCTCTTTGGATCACCAGGCCTAGGTGACTTTTGCACATTTTCAAGTGATCATTGCTCTTCCTTACAGAGAAGAAAATCACCTCAGTAAGTCAGGGAGTCACATTCATATTGAAAAATGGGTTGCCTTTATTTTTTTTTACTGTTTTTAAAAAAATATTTTTAAATGATACAACAACAGCAAAAGCAACAACAAATAAACTTATACCCCACCCATCTGGCCGGGCCTCCCCAGCCACTCTTGGTGGCTTCCAACAGGATATTAAAAACACAATAAAAGATCAAACATTAAAAACCTTACCTAAACAGGGCTGCCTTCAGATGTCTTCTAAAAGTAAGATTGTTTTTTATTACCTTGACATCTGGTGGGAAGGGGTTTCACAGGGCGGGGGCCAGTGCCTGGTTGACAGAGACAAATAAACAATTACAAAAATTCAATGATATATCCAACTAAAGGAAGGGCATGCAAAACCTGAATATATTAAATGGCAGTCATATTTTTCCAAATGGCACAGAGAGCGGTACTTGTCTATCTTAAACTGAACTATATGAAATAAAATCCTACCATACTCAGTCTTCCTGCCCCTTAGATACCTGTAAATTATGTTTTATTTCTTATGCACCTACTAAATTCTGAAGTTTTTTTTTAATCACATAAAGGATATAGTCATTTTTTAAACAATTTCTTTTGCTTTGCTGTAGAGATACTGGCAGTTGACTTTTGCTGAAAGTTCCTTTTAGTCACAAAACAAAACAAAAAAACCTGATTGTCTTGCCCCAAAAACAGCTTGTTCACTTCTTTGCCTGCTGATGCCTTGCTTCAGCTTCCAGTGTTGTTGCAGGAAGACGGGTGGGTTACTTTATATATACCTGTTTACCTATCACCTGGACTTGTGGCAATATCACTCAGAACATTCCTAGAATAAGCTCTCTCTTCATACAGATCACTAAAATTCTTTTTTCTTTTGCACCTCTGGTATTTATTTATTTATTGAATTTATATACCACCCTATACCCGGGGGTCTCAGGGCAGTTCACAGAATTCCTCTCCCTCTCCCTCCTCAAATCCTTTCTCTCATTACCATGGGGTGAAATGTTTTTGGGGGATAATCTTGTGCAAACTGAGCTGTCACAGAAGTTCCTATTTCAAATCAAAATATGCGCCATCTGACTTCTTCTGCCGCAACCCCAGCTCCCATCCCATTTAGGAAAAAAGAGAAGCAGGACAAGGACAAAGAGGACTTTGTGCCTGATAGATACAACTCTCTTCAAGGTTAGTAGTTGCTGCTGAATTTTATAACATGGTTGACTTTAAATAAAGAAGATCCCAAGGACTTTTAATCCTGGTTGAGGGATTCAGATAGGATTTACCTATACAGTGGTCCCTCGACTTACGAATTTAATCCGTTCCGAATGCACGTTCGTAGGTCAAAAAGTTTGTTAGTCGAAAAAAGCGGTTTCCCATAGGAATGCATTGGAAACGGAAAAATTCGTAAGTCGAGTAAACCGCATCTAAAATTTGTAAGTCGAGAAAACCCCATCTAAACCGCAACGGTTTTCCTTTCGGATGTCAAAAAAAATGTAAGTGTGCGGCCATTTTTTTCCCATTCGTAACTCAAAATTTCGTAAGTCGAGTACTTCGTAAGTCAAGGGACCACTGTACTTACTACTTGAGAACACTCAGCTTGGGGCCAGTCTGTAGAACTGCATCACTTCAGGCTGTATATGTGTGTGTTTTTGTGTTTCTCTGCACACAGATGGCTTGTATTAAACCAGGGGTGTGGAACCTGTGGCTGTTCAGATGATGTTGAACTGCAACTCCCATCTATCTATTTAGTGTTTATGTGCCCCACTTTTCAACCAAAAAGGTTCCCAGAGCAACCAACATACAATCAACACAAGACAGTCCCTACCTGCAGGCTTATAATGTAAAAATAAACACAAGGGGAAACTAATAAACAGGACACCACAGATAATATGAAGAGTTTTGAAGTGTTTGAACCAGAAAATGCTGTACTTTAGTCATTTCTTTGCTATAACCACTTTGAATATCTGTAGCTGGAGTCTAAACCTTCTGAACCAGTTTTAAAAAAGGTTCTTTCTTCAAATCTGTGTTTTGGCATGTAGGTTTCACCATCCCACCCCTCCTCCCACCCTTCTCTTCTTCCCCAAACTTATACGGTAAAGGTAAAGGGACCCCTGACCATTAGGTCCAGTCGTGACTGACTCTGGGGTTGCAGCGCTCATCTCGTGTTACTGGCCAAGGGAGCCGGCATACAGCTTCCATGTGGCCAGCATGACAAAGCCGCTTCTGGCGAACCAGAGCAGCACACGGAAACGCCGTTTACCTTCCTGCTGTAGCGGTATCTATTTATCTACTTGCACTTCGACGTGCTTTCAAACTGCTAGGTTGGTAGGAGCTGGGACCGAGCAACCGGAGCTCACCCCATTGTGGGGATTCGAACTGCCGACCTTCTGCTCTGCAAGCCCTAGGCTCTGTGGATTAATCCACAGTGCCACCCGTGTCCCTAAAAACCTATACTGTATACAACACTAATGTCTCATATCAAATGTAACTGATCTGTAGAAAAGACTTTACAACCTGAAAAAAGAGACAATGCATGTACTTTTGTAAACCAAGAAAACCTTTAATAAAAATTACTTTTTTAAAAAACACAACTGTGTTTCTGCAGCCATCTTCCCCACACATCTGATTTGATGGGGAAAGCAAAATGGCTGGGAGAAACCTCCAATGGCACATTTCTGTATTCACACATTCAATCATGTCCGTAGTGGCTGCATGACTTCACCCACCGCATGATGCCTTTGGTATTTAGACTGCCTATTCGAGAGCAACACCCACCCCCATGTTAATTCCTTGCTGCTTCTCTCCACCCCATTTGACATTTTAGATGACTCTGGCCCTAGACTGAGCGCTCAGGCCCAGGCAGCGGAGGACATCCTGGACAAGTACAGGAATGCGATTAAGCGAACCAGCCCCAATGAGGGGGCTGTAGTGACCTATGACAATGCAGGTGAGAGTCTGTTCTGGACCCCAGCTGTCATGGTTTTCAAGCAATGAGGGGAAGAGAATGGCTGCTACCTGCTGCTAATGTGAGAACGCTAACTTTTTTATGCTCATTTGGTGGGCTGGGTTTAGATGCCATCGGAGATGGCGAGAGCATCCATGACTCTGTGCGGGATGACAACTTGCAGAACATATCTGCAGATGACCTTCCGGATTCTGCCAGCCAAGCAGCCCAGCCACAGGATTCGGCTTTTTCTTACAGGTAGCTTGATTCTCTCTCTCTCTCTCTCTCTCTCTCTCTCTCTCTCTCTCTCTCTCTCTCTCTCTGTGTGTGTGTGTGTGTGTGTGTGTGAGAGAGAGAGAGAGAGAGAGAGAGAGAGAGAGAGAGAGAGAGATGTTCACTGCAGTAGGCAAAGGGACTTTGGGAAGATGGCTAGATCCAAACACTGTCTAGGATTCTGTGTTTGGTGGAAACCCTCTGCTTCCAGTGTGGCGGTTAGAGTGTCGGACCAGGACTCAAGAGAGACACCAGTTCAAATCCTCCAGCTCTGCCATGGCCAAGCCCTTGGGGAAGAGTGGCACACTCTCACCCTAACATATCCCACAGGGTGGTTGTGAGGATAAAATGAGAGGGAGGGTGAACCACGTACTCAAAGCAAAGGTGAGGTGTAAATGTAGGAATATTAATAAATGAGCCCAAACACTAAGGCTGTTCGATGTATAGAGGCAGACACAGCAGGCATTTAGCTCTATACTGAATAACATCCCCTGCTTTTGGAAGCTCTGCTTAGAAATTCCCCATTGTGTAACTTGGGAGTGGAAACTGCCTACTGGTTTTCTATGCTCTTCTATCACTATGAAGACAAGTGACTAGAATTGCTCTTTTGGGGATTGGGAGATGCTGTGTGGCATCTATCTTCCTCTCCTGGTGTGTTCTTCCAGGGGATTTGGGGTTAGACCTTACAAAAATGGGTTACAACAAATGGCTCATAATATAAACTTACTTCCTGTTGGGAAAGGGAGGACGGGGGGAGAGCAGATTCGTATTAGACAATGAGCATTTCCACGTGAGGCGCTAGAGTCCACCACCGCCTCTCTCTTTTTTTTGGGACCCACTGAAATAAAATATATTGATTTTGGTGTTTATATGAAAATTCAAGGCAGAAATGAATATTTTCTCTCTGCCCCTCCCAGAGATGCAAAGAAGAAACTGCGGCTTGCTCTCTGTTCAGCAGATTCTGTGGCCTTCCCTATGTTGTCCCACTCAACGCGGAACGGCCTTCCAGATCATACAGACCCTGAAGGTAAAATACCTCTCTTGACTTTCAGACTTCTGGTATAGCTACAACCACACTTAAAGCAAGAAGCACACTTGATACATGACACCACTTAGAAATGTGTAAAATTGCTGGAAATTCTGACACACACACCCCCGGAGAAAAAGTGGAAAATTGAGAAATTTTACTCTGTTTATTGGATACCTTAACCACCCTTCATCATAAAGCCTCGGGGCTTAAGTTATACAATGCTTAGGGCTATATTTTAGTGTTAGTTAATCTCTTTACTGTGGTCAATGAACCAGTGTTCTCTAATGCTAGTCCTACTCAGAGTTGAAACAAAGGACATAATTTTTTTTAAACAATTTATTGATGGTTCGTAAATGAATACAAATACAATAACTATTAAACACTTACCCAGCAGTAAGGACATAACTAACAAATCCTTTGACTTTAGTGTGCCTGCTCTGAGTAGAACTAACATTGGATATATAACCCTTATCAAAGTCAAACTTATTTTACTTCTTTGACACACAGTTTGTCACTTAGAACAGGGGTTGGTAACATGAGATTTCCGCAGTGGGCTGTTTGGCATTACTGAACCAGATATCCCATCAGCAACCTGACCAAGTCACCTGCTGGTAACTAGGCAGAGCATTCTTCTCCAACCTGGTGCCGCTCAGAAATTTTGGACTACAACTGCCATCAGCCCCAGCAAGCATGATCAATTGGGGATAATGGGAGTTTTAATCCAGCAACAGGTTGGGGAAGGCTGATAGAACGTGTGTATGTGTGTGCTAGTTTGAAACGTAGACTAGGAAGTGCGTGAGAGAAAGCAAAGTGTTGCCAAATATAGAGTCTATCTTGTGCCCTGGAAGATGGCAGGGAGGACAGCAGGGGGGAATCCCAGAGGGCTGCAACTTGGGGGGTATTACCACAATGCTCCTTTACTCACTCAGTTTTTCCCCCCTTTCCACCATCTTGATCAGACAATGAAATTGTATGCTTCCTAAAAGTCCAGCTAGCCGAAGCCATCAACCTTCAGGACAAGAACCTGATGGCTCAGATCCAGGAGACCATGCGTTGTGTTGGCCGCTTTGACAACAGGACCTGCTGCAAGCTGCTGGCCTCAATTGCTGAGGATTACAGGTAAATCCCTTACCTTCCATAAGAACACAAGAAGAGCCCTGCTGGATCAGGCCCATCTAATACAGCAGTGGCCAGTCAGATGCCCCCAGGAAGTCCACAAGGGCAGCATTTTGTCTGCCTCTCGCTCATATAAATTTGGAGTAGAATTATGCCGTCACTTCTCATGGGGCATGTGCTTTGAAGCCACCCTAAACAGCTTGGAGCACCTCCCCCAGACTTGCACTTTCCAGATGTCATTCAGTTGTGCAACCCCTTTCTTCCCACCCGCCCCCAAATCCCAGGAAAAGGGCTCCCTATATTGCCTACCTGACGCAGTGCCGCCAGGGTCTACAGACCACCCAGGCCCACCTGGAAAGGCTGCTGCAGAGAGTGCTGCGAGACAAAGAAGTGGCCAACCGATACTTCACCACGGTGTGCGTGCGGCTGTTGCTGGAGAGCAAAGAGTCAAAGATAAGGGCGTTCATTCAAGGTAAGCCACTCCCGGCATTGTGCACAAGAGATGAAGTGGTATGTATGCAGTGTAGGGCCAGGCACACTTTGGTTCAAAGATTTACTAGGTGACGTTGGGCTATTGGCTGTACCTTAGTGAATGGTCCAAGATGTATTAAGATAAAAGGGGTGAGGGGAAAACTCCTGATTGGAGGAAGAGTGGGGCAGAAATAAAATTTATTTTATTCGGCCATTGGGGAAACCTTGACTGCAGTTGGTTGAGCTGCTATGATCTCACAGAAGGGACTTCTGGTCCCACTCTGTGACATCAAGCCACTTGACGTTCTAAGGTAGGCAGAGGAACCAGTCATGGAATAGGAAGCAGCAGGCCCATGTGCTACATATTGCTGGTCTTGGTTCTTGTGCAGATCCAGTTAAACATTTCTCCCTTGGAAGTGCTCTTGGCCAGCTCTTCTTTGCAACGTGTGCAGGTTCCTTGCGTAGGGAATAGTGGTGCACATGCACTGCCAAGTTCAAATGTCATGGCTTTCCTGGAGGAGAACACATGGGGATGGTAATTTTGGGGCAGCTTCTAATATTTCCTATGTTCTGTGTGAGGAGAGAGGGTGTGCTTCTCCCTCCCCAGCCTTACGATTTCCTCCCTTTTGCTTTGTTGCCAAAGATTTCCAGAAGCTGACGGCAGCGGATGACAAAACTGCCCAAGTTGAGGACTTCCTCCAGTTTCTCTATGGTGTAATGGCCCAGGATGTCATCTGGCAGAACGCCAGTGAGGAGCAGCTCCAGGATGCCCAGCTGGCAATTGAGCGCAGCGTCATGAACCGCATCTTCAAACTGGCCTTCTACCCTAACCAGGATGGAGACATCCTGCGTGACCAGTGAGTGGGACGTGGCTGGTTTTCTTCAGGCTTGAGCAATAATGGCAGCAGAGGGCGAGCCACAACCACCTTTCCTTGTGTGCTTCCTCTACTTCTGTGCAGGCCCAAGTTTGCTTCTGGTTGTAGCTTTTTCAAATACCCTAATTCTGTTCCCTTCTGACCCATTGCTTTCTTTGCAAGAAATGAGTGTTCAATTTGCACACTTGTTCTGAACTTGGGGGTTTAGTTAGGGCTTTTATTTGCCAGCCTGAGGTCTACATTTAGTCTGGGAAACCTTTCCAAGGCTGCATGCAAGTGGTGGGTGGGGCAAGTGGGCAGAACAATGGGTGTAAATCCTATCTTTGTACAGTAGGCTCGTTTTTTACTCACACACCCTTATCCACCCTTCATTTAAAGGCATTATTAGAGTTCAAGGACACATTTCAGCCAGGCAAAAGCACTCACAGGGGGTGAGTGGAGGGTGTGGCCTGGGAAGAAGGGGTGTGGCTTGGGAAGAGTTCCAAGGGGCAGATGGAGAGGCCTGAAGGGCTGCACTGGGCCCTCAAGCCTGAGGTTCCCCACCCCTTCTGTATTGGGCCCAATCTACCCCTCCCCTCCCCCCTATATAGCCTGTCCCTAGAGGCAACAAGAGAGAAAATGAGGGCTTGAGATTCTGGGAGAGTGGCAGCCTTGCCAATGCTTGGTCTCTTCTGTGCCAAAATAAATGTGGATATTCTGATTCGTCTCTGAAGCTAGCTGATTGGTTTTTTAATGGCAAGTTCTTGCATCCTTCTTCAGTAACCTCAAAATGTTACTTTCACTGAGGCATTATGTTTAAATGCAATTAGTTGCTTAAGTCATGCAAGTTTTTGGGTTGACAGCCCAGACTCTTTCTGCTGCAAGGAACTGAAAGTTGCATAAGTAAGCCCCCTGCTACCTAACAGTGCTCGCTATGGAGAATCCCAGATTGTGTCATCTATATTGCTTAAATTGTTTGGTTCTCCCCCCTCCCCGCTTTGTTTCTAGGCTTCTTTATGATCACATACAGAGGTTATCTAAAGTGGTGACTGCGAACCATAAAGCACTTCAGATTCCTGAGGTAAGTCCTTGGTGTTGCATGGCACCTGAGAGTAAGACTTTGTCTGAACTGTACCACTTGTGACTGAAGATGGCAACTCATGATGTGGACTGTCGCTGTAGTATGGGGGCGGGGGATTGAATTTTGCACACACACACCCAGTTTGGATATGCTGGAGTTGGGAGAAGGAATAACTCTTCTCCCTAAACATTCAAATTGATTGTTTGGAAGCGATTTTCCTGTATGGTTGAAAGTTTGGCCATGTGGCTGTAGCTCAATGACAGAGCACCTGCTTTGCATTCAGAAGGTCCCAAGTTCAATCCTTAGCACCTTCAGGAAGGACTGAGAGAAACTTCTTGTCTGAAGCACTGGAGAGCCACTGCTGCCAGTCAGTGTAGGCAGTCCTAAGCTAGAGGCCGTGCTGTGTGCTTTAATGTCATTCCCTTTCTAGGCTTGGGGATCAGATTAGCCTGAAAAGCACCCAATAACTCACCAATTCAGTCAGAACTAATACATGAAAGGGTTTGCACCACTTGATATTTGCTGGTACAAGTTTTTCTCCTCACCATAGTGAGGTCTGGAAGCAGTAGTAACCATCCTGTGGCTCTGGCTTTTCTAAGTGCATCCAGTCCTTTTAGGCTCAATGGATAAGTAGTCCCAACAAGCCCACATGCCCCATTCTTATTTGGCAGCATGTGGAAGCTTCCTTGCCTTTTGTGTGCTGGCTCTCTACAAAATCTTCATTGTTTCGCACTAAAAAACCAAAAAGATCAGTGGTTAGAATCAGTGGAGTTTTGAAAGTTTCAGTCTGCCATCTTTATTCAAAACGGGGCTCTGATTGTTTCCAATCGTGGGCGAACACTTGCTCCTGGATCTCGGGAATGATCACGCAGAATCTGTTTACGATCCAAATACAAAGCAAACAGGAAATTTTTCAAAATACGTAGAAGGTGTTAGTTCTCAAGCATTTGGAACACATGACACGCAGGTTCTAGTTATAATATTTCCAGCAACCCAGTAAGATAAGTCAGTGTTAGTATTTCCCAAATGCAGACCGAGGCTCCAAGGGAGAGCGAGTGTGCCTTGTTTGAAGCCTCCTAGTGAGTTCACAGCCAAGGTGAGATTTGAACTGGGGACCTTCTAATCCATAGCTTGGCCTTTTAACCATTACGCTACACCAATCATAGGTATTTTAATAAACTTGCATATTTACCATGTTCTGTATATGTACATATTGCTGGATGCAAGGGGTTAATCGTGTTTGTATGTAGACATTTTCTCACCTTCCCTTTTCTAAACACTGCACTGTATTGGGCTGGTTGGGCTAGAAGCAAGTCTTCTCCTTTCCTTGCAGGTCTACCTCCGCGAAGCACCATGGCCATCAGCACAGTCTGAGATCCGCACCATCAGCGCCTACAAGACCCCCCGGGACAAGCTGCAGTGTGTCTTGCGGATGTGCTCCACCATCATGAATCTGCTGAGCCTGGCAAACGAAGATTCTGTTCCTGGGGCAGACGACTTTGTCCCTGTTCTCGTCTTTGTTCTCATAAAGGTAGGTATGGCTGATGTCTCCACACAAGAGCCTTGTGCCTTGTTCATGAAACAACTCAGACTGCAGATCATTTTTTAGTACATTATTATAGTACATGAAATATTCTCTTCAGGTGTCATCATTTTTTAAAAGTGAACCAGCATGGTTCCTGCCTGCTCTGCTCTTTATTTGCACTGGGGGAGTATTCAAGAGACATGGCTGAGAGTAACACAGTTCATCCTCCTGCCCCTGTCTCCCACCTGCCATTTTGCTACACCTGTGGGCTAGGCTTCAAGCCTGTGGCAAAAAGGGACATTTGTTCTCCCAACTGCAAGGGGCAGGTCTGTGCCCAAGAGAGATGGCTTTCCACACCCAAGAACCATGCAAAGGTCATGGGGGCTATTGGGCACTCAGAAGAAAATATCCAGTAGGTATGGAGCAAGATATACTGTTTTAGGCTAGTCTCCAGTCCAGTCCAGATGGCTATAATAATAGAATTGTATTTTTGGAAGGGATTCTCAAGGGTCATCTAGTCCAACCCTCTGCAATGCAGGAATCTCAACTTTTAAAGAAACCCCCCAAAAAACTTACAATTCCCAGCACAAACTACTGTTCCTATTATTCTTGGTTGTGGGGGGTGCTTTACATCAGGCCCTCCACCTGTTTTGGGACTACAACTCCCATCACCACTAGCTAACAGGATCAGTGGTCAGAGATGATGGGAATTGTAGTCCCAAAACAGCTGGAGGGCTGAGTTTGGGGGTGCCTGCTTTACATGTATGCTTGTGCCTTACCTGCTTCTGGCTGGTTCAACTGCTGTGCCAGCTATTATCCAGTAGCTGGACCAGGCCTTCGGAGAGGGGTGCGTCATTGGTGAAAAGAGTATCCAACAAGCAGAGTGCCTCCACCTGCTGCTTCACTTAACCCTGCCTTGGCAGCAGCCGCAAAGTGGCTTGTATGGCTTAAAGTCCTTTGACTTCTTCCAGGCCAGAGGTGTGACTCCTCTGTACCCTTTTCTCATGAGATGGTTCAATTAGGGGGTGGAGGCCCTGCCCCTCCTGTACTTCATGGTGTGTGGTCCCGTCTCCACCCTTTGGCTCTCAGCTAAACCCCAACAAACCACCTCTCTCTTTCTCTAAGCATTAGGAGAGAGATGGGGCGCGGGGGAGGGGGTGATCAGCCCTTTCAGTGCCCCTTCGTTCCCCTTTGTTGGCTAACACTATCTTCTGGGAGAGAGGGACACAGTTCCTCCCAGCATATCCTACCCTACATATTATTATTCTTTTGAGTGGTGGGAAAGAAATGAGGTTGTAATCTAGGTTGCAAGCAGAATAATATTGGAGGTGGTGGAGGGAGAGAATTGGGGTAGGGAGTCTTCCTGCATTTTGTGGGGGAGGGTGTATCCTACTGGTAGCTACTGCCTCCCCCTGTAGTAGGGTGGTTGGAAGGGGGCTAAATGCCTCAGCCACTTAAGATATCCTTGTTCATGGGGGCCCACCCCAATCCTTCTGGCCCCCTGCACTTTGCTGCTGCTGCTGCCAAGGAACCAAACACCACCACCTTCCTCCTCGGAAGGCAGGTGCCTTCCTCATTATTTCTTCAGGTGGCAGTGTTCAGAGTTCAGTTGTATTTTAAATGGTATTTTTGCCTGCCTTCCAAGCTGTTATAACCGGGGGAGGGGGGGGCTAGCATGGTGCCCTCAATATGTTGTTGGACTTGAACCCCCATCATATATGATGGTTATTAACTGCTTGATGCCAAAATAGGCTTCTAAGCAGCTTACAAGTATAAAAACCCATTGCACGAATGTTAAAATATACATATTCTTACTTAAAATATGCAACAAACAATACCATTAAAACAACAGTAATTAAAACAGGAGACTCAGGTGTGCCTTCAAAAGCAGACGGGATGCCTGTGCAGATGGGGACCTCTCATATTTCAGCAGGGTGGGCTTTCCATAACATAGGCACCATGGTGGGGGGAAAATTATGCTGGCTAGGGCTGATGGGAGTTGGAGTCCAATGATCTCTGGAGACAACAGGCCTGCTAACCATGACATACATCTTCTCCTCTCTGCAGGCCAATCCGCCCTGCTTGTTGTCCACTGTCCAGTACATCAGCAGTTTCTACGCCAACTGTTTAACTGGAGAAGAATCCTACTGGTGGATGCAGTTTACAGCGGCAGTTGAGTTCATTAAAACGATAGACGAGCGCAAGTAAACAAAACCCAGCCAGCATCTCTGCTGAGAACCAAATGGCTCACAGAGGAGGACCTTTATGAATGTATGACGCCTGGTCTCTGCCCATCAGGCTACAGGAAAGCAAAGAGAGAAAACCTCCATGTGGAAACACTGTACTGTAAAGGAGTTCCAAGCATTTTCAAACGAACCTTTACTAATTGGACTAATTCCAGCAGGGTGGTTTGAGGTATTATTTTGGTTGTGTGTTTCTCCTTTTCTTTTTAAATCCTCTATCCCATAGAAGCTAGCACTGTGTCAAATCATAATAAAAAATAAAAGGGACCACATGTTAAACTATCCTGGAATCTCCAGGCATTTTTTCTGCTGCCACATCCACCATGTTACATCTTTTTTTTTCTAACAGTTTAATTAGAACTTTTTTTAAAAAAACTTTGTGAGTGGCAAGAATAAAGGTAAGCACTTTCTAATTATCTTTATTTACACGGGTGCATTTGTCTTGTTGAGAGGGAAGGCACCAGCCACAGAGGAGGAGTTTGCAGCAAGTGAAGGGGTCAAACTTGAATCATGAAAGAGCAATGTATTTATTGTAATGTAAATGCTTACCAAATGGTATACTAAAACTGGAAGATATTCATATGGCCTTTATCATAATTAGCATTTTCTTTCTAATTTTGGACAGGGCATTAGTTATTCATCTGTTGTACAAAAGAGGTGATGTTTAAGGGTTTATAGGGGGAAGTGGGCTTGCTTGAAGAGGATTTTCAATATAAGCGAAAGAAGAGGATTTTCAATATAAGCGAAAGAAGAGGATTTTCAATATAAGCGAAAGAAGAAAACATCAATAACCTTATGTTTGTTTTGTTTTTGTTTTCCTTCGGAAATACTGTGTATACTGTACAAATCCGAAATGGAACTTTCCCCCTACGAAACCAGAATCTGTAATATATATTTTGATTATTCGTATTAAAAACATACATCAAGGATTTGGGTGAAAATCTTTGTGTGTCTTTTGGCTTGTCATTCTCTTTGCTGTTTGTAGTTTTAAACTGGTTGTATCTAGGATAGCACTCCTTTCTTTTTTCAATAAGGAAAACACAAATATATAGGGGAGTTATTATACAAATTATGGGGCTGTGTGTGTGTGTGTGTGTGCGTAAAAGCAGTTGGTTGAGGACTAGGCATAATCTCTGGCTGTCTTGGAGATGTGGGGAGGGGGGAAGCAGAGAAGAAAATGGGGAATTGGGGTTGGGGGGAGGTGGAATGGAGTATCCAGGATGAAGGCCAGGCTGGCTGGCTGGCTCCCTGTACAGCAGGACTCCACAGATCATTTCTTATTTATATAGTGCTATCTTTCTACAAAGACGGGGCATGTCCCCGTCCCAAGGAGCTTACAATTTAAACGTAGATACAAAGTGATATAAGAGAGGAAGTGTTCCTAATCAGGGAGAAAAATAAGTAACTGTGGGTGTTTTGCTTGTACATTAAAAGGTAAAGGGACCCCTGACCATTAGGTCCAGTCGTGACCGACTCTGGGGTTGCGTGCTCATCTTGCATTACTGGCCGAGGGAGCCGGCGTATAGCTTCCAGGTCCATTACATAATTATAAATGGACTACGATAACCCCACCCTTCCCCAGTGTAACCTTAGCCTGGGGAGCCTGTGATTTTCCAGATGTTGGGACTCCCAACTCCCATTGGCCCCAGGCAAGGATGGCCATCAACCAAGGATGGTGGGAGTCAAGAGTCCAGCAACAGCTGGAGGGTCACAAGTGAGCATATAAACATGCCCCAGAGTTTACAGAGCAACAGAGCTGTGTTTTCTTTGACATAGCAAGCTCAGCTCGGACCCTGCTTTAGGCACTCTCACCACAACACTTCCGCCTGTGGGTTTGATCAAACTTGTTGCTACGTATGTTCATGTTGGGGGAAGGTGCTGAAGTGTTGTTTTCCTCTTGAGTTTTACAAGATAAAATATGATGGGTTTTACAATCAAGGGGTTGTCTCTCAGTGGTAGAGCATCTATTTTGCATGCAGGAACTCCCAGGTTCAAACCCCAATGGCATCCAGGTAGGGCTGGAGAGACTCCTGTGTCCAAAACAGTATGGTTGCTTCCAGTCAGTGTAGGCAATACTGAGCTAGATGGACCGAAAGGGTTCTCAGTTTCATGTATACTGATTAGCAGCACCTCTCCAGGGTTTCAAGCAGAGGTCTTTGTCATTATCTGACCCCCCTTTCTGGACAGTATAGGAGAGGGTTTGCGAATCTGCTGCTCTTTCAATGCTGTTTGACTCCAACTCCCATCATCCCTGATCCTTAGCCATGCCAACTGGGACTGATGGGAGTTGGTGTCTAACAGTAGGAAGACCAGGAGTTCCCCACTTTACTGCACTCAGAGGCAGAGAGCAGGGTTGCTTTGTGTGTGATGGCCCAATTGCCACCCATACCTTGTTTTCTGGGAACAAAATTCTTAACAGGTTCTTCAACTCTTGTGGATAAATGTACGTTGGGTTAGTTTCTGGTGAGCCGCTGTTTCGTTTCCGCTTTAAAAACAGAAGCACGAACAATGAGGGCTTAAAAGACAGAAGCATTGATGTCTTTTTCAATCGGCACATTTGAATTTAATCCAACCTAGTTTTTGGAATGGAATGGTGACTGCAACAGTTGCTCAGAATGCAAAAAGTTTGCCGCGTTCCACAAGAGCCCTCAGGGAGGCTGTGCAGTTAAATCACTGGTGTCTGGCACAGAATTGAACATGCTGAAAAGCTTTAAAAATAAAAAAGCAAGTTTCTAGCCCTTGCAATGGGAAAATAAAGAGAGCTTGCTCTCACCAGATATTTGAAGATGAGTTTGTATGCCTGCTTCAGTCGTCATCCTTATCAGCTGCCTGCTCTATGAGTGGTACCACCCAGAGGGGAATCCTACAGTAGAGTCAGAATCTGTGTGTTTGTCTGCCATGGTATTGGTAAGAAAATGTTGCAGTGTATCCTCAATATCTCTTTCTGTTCAGCCAGGCACCTCTCTTTCTAACATGCCATTCTGTTCCCTAGGCTCTTGTTTCCTACTTAACCGCTGTCACTCAACATTCTATTGTTACTGAGCATGCCCAGTTTTAATCAGGCTGCTTTGTTTTTTGGGGTGGTGGTGGTGGTGGTGTCCTTTTTATTTTAAGGCACTATTTGTCTTCTACAGACCTCGTAGATACCTCACTTTTCTTTTCCTCAATGGCTCCGTTTGGTCATTAGAATATTACTTCTGTATAAAATGTCACATTTTTGTCCCTAAGGCATTGGAAGGGGAGGAAGCAATTCTTTGCACAAGAGCCAGATTCACCCTTGGCCAGAAGTGGGTGGGAGTAGTGTCCCTCTCTCACCCCCCCCCTGCAATGCATACAGTTTCCCCTCCTCAATTCCTGCAGATCAGCTTAGGAAAGCAGCTGCCTCTTGGGGGATTTTCCCCTTCTCCTGTCACTTGCACATATTTCTAGGTGAGATTCAATTGCATACTGGCACTGCAAACTCCAGATAGTGCAAGAAGTCTTGCACGACCCACTTCTCTTTCTCAACAAAGATTTGACTTTCTGCAATAAGGAAGAAGCGATTGGAAAATGCATAGTAAAGTGTGGGATCCTTGCTTTGATTCAGCATCATCCAACCTCCCCACAGACAAATCAGACTAAATGCTCATTTAAATGGCTAATGTAATTTACCTGTGAACACTTGATAAGCATATAGTCTCTGGAGGCACCCTCCCTCTCTTGGGGTTGCATCAGTGATGTTCCCTGCACACTCGCACACCTCTTCCTCCCCTCTTAACAACACACATACCTCAGCTGCTGACACTGCCATGGGACACTTTCCATGATCTCAGGGTTCCAGCATTATTGAAACTTACACTGGACTACAAGAGAAAAGGAAGGTGTTTTTTCTGAAATCCCTATACATACTTGGCAAAGGCCTGGGCATACAGTATTACCTGTGTATGCCTTGAGTGACATCTAGTGGCCAAGTTTCTGTACTACCCTAGGGCTCCCCATTTGGTATGATGGCTTGACCTCTCTGACCTTAGGTGCTGTTAAGAGCATAATAGAATCTTCTGGATTAGGCCAATGGCCCATCTAGTCCAGCATCCTGTTCTCACAGGGGCCAGCCAGACTCCCTAATGGGAAGCCCACAAGCTGGACCCAAGCACATGAGCATCTCCCTTCCTGAAAATAGTATTCAGAAGCATAAAGCCTCCCAACTATGAAGGCAGAGGATAGCCATTGTGGCTTGTAGCCATTTATAGTGTTATCATCCATGAATTTGTCCAACCTGATTTTAAGGCCTTCCAAATTGGTGGCTGTTACTGCTGATGTCAGTTACTTATATATCACTGCCTCCTGGGGTTGTGAGTTTCATCATTTAACTATGCCCTGCTTGAATAAGTCTGAATCTTTCAACATTGGATGTTCCTGAATTCTAGCATTATGAAAGAGGGAGGAATAAAACTTTCTCTTATTCACTTTCTCCATCTTATACATCATTGGATGAACTTCTATCATGTCCCCTCTTTTCTCGCCTTTTTTCCTCGCCGCAACTTTTCCTCCTATGAGAGCCACTCCCCGCCTCCCACCCCAGATCATTTTGGTTTTCCTTTTCTGAACCTTTCCCAACTCTGCAAGATCCTTTTGGAGTAAGGCAGGCAGAATACACAGTATTGCAAATGCAGTTTTGCAGTTGTATATCAACATTATGATATTGGCAGCTACAGTATATCTCCAAGTCCTCTTCTAATGGTGTCTAGCATGGAGTTCGCCTTTTTCACAGTTGCTGCACACTGGGTCAACAGTTTCATCAAGCTATTGACTACACTCCTAAGGTCTCGTTCCTGATCAGTTTGCCAGTTCAGCCTCCAATGTTTCTACATTCACTGGTGATCTGTGAAAGAGTTCCATACTGGGTATTTTCCTTATTTTTGGTTGTTCAAAACTGCGGGGGATGTCTCTCTCTCTCTCTCTCTCTCTCTCTCTCTCTCTCTCTCTCTCTCTCTCTCTCTCTCTCTGTGTGTGTGTGTGTGTGTGTGTGTGTGTGGTGTATGATTTGTCATTTCAGCTAATCCCGGGCAGTTGACCTTAGTGCACCTGGCAAAGCATTTTGCAAAATGCTGGGCCTGAGTCGTGCCAATCTCCTCCGCCATGCCAGCTCTCCCCACTGCCTCCACTCCTGCCGTAAAGTCCCTGCCGTGTGATTGACCTTGAATCTCATTCGCTCGCTGCCGGCATTTTTCATCCCCTGGAAGATGGCGTTTGGGGACCTTTCCATCATTAAGTGGATTTACAGCAATTTCCTTATGTGTTTTCTCCAAGGGATTGTGTTATGAGAGGCACATTAAATCTCCATTAATACCTCATTATCCCACAGATAAGATTACCATGATAATGAGGCAGAAATTCTAATTGTCTCACTTCTTATTGTGCCTTTCATTAAATCATATACCTGGAAGCGTGAACAGGAGGAGGGGTGTTCTTGAGCCAACAGGCCCCTGGGAATGCCTACAAACACACATATGTACACACCGCTCCAGGTGTTTTTTGGGGGGTGGGGAATCTGCACAGAGGGGCATTCCCATAGAGCACTAGTGGATTCTCTGGGATCAATTCCTTAACGGTTTAAGAACCGTTACATACGTAAACTACCTGTTTATGTATTCAAGGGCCAGGGCCAGCAAGACCATTGGGCATAGGGAGGCAACTGCCTCAGGTGGCAGAAGTTGAGGGGACAGCAGCAGCAGCAGCTCCTTGACTTCCTTCTGTAGGAGGGCAGGAGCTGGAGTGCCCTGTGTCAGCAGCCCTCATGTGGGCTGGGGGATTCTGCTATTGCTATCCTGATGACGGTATTGAAGTTTGAGTTAGCTCTCAGTAGAGTCACCATCTGAAATGGGAGCGGGTGGGCACCATATTGTCCTTTCCCTCAGGCTGCACAATGTCTGGGGCCAGCTCTGCTGAGGATTGCTGACCATTCAAGTGTAATAAGAGTTAAGAGCCCTCCCAGACATCCTTTTCATTGTGCATTCATGATGATCTGTGCTTGTGATGGTATTGGAGTGATCCCACTTTTGAAATTCCTTGCTCCTCCTGCAAAAGTTCCAGGTTGGGCAACCTGCTTCGTTTCCAGTCGGCGCACATCGTGTTAACATCCTGCTGAAATCCTGTAATTTTTCATACCACTAATGTTCTGGCTTGTATTTTTTCATTCTGCTTTTGCTGTACCACGGAGCAAGAGTTGCCCTGCAAGCGGCAGTAATGCAATACAGTAATATTAGGGATGCAGGTGGTGCTGTGGTCTAAACCACTGAGCTTAGGGCTTGCCGATCAGAAGGTCGGCGGTTCGAATTGCTGTGACAGTGTGAGCTCCTGTTGCTCGGTCCCAGCTCCTGCTAACCTAGCAGTTTGAAAGCACGCCAGTGCAAGTAGATAAATAGGTACTGCTGTGGCGGGAAGGTAAACAGCATTTCCATGTGCTCTGGTTTCCGTCATGGTGTTCCTTTGCGCCAGAAGTGGTTTAGTCATGCTGGCCACATGACCCGGAAAGCTGTCTGCGGACAAACGCCGGCTCCTTTGGCCTGAAAGCGAGATGAGCGCCGCAACCCCATAGTCGCTTTTAACTGGACTTAACTGTCCAGGGGTCCTTTACCTTTTACCTTTTTACCTTACAGTAACATTGGCAGAGCACTGCAGAACTACTGATAAAGTAGAATGATGCATTGATGGTCCAACACGAATCCACCATAAATGCACTATGTAGCAAAAACATCCCCAGTCTAAAATGTCTATAGGTCTGCTGTGAAGTTTGGTTCCATGACACTTGAGATTTTGCCATGCTCCCCACAAGACCTGCTAGATTTAGTCAGCCTCTGCCGACAAGCTTCCAGATTTATCAGTGTTCTACCCACCCCAGGTTTCTCTCATCTGCTTTGCGCCACCTATCAGATTTGTATCCAACTTGTACTCAGACCCATTGAAATCAATGGATCTGAGTTAGTCATCTCTATTCATTCCAATGGGTCTAGTCTGAGTCGGACTAATGTTGGATGCAGCCCATAGTATTTATTTCAAGGTGGATATTACACTTGTTCTCATTTTTCCTAAGAAGAGAGAGCAATTGGGGTGGGGGCTTCAAGTTGCTTTGCCATTAGGACCCTGGCCCTGGGCCACAGGGTTGGCAACTTGTTTTTTTAAAAAAACAGCTCCTGCTCCTGTGCCTTGAGCTTTGCTGCCAAGGTCTTAGGCTGATTATGTTACTTTCTAGCTTGGAAATTATGCCGCATGGCAGGGAATATTGGCTGCTTACTTTTAAAAGTATTGTTTCTTTCTGATCATGGCAGAGGTGCTCCCCACCCCACCCCCAAAAGGTCTTATTGACTAAGCACAGAAACAGAACACAGAAAAGATGGCAGGCTTGAAGACAGGTAGAGTCCAAGCTCGATGGAGTTCTGCTGGCTGCGATAGAGCAAATGTGTTGTATGCAGGAGGTCCCGGGTTCAAACCTAGGCATCTCCAGGTAGGGCTAGGAAGGCTCCCTTCCTGAAACCCTGGAAAGGTGCTCCCATGCAGTGCTAAGCTAAAGAGACGGATGGTGTATGTCAGGGGTCAGCAAACCTTTTCAGCAGGGGGCCGGTCCACTGTCCCTCAGACCTTGTGGGGGGCCGGATTATAGTTTGAAAAAAATGAACGAATTCCTATGGCCCACAAATAACCCAGAGATGCATTTTAAATAAAAGGACACATTCTACCCATGTAAAAACATGCTGATTCCTGGACTGTCCGCGGGCTGGATATAGAAGTTGATTGGGCCGCATCCAGCCCCTGGGCCTTAGTTTGGGGACCCCTGGTGTATGTACAAGGCAGTTTCCTATATTCTTACACACCCCACATGCCCCTCTGGTAAAAAGGAATTTTAAGAGTCCTTTGAAAAGAATCCTTCTCTGCCAGTCAGAGATTGCATTGCTGGGCTGGATGGACCAATGGTTTGAAATCAACACAAAGCAAATTTGTTAAATATTCAACAAGAATCCCTATTCCCTGAAATTTGTTTTGTTTGCACCCCAAGATCAGGGAGCAGGGGGATAATTCCAGCTTCTCAAAGACACAGTAAAACACAGGTGGCTTTATATGACACTACTGTACTGTGCCTTCAAAAGCAGCAAACCAGGCTGGTATTCAACTGGTGCAGCCACTGCTTGCATTGAAGTGACATGATTGCATGTTACTGCTTGATGTCCTTTTGACATTTGGTTATTTGTAAATTATTGTACGTATGTGTGTGTGTGAACATATCATATATCATATCAAATCATATCATATCATCACCTACTTTATTATAGATTTTGTTTCGGTTACATTGCAAGCGACTAATATGGCAGCCTAATTCTTTTCTTTTAAAAATACTCCCCCCCCCTAATTTATTCATTTCATCACATTCCATTTATGGATCACTTCCTACAAAACATCTCGGAGCAATCTAACATTAAAAACACCAGCAATTATAGATATAGATTAGATATTTAAAAACAAATCAATTTTGTCATTAAAAACCATTTAAAATCCAGTACAGATGCAGCCTGGGATTTATTATTAAAAACAATAATCCTGAACCTTGTTTATTAAATATTGTGAGAAAGCTTCCCTTGTTGAATTCCTGTCTGTTCCACCCGAAAGGGATGGAACTGGGAAGAAGGGTTGATTGTTAACCACTTTGGGAACTGTAGCTTTGTGAGAACAGGGGTCTCCTAACAACTCACAGCATCCTTAACAAACCCCCTTTCCCATAATTCTTTGTGGGGAGCCATGACTGTTTAAAGTGGCGTCATAGTGCTTTGAATGCATGGTGCGAATGTGGCCACAACGCTTGCCAAACGGCTTTGGCGGATGATCAGCCTGACCGTTCTTCGTTCCTTCACAGAAGCTGCACCGCCCCTGCCCTGCAGACTTTGGCAGGTGCTCTGATTGACAGTGACAGCTCCAGAGCCGGCGGGAGGGAGCAACGGTGGTGTTGAGGTCGGCCATTATTCACAGCCACCCTGCCGAAAGCTCCCCATTGGCCTAATAATGAGACCTGCCATTAATGGCTCGTCCCCCCATGGCTGAGGCAGCTACAATGGCGGAGCCCTTGCTGGGCCAATGACTAAACTCAGGGCAGGACAGCTTGACCCCAGGACATCTTCCAGAGCCCTGGGGTTCAACAGGCTGCTAGGAATGTCGGCCCAGAGCCAAAACCAGGAGGGTGGAAATAGCTTTGAAGAAACAGACATGTTCAAAGTCCTCATCCCATACCAGCCTATGTGCAAAATGTTTAGCGTGGCCCAACTTTTCAAAAGTCTTGGCATCGCAGGCTGAATGGCTCTGTTCTTGTTCAGACCAGGGCTTTGTTTTTTTGGAAGGGCAGAGAGTTTTCATTTTGAAATGCTTAAGAACATTAAGGGCTGGAGCTCAGGTCCAAATCCCATTTTATTTTAATTGCAAAAGCAAAAAACAACAACACAAAACACAAAACCCAGTTTATTTTAGATGTTGATATATAAACCATTGTATGTAACGAATGGAAAAATTCATAACTGTTATGAGACTGTTATGAGACATGTAGCTTTGCATGTTCAATCCCAGGCCGCTGTGGATAGGACTGGGAATGTCCTATCCATCTGAAACTCTGGAGAGCCTGAACAATATTGAGCTGGAAGCACCAACAGCCTGACTCTGTTTAAAGCCTAATCCTGTTTAAATATACAGGACCCAGGTGGCGCTGTGGGTTAAACCACTGAGCCTAGGGCTTGCTGATGAGAAGGTCGGCGGTTCGAATCCCTGTGACGGGGTGAGCTCCTGTTGCTCGGTCCCAGCTCCTGCCAACCTAGCAGTTCGAAAGCACGTCAAAGTGCAAGTAGATAAATAGGAACCGCTACAGCGGGAAGATAAACAGCGTTTCCGTGCGCTGCTCTGGTTCGCCAGAAGCGGTTTTGTCTTGCTGGCCACATGACCTGGAAGCTATACGCCAGCTCCCTCGGCCAATAATGCGAGATGAGCCCGCAACCCGAGTCGGTCACGACTGGACCTAATGGTCAGGGGTCCCTTTACCTTTACTTTACTCTTTTTTCAAAACCACAAGGACTAGAATCTTACTTATTTATAGCAGACAGGATCATAGCTCTGTAGTAGAGCATCTCTGGGGGAGTGGGAAAAGTCTCACTGAGCTAGCAGGAGCCACTGCACTGTCTTCCACTAGCAAAAAAAGGTAAAAGGACCCCTGGACGGTTAAGTCCAGTCAAATTTGACTATGGGATGCAGTGCTCGTCTCCGCTTTCAGGCCGAGGGAGCTGGCGTTCGTCCGCAGACAGCTTTTCCGGGTCATGTGGCCAGCATGACTATACCGCTTCTGGCACAACAGGACACCGTGACAGAAGTCAGAGGCTGGTTGAGCCCAGCCTGTAGTCTTTGAAGTTCACCACCCTAACCCACTGCTGGATTTCAGATACAGTGTCTGGAATGCTCCGCACAGTTCTTTTCACTTCATATTGGAAAGGATATTGTAAAATTGGAAGATGTTCAAGAAAGGGCAACCCAAATGGTCAAGGGTTGGAGCAGCTCCCCTGTGAGGAAAGGTTACAGCATTTGGGGCTTTTAAACTTGTTTTTAACCTGCCAACCTAGCAGTTCGAAAGCACGTCAAAATGCAAGTAGATAAATAGGAACCGCTACAGCGGGAAGGTAAACGGCGTTTCCATGTGCTGCTCTGGTTTGCCAGAAGCGGCTTTGTCATGCTGGCCACATGACCTGGAAGCTATACGCTGGTTCCCTCGGCCAATAATGCGAGATGAGCGCGCAACCCCAGAGTCGGTCACGACTGGACCTAATGGTCAGGGGTCCCTTTACCTCCCTTTAACTTGTGGAAAAGGCAAATAAGAGGTGACAATGACATTATGCAAGTTTCTAAGACAATGCACTAGAACCTGGGGACATCCAATGATGGTATTGGAAGATTCAGGGTTTTTTTTTGGGGGGGGGGATTCTTCACAAAGTACATAGTTAAGCTATGGAACTCCCTCCCACAGGAGGCAGTGATGGCCGTCAATTTGGATGGCCTATAAAGAGGATTAAACAAATTCATGGAGGACAAGGGTACCAATGGCTACTAGCCACAGCCAGTGGCGGAGCTTCATGCTCCGGCACCGGGGGGCGGAGAGCAGGCGGGGACGGGGCTGGTGTGATGGCACCCCACTGGGATCGTGCTGCGGGGGTGGTGCGTCCCCCCCCCCCGCACTCCTCTTCCTCCGCCAGCGCCACAGTGACTATACTGTGCCTCCATAGTCAGAGGTAGTACTGCTTTTGAATGTCACTTGCTGGATATTACAGGTGGGTGAGAGCTCTTGTGCCCAGTCAATTGTGGGCTGCCCATTGGGGCATCTGATGAGAACCCTGTGAGAATATGATGCTGGACTAGATGGGCCATTGGTCTCACCCTGCAGGCTCTTCTTAACATTCTTATGTTCCATCCCCACTACTGCACCCAAATCCATGGCTGCACCTGTCCAACGCAGGTGTAGCTTGACAGATCCTTCTCTTCTTCCTTCTGCTTCTTCCCTGCCAGCCACGCAGCCACTTAACCAAATCGCATGCAGATTCATTGGGTTGGGGTTAATCAACATTCATTCATGTTTCCAAGTTTAAATGGAGCATTTGTTTAATTATGTGCAAGTAGCAATACATTCTGGCCATTATCTAAATCACTATTTTATTTCCTGGATGTGGTTTCATAATGCCCAGCTTTCACACTCCAGCCTCTGCATCATTAACAGAGAAGAGTTAATGAATATAAAAGCATAAAGGCTAATTACACTTTAATTTACAATCATGATCTCATTTTGGGACTGGAGAAAATCTGTTTTGAAAAACAGCTTCTTCCTTTTTTTTTTTAAAAAAAAGAACGACCCAGTTTTAAAGACCTGGTATTGAGGACAGGAAGATGTTTGGATCCCCACCAAATTGGAATGCAGGGAAGAGGCAAGAGCTAAGTGGTAGAGCACCTGCTTGGCATGCAGAAGGTCCCAGGTTTAATCCTCTGCATCTCCAGGTAGGACTGGGATAAGATACTCTATCTAAAACCCCAGAGTCGCTGCCAGTCAGTGTAGACAATACTGAGCTAGATGGACTAACATTGGTCCAACTCAGTGTATGACATCTTTCTGTGTCCTCTACATTTCGGAACTATGCAGACTACAATATTACTTTATTTTTAGGGAAATGCGCCACAGCTCAGTGGTGGAACACCTGCTTTTCATGAAGAAGGTCCCAGGTTCAATCCCCAATGGTATCTCCAGGTAGGGATGTGAGAGAACCCTGCGTGAAACCCTGGAGAGCTGCTGCCAGCCAATGTAGAAAACTTAGCATAATAGAATCATAGAATTGTAGGGGTGGAAGGGACCCTGAAGATCATCTAGTCCAACCCCCTCCAATGCAGGAATATGTACCTTTCCTTAATATCTAATCACTTGGCTCTTGTTGAAAGGGTCTGGGCATGAGGGACTGAGATGAGTGATCCAAGGGTGAAAGCAGAGCGTTCCAGACTTTCCATGTTGGGGGCACACTTTTAGAGAGGCATCCTTTCGCGACACAGTAATTCAGTTTTACTAACAAACAACGGTTAAACTGGTAACCCTCTTTCAGTCCCAGGAGGAGGGTGGCAAGTGTTTGGGTGACACACCTACACGCTGCAGCTGACACACTACTAATGTGTCGCAACAAACAGTTTGGAAAGCTCTGAGGAAAAGTAAGGTAATGTTTATTTTCATGCAGGTTTTTTTAGTCAAAAGGCTGGTTGATGAAACAATGGGGCAGAAATATGTGCAGTTTCTCATTTTGCTGCACCTTCAGAGTTTTCTAAGACAAGCTTAGGAAGAACTTCCTGACAGTAAGAGCTGTTCGACAGTGGAATTTGCTGCCAAGGAGTGTGGTGGAGTCTCCTTCTTTGGAGGTCTTTAAGCAGAGGCTTGACAGCCATATGTCAAGAATGCTTTGATGGTGCTTCCTGCTTGGCAGGGGGTTGGACAGGATGGCCCTTGTGGTCTCTTCCAACTCTATGATTCTATAATATATGATTCTATGATTCTAAGGTCCTGGCCCTCCAGTACGGTGACACTGGACTCCAGCTCCCATCAGCCTCAGCCAGCATGACCAATGGCCAGGGGTGTTGGGAGTCATGGCCCTCATTTTTAAAACCAAACTCCCTGAGAAAGTCAGTGTGGTATAGTGGTGAGGAGACCAGGGTTCAAATCCCTACTCAGCCATGAAGCTCACTGTGTGTGAACTTGGGCCGCTGAAGCTAATCTACCTCACAGGGTTGTTGTTGTTGGGGTTAATTGGGGAGAGGGACAGCCATTCTGTGTTTGCCACCTTGAGCTCCTTGGAGGAAAAAATGTGAGCTATATATGCAATAAATAAATAAATTTTACTTTTTGCAACAATGTGCAAAGTGAAGCATGAAAAGGTAAAGGACCCCTGACTGTTAAGTCCAGTCACAGACGACTCTGGGATTGCGGCACTCATCTCGCTTTACTGGCTGAGGGAGCCAACGTTTGTCCGGAGACAGTTTTTCCAGGTCATGTGGCCAGCATGACTGAGCCTTTTCTGGCGAAACCAGAGCAGCGCACGGAAACGCCGTTTACCTTCCCGCCAGAGTGGTACCTGTATATCTACTTGCACTTTTTGGTGTGCTTTCAAACTGCTAGGTGGGCAGGAGCTGGGACTGAGCAACGGGAGCCCAGCCCACCCTGTCGTGGGGATTCAAACTGCCGACTTTCTGATTGGCAAGCCCAAGAGGCTCAGTGGTTTAGGCCACCTGTGTCCCTGAAACATAAAGGTAAAGTTAAAGGGACCCCTGACCGTTAGGTCCAGTCACAAACGACTCTGGGATTGTGGCGCTCATCTCGCTTTACTGGCCAAGGGAGCCGGAGTACAGCTTCCAGGTCATGTGGCCAACATGACTAAGCTGCTTCTGGCGAACCAGAGCAGCACACGGAAACACCGTTTACCTTCCCGCCGGAAAGCAAGACCTATTTATCTACTTGCACTTTCACGTGCTTTTGAACTGCTAGGTGGGCAGGAGCTGGGACCGAACAACGGGAGCCCTGAAACGTACCTCTTGCTTAAAACCCACACATTTGTGAATTTTGCAGTGCAGATTTCCATCCAAATCACACAAGAAATGTGTGTGTGATGGGAGGGGAGGCATCAAAATGCTTATCTTAGTGAAAATACCATACCTACTCCAAGATGCTTCAGGGAGTTTTGAAGAAAGTAGACTTGATATGAGGCCTAGTTTACCCCTGGAACAGGAAAGACCCTGTTATATGAAAATTTGGGGTTGGCTTTTACAGCCCAACTCCCCCAAGGGACACAGAATCCCCTATGTCCATTATTGTTCAGAGAAGAATTGGGTGGAAGCAGGAACCTGTAGAAGAAAAGCAAGGAAGATCTTTATTTTCTGTTGTAACAGCATCCCCCCCACCCACCACTTGCAAGTTGTGTGACAGCTTCTAAAGGCTTTAGAAATTGCCCAACCCCTTAGCCAATGACCGCCAAAGAATTTGAGAGTGTAGCTTGCCTATACATGATAATGCTTGCTAATTGCCTTATCCTGGCCAGTCTTTTGGAATGGGGAATACTCTGGTTCCTGAAACCATTGTCCCAGACCTATGAGAAGTCCATCACTTAACAGGACCTTGAAGGATTTTGCAAGTGAACAGAAGAACTACAGTCATACCTTGGATTACGGCCGCTTCAGGTTGCGTGTTTTCAGGTTGCGTACCGTGCTGAACCCGGAAGTCCCAGAACGGGTTACTTCCAGGTTTTGGCGCTAGCGCATGCGCAGAAGCACTAAATCACGACCCACACATGTGCAGATGCGGTGTTGCAGGTTGCGAATGCTGCAGATTGCGAACATGCCTCCCAGATCACGTTCACAACCTGAGCATCCACTGTATTGGGAAAGGTTTTTCCAGTATACTTTCTTCTACTGCAGAGGAAATATTTGGGGTCATTAAGAGAGTCAAGATGGCTTCGGGATAGCTCTGTGTACTAAAATAAAATGTCTATTTTTTTCAGGGAATATTTCCTAATTTCGAAGGATTGGTTTTCTGTGGAATGTGGCCTGTTATGTGTGTGCATGTTAAAATTGTTATAACACTCCCTCCCTCTGGGGCTATAATTTTAACTAAAATTGTTGTCCCACTATACATCCTGGTATCCACTCTTCCCAGATGTTGCAGCTGGATGGTTTTATGTAAACCTGAGGAGGGACTTGTATGACAGGTCTCTTAAGACTATTCACAAGTGAAGCAGTACACATAGGGCCATAGGCAGACATCGGAGCCTGTAACATACAAATATAACACATACGTAACAGAGACAAGAATGAATTAAATTCCTTTGAAAATTCTTTTGAACTATTCCATCAGGCTAAAGCGGAGTGAGAGACAAAACCATGTGGGGTCTCCACAACCAACAGATCAGCCTCTTTTGTCTCCTCTCCTTGAACCCATCCCACACCATCTGACTGTTATAAAAAACTCAAAGTTTTTAGTGACTGAGCCCCCCCTCCTTCCTCACCCCCCTTTTCCTTTTGTGTCATGTAATTTTTATTGCAACCCTGAGGACAGGGTGATCATGTCACTGATATTTGCAAGCCACTCTTGGAAACTTTTTCAGCTTTAGCTTTATGCAATGCAATGCAATGCAATACATTGCAGAAGCCCCCTCTGGTTTGGGGTGGAGGGCTTACCTTCTGGTGGTCTCCATGACTCCATGTTGAGTCAACATAAGTTTAATAACTTTCAAAGAGCCCTGAAGCTAGGTCAGGCCAAAAACGCCCCTCTAGTCCAGCATCCTGCTTTCACAGTGGTCAAGTAGATGCCTCTGGGGAACTCACAAGCGGGACCTGAGTGCAAGAGCGCTCTCTCTGCTTGTGGTTCCCAGCAACTGGTATTTAGAACCCATGAATCTCTCTATATAATAATAATAATAATAATAATAATAATAATAATAATAATAATAATTTATTATTTATACCCCGCCCATCTGGCCGGGTTCCCCCAGCCACTCTGGGCGGCTTCCAACAAAACATTAAAATACAGAAATCAAACATTAAAAGCTTCCCTAAACAGGGCTGCCTTGAGATGCCTTCTAAAGGTCTGGTAATTGTTGTTCTCTTTGACCTCTGGTGGGAGGGCATTCCACAGGGTGGGTGCCACTACCGAGAAGGCCCTCTGCCTAGTTCCTTGAAACTTGGCTTCTCGTAGTGAGGGAACCGCCAGAAGGCCCTCGGCGCTGGACCTCAGTGTCCGGGCAGAACAATGGGGGTGCAGACGCTTCTTCAGGTATACTGAATACTCTATTCTGCTATTAAAACCACCCAAGGCTGAGACCCCCACATATTTTAAAGCATATTACTCCATGCAAAGAATCCTGGGAACTGTAGTTTGTTAAGGGTGCTAAGAATTTAGCTCTGTGCTGGGTAAACTACAGGTTCCAGGAGTCTTTGCATGCAGTAACGTGCTTTAAATGTGCTTTAAATGTTTGCTGGTCATCACTGCCTCTTTTGTGAGTGGATCCCATGGTTTAACTATGTGTTTGTGTGAAGAAGGCACTTTCTTGTGCCCACTAGCACTCTGTGGCCTCTAGATGGCACGAGCGAGCTATTTTTAATCCTACTTGAAGCCAATGATTTGGAAAGGGGAGTCTTCTGCAGGGCACCAACCATAGGAAAAGAAAGCAATTTAGGGTTGCTGTATTTTAAAAAAGTGAAAATCCGGAAGTGAAAAAGTTGTTGAGCTTTTTTATATATATTGGCCAAAATCTAGACTTCTGACATGGGTTACCGGACGTACATTTGCTGACCTGGGAGAAGTGTATGCTTGTTCTAGCGCTGTGCTAGCAAGCAAGAGGTGAAACACACACGAGCAGCAAAAAGCAAGAGATTCCAAAAATTTCAGGCTCACTGAAACTTACTGGGACAATGTACGTGAATCACGATACTTAGTTCTAATCTAGGTTGGGCTTGCGCACTAAAGCAAGAGTTATTGGTCTACCACAAATGGGCGGTTTGTTCCTGGTAGGCTCCTCCCTGCTAACTGAGTGAAAGCAAGCATCACGTATCAGAAGTGGCTGCACCTGCTTTGCTTGCCAAAGGTCCTAGGTTCAATCTCTGGCATCTCCAGCTAGGGCTGGGGAAGACCTGCTTTCTGAAACCCTGGAGCGCTGTTCCCTGTCAGTGTGAACAATACTGAGCTTGGTGGAGCAATGTCCTGACTCATATGAGGCAACTTTCTATACTATTTAAAACTAGCTCTGTATTCAGGACCATATGGACTAGAACCTTACTCACACAGCCTTGAGGGCTGAACACCTGAGCTAAGGAACAAAACAAAACACTAGCCTGAGATTCTGAAGAACACTGCATTCTGTAGCATTGAGCACTCGTGTCAAGCAAATGCTGCGGCACTCAAAGATGCTGAAGGTTATTCTTATTGTATGTGCTATTGTTATCAGAATGTGGTTATGTATTTGTGGCTTTATTGCTTTCCCCCTTTATTTGTGCACCTTTCTGAGAGCCTTTTTGGCTGCAAAATGGGGTAAGAATATTTTAAGTCACTTTAAGTCATGAAAGTAAGTATTTATGCCTGCTTTGGAGGAGGTTGGACTAGATAGCCCTCTGGGACACTTCCATCTCTACAATTCCATAATTCTGTAAGTTAAGGATGATGCCAGTGAGTTAAGGCACAAACATGCCAGGCTGCTTGTGCTCTCTAGAGACTCCAGGCATCCCCAAACTGCGTCCCCTCCAGATGTTTGGGCCTACAACCCCCATGATCCCTAGCTAACAGGACCTGTGGTCGGGGAAGATGGGAATTGTAGTCCAAAACATCTGGAGGGCCGAAGTTTGGGGATGCCTGATATACACCATACAAATAAAGCACACACACCTCTCCAAAGTTTGTTAATGGGTGCTGGGAACTGTAGTTCTATGAGGGGTGAACTGCAGTTCACAGGATTCTTTTGGGGTACAGAGAAATGTGCTTTAAATGTATTGTGTGTACAATGCCTCACACCCTCTTTGTCTCTGGCAGGAGTCTGCGCGTCCTTCCTCTTTCCAGAGCCGATGGCTCAAAGTGGCCGGCCAGCCATCTGCCTAGGTTGAATTTCAAAAGCTCAGCATTTGCACCGGCCTCCGGAGACTCCACCGAACACATTTCGCAAGCGTGTGTCTCCTCTTGACTAATGTGCTGAGTCCAGCGATGGAAGCCTGGCCTGCTCCCCAGGGGGATCGTTCCCCAAACTTCCTGAACGCTGAGACACACTTTTCTCTCTCTCATAAAACTGAAACAATGCAAAAGTTGGGGGTGGGGATGGCATCTACGGTAGGAACATAGGCAGCTGCCTTATATCGAGCCAGACTATTGGTCCATTTAGCTCAGTATTGTTGACACTGACTGGCAGCAGCCTTCCGGGATTTCAGGCAGGAGTCACTTGGTCACAACCCTACCAGGAGATGTCATTTGGTATTGAACCTAGAGCCTCTGCACACAAAGCAGGGGCTTTGCAACTGAGCTACCGGTACTGCCCTTCCCCATAATGAGGTAGCCATGCCTATTATTTCTGGTGGGCCTACTCTGAGTAGGACCAGCACTGGCTAAAACTCATAAATACCACCACCCAGTGCTCCCCCCCCTAAAAAATATATTTAGGGGTACTCTCATTTTGACTCAAGAAAATCACCATTTTGTAGTTCAAATAGGGAAAGATAAATACAGTAAATGGACAAAAGTATAAAGGTTCACAAAATGTTAGGGGTATGCGTACCCCCAGAAAAAAAGCACTGCCACTATCAACAAAATATGAAAGATGAGGAGTTGCATCCAGTGCTAGAGCCATTCCGAGCAGACCCATTGGAAACAATGAACATGGCTAACTTTGATACATACACACTGAGAGCCAGTGTGGTGTAGTGGTTAAGAGTGGTAGACTCGTAATCTGGTGAACTGTGTTCGCTTCCCCGCTCCTCCACATGCAGCTGCTGGGTGACCTTGGGCTAGTCACACTTCTTTGAAGTCTCTCAGCCTCACTCACCTCACAGAGTGTTTGTTGTGGGGGAGGAAGGGAAAGGAGAATGTTAGTCGCTTTGAGACTCCTTAGGGTAGTGATAAAGTGGGATATCAAATCCAAACTCTTCTCCTTCTTCTTCCATTTCAAGGGGTCTACTCTGAGTAGAACCTGGCTGGAGACAACCCATGATCTCATATATATATATATATATATATATATATATATATATATATATATATATATATATAATGTCTATGTAAGAACAAGTACCTGAGTTGCTCTCATGGTCTCTGCTGTAGGATGACTGTGGCATCCAGCCAGGTGGGGCAGGAGAAGGTCCACCGCTCTGTGTCTTTGGCCACCTCTTTGTGCCTGTAAATTGTGGTACTTAACTAGCCAGCCAAGGCCATTATAAACTGGGCTAACCAGTTCAGCAGCCTTTTCTACTAGATTCATCTGAACCTCACTAGATCTGGACCACGGGCCTGGCAAAGACCCACAGGTATAATCTAGACTGCTCCCCACAACAATATATCTTGGAAAGTTGTTTGTTCACCGTGTGTTTGGATACAGTACTTCTTACAATATCGTTACCAAATTTTGCATGAAAGTTCCTGACGGAGCAGTTTTCCTACTATGTTTGGACACGGTTTTGAATCAAAATGGCAGACTTAAGCTTTCAAAATGTCACCATTTTTTAATTGCGGATTTCAAAACTGCAGTTTGATTAACTGATTGCAGTGATTTTGGGGGGGTTTCTTTGAATTCTGGAGCAATGACAGGTATTTGGCATACATACATACATACATACATACATACACACATACACGATACAGTACATGCATTCATAAGTGGTGCAGAAAATAAACTTTGCACATGTAGGTGAGGCTTATTATTTGGATGGGTGAAGCAGGTTCAGGTGCAAAGCCCTAGTGAACAGCACTGGCTCATAAATTTACACCTCAAGCACGTCCTTTTCTTGAGTCCTGTGTTTTGCCCATGTCTCCATATTGATGTGTGAGAGGTTCTCCTCATCCCCTCGAAGAACCTCTAGACAGTTTGTCATCTGGCCTGTCACTCGGTGACGGGGCTGTGTCTCGCTAATGAACACATCAAGCCGCCTGAGTGTTTGTGCTGCCTAATTGAAAGAGCTCACAATTGGGAATTTTTTAAAAAAATGTGGCTTAGATGACAACACTTGGGACGAAGGGGGAGAGCTGTGCCCTCCGCAAGCGAGATAAATTATAAATAAAATGACCATGTGTAGCACTGTGACTTTTAATCAATTTGTTGATTAGATTCATGATTTAAAAACAAAACAAAGCAAAAACAAACTCTTTAATTGACTAAAAATATGTCTCCAATTAGATCGGACAGAACTGCAGTTGATTACGGGTTCCAGATGTTGTTAGGAGACCTCTATTCCCCTCCCAGATCTACAGTTCCCAGGGTACTTTAACTATAAATCCCTCCTCTCAGAGAACTCTGAGAATTGTAGCTCTGCGATGGGGAAATGATGGTTGCCTGACACCGCTCAGCACCCTTAACAAACTAGAGCTCCCTGGATATTTTGGGGGAAGCCATGACTATTTAAAGTGGTACGATACGGTGGCGCTGTGGGTTAAACCACAGAGCTTAGAGCTTGCCGATCAGAAGATCGGCGGTTCGAATCCCTGCGATGGGGTGAGCTCCTGTTGCTCAGTCCCAGCCCCTGCCAACCTACCAGTTCGAAAGCACCTCAAAGTGCAAGTAGATAAATAGGTACCGCTACAGCGGGAAGGTAAACAGTGTTTCCGTGCGCTGCTCTGGTTCGTCAGAAGCGACTTTGTCATGCTGGCTATACGCCGGCTCCCTCGGCCAGTAAAGCGAGATGAGCACCACAACCCCAGAGTCGGTCATGACTGGACCTAATGGTCAGGGGTCCCTTTACTTTACCTTACAGATAGGACCCTAGTTTGCATTCTACAGGTTGTGGGGACCCCATGCTCTTGGTTCTTTTGGAAATAATTTCCCTCCCACAAAAGCTGCTTCTAATGCAGTGGAGAGGAGGGGGAGAGTATAAAAGAGCCTTGAGTTCAGTCAGTGCGATGGGATTTGTAGTCCAAAATTTCTATAAGGTGCTAGGTTAGTGAAGGCTGGTGAGGCATTTCAAATTGTGGCCTCCTTGGGAGTCCTTATCTCTGGGCAAGGTTCCATAACTCATTTCCTTGTTCCATGCACCATGTATGGAGAATACAAACCAGCCATGGTTCTCCCTACAACCTCATGTCCCATATTGTAGTGGGATGTTTTAGGCCACTTCGAACAGTCATGGATAATTCTTGGAGCTGTCATTTGTTAACGGCAGTGAGCTGTTAGGAGATCCAGATTCCTTTCCCAGGGCTAAAAGTAATCCCCAGAGTTATCTGGGAAGAGGGATCGGTTGTTAAACCACTCTGGGAATGGGATCTGAGTGAGGGGAGCAGGGGTCTCCAAAAACGCTCAGTGCTTTAACAAACTGCAGCTCCCAGAATTCTTGGGTGGAAGCCATGACCGTTTAAAGTGGCACCGTAGTGCTTTAAACGTATGGAGTGAATGTGGACTTAAACTCACTGTAGTTGATCGCCTCCTGGTTCTCTCCCTCACTCTCGCTCCACCCTCAAACGCCTCCCACCCCCATCTATGTGCTGGGCCAAGCTGAGGACAGCTTCAAAGACGTTAACCAGCTTTTCAATTTTTCATCACTGCTCATGGTAACCATACCTTCAACTTGCTGCCTCCCTCAGGCTAACCCACCCAGCCTGCTGTCCGTTCTTTGGAATATTAATAATTCCTGCGCCAGTCTGCTCAGCGCGGCCCCTTCCCATTGGCTGACACCGGGCAGAGCAGCCGTTGGGTTCATTAGAAGTCCTGATGATCACAAGCCAGGCAGAAAACCACCTGCACCGCCAGCCTGTCAGCAAGGAGAGCGAAGGCAGCACAGACCAGCTGCTTGCGGAGCCTCGAGAAAGTAACATATTTTTGCTCCTCGTCCATCGGAACTGCACACTGGGCCTATGACGCTGTGTCTTCTACTTTAGTTTGATGGCCAGGAATGTTAGTACTGTGCTGCAGAGTGCACACATACACCCATACATTTAAACAAAATAAAAAAATTCCTTCCAGCAGCACCGTAGAGACCAACTAAGTTTGTCATTGGTATGAGCTTTCGTGTGCATGCACACTTCTTCAGATACGAAAGCTCATACCAATGACAAACTTAGTTGGTTTCTAAGGTGCTGCTGGAAGGAATTTTTTAATTTTGTTTCGACTATGTCAGACCAACACGGCTACCTACCTGTAACCATACATTTAAAATACAGGCTCCACTTACCAAGATTCCTGGGAACTGTAGTTTTTAAGGTGCTGGGAAACTACAGTTCCCAGTATTTTTGGGGGTGTAACAATGTGCTTTAAATGTAGGATGAGTTTGCAAGCACAGCAGGGCTATGTTAAACATGGCAGACTGCCTGCTTTGCATTGGAGCAATCAATGTGAGGTTGGTTAGACTGAGGGACAGTAACTGGCCCAGAGTCACACCCAGCAAGTTTCATGGTGGAGTGAGCATTTGAATCCCGGTCTCCCAAATCATAGTGCAGCACTCTAACCACTACAACACACTGACTCCCAACTCTACAATATCTTTTTTAAAGATGGGGATGACCAGAACTGCATGCAGTATTCCAAGTATGGTTGCTCATCAGATTTACTAACAGGTGTTTCAATATTGGCATTTATATTTTTGATCCCACTCCTAATGATCTTTAGTGTGGATTTTACTTTCCCCCTGCACCGCCATCATGCAAACTGTGTCAACATCTTTCAACTTTTTTCTATGGGAGAAATCAAGAGATGATGATGATAATAATAATAATAATAATAATAATAATAATAATAATAATAATAATAATAAATTATTATTTATACCCCTCCCATCTGGCCGGGTTCCCCCAGCCACTCTGGGCGGCTTCCAACAAAATACAGAAATCCATCAAACATTAAAAGCTTCCCTAAACACGGCTGCCTTGAGATGCCTTCTAAAGGTCTGGTAATTGTTGTTCTCTTTGACCTCTGGTGGGAGGGCATTCCACAGGGTGGGTGCCACTACTGAGAAGGCCCTCTGCCTGGTTCCCTGTAACTTTGCTTCTCGTAGCGAGGGAACCGCCAGAAGGCCCTCGGAGCTGGACCTCAGCGTCCGGGCTGAACGGTGGGGGTGGAGACGCTCCTTCAGGTATACTGGACCGATGCCGTTTAGGGCTTTAAAGGTCAGCACCAACACTTTGAATTGTGCTCGGAAATGTACTGAGAACACTCAGCCCATAAAAATTGGCAGAATTACAAATTTCCTTTAATTTGTGTGTGCTTCCTCACCCCCCCCTTCTTCTCCATCCTCATATTTGCTAACTTCATTGTGCAGTTATTCAGGGAAGACTGCCTCACCATGATGTTCTGCATATTGTGATTGTAAGCTGGATTGATTCCTTACTGCCTATGTAAAAATTTCTCTGTAGTGTTACGATCTTCCTGAGAGGGCTATAAAATATAATGCGGGAAAAAATGTTTAATAAAATGTAGAGCATCAAAAAACAGTGCCTGAATTATGCAAGGAGAGGTTGAAGGGATTCCCATCACTAACAGGGTTAAACAGAGTCAAGCTCACTCTCTGCGCTGCCTGAGGCTGGGATTCTGCCTAGGACAAGTGCCAACTGGGTAGGGTGTTGGGGAGGACCAGTAAGGAGGACATGGTGGCAGATGCCCAGTGGAACTTGTAAGGCAGAAAACAGGGACCACCACAATAGTGGGAGCCAGAGCCAATAACAGGTGGAGCTGGATGTAGGTAAGCTACACTGCTGAGTCAGTGCAGCATAGTGGTTAGAGTGCTGGTCTAAGTCCTGGGAGGACAGGGTTCAAATTCCCTCTCGGCCATGAAGCTCACTGGGTGTTCCTGAGCCAGTGCCTCTCCGCCTGACCGCAGGGTTGTTTTGGGCATTAAATGAGGAGAGGAGAATAACGTATGCTGCTTCAAGCTCCTTGGAGAAAAAGGAGGGGTTTAAATGTAACTAATCAGTAAAAGTACAGTGGAACCTCGGTTTATGAACACCTCGGTTTACGAATTTTCGGTTTACGAATGCCGCCTGACCCATCTGGAACGGATTAATTCACTTTCCATTACTTTCAATGGGAAAGTTCGCTTCAGTTTATGAACGCTTCAGTTTATGAACAGACTTCCGGAACGAATTGTGTTCATAAACAGAGGTACCACTGTATGAACAAAAGAAGGCAGACAGGTCGGGGTCTGGAGGAAGGCAGGCTGAGATTGATGGGGCAGTGCCCCATTGGCCCTAACAGACCACAGGCTGTTCACAGGCTTACAGGGGATCCAAAACAGGCCATTGTTGCCAGAACTATCGCTCAAATCCTAAAGCTGGGCTAGGGGATCTGTTGCTGAATTTCAAGTCCCATCATTCCTGACCACTAGCCATGCTGGCTGGGGCTGATGGGAGTTGGAATCCTACTCCAGGAGATGCCAAAAAGACAACAGAGGCTGTACCAGTCTAATATTTAAAGAGAAGGCATTACAAGGGGCAGGCGCCACAACACTAAAATCCAATATTGTGTCAAATGGACTTCCTGGTAAGAAGTGCAGGAGTTGAGACAACCTTTTAGGCATGCTGGTCCCAAGCTGTATAGGGTTTTCTCCATTAGCATCTTGAACTTAGCCTATTAGCTAACTGGCAGCCAGAGAGAGTTTCTCACTGAAATGCAAGCAAAACCCAAAGTTTCCCTGAATCCCTTCCATCCTCCCCACTCCCTGCCCCCAGCTTTGTACTGTATGCATCCTCTTTGACCTGGAAAAGACCAGCCTGACTCCAGCAACGGTGGCAGCAAAAGGGAGCAAGCCGGCAAATAGGACATGACAGCATATCACAGGCCGATATGGTAACCAGCTGTCTCAAGTTCATGGGCCAGTCGGAGCGCTTGGGAAGGAGAGAGGAGCACCCACCTGAGGCCAGGCGTCTGCAGGGGAAGGGGGTGGTAAGAGAAAGAGGGGGGTGGGAGAGGAGAGAGAGGATGTTGCTGACGTGCGGGTCCTACCTCCCCCTTTCCGTGAATCCCTGGACATCGTGTATTGCTTGGACATGCTGCAAAACTTGCAAGCTAGTAACATAGAAAGCTGCCTTATACTGAATCAGTTCCTCGGTCTATTTAACTGAGTATTGTTTGCATTGACTAGCTGCAGCTCTGCAGCATTTCAGACAGCAGTGCCTCCTGCCTCTACCCTGGCAATCTCCAGCTGGGATAAGACTCCCTGTCTGGAACCACTGCCAGTCTGTGTCTCAGTGTAAGGCAGCTTCCTACGTCAGCCCTTGATTTAGAAACATGAGGACTACAATCTTAACTTTGTTTTTTACAGGAAATGCCACAACTCAGTGGCAGAACACCTGCTTTGAACATAGAAAGGCCCAGGCTCAAACCCCGGCGTTTCTTATGTTCTTATTTTGAATCAAACCTTCATTTAGAATCATGAGGACTGGAATCTTACTTCGTTTTTGTGGGAAATGCCATAGCTCAGCAGAAGAGCACCTGTGTTGCATGTAGAAAGTCCCAGGCTCAGTCACTGGCATCTCCACATAGGGTTGGGCAAGGCTCCTTGTCTGAAACCCTAGAGAGCTGCTGCCAGCCTGTGTGGACAACACTGAAGTAGATGGAGCAAGGGTGTGACTCTGGATAAGCTTCCCAGGTTCCTATTTAAAACCAGCTCTTTATTCAGGACAGTGGAGACTAAAATCTTACTTTATCTCTAGGGGAACGACCGTGGCTGACTGGCTCATCACATGGTCTGCATGAGGAAGGTCCCGGCTTCAACTCCCAGCATCTCCACATGGGGCTCGGAATGTCTCCTTCCTGAAACCCTGGAGAGCCAATCAGGGTAGACGGTACTGAACGAGATGGACCAATGGTCTGGCTTGGTATAAGGCAGTGTTTTAGAACCATGAGGACCGGAATCTTACTTTATTCTAAACAAGGAATACCATAGCTCAGTGACAGCGCTCCTATGCTCTGAGTTCCTATGCTCTTGCAAGAGGCACACATGCAACAACCAAAGGACCTATCTGCAGGCATCAGGACACTGCCAGCCCTCTCTTGCATAACTATCCTTGGCTCCCATCCATCGCTTCCAGGCCAGCAGCCTGAGCCAGCCGAAAACGGACTCTAATGAAGCCACTGTCTGTTTCTCGCACAAAGCGCCGTCCCCGGCAGACACATCGCCATAAAACCCAGCCGTGCCGGCTTGTTCAACCTGCTCGTGTCCCCGGCTCTGAGGCAATCACCAAGCTGCTTAGCTGCCCTGTAAATGGTACCGTACAAGCCATAACACCGGCTGTCGGTTCTCAGCAATGGCCTGGACCCAACTAGAGAGCACTTGCCTCTTAAACTCTTGGCCTCGTAATGGCATTGGAAATTTGCATCCTGAGCTGGCTGGGGGGAAGAGGCAGGGCTGGAGGTGAGGGGAACACACTGACAGTGAAATTATTATTATTGTTATTATTATTATTATTATTATTATTATTATTATTATACTTCAAATCATGCAATAATGAGAAAAGTGATATATACAACAGATGGAGGAAAGAGTACAAATTTTACCCCAAGATGGAAGGGCGTGAGGTCGAGATCTTACCAAGGGCATCCCCAGGGAGAGGTTGGGGAGAACCTTGCCATAATCCCTGCAGATTCTCTGACAGTGCCCAAGATTTGGGGTGGGGGTGGGGAGAGGAGTGATCTAAATGTGCTTTAAGTGAATGCTACATAAGCAGTTTGAGAGAGTAGTCTTCGCAGGGCCTGAAGCACCACCAAGCTATGGTCCTTTGAGTGTGCCAGACTTGCTGACTCACTGTAAAGTTTCACAGTGTCACTGTCACATCAAAATTATCCATCCATCTCTATCCATCTATCTATCTATCTATCTATCTATCTATCTATCTATCTATCTATCTATCTATCTATCTATCTATCATCCCCCCCCTCTCTCTCTCTCACACACACACACACAACACACACACAATTTCCCCAGCACATCCCAGAATGACAGAGACCATCCAGGCTTCTGATTTGATCCCAGAATGTCCTGTTTCGCGCTGCTCTAGCGCTGCTGCCGCCAAGCACAGGGAGGAGCTGGTGTTTGCAGCCAGAGCTACAGCCAGTGCTTGTACTTACAGTAGAACCCTCATGAAGCAGGACCCCTGTGCGCAGGGGAGGCAGTTCCCCCTGGAGCAGAGGTGGCAGATGCACACAACGCTCTTGCCGGCCCCTCACTGCTGCTGTGATGGCAGCATGAGGTGCAGCACAGGTGGAGGGAGTGAGGGGAGGAGGTAAGGGAGAGAGTAGCTGCTAGGCTGGGGCTGCGGCAGCAGGGGAGGCAGCCAGCTGACTTACGTGGCAGCGCACACCTAAAGACATGCGTCCTCATTTTCAGCCGAAGAATGTTGGAGGGTATGTTCTTTTGCAAACTCCCAAATTTCCCTTTCTAAGAGATGCACAATTTGGCGGATGCAATTCCCGCATCATCTACATAAACGCCTGGGGCTGTTTTTACATCTTTATGCATTAGTTCGACATGAATATACAAGAAGTATTTCAACTCTAATTCTGTTTGAAAATGCTAGAATAGTGTCTGTATACATTCTCCAGGAAAAGTAGGTCCCTTGAGTTCTGAAGCGTGTGTGTGTGCGCGCGCATGCATTTACATATTTCCATGTAAATCTGGGTTTAGAATCTAATGTTCCCTTTTAAATAGGCATTAAAACGTCAAGCACTTCCCTTAAACACTTGCTATAGATCAGCAGATTAGTCTGCGTGTACTGAGAAAAGACACAGATCTGGCATAGGTGAGTGTTTTGTGGGGTAGGTCAGAGGTCTTTCATTGTTTATTTTTATATATTTTTATATTAATACTCCAGCTTTCCTCCAAGGAGCTCCAGGTGGCATACAATGTTCCTCCCCAGTTTTATCCTCACAAAATAACCCTGTGATGTAGGCTAAGGCACTGTTTCCCAACCTTGAGTCTCCAGCTGTTCTCGGACTACAATTCCCATAATCCCTGACCACTGGTCCTGCTAGCTAGGGATTATGGGAGTTGTAGTCCAAAAACAGCTGGAGCCCCAAGGTTGGGAAACACTGGGCTAAGGTGAGAGTGAGTGACTAGCCTGAGGTTACCCAGTAAGCTTCGTGTCTGAGTTGGGATTTGAACTCTTGTTTCCCAGGTCTTACTTAATCCAACACTCTAACCACTACCACACTGGCTCCCTCCAGAGGTTGTGAAGTGCCATTACTTTACTCCTGGGCTTGGGGAAGGACCACAAAACTAAATGCCATAGGCAACCCTGCCTTATTTGCTAGGAATCTTAGAATCATAGAGTTGGAAGAGACCACAAGGGCCATCCAGTCCAACGCCTCTGCTTAAAGACCTCCAAAGAAGGAGACTCCACCACACTCCTTGGCAGCATGTTCCACTGTCGAACAGCTCTTACTGTCAGGAAGTTCTTCCTAATGTTTAGGTGGAATCTTCTTTCTTGTAGCTTGAATCCATTGCTCCGTGTCCGCTTCTCTGGAGCAGCAGAAAACAACCTTTCTCCCTCCTCTTTATGACATCCTTTTATATATTTGAACATGGCTATCATATCACCCCTTAACCTTCTCTTCTCCAGGCTAAACATACCCAACTCCCCAAGCCATTCCTCATAAGGCATTGTTTCCAGGCCTTTGACCATTTTGGTTGCCCTCCTCTGGACACGTTCCAGCTTGTCAGTATCCTTCTTGAACTGTGGTGCCCAGAACTGGACACAGTATTCCAGGTGAGGTCTGACCAGAGCGGAATACAGTGGTACTATTACTTCCCTTGATCTAGATGTTATTCTCCTATTCATGCAGCCCAGAATTGCATTGGCTTTTTTAGCTGCTGCATCACACTGTTGACTCATGTCAAGTTTGTGGTCTACAAAGATTCCTAGATCCTTTTCACATGTTCTGTTCTCAAGCCAGGTTTCTCTCATCCTGTATTTGTGCCTTTCTTTTTTTTTTGCCCAAGTGTAGTACTTTACAATTCTCCCTGTTAAAATTCATCTTGTTTGCTTTGGTCCAGTTGTCTCATCTGTTAAGGTCATTTTGAAGTGTGATCCTGTACTCTGGGGTATTAGCCACCCCTCCCAATTTGGTGTCATCTGCAAACTTGCTCAGGATGCCCTCAAGCCCATCATCCAAGTCATTGATAAAATTGTTGAATAAGACTGGGCCCAAGACAGAACCCTGTGGCACCCCACTAGTCACTTTTCTCCAGGATGAAGAGGAGCCATTGATAAGCACCCTTTGGGTTCAGTCATTCAGCCAGTTACAAATCCACTGAATAGTAGCATTGTCTAGACCTACCATTAAAGTTGATTTCATCAACTTTCTCCAACTTGGTGCCCTCCAGCTTATTTGGATTACAACTCCTATCAGCTGCTGGCCAAGGTTGATGGGAGTTGTAGTCCAAGTCAGCAAGAGGGCACCAGGATAGAGAAGGCTTGTGGACACTCTGGGTGCTTAAGACTTGTATAATTGCTGTCTCCAGAGATGGGCTCTGGCCATGAACTGATATATTTTGCTGCGACCATGTGGAACAGTCGGAGCTAAGATGTCAAGGGAAGCTTGGAGTCAATAGCAGAGGGCCAGGCAGCCTAAACGGAAATACATTAAGGCAGGGACAGGGAGCTTCAGGCACAGGGGCCAAATGTGGCCCTCCAGGTCTCCCTGTCTGGCCCTCAGAACACTCTCCAGGCCACACACCCTCTCCCTAGGCTACGCCCCTAACTAGGCCTGCTTTGCACCTTCCTTCAGTCTATTTACCTGGCTGGAATGTGTCCTTGAGCTCTGATAATGCCTCTTGTTTGTCTGGATGGAGATCGGTGTGTCAGTATCTGTATAAAGTAGCCTATGGTACAAAGAGTGAACTTCACAGGTACACACCCACACCCCCACACACACCCCTATACACTCCAATTCTGCTCCTTGAGGTCTGCTCCTATCCTGTAGCTGTTGTTCTGTAAAGTGCTTCAATCCTTCCACTCAAGTCCTGAAAACTCTCCTTGAATTGTCACAGAGAGCTGGAGGGAGGTTCAAATGCCACCAACCAGATTTAAGGCAACGACAGAAGTCAGAGCAGGAGAAATTACTGCCATGCATTTTTTAAATAATAAAAATAATAATCGATCAATCGTTCCTTGATGACACATTAAACACACACACACACACACACACACACACACACACAACGGAAGGTTTTGACACGCTGACAGTTTCCCTCCCTGCTCTTCTGGTTGTGAAACATTATTATCTGCCAGTAAAAGTTAAACCTCACAATTGAAATGGGCTCCTTCCCTGCTGGGTAGCAGAAGGCACCTCCTGCCCTTCCTGATTAGCACTATGTAGCCCCCCAGGTTTGGTTTAAAAACAAACTCCCTCCAAAAGGGACAAACTAATAAAGATCTAATCCAATTACGGCTCTGAACAGCATGGGGAGCTTTGTTTGTGTTTGTGTGTGTGTCTGTAATAAGTACCGGTACTCTTTAAGTATTGCCCCTTATCCCACTCTCTCTTTCCTTTCCTCCTGCTGCTTTCTCCAGGACTGGCTAGAGTCAAAAACAGGCTGTAAGGCTGTGTGAGGATTTAAGAACCAAGCAGAACAGTCACTTCACCCTTGTCCAGCCCGTTTAGAATGTTGAAGGCTCTCTGCCAAATAAGAAAAATGGGTGCCTGTGAAAAACAGAAGCTATTTTCCTCTTGTTTTTAGCCTCCAGTTCTCTCCAGTAATGCAGTGCAGGGTTCTAGGGAGAGAAATGTTGGCAATCCTACTGTCCGCCATTGCACTCACCTTGGAAGAGAATTTGGAGATGCAGGGAGAGTATGTTTTGACTATGTGATACTGGATATGCGCTACCCCCAGAATGTAAACCTTGCATAAGTTGAGAGTTGGTTAGATTCCTGAATGCTTAGCTTTGGAGAAGACAGAACAACTCCTCCTTGGTGTTCTTCCTGAACACCTTCTCCAGAGTGACCCTAGGAGCCAATCCTCCGTGGCTGACTCACCTCCTTTTGCTCTGATTGGTTCCAATCAGCACAAAGGGTGAGAAGACTTCTCATTGGCTCACTGGAGGTGAACAAAAGAAGCTAAGGACATAGTAAGAGCCCAGCTCAATCAGGCCAGTGGTTTATCTTGTGGTCCATCACAGGGGGCAGTCAGATGTGTATGAGAAGCCCACAAGCAAGACCTGGGCACAGTAGCACTCTCCTCACTTGAGGTTCCCAGCAACTGAAATCCACCCATGGAGCAACAACATAGCCATGAATCTAATACAGTGGTACCTCAAGTTGCGTACTCCATCTGTTTCAGGGTGCCGTTCACATCCCTAAAAGTACGCAGCCCGAGTGGTGCTTCCATAGGCATAGCCAGGAGTTTTGTTGGGGGGTAGGCCTTTTGTTAGGGGTCCAGAACCCTAGTTTGCTATGTATTTGTATTGATTTTTATTGATGGGGGGACAGCTGCCCCTTCCTGCTCCCCCATTAGCTGTGCCCATGGGCAGTATTGCTTATGAATAACAGTTATTTGAAACTACAGGAGGGAAGAGTTACTCTTGTGCTCGGATCCTGTTTGCGGGTTTCCCACAGGCATTTGGTTGGCCACTGTGAGAATAGGATGCTGTACTAGATGGGCCATTGGCCTGATCTAGCAGGCTCTAATTATGTTATTAATGGTTGAACTGTGGGACTCACTCCCAAAAGGTATAGTGATGGATGGCTCAGATGGCTTTAAAAGAGGATTAGGAAGAACATAGCCTGCCATACAAAAGTAAGTATCACATTCATTTCTTTAGTTACAGGTAGGCAGGCGTGTTGGTCTGACGTAGTCGAAACAAAATAAAAAAATTCCTTCCAGTAGCAACTTAGAGACCAACTAAGTTTGTCATTTGTATGAGCTTTCGTGTGCATGCGCACTTCTTCAGATACTTTGCTACTTTGCATGCACACTTCTTCATTTCTTTGCCCACTTTTGCCTCTGGCTGGCCCCACCTACCACTGGCATGTGGCCCCCAAATGTTTCGAGGGAATGCGGCCCTCAGGCTGAAACAGCTCCACCCCCAATTTAATGCCCCCCCTAACCAGGAAAGCTCCTTTTCCAGTTGGGACCAGTGAATGTCTTGTTTCACACTGTGAAGACCCTTCCACCTTCCACCTCCATGTTCTGTATACCAGTATTAACTGGCTTATACGAGGGAGACAGATGCTGCCGTCTTAAGAGAGTTTCGGCAGCCCTTCCAACAGATCTTGCTCTTTTTCTTTCCATCTGCAACCAGGTCACCCTATAGCCCGAGGGACCCAACATCTGATGTCCACAGTTGGTATGTAAAACAGCTGCTACTCACCCTGAGTTGTGGAGAGAAAGAGTCTGTTGTTCCAGCTGACATTCCACGCAAGACAGGTCATGGTTGTGAGGAAGGCCATCCAAGAGATGGATTGGTTGCAAGAGAAGTGGGAAGACTTACTTAATTGGGCTGGTGAGGGGGAAGATCAGGATCTCTTGCTCAACCTCTGGGTAGCTTTCAGTAGATTAGCAAGAGTTTCTGTGTCTCTTTATGTAATTTTTATTCATTTTGTATTATCTAAAATGCACAGCAAAACAAATAACAGATAATAATTCAGAGAACAGCATATACCCCAATCTACCTGCAAGCATTTCTGACTCCCTACAATCGATGGACAAATTGGTCAGTTTCACTTCTCTACCTTTTTATTTTTCCATTCTTAAATTTTGTCCACATTTCTACAGCAATTTGAGGTGTGTGTTGCTGTTTTTTTCAAAAAAAATCCTCAGGAAAATTTGCCAGAATTTTAGTGTGAATGTTTCTTAATAGACACATTTTTGTATGCAATTTTGCCTAAGGTACACAGTTTATGCAAATAAATTTCCCCTAATATAATGCATTTGTTATTTTCACTAATAATGCATCCATATGCATACTTTACACTAGGATTTGCATCTTTATACCCATGACTTGATTGGAGAACTGCACTGCAAATTTTGGAGAACTGCCACTTTTAAAGGGTAGTTGTATTCCCATTTATGAAAACACATTTTTGAAACTGCAACTTTGGTCTTTAAATGCAAAGTGAATTTATCCCCCATCCTTGGAGTAAAGCGCAATAAGTGCCCAAGTCAACCCTCCGATACTAAAAACGTCAACTCCACAGGGCTCCACAGAAGGTGGAGGGATTTCTGGCTGCTTTTTCCTCCCACGACCTCGAGGTGGCGAGCTAAGTATGGAAAGCAGAGTCCCTTTCTGGCCCGTTTTCAGAACAAAGGCATATTAGCCCATCAGCTTGGGCAAATCGGCTTCTCCCTCCAAGAACGCTGAACCCTTTCCAGAACTTGCATCTGTAGGGCAGAAACTCAAACAAAATGAAAGGACATTTAGGGGATGATCTAAGCAAACTTTACCTAGGATTACTAAGCTTATGCATATATGTACGTACTGTACTATGTAACTGTGAAGACTTTCTTTCTTTGCCATTTAGTGCAGGAGGTCCTAGCTTCGAATCTCAACATCTCTAGGTAGGGCTGGAAATGTCCACTGCTTGAAACTCTGGAGAGATGCTGCTGATCAGTGTGGACAGTATTTATTTCTTTATTGCCTTTAATAAAAATTTATATACTGCTTGATTGTAAAAAAACAAAACAACTTAACAACTTCAAAGTGGTTTGCAATAACAATAAAACAGCAATTTTTTTTGGGGGGGGGAAACCCAATTGAAAACACATATTGAAAACACACCTAAAATCAGCGATAAGTGAAAGAACAGATCAAAACATAGGTTAACATTCTACATACCCAGATTGATTTGCCTAAGCAAAAATGTTTATAGCAGGTGCCAAAAAGCATACAGTGTCAACAGGCAGGGAGTTCAAAAGTTTCCACCTATGAATCACCTATAAACATCACAAAGCTCAACATGGAACTAGACTGTTTGGTAGTTTGTGAGGTGGGGGTTCAAATACATTCTGGAGAATTCAGGTTGCAGAATTAAAGTTGTGTGGGACAACTGTTGCTCGTTGTGGCATCGTATAACCTTCCAGCAAATATATCAGAGCAAATACTCAATAGACAATGGCTGTTGTATAACTGCCTCACAAGCTCTGTTGTTGTGCAAAAATCAGGATGAATGCCCAAGAAATAAGCTGACTTGCTTGCTACCCTAGATGGATCTGTGGTCTCACTCTGTATAAGGCAGCTTCCTATTTTCTGTAAGAGGTGTGGAGATTTGGGGTTGAAAGGTGGTTGCTTGGGTCAAAGACAAGAACGCTGTAGGGAATCCTGGTATGTTTGCTCCACAAAGGCCCTCATCTCTTGCAAAGGGAAGTTGAAAACAATTTCTCTGGAGCTGACAGAAAACAGAGAGGCATACTTTTAGGAGATGCTATAGCTTCTCTCCATCTCCATCTCTCCTCTCTACCCCCCCCCCCCCCGTTCCCCCCTTTGCTGTCAGGGAGACAATCTGTTCCTCCTTTGCTGAGGAGGAACTTTACAATATGGTGACGAGATGTCAGGAATCATTAAACAAAACAAAGAAAGATGGAGCGGGGACGTTCAGGAGAAACATCTTTTCGGCATGAGGGGTAGAGGATTGTTGAGCATGCAGCTGAAGAGGCTTCTTAAAGCTTGGCAGGGAGGTAAGGCCTCTGTTGTTTATTGTTTTGATCTACCTTGATCTCCCTCAGATGCCTCCCATTCTTAGCATACACAGGGGATTTGTAGTGGGTAGGATTTGGATGTGGATGTGGGGAATCCCACTTTCAGCTTGCCACCCAGCTAGAAAACCCACCAGGAGATTGTGACAATGCCTGAGACTCAGGCTGAAGGAACCAGATCAAGGGGAGGATGTGCCCAAATCTAAACTCAGGATATGTGTGCTCCAGACTCTCTGGTTCTGGAGCACAAACAAGAACCCCTAAGTGAGTAGGTCTTATTCCAGGAAAATCCAAGGTGGTGTGTTCCAGATGTTGTTTGACTACATTTCCCATCAGTCCCAGCCAACATGGGATTGGATGATGGGAGTTGTAGTCAAACAACAGCTGGAAGGCACCATGTTTATATCAAGCTGGGTCAGTTCCAAGCCTTGATACTGCATGCCAATCACAGTGGCTGATGTTGCAAACCCGTAGTTCCTTCTGTGTCTGCAGAAGGCTCTGAGGCAACTGAGCGGGCACGATCCTGGGGAGTTTGCTGGGGTAGGTGCCTCTCAACCTCAGCTTCTTAAAATCCATAGCATGCTCTGATCTACCTCACAAAAATATGGAAGATGGGCAGGATACATATGGAAACAGTTATAACTACTTGGTCTCCCTATGATCTGAACAAGGAAAGCATGCTGTAAAATTTCCTGAGTGTCATCTATTGACCACAATCATCACTGTTCTGAAGATTGGGTGTAAGCACCCATGGAAGGCTCCCCCAGCACCTATCTCAATTTGGACAGTAACTTGCTTTACGACAGGGCCCCCACCCCCACCCCAGTCTCAGTTTAGATTGTGAGTTTCCTTGGGTGAGTGATTAAATAGCAATCTGAATGAGCACGAGACTGTTCATGCTGATGTGTAAGGCTCAACGTACACCGGCGGCACTCTAACAAATAATAAAACAAAATAAAGCGTGCCTAACATAGCATGTAGTTTGACCCTTAGACTGTAAGTTCCTAGAAGGCAGTGATCATCCCCTTGTCTGAGTTTCAGTGTAGATTCAACAGGGACAGTTGTGACCACATAGCAAATTGAACAGACATAAACCTAAGACTCTTAACAACAACAACAACAATATATTGACTATTATTTGTAGTAGCTGCAGCAGTAGCGGTAGATGTAGCCCACCCTTCCCCCCAAAGGAGCCCAGGGTGGCAGGCAAAAAAATAAACAATAAAATAATTTAAACATATGAAAACATCTCAAAACAATTCCAATACGGATATGCAGATACCCATTGCATCAAGGGCAAATGCACACCAGTGGCACTATAGTAAATAAGATAAAAGATAAACAACCACACCAGTAATACTTAATCTCCCTCCTCCTCTTCCTCTGGAGATAATTCTTCCAGCTACAGTCAAACAGATGTACCTGTTTGCAACTGTCAGATGTTGGTAGGGGACCCCTCAATCCTTCATGGCCCCCCTCCTTTTAAAGATTTAAGGCTGACAAGTGTCGCTAACAGAGGGTGGCTCCTCACTCCTTGCCTGCAAATGTTGGAATATCCCCCTCCGCCCAGCCCCCCCCCCGTTCCTGCTTCTCCCTCATCATCTGGGCTCTGTCACATCTTCTGCCATCAAGTCACGGCACTCCAAACATGACAACATTGATGCGATGTGTCACAGCTTGTGTTCCATGGCAGCAGCTATCACAAAAAGGCCAAAGTTTGCTCCTGGACATGTTTCTGTTCGTGCCAAGAGGCCCAGGGGTGGAGGGCCATGGAAAAAGAACAAAATTTAAACTTTGCGAGTGGCAGCAATGAAGGCTGAGATACAGTTGCGCTCTCTCTCTCTCTCTCTCTCTCTCTCTCTCTCTCTCTCTCTCTCTCTCTCTGTGTGTGTGTGTGTGTGTGTTTAGATTGGGGTCTGTGTGTTTTCCCAGCTGTTGACAAATAAAACCTGGGGTGTGTGATTTCCAAGAAACTTGGGGATAGAGTATTTAGCACCATAGTGAATATCTTAACTATCACAACGGTGAATAGAATCATAGAATCATAGAGTTGGAAGAGACCACAAGGGCCATCCAGTCCAACCCCCTGCCAAGCAGGAAACATCATCAAAGCATTTTTGACATATGGCTGTCAAGCCTCTGCTTAAAGACCTCCAAAGAAGGAGACTCCACCACACTCCTTGGTAGCAAATTTCACAGCCGAACAGCTCTTACTGTCAGGAAGTTTGCTCAAACAGCAGATCATGTTGTAAAGCAAGGGGGGTGGGGGCTTCAAAAAGTGGTTCTTCAGGCCCCACTCCCTGACCCTCAGAACTCTCTACAGGCCACACACCCTTCTCCCCATGCCACAATCCTCACGGCCCCTGCTTCGCACCCTCCCTCGGTGGAAGGCATCCTTGAACTCTGAACAACCTTCTTGCTTTTCTGTAGCGAGGATGGGGGAAGTTGTGTGTAGAAACCAGGCTACTGTGAAAAGGTAGAATTTACATAACTTGCGCTGCCCACTTTTGCCTCTGCCCCCCCACCCCCGGCATGTGGCCCCAGGGAGGTTGCCAAGGAGGCAATGAGGCTTCTCCCCAACTGCATTTTAAAGCAAGGTGTGTATTTTAAAAGAGAATCGTAGAATTGGAAGGGGCCCCAAGCACCATCTAGTCCAGTTCCACTTTGGAAGAAAAATGTATACGAATGCAAGAAGAAGAGAAGAGTCCTGTATATTCTATTCCAGCAGCTCCCAAACTCCTCCCACCCACAGACCACATGAAATTTGCTGGGCATCTCGGTGGCCTACCGAACGATTTTTCCTGCCTTTTGTAGCAGTTGTAATTCCATAGAATTCTAACTGCAATACTATAAAAGCAATAAAAAGAAGCAATAATAATGCAATTAAAAAATCAGTACAAATGTTTAATTTGATGGCTGCGCCATCTTCTGACTCTGGCCATCAATCCACAGGCATACTGTGGGCCCCTGGCTGCCCACAGATCATATATTGGGAACCCTGGCCTATCCTGTTTTCACAATGGCTGACCAGACACTTTAGGGAAGCCCATAAAGGGAATGTGAGCCCCACAGAGTTCCACTGCTTGAATGCTCCGGTAATCAAACACAGAGTACCACTGATACTGAGCATAATATTGCTATTGTGGCAAATAGCCTTATCCTATGTGAATTTGTCTCATTCCATTTTAAAGCTGTTCAAGTTTATTTCTATCCCGCTTTTCCTTTCCTTTTGGAAAGGAGATGCACTTGGGTCCCTATATTGTTTCAGGAGCCGGTTGACAGATAAACCCATTCCTCCCCCATCCCAGGTTGACATCACGATGCAACCAAATGAAAATGCACATACCCTGCTTCTTCCAGGCTCTTAAGCCCCCCCCCCGGTAGATCCATCAACCCTCCCCCCCCCAAGCGCTTCATTTAATCATAATAATGAAAGGTGTGAGCCACTATTAATTTGAAGGCATTCACATTAGCCCTGCACTCAGCTACCAGGAAGCCATGGCCATTTTCCAAATGAATGTGCCGAGGCCATAAATTGGAAAGTAGAGATCTGACCGACAGCAGCTCTTCATGTCTGTACACCCCCCTCCTTCAGAGAGGCACTTTACACACACACACACACACACACACACACACACACACACACACACACACTTTCTCTCTGTACGGCAAAAGAGCCTCCTTAATTAAGTGAAAGTGGCAGCAAAAGAGCAGGCCTAAGTGTGGAAAGAGGCAGCTTAAAAACATATTTGATTCATTATAAATAATAATAACTGGAAGGTGGGAGAAGGGTGGTGTCAGAACTGAAGCAGGGGAGAACAGCTTTCAAAAATAAAATAGGGACACTGGAAGCTTCCTTGCAGAAGTTCAGGCTGTTTTGTCCACCTAGGCCAGAATTCTTAGCAGCAGTAAATAAAAGAAAGAAGAATTCTGGGGCACCTTCGGGAGGAGCAAATGCAGCAACCTGGCACCTATAAAAGCTTTCATGGTTGCCTCTTGGAAAGGTCCCACAGCTTTCTTTTGAAAAAAGGAAGTCAATCTCTAGCCCTCCTAGAAAGAAAGTTATGGATCAAAATGTGCAGGTACCTTCTAAGTGGTTTCTGTGAAATGATAATAAGCGCGATGTGGTCTGTTTTTCCTGGTATTGAGGAACGCTGCCTCTCGCTGTTAGACAGCAACACCATCAGTGTATGTGCCTCTCCAGTTAGGACTGGGAGAATCCCCTCTCTGAAACCCTGGAATGATGCTGTTATTCAGTGTAGACATTTATGGAGCTAGGTGGAGCCAGGGTTTGATTGGATATAAGGCACATTCCTTTGTTTCTGCTCTCCCCGCAACAAATAAGCAATAGAAGCACAGAATTGTAGAGTTGGAAGGAACCTCAGAATCTAGTCCAACCCCCTATAGTGCAGGAATCTCTACTAAAGCATCCATGACAGATGGCCACCCAACCTCTGCTTAAGCACCTCCAGTGGAAGAGAATCTACCTTCTCCTGAGAAATAATAATAATAATAATAATAATAATAATAATAATAATAATAATAATAAATTTCTACCCCACCCATCTGGCTGGGTTTCCTTAGGCATTCTGGGCGGCTTCCAACAGAAGGTTAAAAAAGAAGAAGTCTGCTCTACTGTCGAACAGCTCTTACCATCAGAAAGTTCTTCCTATTGTTTAGTCAGAATCTTCTTTCTTGTTACTTGAAGCCATTGGTTCGGGTCCTACCCACCTGATGGCTAAGGGACCACAAAAGGTGGAAGCGACCCAGGTCTCTCTGGACCTCCAAGAGGAGTCCAGCAACACCTGGAGGGTCACTGGTTCTCCAACTCTTACACTGAGAAGTGATGATGAACCTTCATATGCAGACTGAGTGTACCTTTAAGGGTTGATGGAGGGGATGAGATGAGTGTAAATAATCTTCATGAATTCCTACTGGACTTTGGATAAGCAGAATTCCGGAGTTGATCCTTAATTTCCTTTTTCTTTTTACACATTCTATCCAAAGTCAACCTGTGGGCATCTGGAACACAAGAACACAGCTCCCTCATAGTGAGTCAGACCACTATCCATCTAGTTAAGTAATGCCAATACTGACTGGTAGCAAATCTCTAGGATTTCAGTCATGGTGTCTCTCTCAGCCCTACTTGGAGATGCTGTTTGGGACTGAGCCTGGGACCTGCAGGCAAAGCAGATCTCTACCACTCATAAGATCCAGCTCCTAGGGGCCGAGGTCCCTTAAGTTCAACCAATAAACTATTTGAGAGGGCTGCCTCCCCCAAAGTTGATGGGCATTGCCATTCAAATTATGTTTGTGTGCTGTGTCATGTGATCGATTATGTGGGCAGGGCTTACCTGCCCTTCCCCATTTTATTCAACTTGGCACCCCTGCTACCATTGAATTATTGCCTTTCATCTAAAAACAAAGTAAGACTCAATTCCCCATGATTCTGAACAGGAGATGTTGAGGATTGAACCTCAGACCTTCTGCATGCAAAGCAGATGTTCTACTGCTGAATTCCTTCATCTAAAAATAACAAGGCTCCAGTCCTCGTGATTCTGATTAGGAGATGATGGGAATTGAATTGAGGGTCTTCTTAATGCAAAGCAGATGCTCTGCCACTGAGTTGCGACCCTTCCTCAACAGCCCCATCACCTCTCCCCTTAGCAACAAACCAGTGATCGTTAAGTTCTCCCCACCATGCCAGTTGTAGCATGCTCCTGCGGTCCCCACATGGTAGTGGGCACACCCTCGCTCAGTTGCAGCTGCTGGTCCATTTATAAATCACTGCATCACTCTGCCTGCATTTTAGCATTTAACGTGCCTTCGTCTGTGATCCTTAAAAGCTGAAATTAATGACAACCTTGCCGCCGCTCATTAATAATTGCTTCATTACTGTATACGACTGCAGCCTCTTGACAATAACAGAGTTTGCTTGGGTATTTCTAATTATCTGGCATTTCAGCTTCCTAATGGAGGGCCCCCCCAATTCCTCTCTGTGGAAGCAGCACAGGTTTGGGCCGAACGACACGGCACAGAAAGGGCCCCAACATCCTGTAGCCCTGGCATTTATTAATCATTCCAGGATTGGGGGGGGGGGAGAGAGAGACAGGCCATGAACTTCAAGGGACAAGTGGACCTCTGACTGTGTAGTCTTCCAGACATCAACTTAGAAGTAGGGAAGGGAGATGAATTCAATACACATTAGAAGGGGCACCCAACTCATTCACATTCTCTGAAGCAATGTTGCTGAACTGAAACACAGAATCCTTTTACTTTTGCACTTCTCTGAATTTTGCAATGTAGTTCTGCAGCCAAGTAATGTGTACAAAAATGCACACACTAGAATGAATTAGCCTATGCACAGAAATGCACTGAAATTTGTGGGAGAGATGTAGCTCAGAGGTATGCAGAAGGTCCCAAGTTCATGCATGCAGAAGGTCCCAAGTTCAACCCCCAGCATCACCAGGTAGGCCCTGGTGATGTCTGAAACCCTGGAGAGTTGCTGCCAGTCAGAACAGACAATACTGAGCTAGCTGCACCAATGGTTATAGGTTGGGTATAGGTCAGTATACTACTACTACTACTACTACTACTACTACTACTACTACTACTTAGTGTCCAATGTTCACTAAAAGCCTGATGAATTTTCATGAGGACCTTTTTTTAAAAAAATGCCACAAACCAATGTGGAAATGTGGAGGCATGACTAATTGTCACGCGACTGTACACACATATCACACTGACCTTGGAACTGTCTGGAAAAGGGGGGGGACAGGGGGGCAGGCCTACACATTATCTACCAGTGCATGGGGGGATGGACAGTATTGCAACCCCTGTGCAAAACAACTGTTGCCTGTATTTATGATTGGAAAAAGTACCCGAACAGTCTTCAAAGGCAGCCCCATGTTTAACGCAAGGCAGTAATCCAGCCAGGAGGTAACTACAGCACTGGATCACCATGCCCAGGTTAATTCAAGAATCAATGACCAAAACAAGGCTTCATCCTCTATAAGCAGCTGGGACAAACTATTTCAGGACTTCTTTGTGGAAAATTGTATTTAATTTGGGCCCACCAACTCCTAAAAAACCCATAGCTCCTTGGACAACTCTAGGCTGCCAAACACTTCACTGGGCCTCTGTTCAGAACACCAGCATGAATTATACACTGACTGTGAGCTGAAAGGCTTGTGTGACTCCAGGCCTTATTTTCCTGGGATTTCCCATCTCCAACTCCCGGGAGGAGTTTTCAGACATTACAATGCTGACATCTCAACGGACAAATGTCTGCAAAGGGCATTTGCTGAGAATCTGCTGAGCATTGCAATCAAATTTGCCGAATCTCTCTAGGAAGTGGGGAAAACTGAGAGTTGGGGAGAAAGGAAGAAAAAGCAAAAACTGCCTGCAAAAGGATGGTTGGCTTCTCATCCCATTTGGGGTGACCAGCTCAGCTATTGTGATGCAGAGCACCCCTCACCTACTCAAGAGGCTTGGCAGGTGCTTTTGCAAGGTAGCAGGGAAGGCTTTTGCTACGCTATGTTGAAATTCCAGCTGCCCTCCTGTCTCAGGGTGGGGTGTGTGGAGAGAGATGAGGAGTGTGTGTGTGTGTAGCTAGAATTACAACCTACTCAGGTAATTAGCAAAATTCGGAGCAGACAGATTTCCGCTTGCACCGCTGGAACTTGTCACAGGGGACCTGCTAATTAAGCTGGCTTTGGAAGTGGCTGCAACCGCTGCCACAGCAGAACAGAAAAGCCATATGCAGCTCCTTGGGGTGGGGGCCTTGCTACCTTGTCTTGTCTGAAAGGTGCCATTCTGGTGGTCACACACAGACCCCAAATGAACTGCTACCTCTTGTTACCAGAACAGCAGCCATGGGCACACACCCCCGATGCTCACAACAGAAAGGTGCTTATTGTGTCCAGAGGTCCACCTGTGTTTATTGTTCCCTATCAATCACCCCCTGGGAAAAGGTTCCATAGCACTGTATTCTGGGGGGAGGCATCTGATTCAGCTGGTGTTTAAAGACAGAACTACCTAATTCACACATTCTGAAACAATTTGCAAACTGAAGCACAGTTCTCCAGCCAAGTAATGTGTACGGAAATGCATATACTTGGGCAAAGTGTGCAGATAAATGCATGTGTTAGTGAAAATAATATACAACACTACATTGTATTAGGGAGAAATTGCTTTGGAAGAATATATAACTTAGCCAGGATTACATTAAAAAATGTGTAAATGAGACACAGAAGAATTTTCATGAGGAGTATGAATGAGACTGATGTGTAAGTGTGCAGGAGTTAAAGATTGGAAAAACGAAAAACTGCCTGGCCCTGATTCTCCAAGATTCGGAGATTCTCAGCAGGGAATACACTTCTCTCAGACGTTCACAATTTGAATACAGTATAATAATCTTTAAGAAGCTTACATGGTGTTTGGGACTGCAATCCCCAACATCTGTGGCCACTGGTCAGGCTAGATGGGGCTAATGAGAGTTTGAGATGTTATTGAACATCTAGAGGGCACCATGTTGGCGATTCCTGCTTTAAGTGGCTGCTCATTTCTTTTTCTGTGGTCCTCAGCTTCCCCCTTCTGTGTCCATCCTCTTGGGCAAAGCAATGGTGTCTAATAGCTGACAATGTCCATTGTGGCTCAGGCCATGATGAAGTATCTGCAAGGCAAGCCAGGCTTGAAGCCTTCAGTCTGCCCCAGGGACAAACCCTCTATTGTAGGAGGTGTTAGGTGCGGTAAACCAGGAAAGGCTTTGCTCCCCACAACAAAAACTCCTGAAATGATTTACAAGAAGCATAAAATACAGGAAGAAAAAAAAAATACACAAATGCATTAAAAACACAGCCAGAATATAATATCCAATTTTTTGTGCTGCCCAAAAAGTCTGATGCTCTAATGATGACAAAGTTGGAGCCAGCCGGGCCTCACTGAGGAGAGGAGAGGTGCTGCAGAATAGTCCTCTCATTGCCAGACTAAGGCCCACCCTCAGAGGTGCACAAGGGGCAGGACTAGATGACCCTTGGGGTCACTTCCAACTCTACAGTTCTGTGATTTTATAAACCTATGTATGGAAGATCCAGATTGAAATACCCCTGAACAAACAGGAAAATAATATCTGGGAAATAGCAATGTCTGAGCATCTCACCAGACACAGGTGGGCAATTAAAGGCATAGCGAATAGAGACACCTTCCAAGGAACAGGGACCCCTTTCTTTAACTATGTTAATGACCAAAATCAAGTCCTTATTATACCACCTGCTCCATCTTCACAGTGGAGAGGTTACGGTAAGTAATAGGTTTGAACACTGAATGTGTGAATTAATGTCTAAAGTCAATGGGCAGAACAAACACTATTAGATGTAATGCTGGATGTTCAATGGTTATTGTTATTGTATTTGTTTAAAAAACAATAAAAATTGTTTTAAAAACCCACTATGTATGGCATAGAGAAAATAGATTGAGAGACCTTTCCTCTCACCCTCTGCCATGATACTGTTGGGGAAATCTTCTTCTTCTTCCTTGGCAATCACTCATAGCCGAATAAGATTGTTTTCCATAGACACAGTTTTAACAATGAGTCCGTAAGTGACTCTGGAGGCCAATTCTGGATCCACACATCCTTCCACAGTGGGGACATTGGTTTCCGGGCGGGAGTTGATTATGGTGTGGATTTGTCAAGCGTGCCTTCCTCTTAGCACGCTTCTCCCTTGCGTCCCGAGTTTGAGTGTCTTCAAAGCCCATGACACCTTTGGTCAAGGCTGTTCTCCAACTGGAGCGCTCGCAGGCCAGTGTGAGCCAGTGTTGGTGTAGTGGTTAAGAGCGGTAGACTCGTAATCTGGGGAACCGGGTTCGCGTCTCCGCTCCTCCACATGCAGCTGCTGGGTGACCTTGGGCTAGTCACACTTCTCTGAAGTCTCTCAGTCCCACCCACCTCACAGAGTGTTTGTTGTGGGGAAGGAAGGGAAAGGAGAATGTTAGCCGCTTTGAGACTCCTTCGGGTAGTGATAAAGCGGGATATCAAATCCAAACTCTTCTTCTTCTTCCCAGTTGCCAGTGTTTATACTACATTTTTAAAAATATTTGCCTTGAGACAGTCTTTAAACCTCTTTTGTTGACCAGCGGTATTACGCTTTCCGTTTTTAAGTTCGGAATAGAATAGTTGCTTTGGGGTTCCAGCTGCCTGGAACAGCCAACTGAAGCCAGACACCAATTGTCGGCAAAACAGGGCATTTAGGCATTGCAAAACTGGTGTGACACAGCCTAAACCAGCAAGTAGTTGGGGGGCAGCACACTAAATATGAAAAAGAGCACAAGCATTCCCATGCAAAGGGAAGCAAAGGGCAGTTGTGTCCATATTTGGCAATACTTCCTTCTACTAGCTTCTATTGGGGTAAGGCATACCAACTTCTTATATTTCCCTCCTTCCTTTGTCCTTAACAGTTATAGCAGCTGGTCTTGCTCACATGTCCTTCTGTCCTTCTCTCAAGGTTCCCTTGCAAACACAACCTTCACATTTCAACCTTCACTTCTTCAGCCCTTCTCGTACACATTTCCATTTTATTTGTTAACTCCTTTATAACTTTATTCATCTTCCACAATGTCAACAAAACTATCTATGGATTCAGGGCAAATAAAAGGAAAGGTTTGTTCATATCTGCATGAACTACTATATATTTTGGAAAGCTTTGTTCACTATGCATTCGGACACCTCTTAAGATATCGTAACCCAATTCAGCATGACGGTTCCTGAGATCTAAGAGTAGTCTTTCATCTATGTTTGGCTACAGTCAGAAGGCTTTTTGAATCAAGATGGCAGACTGCACCTTTGAAAGCTGTAGTGATTTTAACCACTGACTAAAAAACAGCACTGAGTCTTTTTCTTACTTGAAATTTCCAACCCGTGCCAGATATGAGGCTCCTACTTCACTTATACTTCTGCTGCCCCATTATGTGGTCACAAGTTTAAATAGCTTAAAGGGGGAATTAGATTAATCTAGGGTGGCCATAGGTCCTGATTTTCTCAGACATTTCCCCGATTTCTGCCCAGACACTGCAGCCAACTGCAGTATTCTGGATATGTTCAGGAAAATCTGGTTTGCTGAGCTGATGGGCTATGAAACATGATAGCTAAAGAGAACATCCATGCGCAAAGGCAACCTGCCTCTGAGTTCTATATGCTGAGGACAAACAATTGAAGAAAGGTTGCTGTGCTCATGTCCTGCTTGCCAGCTTCCCAGAAGTATCTGATTGGCCACCATGGAAAACACCATGGAAAACAGAATATTAGACTGAGTCTCTTTTGGATCTGATCAAGTGCAGCTCTTTTTAAGACCTTATGAAAAAGGAGTTAGGCACACCCATGGAGTGAACTTACCAACAGCTGTTAGCCATGACAGTTAATGGAGTTTCTAGGTTCAGGTCAGGACCCAGGATATCTCAGAATGCCAGTTGCTGAGGAACAACAATAGGAAAGAGCTATTGCCTTCTCAGACTTACCTGTAGGCTTTCTATAGTCATTTGGAGAAGGGGGTGCTGGACTTGATAGGGCTTTTGTCCTGATCCTAAAGGGCTCTAGACCAGTGCAATTCAGTATTGGCAACTAAATGAAGCAACGATGGACAAGCCAGGGGTGGAATAATCCTTAATTCCTTGCCAAACTGCTTGGAGAAATGCTGGCAGTAGCCAGAGGTGGAATCAGCCACACCTTCTCTAGATGGGATCACTCATGCTGGTTGTTCCTAAACACCTTTCTGGAGGAGACATTAACTTTGTTGGGGTGACGCTCTCGGGCCTCTCTCCCCTCGGCACACCTGAGAGAGGCCCTCCTCATTTGCTGTTTTAAAAAATCTATTGTGACTTGTCAGAAAAAGTGAATAAACGAGGGCATTATTTTTTCATTCTGGAGCTGAGCGTCTGTTTGCCTAATCAAGAGAGAGAGCCAGGAGAGTCAACCACGGTTGACGCACACATTTTATTTAACTTTTCCTCTGTCAAAAGGAGTTTAAATGTGTAATGAACAGGCCACGGCGATTTGAAATATAATCCCATTACTCTGATGAGATTACCAAGGCTGGGAGAGTTCACAAATCATGCTTAGGGCTTTTTATAGCCAACATCACCCTGTTGAGATTTTTACATTTAAAGCAAGAGGTGTGCAGCAAGAATAAAACGTGACAAGGAGACCTACTTTAACCATTCACTCACCCGATTTGCAGGCAACTGACTCTCTGCCCATCTCCAAAAGAGGAGCCAGCCTGGGAAGTTCAGTCTCTGTGCTAATTCTAAAGGGTGGCCTATATATGCATCAGACTGAGGTGGTAGAGCCTTGAGGTAGCTGAAGGGATTATACCACTTTGTCCTTCCAGCTGGGGCTTTTTATTTTTTTAAGATACTGCTCACATCTTCAGATCTGTCTGTGACTATATGGTCTAGGAAGTTGGAAAAGAAAGCAATCATTCTGTTCCTCTTTTAATGCTATATCAAAGTCTAGCTGTCAACCTTTCAACTCTTGACATTGTACTGCATTTGGGTGAGAGGCAAGTCTCCTGCCTGAAATCTTGATCTTTACCTGGCATGTGATGCCATGTGGGTGTGTCATACATTTTTGGACGCGACCATTGGCAAGTCCCGGTGTTCCTTGCCCCCAATACATTGTTGAACTGAACATGCTCCGGTGGAGATTCCCAGAATCTTCTGCAGTGAGCCAAGGAGAGGCAAAGGTTCCACAGCAGAGGCATTAAGGGTTCTTAGCAAACAAAGCCGATGTGTATGTGTGTATGGGGGTGCAGAAGGGACCTCTAATGGCAGGAAGTTTTGAGCGCCACTGCTTTATAGCCTCCCTCCAGAGAGTCCCTCCTCCTCCTCCTCTTTTGGTGCATCGTAAAAACCTTTTGCCTGGCTCCCAGTTGCGGCAGAGGCCATGAAGAAGGCCATTTGGCACTCGAGCTGATGATTTAAGCAGCATTAATTTCAGCCGAAGCTCTCTCCTGAAATGTAGCAACAACTCTGGGAGGCAGATTCCTCTGGAAATTCATGGTTCCATTACAGACATGTCTCTGTGAATAACTGCCCCCATTAATCTTGGCTGGGCTGCACCCAAGCATTGCCTTAATGAGGTTCCTTCCTTCTGGTTTCTCCCAGAGGGTGGGCTTGAGAGCCCGGGCATCTCACTCCTTGGGGAGAAAGTGCTCTGAACTCTCTCCAGGCCTCCCAAGAAGGTGCATGGCAGGGAAACGAGTTCCCGCCACACAATATACCAGGAAGTGGGTGGCCCAAAGGCCAAATCCAGTTCGCCACAACCAAGAAACAGCCTAGCCTTGTAATTTGGCGCCTCTGGAAAGAAATGGCTTCCCAGTGATTAGATGGGTCCCCACTGCTGTGGAGTTACAACCTCTATAGGGCTGTCCTGGGTTATGCCATGACAGCTCAATTGGTCGTCCACCAGCCTTTAAAGCAGCAGTTAGTTAAAGGAAGTCAAAAATCCCATGAGAAGTCATCAGTGTCAGCTTATTCACTATGAAGCAGAACTTTGGTGCCTGCAGCTTGGAATTCTCTCTCTAAACCTGAACTGCCAGTCTGCTGAGCATACCACAAATAAGTGGGCAAATCTCAGAATCCAGAAGGGGGCTGAGTTGCATATCTAGCAATCGGGAAATGGGATTGCAGTGTCATACATACTTGCCATTCCTAGCAGAGCTGGTTAGGTGTGAGTTGGGAGATCTACAATTGAAACCATACCTTATTACTTGGCTTGAGCCATGAATTTAGGAGGTCACAAATAGACAACATGGCACCCTCTGGATGTTGCTGGCACTCCCATCAGCTTCAGCCATCATGGCTTGTGTTTAGGGATGATGGAAGCTGGAGTTCATGTCTCTCAGCCTCAGCTCCCTCATTGCAATGTTTTGTTTTCATGTTAATAAACCAGAACTACCCTACAGGGCTTTTGTACGGAGGATCAATGAAAACCTGTAGGAGGACAGGCGTGGAATGAGGTGGTAGAATGGGTCAAACCACTTCAGATTGTAGGTGGAGAGATTTCTCTTTTTAATAGTTTCCCCTACCCCACAAAAGGGACGCAGGCGGCACTTTGGGTTAAACCACAGAGCCTATGACATGCCGATCAGGTTGGTGATTCGAATCCCCGCAATGGGGTGAGCTCCCGTTGCTCGGTCCCAGCTCCTGCCAACCTAGCAGTTCAAAAGCACCTCAAAGTGCAAGTAGATAAATAGGTATCGCTACACCGGGAAGGTAAACAGCGTTTCCGTGTGCTGCTCTGGTTTGCCAGAAGCGGCTTTGTCATGCTGGCCACATGACCCGGAAGCTGTATGCCGGCTCCCTCGGCCAATAACGTGAGATGAGCGCCGCAACCCCAGAGTCGGTCACGACTGGACCTAATGGTCAGGGGCCCCTTTACCTTTACTACCCCAAAAAACTCCCTGCAAAATGGCATTCGGGCACCTGAAACAAACAGGTTCTATCACCACCTTTTGCTAACTGAGCTAGCTTTCTATCTGCAGGGATATACATATACATATACCGGTAAGCAGCATAGCTGAGCATTGAAAATGACCTTTCTGGGCATTTTGAGTGGTTTACTTCAGCACTCTCATCAGCTCATTCTGTTGCAGGCAAGATCCAGAAAGGACAACACACTTCCACCTGAGACAGTCTATCCACCTGATAGATGCAGGGGTGCAGTGGAAGTGCTCTGAAGTGCTATAAAAAAGCTCAATACTCTACCAATCTCTTGAAGGACAAAGAGTCTAATCCAGTGCATACCGGTTGTTTAACTATGGAACTCGCTCCCACAGGAAGCAGTGATGGTCAACAACCTAGACAAATTAACAGAGGAGAGGGCTTGCAATCAGGTCAGCCTATTAGCTGTGGTGGCTATGTTCTGTCTCTACTGCCCAAGGCAGCAATGCATCTGAAAAGAAGCTGCTGTAAACCACAGAAGAAGAGACAGGAGTGGTTAAACCCTACTTGCTGCCTCCCCACTGGAATATTTGTTTGGCCACTGTGAGAATGTGATGGTGGACTAGATGGGCCACTGGCCTGATCCAGCAAGCTCTTCTTATGTTCTTATGTTCTTACATTCTTCTCTGGCTCACCAGAGACATGTGATTTATCCTACACCCCTCCCTCCCTGCTGACAACATCCCTGGCCCTGCTCTAAGGATGAATTGACCTACCAATTTTGGCTCTCTCTATTTTTCATTTTTCCAATCTTAAATTCAGTTAGTTCTCCACATTTCTGCAAGTGATACGCAATTTTCTTATTAAAATCCGGACGGACATTTGTCCACATTTTAGTGCAAATTTCCGCCAATAATTGCTGTGTGCAGCTTTGTCTAACCTACACATTTTTTGTAAGTAGTTTCAGTTAATACAATGTATTTCTGTATGCTATTTCCCCCTATTTTTAATGCACTCCTTCCTCCAATACATGCATTTCTTTACACACTGGTTGGTTGGAGAGCTGCATCTGATTTTCAAAGGATAGTAGTGTTTAGGTTCATGTATTGGTTTGAGAAATGCCAATTAGGTAGGTTTTTACAAAATAAATAAAACTGCATGCAACAACTGAATTTCTTCTCTGTTGTCATGAAGAGTCCAGAGCAATGGATGATTTGATATATGTATGTGTGTATGTTTCAGAGTAAAGAAAAACAGTACATGGTTCACAGCAGAAGACAATGAATTTGGGATAACAAGACCAGCCGACTTTTCCATCCTTGACCACACCACTGAAAGAACCAATCGTTGAAATTAGACATTGAAAAAGAGTACAATTGGTTTATTAGTAACAAAAATGGATACATTTGTCCTATGTTTGTTGGTTTTTAGGAAATTTGATCATGTCAGCAGCGATACGTTTATCATTGTGGGTTTGTCTGTGAGCTGTGTGCTCATGTGTGTAGGCTACAAAGAAGGGCCATTCGGTTTTCACCTCTGGACTTTATTTTTTTGCGGATCCTATGGCACTTTCCTTGCAACTGTACCTTGGAGATTTCTACATTAAAAAACAAACAAACAAACAAACAAACAAACAAACAAACAAAAAAGAAGTCAAGACTATAGAGGCCTCTACTTGGCCCCAGCCGGAGACATTGAACGCCCAACTGTGTCCTCTTTGGGGCTGATATGGCTCTTTTTTTTTTCCTATGAAAGGGCAAGGCCCATTGCCAAAAGCGGCTGTGTAAAATATGTCATGTCGACCTGTAAAATAATACCTGTAAAATAATTCCTATGCTGGCTGGCCACTAGCCACCAGAATTCATGAGTCCCTCTTGTCCCAGAGGGAGCGTTTTCTATTTATTCCCAAGCAGGGTAGTCTAGACTTCACTGCTGCCCTGATTTCTTTTCCTTTTGGAAGCTGAAGCTGGTCCTTCGACTCAGTTTCCTTTGCTTTTGAGCCAAGTAATCTGCTCGTGTTGTACTGGCACGGGATTCCAGGATATAGTTCACCTATTGGGGAAAAAACACAGAGGAAGAGCTGTTTCACTTCTAAGGCAGCAGCATGAGAAAATCCTGCCTCATTGCAAAAGCATTTTCACGTGTGATGTTAACGCCCTAGCTCCTAAGCAGGCTTACCTGGAAAACAAGCCCCGTTGATTTCAAACAGGGCTTGATTCACAGCAGGCAGATTATCCTAGAAGGGATTTTTTAAAAATATATTTAATCTCGGCCTCCCATGGTTTTTTGCATCCATTTACCACTGGGAAGGTATCCATCCTTCCAAGAATTGGTTTTTGACATTTGCCACAAAAAAAGAAAAAGAAAAAGAAAAAGAAAAAGAAAAAGAAAGAAAAGAAACCGAGTATTGGCTGGGGCTAATAAGAGTTGTAGTCAAAAACACCTGGAGGGCACCTGAAGGCTGTCCAGCGTCCTTCTCCCACCACCCCACCCCATCTCAATCCAAAATCAGCAGCCTAGTTGATTATAGCATTCTGTCCCCTACAGGGCCAGCTTAGAGAGACAATTCTTTCCCTAATGTTTACATCCTGAGGTGGAAAGGCACAGAGCTCAGTGGTAGAGCATTTGCTTTGCATGCAAAAAGTCCCAGGTTCAATTCCTGAAACCCACAGGTAGAGAGTGCCCCAAACCCCTGCCAGTCAGTGTAGACAATAGTCAGCTAGATGGACCAAAGGCCTGACTTGGTATAAGGCAGCTACCTATGTTTCTGTGGCACTGATCACTCTTTGACTGATAAACACTGTTACTCAGGGTTGTATCCAGTGTAAGTCCTAATCAGAATACTCACTGAAATTGGCTGGCATAGCTAATTTGGGTGCATTTATTTCAATGGGTCTCCTCTGAGTAGAACTGACTTGTACACATTCCATTAAATAGTCTGCAATAAAAGGACTTCTACCAGGCCACTTCTTTCCTTACGAAGTTTGTGGTCTTGGTTGTTTTTTTTTGTGTGTGTGTGTGTCCAGGATGTTTTGGCACATGTTACTTGATGGAGGCATTTTTAAATAATATTTAGCAAGCCAGCTCTTCCTTAAAATTTATTATCTCCCAGTACTTGGGCGATAATCACATAGATAATTTTAATGGAAGGTTAATGCAAAAATCAAAAGATAAAAACGCCCTTTGCTCCGCCATTAGCTGGTTAATATGCTGTGGCATGAAATCTCACCCAATTTTATGCACCGCAGGGTGTTTCTCTTCTGTTGCAGATGAAGCTGTGGGGGCTAGGGGTGGATTGCAAAGAATATATCTAAATAGCTATATATCTACATGCACATGCATATGTATGTATGGAGGGTTTCGTGGCAAGTAGAGTCTCAGGTCTTTTATTTCTTGATCATGCAAAGGATCTAATTGGAGAAGTATGAACCAAGCTCCATCCCTTCCTCTACAGAAATAAATGGATTAATCAGAGAATTCATGAACCAGCTAACCCCAAACAAAATCATCACCACGACCCAGGTTGCACTTTCTGTATGTTGCATGTGACTTAGTTCACTTGGATGAGTTGCCTGCCAACCAGAAAGTAATTTCATTTGATTTTAATTTAGTATATTTCACATTTTATTTCACCATTTTGCCATGAAGCATGGTGCAGTATGTATGGCTCTTCCTCCCCTCCTCCTCCCCTTATAGCAACCCTGTGAGGTGACCAAGATGTGAGAAAGCCCAATTGGCCTAAGGTGACTGAGCAAGCTTCGTGGCTGGGTGGGGATTTGAACCTTTGTCTCCTGGGTCCCAGTTTGACACTCTTACGATTATACCATTAAACTCAATGCTATCTCTGTGCCCCAAACATCTTACTGACAAAGTTCATTTCCCCCCTCTGGATTAGAAAAGGGGAAGGGGGGGGGGAAGAAAGTGATAAACCATTAGGTATAAAGTTGAGTCATTTTCAGAAGAATCTGCTCTGCTGTGTTGCTGTGTAAGTCAATCCCTTGGGTGTGCACTGGAAGGAGACAAGCTCAGAGCAGTGACTCAGACAGAGAGACAACAGGCAAGACAGTTCTACTGTGCCTTAGCAATGGGAATGTATGAACAACTTAATCATGCCTGACTCCGTAGAGAAATGTCCAAATTACCCATCCCTCATAAGGAAGGATGACTGGAAGTAGGCAAGGCTCAAGCAGTCTTTGGGGGAAGAGGTGTAGCTCAGTGGCAGAACATCTGCTTTGCATGCAGTAGGTCCTAGGCCCAGCATCTCCAAGAAAGACCAGGAGATCCCTATCTGAAGCCCCAGAGAGCTGCTGCCAGTTAGGGTAGACAGTTCTAAGCTGCATAGGAAGTGGCCTGACTCTTAGGTAGGGCAACTTCCTGTGTTCCTAATTACTTGCTAATTAGTGTGCTTCTGTTAGATTACTGCAACATGTTATACGTGGGGTTTGGAAATTTCAGCTGGTGAAGAATTCAATGGCCAGTTGCTCACTGGAGTGAGTCGGCTTGAGCATATCACACTGACCCTGGCCCATCTGCACTGGATGCCAATTTAGTTTCTGGTCTCAATTCAAAGTGCTGGTTTTGACCTATAAAGCCTTAAATGGCTCACGGTCACAATACCTCAAGGACTGCCTCTCCCCATATGAACTGATACAGATCCTGTGATAATCTGAGGCCCTTCTTCATGTGCCTCTTCTGCAAGAGGCCTGGAGGGTGGCAACACAAGAACGGGCCTTTTCTGCAGTAGCTCCCTGTTTGTGGAATGCTCTCCCCAGGGAAGCTCACCAGGCACCTTCATTACATATATTTAGGTGCTAGGCAAAAACATTTCTCTTTTCCCAGGCCTTTGGCTAATTAAATAATTTATGGCCTTTTGAACTATGTGGGTGGGGCGGGTATTGTTTCTGCTTGTGATGCATTTTTGTGTTTTTATACGGCAAACCTCCCTGTGTTCCTTGGATGAAGGGCAGTAGAAAAATTCAATAAACAGCAACAGCAGTAACAACAATAACAAAATAAATTCTGAGGACAGCTGACAGCCTTGAGGACCAAGATCATTCCTCCACCTTCACAGAAAAACTGGGGTTATCAAATCCATGCCCAGTTATGGTTGTATGTAGTTGCCAATGCTATTGTGGGAGTACAAGAAGCAGGGCTCACTGATCTTAACTCCTTTTTTTAAATAGGCAAAAATCAAGGACAACATTAGTTAAAGGGGTTAGTTGGGTCAGGCAACCTAGTCCAGCAACCTGTTCCTACAGTAGTTGACCAGGTGTCCTTATGGGAAACTTGCAAGCAGAACTTGATTGCAGAAGTATTCTCCCCACTTGCGATTCCTAGCAACTGATATTCAGAATCAGACTGCCTCCACTGGTGGAGGGGGAACATAGCCATCATAGCTAGCAACCATTGATAGCCTTACACCAGGCATCCCCAAACTTCGGCCCTCCAGATGTTTTGGACTACAATTCCCATCATCCCTGACCACTGGTCCTCTTAGCTAGGGATCATGGGAGTTGTAGGCCAAAATATCTCGAGGGCCAAAGTTTGGGGATGCCTGCCTTACACCCTCCATGATCTCCCACCTCTCTTCCTCCAAACATACCAATATTTTTAGAGTTCCAAAAAATGCCAAAAACTCTCCTAGGGATGCTGTAAAAATGTGAATAGTGAAGGCAAGGACAAAGGAGGGAAAGTGGGTGCCTGGTGATGAGAGTTTGCACTGAGCTCTTTCTTTTTGCTTGGGTGGTGGGCGAGAACCAATATTCCTTAGCATATGTCAGTTACTGAACACTGCCATAAGCTTTACATGGGGGGAAAAACGTTAAGGACTGGAAATGGCACATAAAGCTTATCACTAGAAAATTTTAAATTGCCATAAAAATAATAGATGGCAGCAAGTTCCGTTTAACCTTCCAACAGCATTAAGTGCCTTCGTTTCAGAAAGTAAATCAGCCAGGGTGTGCAGGCAAGCTGTATTTCCTTAAATTAAAGAAAAGAAAGTAAAACCGTAGCAATAAAAAAAGGGAGAAAGATTTCCCTTCAAAACAAACAAACAAACAAAAGCCTGAATGGAAAAGACAGAGACTGGAGAACTGCAAAAGGCTCTCTGTAAAGGAGGGAATGAAACTCGCTCACTTGATTGCACCTCACCCCCACAATCCAGGAGCTAGAATCAGAAAACTGGTACCCAAAAGTTTTTCAGCTCAAGAGCAGACTCATCCTTTTAATGGAACGCTCCTGAAATCTATTGAGCAAGACGAACAGCGGCAACAAAGACCAGGCACAAGTGCAGTGGGATGCATGCTTAAATATTCCACACTATGCTCAAAGAACACTCCCATTTGTTAAATCCTTCAAAAGGGCCGTTGCTTAGCCAAGGCCACCTGTATGCAAGGTGGATGTCTGCTTGGGTCGTGGGTGTTTGGGAGCTTGGCTGAAGCTAAAAGCATGTGATAGCGGAGGAAGAAGAAGGGAAGAAGAGTTTGGATTTGATATCCCGCTTCATCACTACCCAAAGGAGTCTCAACGCGGCTAACATTCTCCTTTCCCTTCCTCCCCCACAACAAACACTCTGTGAGGTGGGTGGGGCTGAGAGACTTCAGAGAAGTGTGACTACCCAAGGTCACCCAGCAGCTGCATGTGGAGGAGCGGAGACGCCCGGTTCCCCAGATTAGGAGTCTACCGCTCTTAACCACTACTCCACACTGGCTCTTTACTGAGGGGAAACTTGTCTCCAATGAAATGGAAGGACAAGGCACCAGGTCCATGCTGAATTCACTTTTGGCTGCTTCCTCCAAGGTCAAGATCATGCCTGACTCTGTGACATAAAGTCTGAATGCACAGTAGAGTGCATCAGATAAATATTGGGCCCATGCCAACTTGTCAGGTAGCAGGGGGACACATGTTTCTGGTCCAAGTGTGCCAGCTGCTCAGCCCTTCCCCCACATTTTCTTTTGAAAGAACCAGATGTAGTTTAACCAATAGCCTATCTATACATAATGAAGTTCCCAGGTACTTGCAGTAGCTACCAGTGCCAACAACTACTACAAGCATACTGCACTACTAGGGTGCCCGTTTGCAGCCTTATCCTTACCTTGATTTTGGGGAAAGGAAAAAGCTGCTGACAAACCATTCAGACTCTGACAGCAGCTTGTAGAGTGGGGCAAGAAAGGGCTAGACGATGCTTTCTACAGCTAGATGCTACATCCTTTCGGAGGCTTTTGCATGCGGGGACAGGCACTTATAGGAACCAGGTTTCAGTAAAGGAGTTTCGCAAGTTCTTGGCCTCAAAATGATTGGTATTTAAGGTCAGAGAACGAGAGAGGATAGATAGATAGATAGATAGATAGATAGATAGATAGATAGATGATAGATAGATAGATAAGAGAGAGAGAGAGAGAGAGAGAGAGAGAGAGAGAGAGAGAGCGCTTTTTTCAAATCAAGCTAGCTAAACCTTCTGGGTATATTTATGCTTTTCCTTGTAGCCTGTACAGTGGTGCCTCACAAGACGAATTTAATTTGTTCCGCGAGTCAATTCATTTTGCGAAAAATTCGTCTTGCGAATTGCGGTTTCCCATAGGAATGCATTGAAATTTCTTTTTTTTTGCCCATAGGAACGCATTAATTAAATTTCAATGCATTCCTATGGGAAACCACAATTCGCAAGATGAATTTTTCGCAAAACGAATTCGTCTTGCGAAAATTTCGTCTTGCAGGGCATTCGTCTGGCGAGGTACCACTGTACCTTGACTTACTTGTGTGTGGTCTTTTGAGTAAGATGTTCAGTAAGCATCTTTCCATAGTAGACCTACCCTTGCCTTGTGGCACATGATGGCTGAAACTCCCCAGTGCTAGACTAAGAGTACTCCATGACTTCGCAGCCTGAGTGCAAAACCATGGCCCTTGGCACATGACTTATGAGTGAGTCTTTGACCTTCCTATGCTTCGCTTAGACAAAAAGCACGTTTCCAGCTTTTAACACAGCAAAAGTGAGAGCAATGCTTGGATTCTCAGAAGCAAGAAAAGGAAGGTTGTGTGTAAGTGTAGTACTGAGAACCAGATGCTTGCCCGTTTGTTGAGGATGCTTCTTGCAAGTATTTATTCACCCAGGCCATATTAAACTGGAACCCCCCAGAAAATGGACCCCTAACCCTACCCCAACAACTAATTCTTTGGAAGCCACATACCTTCAGCACAATCTCGTTGACAGTAGCAGCATCAGACTCAAAGTAGAGATGTTTGTAGTCGTGATTGCTTAGATATGCGAGTTTAAAAATTGCATGGCCTGTTAAAGGAATTAAAGAGAGAAAGAAAAGAAAAGAAAAGATTGACGTGACAAAATGCAGTGTTCATAAAAGCCCATTCTGGAATAAATAAAATAAGTGTTTAACCTATTCCCCATCACCACCTCCCTTGAATTAAAATTGGGGACACAATGAGAAAGATGTTTCATTCATCACTGAAATGGAAGAAACTTAAAAGGGCATCATTTTGGCTGGCTTGTGCCCAGAACTGCCCAGAAGAGTAAGAACTAGCTGCCTTCTGAGGAGCCTACCCACTGTATCTCTGTCTGAATCCTTGTGTTCTTGGGTCGAAGAAGGCAAGTCAAGAGAAGTTGCACAGAGAGGCAGCAGGGAGCCTCCTTTGCAAGGCATAGAATTCTGCTGCACCTTTGCGCTGAGCATGATCAAACGATCCCACTGCATCTTATGTGTTTCTGACACCTGGTGGAGGCTGACTGGAAGGAGGAGAGGCTTGGGACTCATGCAGTGACTCAGGGACCAGACTCTTCTGTGGATAATCTTCTTTGGATTGGACTGGGAGCCTTTCGCTATTTAATTCATTTTCTTCTCTCGAGAAAACTGGCCCTTCTCTCCTGAGGCACACTTTGCGTGTTCCCCAGCAGCAGACAGTTTGGGAATGATTGCTCTGAAAACTTTCAGCAAAAGCTCGTGGGCATGACAGGAAGTGGAGAGGGAAGAGCACACAGATGGCGATCTTAGCATACCATCGGCAGAACAGACGGCGGGAGGGAGTCTGACAGCCTTCCCATGTCATTTCAATTTAAGGCGAGGGGTGGCTCACCAGAGAGGCTGAACTCCTATCAAGGAAAGTTCACTCCCCCCTCTCCCCCCCCCCGGTAGCTTCCCCTCCTGAGGAAAAAATGCAAATATCTGCCACATGGCTAGTTGGGTGCCAGCCGGTCCCTGGACTGGATTCCTGCTTAAGCACCCTAGTTAGGGAGAAAAAGGATATTGCAAATTGTTCCCGATGTATAATTGCCATTGCCTGTGGAGGAGAGGTGGTGGACTTAAAAGTAAAATAAAAATGAAAGGTTGATTTGCTAAGGAATGATTGAAGCTGCAACAAAACAAAAGCAGCACCTCAATATATAAGCTCAGCTGCTATCAAAGGCTACGAGTTGTGATGCTTGGAGATGCTATTGCTTCTGAATATCAGTTGCTGGAAATTGCAGGTGGAGAAGGTGGTGCTTCTGGGTTTCCCACAGGCCTCTAGTTGGCCCCTGTGAGAACAGGATGCTGAGCTAGATGGGCCATGGGCCTGCAGGGCTTTTCTTATGTATAAAGGTTCAATAAAGAAGAAGAAGAAGAGTTTGGATTTGGTATCCCGCTTTATCACTACCCCAAGGAGTCTCAAAGCGGCTAACATTCTCCTTTCCCTTCCTCCCCCACAACAAACACTCTGTGAGGTGAGTGAGGCTGAGAGACTTCAGAGAAGTGTGACTAGCCCAAGGTCACCCAGCAGCTGCATGTGGAGGAGCAGAGACGCAAACCCGGTTCCCCAGATTACGAGTCTACCGCTCTTAACCACTACACCACAATGGCTCTCTGTATTATTTAACAGGGGAAAATATGGCTTCTGAACATGTTTGCTCCCACCCACTCCAGCTCTCAATCAGTAAAGTGCTCTCAATGCAATGTTGTTTGAAAAAGGGGAGGGAAACATGGAGGGCACCCTATCCCCTCCCCTCCATCCTTTAGCCACGCCCCTTTGAGGAAATGAAACTTCAAAGTGTATTTCTTTGGCTGCATCAGGCCCTGAGAACAGCCTTCCCTGACTAGGTGAGCTCCAAGATGGGTGCAGCCAGGACTTTTGTTGGGAGGGCGTAGGCCATTTGTGGGTTGTTGTGGGGGTTTTTTTTTTGGGGGGGAGAACCTCAGTTAGCTATGTATTTTTATTGATTGGGGGGCAGCAGCCCTTCCCTGGCCCCCCAGCTATGCCCATGCCCTCCTCTGGACTACAAGTCCCATCAATTGGACTACAAGTCCCATCAGTGTTCGCCATTGAGAAGCAGCTGAATGATTCTTCCTTGATTAAGCACCCCAGCTGGCTAATCTTATGACTGTCATTCTACAGAGCCTGCCCTCCCAACCCAGGAACCCAATCACAGCAATACTGGGTATTTTACATGTTGTTTTATGTAGGTGCTAGTAGGACGTTAAGTTATTAATCTAGGTTTTACTTCGGTTTCTAACACCCAAGTGGACTACAAAAACACTGTAATAAAACTCAGCAATATCTAGTTCAAATATAATACTGCATGAAATAAAGCTATATGTGTTCTGTGCTAGCTTAAGTTTGGCTACGAACTCCACCTGCCCCCATCAAAAGGAAGATCCAAATTAATATGCTGAGGATCAGACGCTAGGGAGTTTCTAGGGAAAGGAAGTTTGCTTTAATATTCTCAGACAGTGTTTCCCAAAGTGGTACACATACCCATGGAGATATACAAAAGGGTTTAAAAGGGTACAAGGAGAATATGTGTGTGTGTGCGCGCACACACACGCGTATATACAACTATCTACCTATCCATTCATAGATAAAATTAGGGTTGCCATACTCCAAAAAGTGAAAATCCAGACACAAAAGTTGTTGAAGTTTCCAAGCTATTTTCTTTTAAGGAAATTCGCCAAATAATCAACACTTCCGACATGGGTTGCCGTTTTTACTGGACATTTTTTTTTACTGATTTCCGGAAATTTTTGGACACTGTTTTTGACAGATGAATCGTGGATATGTCTGGGAGATTCTGGACGTGTAGATAAAATAGTATTACTAAAGCTACCCCAAACTAATATTTGCCCCATAAGGGGTATGCCGGCGGTAATAGTAAGCTTTCAAAATGTGATTATTTTAAGTTTAGAAACACTGTGCCAGGTAGCGGGTGGACTCCTCAAGAAGCAGTGACAGATGGAGTATGCAGTGAGAAGTTTATGCTCTGCTGTTTTGGTGGGCACCGAATACATAAGAAGCTGCCTTGTACAGAGTCAGGCTATTGGTCCATCTAGCTCAGTACTGTCTACATGCACTGTCTATGTCTCCAGGGATTCAGGCAGAAGTCTCTCCCAGCTCTACAAGGGAATGCCAAGGATTGAACTTGGGGCCTTCTGTGTGCAAAGCAGATGCTCCACCACCAATCTACCATGGCCCTTCCCTGAAAAAGGTTCTCCATCTGTGTTGTTGGGTAATCTCTAAGTACGCTTTGCTCTGTTCCCTACATGGCTGCTCTGGATACACCTTATATAGATGTTCCACAATCATACCCTACCATAGCTGCCAAGTTTTCCCATTTCTCATGAGGAAGCCTATTCAGCATAAGGGAATTTCCCTACACAGGATACTTGGTGCCCTTCATTCATATGAAAATTCATGCATTGGCAATTAAGATTTAATGTATTAGAGGTTGTTCTCTCCATTTTCATTTTAATGTGTTCAGTCCAAAGGTCCAACTTTAACTCATCTACAAAAATAACAGCATCATTTTAATGGAGATTTATCCACTTTTCCCAGAGGGGAGCGGATTTGAAACCTTATTTACAGTAGCTTAATTCTCCAGATCTCCCCAAATCAACTGATATATGGCCAGCAAACTGGAGACCTTCATATTTCATCAAAACATGTTAATTAAACACTATTATTGCATGCTAATCAGGAATTATGAATTCTCCACCGGAAAAAAAAAATACTGGCGGACGATCCAAAACCAAACTTTAAATCACAGAAGCAAAAGAGCAATCACATCGTATGAAAAGGGGTACATATTTCTAAACTGGGAGTCTATAGGTGTGTGGTTATTTCTGTTGCTCCTTGATGCAAGAAAACTAATATTTGGCATTGTTGCTTGCTACTGGTGTGGGCAAAATGCACTAAGGGCAAGACACCAAGACCTTCCAAAAGCAAGAGTTGTAAGTGGTACAGTCACCTATCCTCTCACACACAAACCTGCTCACCAAGCGAGATCAGATCCAGAGGCCCTTTTCCAGATGCTCCCTGCCTTCTGGGAATAAAATGAGGAACCTCGTCCCTGGGGGACAAATATGTTTCTGGACCTCAGAGAAAAGAAGGGGAAGGGTGCTGCCGCTGTCCACTGAGGAGGGCCAAGAGGGAGAGAGGCAGGCTGGAGAAGGGCCTCCTATTGAGGCTGCTCCGGTGAAGCTCCTGCCTGGCTCCCTTGGCCCAAAAAATGCATGGGAGGGGGAAGCTGCCCTTTGTGGCCCATGTGCTCAGGAATAGAGGTCAAAGGAGCTCAGGAAACCAGATGGACGCAAGGGCAGCTCTGAGCTGCCACCCTAGCCACGAAGACCTTGCCTTGATGAGGAAGCCTGTCGTGCGCCCTCTTGGAAATATGCTCCCAGGGCTATGGCACCTGGCGCTCTCCATTCTACACCTCTGCCTTACCCCCCCCCCAATTCAGCATGCAGACAGTACTGAGCTAGATGGACCCTCAGTCTGATTTGTTATAAGGCAGTTTCCTATATACCCCATATATATCCAGGGAAGGAGCCACAGCTCAGTGGTAGAGCATCTGTTTTGATTGTGGAAGGTCTCAAGCTGAATCTCCAATGGCATTCAAGGTAGGTCTGAGAGAGAGCCCTGCCTGAAGCCCTGGATAGCCAGTCACTGTACTCAATGATGAGCTAGATGGACCTGTGTTCTGACTCCATACAGGGCTGCTTTTTGTGCTCCTATGTCTTAAGGGAGGGCTGTAGAGTGATAGAGCATCTGTTTTGCATGCAGAAGGCCCCAATGGCATCACCAGTACGCCCCAAACCTTGGAAAGCACCTGCCAATCAGTGTAGAGAATACTGAGCTAGATGGGCCAATGGTTTGATTCCGTATAAAGCAGCTTCCGTATAAAGCAGCTTCCTATGTTCCTAACTGGCACTTCCCAAAACAATCTAAAAACTGAAATGCCCTTCTTCAAATTTTGCTGTGTGGTTCCTCCAACCCCAGACAGTGCATACAGTTTTCTCTTTTTCCTCTAAGAAAATTTATATACTGTTTACTTGATATCCAACAAACAAACAAACAAACAAGGTGTAAAATGTGTATATTAGTGTAAATAACATAGGGAAAAAACCCATTACATTAAGAAAAATGGCATACCAAAATGCAAAAATGAAACCAAATCTGCAACATTGAATATAGATACATGTACTAAAAGGCTAACAATTTTTCCATGAAAAGCTTTTCATCCAAACAAAATTCACAAGCTGATGCAGAAACATGGCAAACTGGCTGGAAAAATAAAATGAAAAAGGGAGAGAAGCTGTAATTGACAAATACCTCCCTCCCTAATGCCTGGTCTGCTCTCTTTGGCTCATTTAGAACTGCCTCCCCACCTCCAAAAGGAAGAGAGAGCTCAAATGACATCTCCCCCAACCTTGCAAGGTGTCAAGGGGAAGGGGACAATTGGGTGTCAGGTCCACCAAGCTCTCTACCCAGAGGATACCAGAGTGAAGGGAAGGCACCTGCAACCTTGGTTGAAAGGTAATAAGCCCATCTACATCCATACTTCATCCACTGTCTCCCTGCACTGTCTAAGGCAGTAATGTTTCTGAATACAAATTGCTGGAAACCACAGGAGGGGAGAGTTGCTATTGGCCTGGTTGGCCACTGTGAGAACAGGATGCTGGACTAGATGGGCCACTGGTCTGATAGCAGGCTCTTCCTATAGCTGTTACCATTCGGATGCCACCTCCCACCCCCAAATTATATGGACTACAGCTAATAAAAGTTGTAGTTTTAAGCAGATGGAGGGAACCCATTTGGTGGAGGCTGAAACAAACAAACAAACAAACAAACAAACAAACAAACAAACAAACAAACTCTAACAGTACATACTCAGGGTCAAACTAAATGTGATGCAAAACACGTTGCTTGTTGTGCCTCCTCCATCCTTCCCTCTTCCTTTCGTTCTTTCTGGGTGGAAACCGCAGTGAGGAAGCATCACCCATTGCGGCTGTTATTAAGGATGACAAAGCAACCACCACCAAGGGCCATATTTAGCATCGTGCCTATTAAGTTCAGCCCATGGACTGTGGAGGGGTGCTGCAGGAACCCGTTGCTCCACACTCCCTTGCATGTTACAGGGGGAAATATCAGCCAAGCTGTCGCTGAAGGAACGCCTGTCTGTCATTCTTGACCCTCCTGTCAAGAAACTCCCGAGGAGCTTCTGAAGAACCCTAGGGCTCCCTGCGGAAGGCAGTCTGCCTCTCCATCTGTGTGGTGGGAATAATTAAGACTCACCTCCCAAGAGGAAGAGGTGGCACAAAAATACAGGGTTTGTGAGACACAGTGCTTACCAAGGAACAGCAGCAACAGGCCTGGGAAGATCACATTTTGGGCTCAACGACAAGGCTCACATCCGCTTCACAGGCTCTGGCATTTCCCTCTTTTATTTAAAGAGATGCAAACTAGTTTTGCCACTAGGGCAGTTTTGAGTGCTGCAGGGGTCAAGGAGGAAGGGGTGGTGGGGGTGGCAGCTATCCACAGGCCTGATTTGGCTCAGGGGGCTGACCGTTGCTGACCCTTTGCATTACAGGCTTACTGTTGAGCACAGAGCCCCTGCAAGGCCTCTCACTGCCGGCCTCTCTTGCTTTTAAATCTGGTGATTTATCTCGTCTCTTCCGCTCTGGTATTTCACAGCTGACAGAAGCAGAACGCGGAACTTTATTTCAAATTCTTATTTTAGCTTTTTAAAGAGTCAGCCCTTTTCGGGGGCCATTACAGAGTCAGAGATGTCAATAATGCTTATGGCGGGGAGAGTAACAGGAGGCAGGGGTTCCAATCCATCATGGAAGATGTGTCTTACTGTGTGTGTGTGTGTGTGTGTGTGTGTACGCATGCATGCACAACCTTTTGTAGTAAGAGAGAGAACTATATTCCACAGCCAGGACCTTTGCTTTCCAAAATGGGATAAAAACTTTCAGTGGGCTGGAAGATACAGTTAAGATTAGGAATCTCCAACTTGCGCATGCCACATATTACTTGAGATACTTGCTGCAGTCACTGCAAAGCTGGGATAGGGAAACCTTTTCAGCCTGAGGGCCACATGGCAAGCAGGGCTAGAGGCAAAAGTGGGCAGAGTAATCAATATAAATCCTACCTCTGTACAAGAGATTATTTCTATATAGAGCCACACAACCCTCTCCCCAGACAAACAGAAGGCATTATCTGAATTCAAGGATAAATTCCTGTGAAATAGGACTGGGGAGGACAGGTGGCTGTGGCTGCAGAGGGTGTGTGGGGCTAGCATAGTCCTGAGGGCCTGATAGAAAGGATTGTGGGGGGTGGGGTGGGGTGGGGTGGAGTTGGCTCCTAGGCATGAGGTTTCCCACCACTGTTGTAAAGCATGGAGATACACACAGCTATGCATGGTCTGGGATCCCTCACAGTAACTACGGTCATCTTATTTTGAACCTATGGGCACTCTCCCTGGCCAATTAGATGGCATTGATGTTTACTTTTTTGGGGAGGTGTTAAATTTTCTGCATGTTAATTTCGGTGAATGCTTCCTACTTCAGTTAAAATGTGGACTAGAAAACTGGAAGATCATTATTAGTTCTGATCATTGTCAAAATTATTTTGTTGCAACCCCGCCCCCAAACCGATGGCTTATCAAAATAACCCCCTTGCTTTGAAAAAAGGGAGGAGACGGGCTGTGCTTCAGATTTATATGCCCCCAAAAGTGATTTAGGAAACAAAAAGCCAGGGAGACTCAGGTGAGGGTTTTATGTCCCTCCATGCCCAAATTGTACACTGTTAATGGCGTGAAATATTTGTTCAGCAAAACGATCAAAGCGGCACTTTGCTCTGCTGCTAGTTGGGACAGATGCGAGTTTCTGGGTTGCGAGGGGCAAATTGATTTCCATTTCCAGGAGTGCTTAGAGAACATGATATACGGCTCTGGAGCCACCTTCCAATAGAATGTCACCGTGGGTAATATAGAGATCGATGTTGATTTCAATTTATTTATTTTTTGCTCCCTGTGTGTAAGAATGAGATTATGGGGACTGCCAACAGCAAGGGTGTAGTGCTAACCACAGGAAGCAATATATACTAAAGAGAAGGGCCCATAGCTCAGTGGTAGAGCACCTGCTTCGCATGCAGAAGGTCCCAGGTTTGATATCTGACATCTTTAGGTAGGGTCAGGAAAGACTCCTACCAATCAGCACAGAAGACAATACTGAACTAGACAGACCAGTGGTCTGACTCTGTATAAGACATTTCTCATATGCTCCTCTATTTCTTTTGAGAATGGACAGTAGCTCAGTGGTCAATCATAGGATTTGCACGCAGAAGGTTGTAGGTTCAATCCCAACATCTCCAGGTGGGGCTGGGAATGACTCTTGTTCAAAGCTCTGCAGAGCCACTGGCAGATGCATCATTGGTTTGACTCTGTATAAGGCAGTTCCTGCTGTCCTTTCAAACTCATCCAGTCCTAATATGGCAGATACGGGTACCTTGCTGCATTGGATGGGAAAGATAGGAATGTTCTACCTGGAGATGCTGGGGATTGAACCTGGGACCTTCTGTATGCAAGGCAGATGCTTTGTCACTGAGCTGTGGCCCTTACCTGGTGAAAAGGATTGGCAGGAGGTTCAGCCAAGAGGAGGAGGGTTCTTCACACGATCCCACATGATTCAAAGTGGAATTCAACACCCACAGGATATCATGACTTTATAAAAGGATGAGACTCCATGGGGAGTCAGTTTTAACAAGAACTATTATGAATGATAATAACAGAATCATACAATCATAGAATTGTAGAGTTGGAAGGGATCCCAAGAGTCATCATTTATCCATCCCTTGCAATGCAGGAATCTCAACTATGGACAGATGGCTGTCCAACCTCTGTTTAGACACCTCCAAGAAAGAAGAGTCCACCACCTTCTGAGGGAGCCGTTCCACTGACAGCTCTTACTATCAGAAAGTTCTTCCTGATATTTAGTCAGAATCTTATTTCTTGTAACTCAATTTGGGTCCTACCCTCCAGAGCAGGAGAAAACAAGGTTGCTTCATCTTCCATGTGACAGCCCTTTAGATATTTGAAAATGCCTATCCTATTTCCTCTCAGTCTCCTCTTATCCATGCCAAATATACCCAACTCCCTCAATGGCTCCTCATAAGACTTGGTTTCCAGACTCTTGATCATCTTGGTCACTCTCTTCTGCACAAGTTCCAGCTTGCCAATATCCTTTTTAAATTGTGGTGCCCAGAACTGGACACAGTATTCCAGGTGGGGTCTGACCAAGGCAGAATAGAGTGGTACTATTACTTCCCTTGATCTGGACACTTTACTTCTGTTGATGCAGCCTAGAATAATATTTGTTTTTTGTTTTGCTGATGCATCACACTGTTGACTCATGTTAAACCTGGATCTTTGTCTCCTGAGAAATCTTCATCCCAATTCACCCCACCCCTGAAAGCCTTCGAAGACCACATCCACACCAATAAATTTATAGCACTCTTATACCACTTTTAACAGTCATGGCTTCCCCCTAAAGAATCCTGGGATATGTAGTTTGTTAAGGGTTCTGACCTCACAGGTCTAGAATTCTCAGCACCCTTAACAAATTGCAGCTCTCAGGATTCTCCAGAACTTTAAAGAGATATAAGAGTGCTTTAAATGTGGATTTGGATGTGTGGGTGCCAACCTAAGACAAAAAAAAAGCATGCCTGCTTTTCGTCCAGTGGTATGAGATCAGAACTCAAGACTTCTCACATCCAGATGGCAAATAGTGCCTCCAAACCAGGAGGCCGGATCCTGCCTCTGCCACTCCTGACATCTAAAACGAGAAGCTTTCTGGAGGTGTGGAGGCAGAGTCCTCTAGTGCCCAACCACCATTGGTTCTCATCCCTTTTAAGCTTACTCTCTGCAAGAAGCCCCCCCCCGCCCCCTTGTTTTGGAAGAGATGATAAATAAATCAAATTGCACTAAGCAGCCTTTCCACAGTTGCGATCGGGCTCCTTTGCCACGTCTGCACCTCATCAATCACGCCATTGTCTGCTTGAGAGCCGAGCCTTGTAAATGTCATATCCACTCAAGCCCAAGGAGAAGGGAATCCAAATGCAGCAAAGGAGTTTTAATTGGATAGTGTAATTAAACTGGGGAGGGGGAAAGAAGAAAGAGAGAGAGGGAGAAAGACCCAGCAGGCTGCCTTTGACAGGATAGATGAAGCCCCGCTTTTAATAGGGCTACAAACATATTTGTTAAAGAGGATGAGGCAATGAATGGTCTCTTCCTGATGGTGCTCTGGAGCACTCTGTGTGCGTGTACACACACACACACACACACACACACACACACACACACACCATTGCTGAATAGATGTGTCCAACAAGCTGGGGTCCTTTTGGGGTGCGTGAGAAGGAGACGGGCACACCCGCTTGGAGCAGGCTGCTATATGATAGAACTCCCAGCTCAAAAGCAATGGGGAAAGCCCATCTTTAGGAATAGAGAAAGCTGCTTCATACCGAATCGTGTCCTTAATCCAACTAGCTCAGTACCATTTACACTTACTGCCAGCAGGTCTTCAAAAGGGACTCATCAAAGAAAAGCCATGGAATGGGTGACGAGAGATGAGAGTTTTGCCATGAAGCTCCTGCAGCATATGATGGCACCATGCCAAGGGATATCAGCAAACATAGGAAGCTGCCTTCTACTGGGTCAGACCACTGGGTCCATCTAGCTCACGCTGACTGGCAGTGGCACTCCTGGCTTTCAGGCAGGAGGCTCTCCCAGCCCTACCTGGAGATGCTGGGAATGAACGTTGCACCTTCTGCATGCAAAGCAGATGCTCTGCCACTGAGCTGCAGCCCATCCCATCTTTGCCTGCACACCTCATCCACCATCCCAGTGTTGGCCCTGCTCTCAAGAGTAGTCAGTGATGGAAGCTGGCCTTTCCCTGGGTCTAGAGGGAGAACGTGTTTTAAACAGAGGAAGGGGCGAATCAAAGGAAGACATTAAAGTTCTTGGGACTTAATTTTGCAGCCTCCATGTCAGTGCAATTTCAGAATCTGGTTCTGGCCCAGAAGTACCTGAAGGAAGAGATGGCTTCTGAACATCTCCACACCACCATTCAATAGCCACAGCTCATATCTACCGTATACATCTCTAGAACCACCAGTGTGTGTGGCTGGCATTCCACATGGAAGTAACGTACTGTCGAGACACAAAATGTGCTTTCCTGATCCCATTTTCAGTAACTATATTCGGTTTTATCCAGATCATCAGGGACCACACAATAGCTGCCATGCTGTGTCTATGACCATGCACTGATCACTCTTCTGCTGTGGTTGGTCCCCATCAAGGCTATTGGGGTGGAAGGAGGGGAGCCCAACAGCACATGGCACCAGAGCCAATTACTTCTAATTTTGTTAACCTCCTCCAGGTTTGAGTTATAAAAAGGGCATCACTGAGACCTTGACACTGCAATGCTATCCCCCTTAGAAAGACACAGAGGAGGCACACACAACTTCCCCATTTTATCCTCACAACAAGCTACAAGGTGGGTTAGGCTGAGAGATCACAACTGGTGTAATGCTACTTGGTGAACTTTGTGGCTGAGCAGGGATTTGAATCTGGGTCTCCCCACTTCTAGCCTGACACTAAACACAGAGCCATGTCCAAGAGGGACATGCTGAAGCTAAGCAGGCCCAGGTCTGGTCAGTTTCTGGATGGGAGACCACTTGGGAACCCCATTTGCTTATTTACTGATTTTTATTTCTGAATTTATAAACTGCTCTATGTTCAGAGGAAACCCTAACGGAGTACAGAAACAGAACTTAAAATTAATGCTATTTAAACAAGAATTAAAAACTGCCGGAATGAAACAGACTTAATTTGAGAAGGATTGGGGCAAAAGGAAGTTTTCAACAAATGTTGAAAATGCTTCTGTTCTTAGGGATGCAAATGTAGCAAAGCTTCCTATCACTGCAAAATAAAAAAATTCCTTCAGTAGCACCTTAAAGACCAACTAAGTTTTTATTTTATTTCTTATTTTATTTCGTGTGCATGCACACGAAAGCTCATACCAAAATAAAAACTTAGTTGGTCTTTAAGGTGCTACTGAAGGAATTTTTTTTATTTTGCTTCGACTCAGACCAACACGGCTACCTACCTGTAACTTCCTATCACTGATGCTCAAAGGTGGCTGAATGGAAATCCAATAAAGACACAGCAAAAGCAATAAATGCAAAATGGCACCATTAAAATGTAACCCAAGAACCCAACCATCCTAATCAGGAACATAAAGCATTTAAGGAAGTCTAAAAAGGCCCCGTTGACACAGACATCAAGTCTTAGGTACCTGATGAAAGGTGAGCAGAGAGGGGGCCAGATGGGTGTCTCCTGGGACCAACCATGCTCTGAATCAGGCTCCCCCAAGCTGGTGCCTTCCAGATGTTTTTGACTACCATGCCCATGCTGGCTAGGGCTGATGGCGATTCAAAACATCTGGTGGACACTGGCTGGAGGAAAGCTCTTCAGCATTCTGTGTCACAGGAGGTGCTGACAACAGCAGAATTCTGATTAGGTCCTCAGACATGGATCTCAAGACTTGGGCAACTTTATAAGCAAAGAGGCAATGGCTGCAATGATGAGAATTTATCCATTTTTTTCTACTCTGTGCTTCCTCCCAAAGGAGCCCAGGGCGAATACATCAATTTCATTAAAAAGCATTCTAGAAACAATTAAAAACATTTTAAAAACGATTGAAAGCAATCACATTCTCTAAGCCAATGATTTAATGGTTGCCAGGAGCAGCATTTTTCAAAAGCCTGGACAAACAGGAATGTTTTTTAAAATCTTCCTGAAAGCTGATAATGAGGGAAGCAGACAAACCTCACTCACGGGGGGGGGCGCATTCCACAAATGGGGACCCACCACTGAGAAGGCTCGTTACAGGTCAACATCACATGGGCAGCCCCTTGTGATGACACAACCAACAAGCCCTTAATTGTTGACCTCAGGGGTCAAAATGTTGGGGAAGGTGCTCTTTTAGGTCCTTTGGTTCCAAACCATTTAAGCTTCACATGCTAGGACTAAAACCTTGAATTGGGCCCAGTAGTTCACTGGCAAGTCAGTGCAGTGCTTTCAGGACCAGCGAAAACGTAAATACATAAACAGATGCGCTCAGCAAACAAAACATCCTGTTGATTTCTGGGTCTGTGTCCTAACATAACCCCCATTTGTAAACTCACAAGGGTGATGCTACGCCCAATGTGTTCAACCCATTGGAAACGAAGACACCTTTGGTGGCAAATGCTTACAGCATCTCAAAAACAAAGGCTAAAACAAAACAACAGCATTTGGGGGCCTGTTAATTTGGCTATCACTTACAAGCCAGCCCGGATTGTGCTGGAGAAAGCTATTTTCGTGGAGATGCCAAATTCGACGGGAAAAAGGACTGACTTGTGTAGCAACATCAATCAAAACGTCGGCCCTCTTGGCAGCTCTCGACAGTGAGGAGGGTTCAAAGGTTGCGGGATAAAGGAAAAGGGAGGAGGGGGGGTGGCAGCATAGGAGAAAGCTGCGCTCTGGTTCAGCTCTAATATGCCCTAGCTGGAAGTATTGTGCGGAGGTACCTACCACCCCTCTGCTGTATTAGGCAGCTTTCATTAATCTTCTCGCCATCTTCCTTAACTAGCCATGCAGAACCGCTCGATAGCAAGACACATAATGGGAAGGCCCCTGCGCCTATTACCAGGTTAACATTCTGTTAAGCCCCAGCACAACAATGGAACAGGAATCGAAAGGGAATCTTAAAACCGTGAGCCACAATCCAGGCAATTAAATTACAACTTGGGAGCCACCAGTGTACATGTGTGGGGGCCCTCAGAGGGGTGTGGGTGTGTGGAGTAGGGCTGCTGGGGAGAACGGAAAGTATTGCTGCCAGAGAATGACGAAATTCCATTTAGATAGAAATTATTCTATTAATGGGGGTGGGGCTGTAGCTCAGCGGCAGAGCATTGTATGCCGAAGGTCCCAAGTTCAATCCCCAAAGGCATCTCCCAAGTAGAGCTGGGAGAGGCTCCCTGCTTGAAACCCAGGCAAGCCACCCATCAGTGCCAATGCAGAACTGGGTATGACTCAGTACAATGCAGTACTTATACTGTTTAATTCAAACCCTGTATTCAGAACCAGAAGGGCCAAAGTATTCCTCCCCCCCCCCAAGTGAACAGCAACAGCAGTGTGTTTGTTTTCCATGGGGACAGTCTCAGGTTCCAGCCCTGGCATCTCCAGGTTGGGCTGAGAAAGACTTGCTGCCTGAAACTCTGAAGAGCTGCTGTTAGTCAGCCTAGGCAGTGCTTGGCTAGATGGATCAATGGGTATGACCCAGTAGAAAGAAGTTTCCTATGCTCCTAATTAATGCTCTTGTTGCCACCAAGCTCAATGCTTGGCAACCACACCACTGGCTTCTGAGGTTGGTGGGTGGCACTGCTGTGTGGTTGCCACGTGTTAGAAGGCTGGGAGAAGCTAATGCAGAAGAATTATCATCATCGTGTATCATTCTCAAGTGCCCTAAAATGTTGTAAGTGCTATACAGAAGATAAATAGACAATCCCTGCATGCAGGCTTGCAGCCCTTCCAGATAACCTGTTTATGGAGCCTTCATCCTGTTTTGTTTGCATAAAGCTTACAGAGAGGTTAGGTTACACCCGGTCTTTATTGAGCATTCATCCTGGTTTGCTTGCGGGATGTTTACATGTCTTCCCATTCACCCCACATTTCCCAAAACTACAAAAAGTCTTCTATTTTTTTGTGCTGAGATGCAAAAGTGGAGGGCTTTAATCCATTTTAAATGCACAAATCTAAAGTTCTGGTATGCAAGCGTGTCACTCCAGAAAAATGCTAATTGTCTGCAATCTCAAGAGACACGACACACACAAAAATGGGATGTGGAGGAATGAGGTAAACAATCTTGAGCATTAATTTTTAAAGTAACATAGTTGTTCTGAGAATTTTCAGCAGGGGTGCCAACTTAAATAAAATATTGGGTTTTTTTTCCAAGTAAGCCCCATCCCATCACACCCCATTTGAATGACAATGCCCATTAACTTGGGGGACAGCCCCCTCAAAAAAATTATTGGGGGGGAAGTGAAGGGACCTTGGCCCCTGGGAGTTGGCTTCTATGATTCCCAGTTTGAACAGAAACAGCTTGAGGAGGGCCCAAATGGTAGATAGTCACTCAGCTTAGCCAATGGGAGAGGGCCTTGCTCTTCTGCCTCTACCTCTGCTGCAGCTGAATGATAGAGGAGGGCCTCCACCCCTGGGAGTTGTAGCCCAATAGCACCTGGAGGCTCTGCCCCCATTCTGGCTAGATGCTTGGCCCAATGCAGTATGGCTCTTGTGGTGCTGCAGGTTTGAAAGGAAACAGATTTGGAGGCTAAACCCTCATGAATGAGTCAACAGAACAAGCCACTCATTTGAACACTTGGTCAAAATGGCTGCCCTGCAGAAACTGTGCTAATCTGGTTGCCTCAGTTTTTTTCAGCAGCACAACATGGCTATAAGCCACAAGGCCTATGTTCTCCCTCCACAGTCGGAGGCACTATCCCTCTATATACCAACTGCTGAGCATCACAGAGAGGAAGGGTGCTGTGGGATTCAGGGCCTGTTTGTGGACTTCTCAGAGGCCTCTGATTAGCCACTGCAAGAACAAGATTGTGGACTAGATGGACCACTGGGCTGATCCATCAGGGAACTTCTGTTCTTAAGTTAACATCCACACAGCCTTCATTGGTCATGTTCCACCCACAAGAGTTTTTTTGTGGAGCAGGCAATGGCTTGAGGAACTGACTCCCGACCTGTCTTCTTCTCAAACAATGTAAAGAGACATTAAGAGAATCAGATTTCCTTTAAATTACACTATTGCCAAAGGACATAATTGTATTAAGCTTATTACGTTGCTTCCTTTAGACTTTATATTATGTACGCTTAATTGAGATACAGAGCTCTTTTTTGGCAATAAAAATGGTAGCTCCTTTATTAAGACTTAAATCTTCCTCGTTAACGACAGGACGCTTCCCCTCAAGATTCAAAACCTGCAAAATCTTTTGTGATAATCAGATGGCGGTTGATTTAAACAAGCACTTTATAGATATGGTGTTTTGCAAGATTCTAATGGGCTTGGGGTTTTACAAGCACCTCTCCCAGTGTTTGAGTTCAAGCAGCCGGATTTATATGGCAAATAAAGATTCAGAACCGTGAGCCAGCCTAGTGTAAGAGGCAGAAATATTCTCAAAGGCCAATTAGGAGCAGAAATGACACTGACACAGCCCTGTGCATCAGGCCATCTTCAAGCTGCCAAATTATTCCAGAAGGCAACAGTCCGGTCCTGGGTCCCATTGAGATCTGACAGAGGGCTAACGGAATCAGGAGAAGCTTGGAGCGTTGGAGCTGGAAGACCAAGGGGAACATCCTAGATGGATGGGTGTGTGTGTGTGTGCAATTGGGATCCCAAGAAGTGTGTGTTTCCGGGGAGGGGTTCTACTCTGAGTAGGACTGAGTGCTGGATACAGCCCAATGTCCACAGACACCTATATTTAAGAGATGTTTCTGAAGGGTATTCTCTGGTGATCAGGGTAGAGGAAAGAGGTTTATGTTACTGAAATCACAAGTTGATGCCTTTGGAAAGGGAGTCTCTTTTTAACAAAAGAGCAAAGGCATCTTTATACAGTGAAAGTGCAGGACCATCCGTTTGTGACACGTTCCAGTGCACCTCGGAAAGAGTAGATGGAGGATGGTTGTGTTACAAGAGATAAAAACATGGAAACAAAATATATTGCAGAACTCAAAAAACGTTATCTCCCCCTCAGCCTCGCTCCCTCTGCCATAATTCATTTCAAGGAAGCCCCAGGAATAATTTTTGATGTAAACTCTGCAACAAACATATATCACGTTGCTGATAGGATCACAGGCAAACCTGGGGCTAGGAAGAAAGCATCATTCCTTCATCCACCCAAATAAGTGTTATGAGTGTTATTTCCCCTCTTTAAAGGTTCAAAAGGGACTCATTGAAGAAAAAGCCCCAGAATGGGTGACAAAGAACCTGTTTTGCTGTGAATCTCCTGCAATGCATGATGAGATAATGCCAGGGAATGTCAACAAACAGATGACTTCCAATGGGTCAGACAATTGGGTCCACCTCGTTCAGCAGTGTCTACACTGACTGGCAGCAGCTTTCCAGGATTTCAGGGAAAGGGCACTCCCAGACCCACTGGAGAAGCTGGGGATTGGACCTGGGACCTTCAGTGTGGAAAATAGATTATCTGGTAATCTACTGAGTTACAACTCTTTCCAGGAACAGAATAGGTTGCCTTATACTGGAAGCAAATCATCACTCCATCAAAGTCAATATTGTCTGTACTGACTGGCAGAGGCTCCCCAGGATTTCTGACAGCAGTTTTGCCCTGGACATCCCGGGGATTAAACCAGGGATGTTCCACATGGTAAGTACGTGCTCCATCACTGAACTCATCCTTTCCTCATCCAAAAAGTTTTAAAAATTTCTATTATTATTTTAAAGCCATAAATATCTATTTTTGTTAAATTACCTGTAGTTAATTTTTTGAAACTTATACAAATTTTTACAAACTACAGTGCTATCAAACAAGATCTGATGACAATAAACATAAACCATGTGCAGTTACACTGTTGAACGAAAGCATAAATATATTTTGAGGTGTACCCAAAGAGAAATTAAAACTGAATGGATTCACCTCCAGGCTGAATTTCCTAAGGCGCAAAATGCATCTTTCCTCAACTCAAGGTGCTATTCTTCTGGGCAAGGATTCTTGACTTAAATTCCTCCAGGACTTTGAAAAGGATGCTCTTTTCCCATCTGTGTGGGGAACGATGTACAGTGCAGTTAAGACCAAAGTTCCTTTCAAGCCATGCACAACCTCCATATGCCGCTCAAAGGTCCCCAGAGATCCTTCTGACATTACAAAAAAGTGAATGAGCCAAAGTGGTCTAGCTAGGGACTTGGTCCTGGACCCAAATGATGCAGGATTGGCTAGATCCTGAATAATTATGCTGCACAAAAGTTTGATTGTGGGGGGTGAGCTGGTTGTTGCTTTAAAAAGAACCTCAAGATTGTAGGGATTGATTCAGGAAGACAACCTGGGTGGGATTCAAATAGCTGCAAGCTTCACTCCCGTTCCCTGAGAGCTACAGACACAGGAAACCAGGAAAGTGGAATTTAGGGGTCTGTGCACTGTAATGCTTGGGGGTGGGGTGGGGTGGGGTGCGGCTCTGGATCCTGACTCAGTCACTTACTCTCATTATTTATGGATTGCAGCTTCACTTAGGGAGCAATCTCCAGTAACTATTACTCTTTTTTTGTTTATTTAGGGCATTTGTACCCTGCTCTTCAGCCAAAAAGGTTCCTAGAAAGATGTACAGTCCCTATCCATAGGCTTACAATCTAAAGAAGGGGAAAAAAGTATAATGCATGTCAAAATGAAAAATGCATGTCAAAATAACTATTTAAACTGTGAACTATAACAAAAAAAAACCCCAAAACACCCCACATGTTCAAATCCTGTGTGTGTTTATGTGTGTGGTTATCCCACTTTCCCCAATAGTAATCAAATCAAATCAACTCATGAGAAAATAACTGCTTGGTCATGCATATTTCACACAAAGTTGTATTTGTATTTATCCCTTAAGCTTATGTTCCAGGGGCACAGGTGCTCCATAAAAAAAGTGGAAAGAGCCCTGCTGAAGGAGATGCAAAGGCCCCCCTAGTCCAGCATCCCAGCTCCCAGTCAAATGTTTCCAGACAGGCCACCCTCTGCTTCTTAAGAAGCCGTCTAAATCTGGGACTGTGTGGTCCCATCTTATAGGAGTGAATTCCATAGCACAATTCTGTATTCTTTGAAGAAGTACTTTCTCCCTGTTGGATCTAGGATCTATCTAATTAAGAAAGAAGGCATAAAAGCCCACCCTGTTGCATTGAACGAGACCTTGATCTATTTCATATTATTGACGGGGAGATAATAATTTATTGGTCCACTTTCTCTGCCCTATGCATGATCCTATAGACTTCTATTCTCTCCCCATTTAGTGATCCCTTTCCCCCCCTAAACCATGGGTTACTTAACTTTTTGAGCTAGTGGGCACACTGGAATTTTGAGGAAGTGCTATAGGCACCAGTTGCAAAATGGCTGCTGTGTGTGAGAGAGGGGTGGGGTGGGGAGAGACGTAACACAAAATGGCTGCCATTGGGGCACATAGAAGAGGCTGAGCCAGAGTGAACAGGAGCAGAGCAGAAAGAGCAAACAATATCTCACCTGTCTAAATTAACTTGATTGAGCACATTTTTTGGGGGGGATTTGTTTGTTTGGTATATTCTGCCTCCAACTGCATAAAAACATAAGGGTGCTGAAACAGAACGGCAACTGAGTCCACTGGATAAATGAATTCTTACCCTGCCTGCCTGCACATACCAATTGCCAGGGCAGGAATCAGTTTGTTGGCATTGTGGGACACCTGCCAACATCCATACTCTACTGATCGTTGAGGGCTTTGGCCCTGCTGCCATTGCTGCCTGCTTACCCACTCTAACCATCTGACCCAGAGGGAGGATGCTTGTGAGTGCAGTTAGGTACCAGGCCCTCAACTTAGTGGTCCAATGCCACAGGGGCAGGAATGCTTCTGAATACCAGTTACTGAAAATCACAGGAGGAGAGTGTATTCTTGTGCTTGGGTCCTGCTTGTGGGCTTCTCCTTGGGGAATCTAGCTGGACACTGAGAGAACAGATCCTGGACTGGAAGGGCCATTGATCTGATCCAGCAACCAGGCTCTGCTTACGTTCTTATACCCAAACTATATTATTTCAGTTGTGAAGCATACAATTAACATTTGCCATCATCATCATCATATCCTGAACATGTCCAGTTTCACATTTTGAATTCACTCTAAATCAGAACACATTTATGATTACAGAAATGAAATGAGTTTTGCTTCTGCTGCCAAACGCAGTGTTCCTTTGCAGCTGCATCTTTACATGCCTTGTGGCTGATGCCGTATACAACACCAGGTGTGAGATGGGGACATAGGTTGTGGGGGTGGGGTGGGGTGGGTGTAATCTGTGCTGGACATAATTAGGTTCATAGGCCAGAGGTTCCCCACCAGTGCACTAAAGGATGAGGCTGTGCAGATCACCATACTCCAGATACTACAGATAGGGTTGCCAGACTCAATAGAGGACAGGACTTCTGTGCCTTTAATTGCCCTGCTCTCCTTTGAGACTGGAAACCTTAAAGAGAAACCAGCAGACCCTTTGCTTGGAAATTAAACAAAGGGTCTGCTGGTTTCTCTTCAAGGTTTCCAGACTCAAAAGAGAGCAGGGCAATTAAAGGCACAGAAGTCCTGTCCACTATTGAGTCTGGCAACCCTAACTCCAGATTGCAGGGCATTGCATTTATATCCCATCTTTTCTCCAAGGACCTAAAGGGGTGTGCAGGTTTCTCCTCGTTCTCATTTAATCACCACAACAACCCTGTGAGGTAGGTGAGGCTGAGAGGCAGTGACTGGCACAAGGTCACCCAGGGAGCTTCATGGCTGAGGGAGGATTTGAATCCTGGTCTCCCAGGTTGAAATACACAACACTTTAACTGCTATATGACATTGACTACACTGGAATTTGGGTGGAATGGGGAAGCCTTTAAGGGGAGGATATTTGACAGCTGGTTTGATTTATTGTATTTCTATGTCGCTTTTCATTCAAATGAATCTGAAAGCAGCTTACAAACAATAAATCAGTGTTTCCCAACCTTGTGCCTCCAGCTGTTTTCGGACTACAATTCCCATCATTCCTGACCACTGGTCTTGCTAGCTAGGGATGATGGGAGTTGTAGTCCAAAACCAGCTGGAGGCACAAGGTTGGGAAACACTGCAATAAATAACGATAACATTATAGAACATCACAAATACAGCATAAGTCCTACAATAATTAACAAATCATCAATAAAACAGTTGCAATCTATAAAATACAGCACTATTAACAAAACAGCGACTAAAAATGAGCTAAACATCACAGTTACAACAAAAGGCATATTATATGACTGAGAAATCAATGCGGCAATTATAATCTATAAAACAATACCGGTAGGTTGGGTGGGCAGGGGTGGATGGAAGGGAGGTGAGAAGAGGCTAGGTGGAAACAGGGAAGGCAGGCAGGATACTCACTTGGGCTCTTTTCTTCTGCAAGGTCACAAGTGCAGAGGAGCTCACAATCGATGGAGATGGGCTTCTGTTTAATCCAGAACTTGGTGCTGGCTTTCTGATTCGTTACAGGATCCACCTCCACCTTGTCTCCCGAAATGCCTGAGTGCCCAGAGACAAAAACAACAGTAAGGTTTTGAGCGAGCAGGTTTAACATTCCCTGCCCCATGTTTGTGTGTGGTGTTCCTGGTGTTTGCTGGTTTCAACCTGCCGTACACTAGCTCAGACCATTGGTGTACCTAGCTCAGTATTGTCTACACTAACTGGAAGCAACTCTCCAGGGTGCCTGGCAGGGGACATTCCCAGTCCTACCTGGAGGCAACAGGGACTGCATGCAGAGAGCCCCAGAGAGCTGGGGCTCTCTGCATGCAAAGCAGCAGCTCTACCACCAAGCTATGACCTTTCCCTATGTATGTTCAGGTGCACTGTTATTTTGGGGTGGTTTTTGTTTTGCTCTTTATCCACTGTGCTGCATATTTGCTTTCACATGTTGGGTTAATCTACCATTCTCGCCAGTTTGGCAATTGTTGAAACTGGTGTTCCGATGTTATGAATTTATTGATCTGCACTTTTTATTTCTGCACTTCACCCAGAGAGAGGAGGAGGGCATATTGGAAGGAAGCCTGGAACTCTTAACTATATATCTATAATATAATAAAACATATTAATAATATAATATAATATAATATAATATAATATAATATAATATAATATAATATAATATAATATAAATATGCTGCCTCCTGAACAAAGTCTCCAGTCTGGCATGTTGAGTAGTAACACAGTCACTGTATTTTCACCCCTTTGAATTTCACTGGTGAATGAACAAAGAAAGAAAGAAAGAAAGAAAGAAAGAAAGAAAGAAAGAAAGAAAGAAAGAAAAGGAAGCAAATCTTAACAGCCACTGCTTCCTCCAAGATGCCAAAGGAGCTAACTAAGAAGTTAATCTACCCTGGGAGAGGCTTGGTAATTTATAACAGATTCTATTATGGGTTTCCCCATCCCTCCTCTCCTCGAAAGCAACAACCTTGCTGTGCGGAGCAAGAATGGACAGCATCTCATTGCTTAACTTACAATTACAAGGTTTCTCCTCTGACATGAGTGACCAAACCTCTCTATATACTTTTTCATAGTGGCAGCTGTGCGGGGAAGACTTAAAAGTAATTACATTTTTAGGTCATGAGTTATAGGTCAAGGTCACGCTGAAATAGGCAAAAGGAATAAAGAGTATTTAAAAACAACATGCAGGGGAAGCTGTTTCTTTGTCTAAAGGGGGTGGGGGAGTGAAAAAGCAGAGAGGTTCTTTCCCCAGCTCTCTTTCAGATTTTTTTAAAAAATTATATGAGATTATTCTGAGATCTTTTTTTAAAGGAAGGAAGGGAGAAGAAAGGAAGGTCTAAGAAATACAAATACGGCACTCTCCTTCTGCCCCCTCCCAAATCACAATCTCTGGAAAATATAACCCAAAACAGCACAAAAGATATAGCAAAATTATCAAGGGGCTTGAGGCAAAAATATTGTGTTTTGCTGCAAGAGCCTAACCTGCCTCTTCATATGAAAACACACAGCCGTTTCCCAGCTCCGATCCATAGCTTCTTCATGCACACAGAGAACACTTGGTAAGCAAGGACATGTCCCCACTGCATCTATAAACCAAACTAAAGATGGAGGATATGGTGAACCTCAAAATCCCTCAACACGATTCCGCAGTTCACTAATGCACTGGAAAGAAGAGCATTCATTCCATCAACTTCTAGTATTTTACATGTCTACTGAGGAAGCAAGCACCATTAAGTTCCATTAGACTTTGGCAAACCTTCCTAAATTTGCACTTTCCAAAACAATGCACAAACCCAAAGACAGAAGTCCTTTGAAATTTACACTTCTCTGAATTTCGCAGTGCATTTCGCTGGCCAAATAATATATATGAAAGAGCATGTGCTTGAGGAAGAAGAAGAGTTTGGATTTGATATCCCGCTTTATCACTACCCTAAGGAGTCTCAAAGCGGCTAACATTCTCCTTTCCCTTCCTTCCCCACAACAAACACTCTGTGAGGTGAGTGAGGCTGAGAGACTACAGAGAAGTGTGACTAGCCCAAGGTCATCCAGCAGCCGCATGTGGAGGAGCAGAGACTCAAACCTGGTTCACCAGATTACGAGTCTACCACTCTTAACCACTACACCACACTGGCTCTCTACATCACTACATACACTGGAAGGTGTGCATATAAATACATTATATCAAGAAAATTTGTTTTGCAAAAAAGTTTGCATTACATGCAAATGTGTGCATTGATAGGGGGAATTCCCACTAAAATGCTGATCCCAGTGTGTTTTATTTTTTACTGCTGAGAAGGAGTGCATAACAGAAGCCTTCACCGTTGGTCAACAGCATTAAATTTATGGCCATGATTGGTAAGCTAGCATTCACATTTGTTGACACCAAATCTTGTGTAATCAGTTCAGTAACACTGTCAGCATTTTAATTTCACTTCAGTGCTCATTTGTATGAGCTTTTAACATGGAGAAAATAGGAAACTGCCTTAGACAATTGGTCCATCTAACTCACTATTGCTTACACCAGGCATCCCCAAACTTCGGCCCTCCAGATGTTTTGACTACAATTCCCATCTTCCCCGACCACTGGTCCTGTTAGCTAGGGATCATGGGAGTTATAGGCAAAAACATCTGGAGGGTTGCAGTTTGGGGATGCCTGGCTTACACTGACTCTCAGAGGTTTTCAAGGGTTTCAGGCACGGGCCCCCTCCCAGGCCCACCTGGAATGCTGGGGATTGAACCTGGGACATTCTACCACAGAGCATTTCCTGTAAAAATTAAAGTAAGATTCTAGCACTCATGATTCTAAATAAAGGGCTGATTAAAATAATAACATAGGAAGCTGTTGGAGAATGAACCAGACCACTGGTCCATGTCGCTCAGTACACTATTGGCTACACTGACTGGCAGTGGCTCTCCAGCGATTCAGGCAGGGGTCTTTCCCAGCCCTATCTGGAGATGATGGGGATTGAACCTGAGCCTTCTGCAAGCAAAGCAGATGTTCTACCACTGAGCCCCAGCCCTTCCTCATAGGAGCTGCAGGAGCTAGTGCACCAGGGCCTTCAAAGCTCTCTCTTCCTAGTGCCCTTCTGGCTCCTATTTCATCCTCTCACCATAACCAGACAGGAACCTATGCAGTGACTTTCTGAAGTCTGCTGTGCAAGCCCTGGCATGGCAATGGGACTAGGTACATGGCACACACAGTTGTTTTCAGGTGCCTGGGAGGAATCAAACCTCCAGGTTAGGTTATTGCAATATGTGGGGCTGCCTATGAAGACAGTTTAGAACTTCAGGTGGTGCACAATTGGGTGGCCAGGTTGCGCACTGAGACAAGACGGTTTGAGCACATTACACCAATCCTGACCTGACTGCACTGGCTACTGATTAGTTTCTGGGCCCAATTCAAAATGCTGGTTTTGACCTATAAAGCCTTAAATGGCTCAGGACTGCAATATCTCAAGGACCGCCTCTCCCCATATGAACTGACCCAAATCATCATCTGAGGCCCTTCTTCATGTGCCTCTTTTGCAAGAGGCCTGGAGGGTGGCAACACAAGAACGGGCCTTTTCTGCAGTGGCTCCCTGTTTATGGAATGCTCTCCCAAGGTGGGTTGCCTGGTGTCTTTGTTACATATATTTGGCAGCAGGTGAAAACATTTCTCTGATTAAACGTTCTATGGGCTTTTAAATGTGTTTGTGGGAGCAGCATAATTGGTTCATTTTTGTTTTATTATGTACTTTGTGTTCTCATTTTGTATTTATTTTTATGTTGTGATATTTAGATGAAAGGCAGCATACAAATTTAATAGATAATAATGATAGCAATAATAATAATAATTTGCTGCCTCTCTTTTTCTCCTACAGTTCCACCCTCCTAACACTGAATAATGTGTGATTTCCTGAGCATGCAGAGAACTTCCTATTATTAATTGAAGGTGCTGTTTGTTCACTACTTAATGATCAGCACACACTCCTGAACTTGGGAAATAGAAGGAATTACCAAAGAACCCATTAAAAAGGAGTGAGTTTATCATAATTCTCTTCAAACATTATATCTATGGCAAGTTGGTCCTTTCATCTGTTTCAGATGAATGTCTTAAGAACAGTGGGTACTCACCGGAACTCAGTTTTGGCACCTCTCAGGTGGGTTCCATTGCCATTATAAGAGAACAATGGAGGCATTCATGGTGAGTTTCGGCACCTCTTTTTCTAGAAAAATAGCACTCCTTAAGAATGAGTTCTATGGGACGTGGGTGGCGCTGTGGTCTAAACCACAGAGCCTAGGGCTTGCCGATTGGAAGGCTGGCAGTTCAAATCCCTGTGACAGGGTGAGCTCCCGTTGCTTGGTCCCAGCTCTTAACAACCTAGCAGTTCAAAAGAACATCAAAGTGCAAGTAGATAAATAGGTACCACTACAGCAGGAAGGTAAATGGCGTTTCCATGCACTGATCTGGTTTCGCCAGAAGTGGCTTAGTCATGCTGGCCTCATGACCCGGAAAAACTGTCTGCAGACAAACGTCGGCTCTCTCAGCCAGTAAAATGAGATGAGCGCCGCGACCCCAGAGTCGTTCGCAACTGGACTTAACTGTCAGGGGTCCTTTACCTTTTTTAAAGAATGGATTCTAGATGTGCAAACTCTCTCCTGGAGTCAGTTCCCATGGGGGGGGGGGGAGCAGTACCTATTTAGGATCAACAGACAATCTGTTCTTTGGGTATGACAACTTCCTCCAGAGATTTTCAAAAGACCTTCAGTCAGCTCTTTGAAGTCTTCCAGCAGTAGGAATACTGATGTTATCTATTCTTTATGACTGCCCTGCAGAGGAGCTCACCCCAGGACAAGGCAGCTTTGTTGTCTCAGCACCATGGAGAGTTCCTAGTGAGCAAGGTTGGAAGTGTACGGGGGGGGGGGGGGGGGGGCTTGGAGCCTCCCCTCTCCCACCAGTCCACTTTTCCTTGGCTCCTCCCCCTTTGTTGGAGAACTGTAGACTCTGTGACTTCTTGGTCACAGACTGATCTGGTTTTTTCTTAAAGTTGTTGCTGGTTGTCTGATGCATGCAAAGTTATCTGCTAACTATGGCAAAGGTTCCTTTTAACTGTACAACTGTGAATTTACAAGCAGGTCCTGCTATTTAAATGCTTGTTATGGGAATATTCACATATACAAACACAGGGAATTAGTACCCAGACCTTGCTATGAACACCACAGATTCAAATATCCAGGCAGCCAAGACCTGTTTGTAATACTGTAAGCATATAAGCAATCTTAAACTGGGGAAAACCGCTAAACCCGGAAGTGACCCCAAAAGTCACGATTCAGAGCAAGGACAGAACAGGGTGTTTGCAGGCTTTTCCAGTGGTGTTTCACTGTGTATAAGATGCCCCCATGAATAAGACACCCCCTACTTTTGGGGACTCCAAATTTAGAAAATGGGCATATGCACTATCCGTATATAAGACACCGCCAGATTTTTAACCCTATTTTAAAAAAACCTTGTCTTATATACGGAAAAGCACAGCACGTGATTTCATTTAAACATGTGGTGCCTTGGAATGTAACACACACCCCACATAAATTGGGAGTTGCCTGTACCAAACAAGATGCACCAGCAGATTCCATGTGCCTTAAGGGCCCATTGGCAAACTCTCAATGTCTATGGTTTGTATCCCAAGCTAGGATTGGGACTGTGACTGGCAGGTGTATAGGTATACATGAGAGATGAGGATAGGAATTTTATATATATATAAAAACCCCCACAGAGGCTTAGCCTTGGGGGCCAGGATTCTTATTTTTTTCCTCTTTCAAATGCTGAGGCCACCAGGACAACACCAGGTTTACACCCAGTGAAATTAATGGACTCGGGTAACTCAGGTTTCCTTAATGCCAATGGCTCTGCTCTGAGTAGAAACAAATAGGAGACAGCTAAACATCCCAAGGCAGACTTTCTCTGCTCTTGGTTTGGGGAGGGAGGGAGCATTCCTTCGACCTGCCTGCAAATAGACCCTGCTGCCCTATACCACAAATGGGTTTTGCAACCTACTCAGCAGGTGGGCGCCACTACAGGGATGGAGCAAGGTGGCAGCCAGCATTGCCCTTAAGCCACTCACTCTGCTGCACCTACCCAGCTCATGACAAGCTGGCATGAAACAGAAACAGGAGGCAGGAGGAACAGGTGACCTCCACGCGTGTTGTGTTAACCTTAGCTCCTGCGGGCGGCCAAATGTAGCGTAACCCTCATTTGGAACCTGACCACTGCAGCCGAGCTGGGAGCAGCCCCGCCAGCAAAGGCACTGCGCATTTCAATTAATCAAGTGGTGCAATTTGTCACCCGAGCACCCACCCCTCCCATCCCGGATCCCATATTTCAATTACGCACGGTGTCAAGAGCCCAAAAGGATGCTGGTAGTGTGTGAACTAATAAGAGGGGGAGAGAGAGGAGATGCTGGATTCTCTACCAGGAGAGAAGCTTCCTTATTAGAACATTTCACTCTTGGCAGCCAGAGCATCAGTTGTCCAATAAGTAAATAAACAAATCTACATATCTCCCCTGCGAAAATATTACTAGCAGCTGTTGGCTTGACGTTAAAAACTTCTTCCTATTTTTTGCCCAGCTGTGGCGCAGAATGAAACGGCACAGCTACTTTATAATGGAAACAAACCATAATACTTTTTCTCTCATACACCCTCTTTCTTCAATAGATTAAAAAACAAATACAAATAGTCCCTGTGGGCCTTCTCTTCCCTTTATTAAAAACAACATAAAAGGCGAACAGCAAAAAAACACACAAAAAACATTTCATTCAGTGCCACTCCAAGAATTCGCACAGAGTGGAGTCAATATTGTTAATGCACCCATGTTAATTTGATAGGATTTGTCAGGTAACTCCACTGGAAAATTATATAAAACTGTTCCAGATGAACAGATGATAGTGACATGAATTAAAGTGATAGAACAATAGTGGAATATAAACCAGAAATGACACCCAAAGTGGCTGTTGATTTATTGCCATCCTGAGTCTGGTTCTGGGTTTCCATGTATATTAGCACTACAAATCTGGGTCCATTTAGCCGAGAGATGCTCATACATACATCACCGACTCCTGCTCCAAGCCAAGGTCACTTCTGGTTGCATCAATCTTTTCCTACGGAGGCTACTTCTCTCTCTCTCTCTCTCTCTCTCTCTCTCTCTCTCTCTCTCTCTCTCTCTCTCTCTCTCTCTCTCTCTCTCTCTCTCTCACACACACACACACACACACACACACGAATGAAGGCAGAGGCTGCAGAGCCACCTCAGATGAAGCAAACTCCCCTCTCCCGCCCCATTTCATCTTTCCTTTATCATGTAAAATGCACTTTAAACTTCCTATTATTTTTATCTGCAAATTGTTGCTGTATACCCCCATCTATTATAACTGTTATCGTTGCATCGCTCGCACCTCCTCGCTCAGGCATGGATCTGCAGGACCACGAATCCTTTGTCAATTCCGTCCCCACCCCCCTCTTGCTCTCCCCCTGCATCATTTATTGCAAACCACCACCCCCCTTTTGGGGGGCATTTGCACAATGCCGAACACCCCTGTATTGTTTCATCAATTCTGTAGCATTTGGGGGAGATTTGGCTGGGTTTGCACTATGCCGAAACCTGTGTAGTTTGATCAATTCTGTAGCATTTTTCTTGCGCCTGGTCCTAACCAAACAACAAACAAAATAGCATCACAGGAACGTAGGAAGCAGCCTCATACCAAATAAGACGGTTGGTCCATCTAGCTCTGTTCTGTCTAACCTCACTGGCAAAGGCTCTCTAGGATTTCAGGCGGGAGACATTCCCAGCCCTACCTGGAGTTGAGGGAGATTGCACTGAGAACCCTCTGCATGCAAAGCAGGTTTTCTGCCCCAAATATTACAATCGTTGTAGTTCAGTTGAATGAGCCAATGAGATCTGGGATGAGTTGCACATGAACAGAGAGAGGCTTATGCTGTAAACAGTTCATGCAAAGCAGGTGCTCTATCACTGAGCAGTGTTAGTTCCTGTAAAAATGGAATAAGATTCTAGTCCTCAGGATTATAAATAAAGGGCCGATTCAAATAAGAACGCAGGAAGCAATATCTGGGATACAGCAATGTCTGAGTGTCTCACCAGACACAGGAGGGCACTTAAAGGCATAGCAAATAGAGACACCTTCCAAGGAACAGGGAGGCACCCCTTTCTTTAACTATGTTAATGACCAAAATCAAGTCCATATAATACCTGCTCCATCTTCTCAGTGGAGAGGTTACGTTAAGCAATAGGTTTGAACACTGAAATGTGTGAATTAATGTCTAAAGTCAATGGACAGAACAAACACTACTAGATGTAATGCTGGATGTTCAATGGTTATTGTTATTGTATTTGTTTAAAAACCAATAACAATTGTTTTTAGAGTTTTGGTTTTGGTTTTTTTTTTTAAGCGTAGGAAGCTGTCTTACAGGGGGAAGATATGTAGAGGTGCACGCAAGCTGAGAAGGAATATGGGGCTCCAGTTTGGTACTCCAATCTGAGACTACCCATGGTGAAAACTGAAGAAGCTTTTAGTCCCTTGCAGTTTATAGTATCCTGGAGGAAGCTCTGGGCTGGCTGGAAAACTGATCGGTAAGCCTTTGTTGAACGCACCCTGTTATTGTTGTTACAACAACGACAATGACTACTAATACTCTTTTGCCTTCTGCGAATATGTCTCAAGGCAATGCAACAAAGAGAGTTAAAAACAAGTGGAAAATAAAAGCAGAGTGTTTGTTTTTTTAAAAAAACAACCTGAGGGGTTGCATCCAACCTCCTGAAGTTAATGAGCCTGAGTAGGTCAAGCCCATTAGCTTCATTGTGTTTACTATGCGATAGAACTGGCATTGGCTGCAACCCAGCATAGAGAAGATGCCTGTGGCAGAGACCTGTTTTGTCCACCTAGGAAAACTTGTTGGAACAAAAATGTCATCTGTTGTTTCCACTTTATGCTGCAAATGGCCTAGGTAAAAGGTAAAGGGACCCCTGACCATTAGATCCAGTCGTAACCGACTCTGGGGTTGCGCGCTCATCTCGCATTATTGGCCGAGGGAGCTGGCGTATAGCTTCCAGGTCATGTGGCCAGCATGACAAAGCCGCTTCTGGCAAACCAGAGCAGCACATGGAAACGCCGTTTACCTTCCCGCTGTAGCGGTTCCTATTTATCTACTTGCATTTTGACGTGCTTTCGAACTGCTAGGTTGGCAGGTGCTGGGACCAAGCAACGGGAGCTCACCCCGCCACAGGGATTCAAACCGCCGACCTTCTGATCAGCAAGCCCTAGGCTCTGTGGTTTAACCACAGCGCCACCTGCGTCCTAGATCCCCCTCCAATTCCTATAACCTAAAAAAGCATAGCATAACAACCGCACCAGTTTCCATCCAGTGTGGCCATTTGCTTCTATGCTGATTGGCAGGCAGAGTGCAGAGGAGATGGCCAGCTCTCTGCTCTCACGGCGCATGCAGGGGTTGTGTACAGGGGAGCAGTAAACTCTAGGCAGCCTCCACCAATTGAATATATTTCACAAAACCAGATAAAATTAAAATTATGAGGTAAATCTTATTTACTGTATTTGCATCCCACCTTTTTTTCTCCGAGGAGCTCAAGGTGCCATGCATGCTTTTATCCACTTCCCATTTTATCCTGCTAGGAACCCTGTGAGGTAGGTTAGGCTGAGAGGCAGTGGCCAATCCCAAGGTCACCCTCAGTGAGCTTCATGGCCAAGTGAGGATTTGAACCCTGGTGTCCCAGGTCCTAGTCTGAAACTCTAGCCACCACACCACACTGGTTTTAAAATACACAAGGGATTTACAAATTTGCGTGTAGGGGGATGGTCACACCAGGACTCTAGGCAAAGTTTGTCCCTTCATTCCAAAAGACACAAAAGCCATTTGTTTTCCCAGTAACAGCCTCTCTGCGTTCACCATTTATCTTTAGTGATCTGTCATGACCTTTTCAAGCTCTTATTTCTGACAGCTTCCAGATACAAGTGAGTCAAACTTCCCTGGAAGGAAACTATCACTCCTAGATAGTTTGCTCAAGAGCAGAAAACACAGGTCAGTCAGCACCAGCATATAAATCCTTCCTTAACAAGACAGTGCAATAAACACATGCGCGCGCACATGCACACACACACACACACCAAAAAGCAAAAACAAAAAGCAGAAAAGATGTGTGTGTGGGGAGCCTCAGAGTGGATGTAACTTTCCAGGAAATAAAACATCTTATTGCCTGGCTCTTGTACACAAATGCACATGTGCTTGAGACCTGAAGGCTGCAAAAGGCCAATGGTGAAGCTTTCATCAGGGCTGGGTGCACACTGGGCTTAAAAAGAAGCTCAAGTAACTCAAAATTCTGCACCGAGAAATTCTACAATCTAACTTAATGCAAATTATTTGGATTGAAATGACAATCAGACTGCTTGTGTTTTTTCCATTGCATTTTCAACACAAAATTTCACCCAGAAAACTAGGACTCCAGAAAATTCAGTCCAGCCTTTCCCTTTGCACCCTCCCATCCCACCCCTCTCCCCCATCTGAGGTCAGAGTTAAGCATGAAAGGGAAATGAGAGCGGGGATTACCATCCTAGTACCATTTGGGTGTAGGGACTACACCAGGGGTTGCCAATGTGGTGCCCTCCAGTGGACATCTTGTGAAGCTGAATGCTGGAAGATTCAGGACAGATAAAAGTACTTCACACAGTGCATAGCGAAACTATGGGAACTCACTCTCATAGGAGGCAGTGATGGTCACCAATTTGAATGGCTTTATAAAAAACGACTGGAAGAATTCATGGAGGAGAGGACTATCATTGGCTATTAGCCATGATGGCTATGCTCTACATCAGGGGTCCCCAGACTTACCGTGCGGCGGGCCGGAGGGCAGGGGAGTGCGTGCGCAGCGGGCTGGAGGGCGGGGGAGTGCGCGCCCGTGCGCATGCGCACACGCACACGGGCGGGGAAAAAATCGCCGAAAATCGCTTGTGCGCATGCGCATGGGCCTCCCCCGACCCGGAAGTGCACCAGAAATGACCTCTTCCGGGTCGGGAGAGGCCCATACGCATGCGCACAAAGGATTTTCGGCGATTTTTTGCCGATTTTTTAGATCGTTGCTGCGCCGCGCGCCGTGAGAGCGGGCGGCGGCAGCGGGCGGCGGGGGTCGTCGCGGGCCGGATTGGAAGGCCGATTGGGCCGCATCCGGCCCGGGGGCCGTAGTTTGGGAACCCCTGCTCTACATCAACTGTTGGAGGCAATAATGCTTTTTAATATTAGCTGCTGGAAACTGCTGGAGGGGAGGGGAGAGTGCTCTTGTGCTTGAATCCTGCTTGCAGGTTTCTCATGGGTATCTGGCTGGCCACTGTGAAAACAGGATGCTGGACTAGATGGACCACCGGCTGATCCAGTAGGCTCTTCTTACGTTCATAGGTGTTGTTAGACTACAACTCCCATCATTCCACACCAGCAGTCATGCTGGCTGGGGCTGATGGGAGCTGTAGTCTAACATTTGGATGGCACCATATTAGCTATCCCTGGATTACGCAATAGCAAGAATTGTCAGGATGCTGTCAGTGGCTCCCAGCTGGTTGCCCAGGAGAGTATAAGGACAGGGGAAGGTTTATTACCGTCCTTTTTTAATTCAGTATTTACAGAGAAAGGCTACAGAACCCAGCCTCTTGGATAATGGCATTGTCCTGAGTGAATATCCACCCTGTCTCTCCCACTTCCTCATTCGTCAATCTCATCGTCCCTACTATGGGTGCTGCTATGGGCCCTCTGTCTTTGAGCTCTTTGCTCTCCTGCTTTCAAGGCTCACCGGGTTCTGAGAGATGAGAGGGTTTGTAATGCTTTCTAAAGACCGCATGTTCGTCAGCTGTCATCCCGCTTCCTCCTCCTCCTCCTCCTCCCCCCCCATTATTTCCCAACTTTCCCCCTCATCTGCCTCTGAGCTGTGATCTCCCGCAACCTTCTGTTGTTAATCTATACTGTCTTCCTCTTCCTCCTCCCTGGAAGGGTTAGAATGGGGAGGAGGAGGCAGTCTCCACCATCCCTCCTCTGCCCAGTCCCTGACAGGTACAGGTAAAATTCAGAAAATTAGTTACAGGTAGGTAGCCGTGTTGGTCCGAGTCGAAACAAAATAAAAAAATTCCTTCAGTAGCACCTTAAGGACCAACTAAGTTTTAATTTTGGTATGAGCTTTCGTGTGCATGCATCTCTCGTGTGCATGGTATCTGATGAAGTGTGCATGCACACGAAAGCTCATACCAAAATTAAAACTTAGTTGGTCCTTAAGGTGCTACTGAAGGAATTTTTTATTTTGTTCAGAAAATTAGAATATCGTCGAAAAGTGCATTTATTTCAGTAATGCAATTTTTTTTCTTTTAATTTTTACAAATGCTTTCTTTTGGAAATTCCACAGTAATAAAACAAACAGTTACAATAATACAAAAAGAAACATCGCTATTACATTTCATTAATTACATTCCATTTATAATTGACCTGCCTAACGACAAATAATTACAATTACAACAAATAAAGGCTTGACACATCTTGCTTTGCATGTCATGCATCTACCTCATATATTGGTTTCACCTTTTAAGTTGCATTACTGAAATAAATGCACTTTTCGACAATATTCTAATTTTCTGAGTTTCACCTGTATATTGTAAATGCCGGTGAAGAAAAAACTAGGAATCAAAGATGGTAGGTAAATGGTCACATGTAGGGTGGTTTTTTTTGTTTGTTTGTTAGTATTGAGTGGGGTAAACCAATTTACCTAACTGAACGTCTGTGGTGAACCGAAGCCTGTGGATCATGCTGACTTTGAAAGACTTGTAATGGTGGCTGCTTAACATGTCCTGGACGGTTGCAATGTCGATCTGTGGATCCTCTTCTGAGATCTCTTCGCCTCTTGAACCTGCACCAAAAAAAAAAAGGTAAAAAACATAAGAGGGCCTGTTTCTGTTGACATACCACTGCAAGGTAAAATGATTACATGCAAAAGTCATTGACAGAACTGCAAAGCAGGTGAGCCAATAAATGCACTTTTGGGTCAAAACCAGAATTTTAAAAAATGCAGGTTCTGCACTAGGATGAATGAAAAGCTATGCTAGTCAATCAGACTTATTGAGTCAGTGTTGGCCATTTGTTCTGTACATTATTATTATTATTACTTTATTTTATTGTACATTGCCTTGATATTTTTGTGACTTAGTGGTTTATAAATATTCTTACAAATAAATAAGCACAAATATATTGCCTGTTTGGTTACAGGAAATGCAGATGTGGGACTCCAAGGCCTCTCCCCACTGGCTCTGCTAAAAAAGCAGCTCCATCAGGCAAAAGTAGATAGAGAGATTAGGATGATGACGAATTTAATTTATATCTCTCCCCTTTCTGAAGGAAAGGGACTGCAAGGCTTTCCCATCAACTCAGCTGAGAGACCAATAACCCTTGGATCCTCTTTGAGAGGTGAGGAGAGTTGTTAAAGGTAAAGGTAAAGGTACCCCTGACCATTAGGTCCAGTCGCGGACGACTCTGGGGTTGCGGCGCTCATCTTGCTTTACTGGCTGAGGGAGCCGACGTTTGTCTGCAGACAGTTTTACCAGGTCATGTGGCCAGCATGACTAAGCTGCTTCTGGCGAACCAGAGCAGTGTATGGAAACTGAGAGTTGTTAACAGATCCCTACAGTATTTCCTTCTCAGAGATACAGTGTCCAGGGTTCTCCAGGAAGAGGTTCTGATTGTTTAACCAGCCTGGGAATTGTAGCTCTCGGAGGGGAATAAGGGAATCCTAACAACTCTCAGAACCCTTAACAAACTCCAGCTCCCAAGTTGCTTTGGTGGAAGCCATAACTGTGTAAAGTAGTATCATATGGTGTGGATATGGCCAGGGAATGTTGGCATGGCTCTCCTCTACACCATCACAGAAATCACAGGGGCTGTGGGGGTCCATGAGTACCCCACTGTTGATACCTGGTAAATTGGTGTAGCTATTTTTGTGTGCTTTTAAACTCTCTACAAAAGGCTTCAGATATCAGTGTTCTCTCTCTCTCTCTCTCTCTCTCTCTCTCTCTCTCACACACACACACACACACACACACACCCTCTCAACCTTTTGGCTAAAGTTGCCCAACTTGAGCCTTCAGTTAAGAGAAGGCATTATGTCAAGCCCAGTATCTTCACAGCTCTATGATGGAAACCCCAAATATTATTTACTTCATATAGCATTCTCTCTGCCATGGTAGAGCTGGCTTCAAAAAATTAAGAAGAAAAAGAAAAAGATAACATCTCATTAAGCCAAAATGACAATTATGAAAAAAGGTTTTTGGGTGTCTCCCCCCCCCCCCCCTTATATAAAAAATACTTTACTATGTTGGATTAACACCAATTTAAAAATTACTATAAAGTGACACACAATTTTTTCTCTCCCATAGAGCAATTTTCAAGCCAGCTGCTAATAAAGCATCTTAGCTGTAAATGATAATTCAGATGCTTTTAGATAAAGTGGTGCATGGAAACGGCTGAGGAAATTGATTTAGCTTCTTGCAGAAGATACTGCGAGAGTGACACATTTTGTTTAATACGCCAGCTAATGTAGTCCTAAAAGCCGAAACAACTGCCAGTTTCGCAGCCCTAAATTTTGTCATGAGAGATTAATGAAAACATATATATATATATATATATATATATATATATATATATATATATGAAATTTTTTAAATAAATGAGAAGATGGGATTTTAGCAGAGAGGCCTGAAAAGTGGCAGTAAAAATGGGAACATGGCTTGCCAATTTCTGTACATTAATTCTACACAAGACTTTTACGTTGCTGGAACGGGCTCAGTGTAGTAATAAGGCTTCCAGAGCTCTGACCTTCTAATCCCCGGGTGGGCAAACTGATATCCCAAACCACGGAGCTGCTCTGAAGGTGGGAAGGGGCCAGCCTGGTTGCCCTGAAGCATTTTGTGATAGGCTTATACTGGGTTCTCAGAGGTCACATTCATGCGGTACATTTAAAGCACTTTAATACCACTTTAAACAGTCCCCCACCCCACCCTGGATTTCGGGAGCTTGTTAAAGGTGCTGGCAGTTGTTAGGAGACCCCTGTTCCCCTCAAAGAGCAGAGCTACAATTGGCAGAGACCCCTGTGAAGAGTATTGTTTAATCACTCTGGGAATTGTACCTGGGAACAAACCACAGAACACAGAATTATTTTGGGGAAGCCATGACTGCTTAAATTTGTACCATAGTGCTTTAAATATATGGTATGGCTGTGTCTATAGTGTGTCACCTAGTGGGAGTTGGGAAGCTATCCATTCCCATGAGAAGTGATCTGGGAACAAATTACATATCACATTAGAATTGAGAAGCATACCCTGGTCAACAAGAGGGCCAGTTGGAGGGGGGGCCTCTTGTTGACCAGGGTTTTTTTGGGGGGGGGGTTTCTTTGTCAGTGAGACCTGATAGCCTTACTTGGTCAGGCTGACACTGCTGAAAGCAGTGAGGGGGGGTTGGAGCTGACCATACTTTTAGCTCCTCTACAATGCTCTACCAGAGCGAAGACAGGTGGGTTAAGTTAAAAGGCTGTCCGGATCCAGTCACTGGCTGCTGCTCTGAGGGTTGGGCCACAAAACAAATTAAGGGATAGGGCAAGGGCAGACACTGTGGCACTGGATCCTATCAGGGCATTGGCCGGTGCCCAAGGATGCAAATGTGTGTGTGTGTGAAGAGGAAAAGGTGTAGGATTGGTGTAACAAAGGAAGCTGGGGCTTACAGGGCCTAGGGGAGGAAGATAAACAGGCAAGCACAAGGGGTGAGTAGGGGCCGTGCATGGCCCATCCCTAAGCTCCCTGTGGCACAGACAAGGAATCTACAAGAAAGGAAAGTTGGTACAAGGATGAGGAGGAGCAGAAACCAATCATGATATCCACTTGGGAGGTAGCTGATGAAGGAGAAGAGCTGTTGAGGCTATTTTTGCCCAGCCCCTGAGTCGTGCAGAGGTGGGAATCAAGTTCAGTTCTCAGCATGTCCAGGTATTTGCTGGGCTGCACACAATATTGAACAACATGCCTGAGAACAGGTACAAACTTCATGTAATAAGGGTCAGGGTAGTCAAAAAGGCACCATAGAACTGCCCAAAGTCCATTCCACAGCTTGGTGAAATGGAGGGTGATCTGGTCTGCTGCTACCAGTAGCAGAGCTTTGGTTTGATTTGGAGTACAACTCCCATTAGATGCTGTAAACTAGCCTTCTGATTAAACAACAACAATGTTAACACAATGCTGGCCATGCATGTTGCCTTGTACAGTTTGTTTCAGCTGTTGAGTGAACATCTGACTAGCTTGTTCATGACAGGCATGCCCACCACCAGACCAGCTCCCCAAGCAATAGTGGCCCCAAAGCTGTCCCTGTAGAGACTGATCCGCAGAAGATGCTCTCACAACTATATAATCCATGTGGCCAAGCAGTGACTGGTGGAAAGGTGGTTCTTCTGGCCAGCCAGGCAAACTGTGCAACTCCCTTCCCCACGAGGGGGACCAAATGATGGTCCCAAGTTTGGGCAGGCTCTCACTGGTCCTGGGTGTAATTTAAGCGTGTGTAATTTCAGCAGGCAATTTTAAATAGCAAGGATGAGAACACAACCTTTCTTTTTTCTTTCTTTTTAAAGGGTGTGACCTCCAAACTCTGTCCTTTAGTCTTCATAATAATAGAGCCCAATTAATAGAGAACTGGTGGGATGGGGTGGGGTAAACCAGATAAAATATGCTCTGAAAAGCTGCATAATCACTCTAAATAAAACACAGGGAGGGAAAGGTTCAATTGGGATGCAAGGATTAAGGCAGATGGCTCCGTCATTGCAATTTCACACCCCAATGCTGTGCCACGCAAAATCCAACAGGACTTCTGAAACTGTAAAAAGTAAATCAGGCTTGTTTGACTTCCTTTGTGCCTCACAACAAATGGGATCTCTCAGCAAATGCAACACTGCATGCCACAGTAACCACACCAGTCCTACGCAGGTAGGTGGATGGTAATGACTCCTCCGGAATCATGACAGTGTTTTTCTACTACAGATTCCCAGGTTAATGTGACCACGCTATGGACTATTATCATAACATATAACCAAGAACACAGCTGAACAAAAAGTAATGATGCATGCTCCAGATTCAACTTTCCTCTTTCAACAAGCCTTCTGAGCAGGAGTTTTTTTTTATTTATGTGGGGCTACCTTCTGGGCCCCTGCATGCATAAGTGAAATCATGTAAAGTGATGAGCACCCTCTAAAAAGCATCTTTAAAATAAAAATAAAAAGGGAAAGAGAGGGATAAAAGATTTTCCTTTATAATCCGAGGGAGCGAACAAACCTGGCTCCAGGAGACCTGCAAGGCTTGAGGTCTTTAGCGGGGAATTGCACGGGAAGCAAGGTTGGGTCAGGTTTCCTTCCTGGGTGCCGCGATTTCCCCGCAAGGAACCCTTGCTCACTTTCCATGCAAGCAGCCGCCTTCACTGTCACCACCTTTCTCTCCTCCTCCTGAGAAGGTCAGTCTCTCAGGTATGGCCAAGTGGCGGGGTGGGGCGGATGGAGGCAGGGAGCCCACTCAGCGAGGCTGGTGGAGGGAAGCCAGCAGGAGCGGCAGGAGGGTCCCAATGGTGGTGAAGCAGTGGGTGTCCCCTTTCTGTCGCCCCCGTGCCTCTTGCCCCATTCCCTCCCTCTTCTTCCCTTCTTCTCTTTACTTGTAGCTGTCTGGGGGCCCTGTTTTTGGGGAGCCTGGCTTGGCACAGGAGGGTGTCCGGATGAGCTCTACTTCAGTCTCTCACCTGCCGTTTCCTGGTATGATTCTACTTATTTATTTCCTGTCACCATGCACATACACAGCCACACACATGTGTGCATGGGGGGATGCCTGTATAAGAACATCTAGTCCAGTATCCTGTTCTCACAGTAGCCAACCAAGGTGTGGAACCCATAGAATCATAGAATCATAGAGTTGGAAGAGACCACAAAGGCCATCCAGTCCAACCCCCTGCCAAGCAGGAAACACCATCAAAGCATTCTTGACATATGCCTGTCAAGCCTCTGCTTAAAGACCTCCAAAGAAGGAGACTCCACCACACTCCTTGGTAGCAAATTCCACTGCCGAACAGCTCTTACTGTCAGGAAGTTCTTCCTGATGTTTGGGGTCCAAGCAGGACCCCAAGCACAAGAGCAACCCTCCCCTCCTGCGGTTTCTAGCACCTGGTATTCGGAAGCACTGCTCCCTCCGAGGAGGCAGAGTATGGCCAGCATGACCAGTGTACGTAATGGCTTCTATATATGTGATTCTTTTACACATAATGGCATTGTTAAATAGTTTTGAGAAGCCTGGGGTAAGAGCTATGGTGAGCTTGGGTTAGGGCTTGGGAAATGGCAGGTTCAAATCCTGCCTCAGGTTTTGTAGAGACATTCCCCTTTCTCTCCCACAAGCAAGATAGAATGCCTCTTTCAAGATGGCGTTTGAAAGCCTAACCTTTTTATAAGGGATGAATGAATATGATCTACTGGTTTATTAGCTTTTTAATCTATCAAAAACTGTAAGCTAATAATCTCTGCTGCATAAAAGCATTGATTTTGAATCAGAAGTTCATTTGATTAATTGATTAAAACAGTTTTATTGTTTACTGTGATGAATTGATTTCATTCTCTGCAACAATTTAATAAAATTTGCAAATTCAGCAGCAGCACTTTTTAATCGAAACATTTAATTGATTAATCTAACATAGGGTGGCAACTGCTTTTCTGTTGAGGGTCTCATTCCCTTGGGGTAAATGGTTGGGCAACACATGCTGACTGTTCAAAGCCAGCAGTTGGCAAGAAAAAACCCCAAAGTTGGGGTATGCCTCCCTAATCAACCTCCCTCTACTCTGGTTGTTGTGGAATGAACAGGCTGCTTTTGCAAGGGGTCTCAACTGACTGCTCACAGAGGCTTTTTGAAGGTATGCCAAGGGCTGGAGGCTGTTCACTCATCATCTCGCCAATGTCTTGACTACACTTCTCAGCCTTGATAAACACTGGATAAAGGGAGCCCTCTAAGGTGGGGTGGGGGGCAACCTCAGACTCAGAGGTGGCTGAGTCTGGCCTTCTAAATTTACTCAAAAGAATTTGAGCTTAAAGGAGATCATCAGACTTAAGACACTTGCTGATTTTTTGACATTTGATAAACTTCACAACTTGTTTTTATGTGTGTTGTGCCTAAATATGACAGACTCTCTCACTTAGAGCTGCAAATTTAAGCAACTAAGTCTAGATATGTAGTTTGGTAAAAGTCTTGATCTTTTTTGTTAACTGATGCAGACGGTATTATACTGATCAGTTTAAAAGCATTAATAAATATGAATGGTACAAGATTAGACAGCAATGTCCTCTCAGACCAGCTGATTATATGAACAAATGAGACCTCTCTGGACCTCTAGGAGGGGCTGTTCTAGGCCTCTCCATTGGTCTTGCTTCTCACCTTCCTTGAGTGTTTTTGTTCCTGGCTAGAGTATGTCCTCCTTGAACTCTGATAATGCCTTTTGGTTGTCTGTGACTAGGATAGAGGTGTGTATGTACAAAACTAGCCTCCTATAAAAATGTAACATTAACATTTGTTGCCCCACACACTTTGGCTCCAACCAACACTGGGCATGTGGCCCCTGGAAGGCTGCACAGAAGGAACGTGGCCCTCGGGCTGAAAATGATTTTCCCACTCCTGCTCTAAGGCACCCGCACTGTGAATCAGTAATACAAGTAAACATGCTCACTTATTAACTCCCTTGATAATAATCTAGAACCCATATCTTTGGAAAGTTGCAAGAACCAACCTCACAGGCAACACGGTCACCGACTTCATTGGAAGAAATGGTGCAACAGCAATGTGATATATATAAATGAACAAAATAAAGGGTACAAAATCAATGAGAGGTATATATGCAAATGCTTGAATTAGGGAGGCAGAAATCTGACCCTCGGCTGCACAGAGAGGCAGTGGCGCATGTGCCCCATGTGACTCAGGGTGGTGGGGTGTATCTGTTTGCCCCATATGACAGATAATAAGCTGCACAAATGCCATGTTCAAGCAGCTGAGTCAAAAGGGTTAAGGCCCATGAAACAGCACCCACGCAGGAGAAACAGAATTAGCAGGAAGTTGGAGTTGTTGGAGAATATGTGAAGCTCTAAGTAACAGCTGAGTGGCAGTGTTGGCAACAGCAGCTGGCATGTCAGGAATAGCTATGTGAGGATCTGGAAGGGAAAAACAACAAAACAACAAAACACCAGAAACACACACCCCCAATGCCCCTGGGGGTGGTGGTGTAATTTCAGTGGAAGTGGGGAGGGAGACCAGCATTCTGCAACCAGGCACCTTTCATATCTTGGGACTACAATTCCCATCAACCCTGGCCATTGGCCATGCTGCTTAGGGGCTGATGGCAATTGTAGCCCCAACAATGTCTGGAGGCACCAGGTTGGGGAACGGCTGGTCTCAAGTCTTTGGATCCCACCCTATGCACCATTACTAGGGAGCAAGCCCCACTGACCACAGTGGGGCTTGCTTTTGAGTGAAAGTAGCATTGTGCTTTAAATCAATCCAAGGCTGAGCCACAAAGACTAAATAAAACATAAACGGAATCCCCACACAGCAGATTTTAAGAGCCTTTGTTGAAATTATTTCATGTGCATTCTTAAGAACATGGACACATTTCATTGTTTGAAGTCACAGGCACTGCCATGATTCTGAGAAATAGCAACATGTGCTCTCAAATGCACCCTTGACAGGACCTTTTGCAGAAGCAGAGAAAGGTATTGTGTTTAAACTTTTTTTAGTTTGCTTTTCCTCTACAGCAGGGAAAGAACAGACATTATTAGGAAAACCACTGACAAAAAAGAAGAAAAGAAAAAGTGAGCTATCTGTGATATATGAGCTGACAATATGAACACAGGAAACAGCCTTAAATCAAGACTAGCCTCCAGCACCAGGATCCCCAGATCAGGCTTCCGGGATGAATTCTTCCACTAGATGGGAGCCTGGGACTAAGATAGTCCCATTTTATAGAAAGGTTCTGCTTCCTGCCTGCTCCCCACTATCCAAGACTGACAGACTCCCTTTTTTCTTATAGGGGCATGGCTTCTCCTTGGCCCCTCCCTCCACACAGATTTGCAGAGTGACTCCCCATCCCCCAAGAAACCAACATACGAGTCCTCTACTTTTAGGGGGTATGGCTTCTTCTCAAACAGGTTGCAGCTCCAGGCTTATTAGGAACACAGGAAGTGCCTTATACTGTCAGACCATTGGTCTATCTGGCCCAGTACTATTTACACTGACTGGCAGCAGCTCTCCAGATCAGATTCAACCCCCTGGATGGTATCCAATGCCAGTCCTTCTCAGAGTAGACCCATTGAAAATACCATGCACGACTAAACTTTGGTTCATTACTTTCAGTGGTTTTACCCTGAGTAAAACCTGGAGACAACCTCTTGTATGAAAACCTAATGAACCACTGCAAATGAATGTGGACATTGGGCTAGAGTACCAACCACCTGACTTTGTCTAAGGCATGTCCTAAGGGAAGGGCTGTAGCTCAGTGCCAGAGCATCTGCTTTGCATGCAGAAGGTCCCAGGTTCAATCTCTGGCAGCATCTTAGCAGGGCTCTGATGAGTGTGTGGCAAAGGCAGGGGGGGCGGAAGCTAACTCAGGAGAGAGGGGCAGCAATTTATGGGGTTTGGTGCCACCCATGAGCCTGGGCTAAAGGAAGGGGAAGGGTCCAAGCAGTCATGAAATGGAGGTGGGGGCACAGGAATAGGCTGGTCAGGTGAGGGGTGAACTGGTCAAATCTCCACTGCCCTCTTCCCTGCTGTCTCCTAGAACCAGGGGAGGCTTCAAGAGGGAAGCGCAGAAGAAGTCTCAGTTTGCATGCACTCTGCTTCTTCAGGTGAGGGTACTTAAGCTGGGCAGGGGAGGGGCATGGTGGTCCCACTGTTGCTTCAACTACTCAGTTGGGAAACTTAATGCCAGCTACATAGTCACTAGGAGCATGTGTGCATAAGTATCCAGTGCACCTTAGGAACTTCTGGAAGCACGTGCTTTTGTCAATAAAGAATTAAACTACTGGCTGCTTGTCCTCCTTGGCTGGATGTGCTCAGGACACATCTCCAGGAAGGACCGTGAATGTCTCCTGCCTAAAGCACGTCCAATCAGTAGAGACAATATTGACATAGATGGACCCAGTGATCTGACCCAGTGCCAGACAGCTGCCTATGTTCCTGCCTTGGGAGCAGTGCAAGAAAATGGCAATGAATATCAACAATACAGAAGAAGTAATATTTAGCCTTGCTGCTTCAAACATCAAAGCAAGGGTAGCCCATACCATGACCCTTAGATGTTACTGGACTGCAACTCCCATCCTCCCCAACTGCTGGCCAAGCTGGTGGGGGCTGATGGGAGCTGGAGCCCAACCATAGCTAGTAAGGTAAAGGTAAAGGGACCCCTGACCATTAGGTCCAGTCGTGACCGACTCTGGGGTTGCGCACTCATCTCGCATTATTGGCCGAGGGAGCCGGCGTATAGCTTCCAGGTCATGTGGCCAGCATGACAAAGCCGCTTCTGGCAAACCAGAGCAGCACATGGAAACGCCATTTACCTTCCCACTATATCGGTTCCTATTTATCTACTTGCATTTTGATGTGCTTTCGAACTGCTAGGTTGGCAGGAGCTGGGACCAAGCAACGGGAGCTCACCCTGTCACAGGGATTCGAACCACTGACCTTCTGATCAGCAAGCCCTAGGCTCAGTGGTTTAACCACAGCGCCACCTGGGAACCCATAGCTGATAAGGCAGCCCTACATCAGAGACCAAACAAATCTCCTGTTTCTCCAAGAAAATAACAACACAAGGTTAACCATGCAGCACCCCCACAAAAAGACCCACATTCCCTTATTACTTCAATGTACTAGTATATTGCTTAATGAAAGTTCTTAATTGTAATTCAATTAATTACATACACAGCGTCCCCAATTACATTTTCCAATAAGACATTGGCTTTGGTACAGGTCTAAAGGCACTTAACCAATTTTAATATATTAAGACCAATTTCCCTTGAATACTAATTACTATCTAACGACGAAATGAGAACCAGGAACTTTCCAGAAGCTGGATGGGAGGTATAAAAGTAAATTAAGCGTGAATAGTTGGGGGACCTCGTAAAAAAGAGAGAGAGAGAGAGAGAGAGAGAGAGAGAGAGAGAGAATAGGCAATGGCATTCCAAATACAAGTCTTACTGTATGTTTCAAAAGTCCCAAATATGGGAAGTGTTTTGTTAATCCTTTTGACAGCAGCAAGGGCTCTGTGGAAAAGGAGACATCTTGCTGTGTATTTGTGCTAACGCAAAGCCCTCTTTTTTAACTTAATCCCTTTGAAATATAAATGATACACTGGCTGAAAAAGAATTTTGGCTTGCATTTCACTAGCATCTGTTCAGCTCTGTGCAGAGAATGGATGGAGATCTTCTCTCACACACATATATCTCACACAATCATATATTGCATATATACATAACACATACACATTACATACGTACTGTGAGTGTATCATCTGAAATAACTCTCATACTGAAACTCCTTTATCAGAATAAACAACTAACTTTAATTACAGCAGCTAAAATTAGACCGAAACGTATCGTGCAATTGCAGCCACTTCCAAAGGATGTGAAGAGCTCGTTCACAGCTGTCCAATTCATCACATTCTCTTTCCCCTCCACTTTGATATGCCTTAAACACTGAGTTAAGAGAAAAGACGCAGCAAACTTTAACATATTGGGCTATGAGATAACGCCCTTTTAAACGAGAGCCAGTGTGGTATAGCGTCTAGAGTCTGGGACTTGGACCTGGGAAATCAGGGTTCAAATTCCCACTCAGCCATGAAGCTCTCTGGGTGATGCTGAGGACCAGTCACTCCCTCTCAGCCTCACCTACCTCACAGGGTTGTTGTGGGGATTTGCTTGTGTGCTTATTTATTTAGAATACTTACATTCTGCTTTATAGTTTCAAGAGGTTCTCAGAGTCACTTACAAAAGAGCTTCAAAAGTCTCACGACCTCTGAGTCAAGGGAGTGGACCTCACTCAGCCCATGATGATCTATTGACATCAGACAGGCTCTTTCACTGAACTCTTTTTTGGGCATGCTTAAAACATTTTTGTGTAGACAAGCTTATGCTACTTTAAACAGTTATGGCTTCCCCAAAAGCATCCTGGGAGCTGTAGTTTGTTAAGGCTGCTGAGAGTTGTTGGGAAACCCTTAGTGCCCTCCCTGAGCTACAATTCCCAGAGTCCCCTGGGAAGAGGGACTGATAGTTAAGCCACTATTGAGAATGCTAGTTCACCTACCCACCTTTCAGATTTGGCCTGCGAGGTTGATCTTGATAAGGATCCGGCCAATGGAGCTAAAATGGTTCCCCACCCAGGTATGTAAGAATGACCTGATTGGTCAATGAGCAATGGATCTGGCGGGCTGGTTTAAGAGATTAAAGATTATGTGGTTTAGAAATGCTTTTAAACAAATAAAAAGTAGAAGGAATGCTGGTAAAAGCCTGAGAAGAAGGGGTCAACCTCTGTAACAAGCCAGGCCATCCTTGCTCAGGTTTCTTGGAGCAGCAGGGGTAGATCGGTGACCGGGGCAGGAGAGGAAGGGAGAGGGAAAGGGAAAGGGAGAGGTTCATAACAGGCTCGTAACTTCACAAGCACAGAGGTTAGCAGAAAACAGATTAATCATGAAGTGATAGGGTGCAGACTATTTAACCGAAAAGGTATGGAAATCAATCACTGTAGTTTTGGAAAGAGAAGTCTTTCTGGCAGGGAGGGAAGATGGCTTTGGGGGGCGGTTGGGAAGAGGAAGGAAGAAAATAAAGAAATAGCCAGATCTTCTTCTAACTTTGCTTGCCCAGCCTGGGGGATCTAGAGGACATAAACAATGTGACCTTAGGCAGCTTTTACGAGAGCGCAAGAGAGGGAGGGAAAGGGCCAACAACGTACTATTCTCGCGGACGAGGCAGAATTCCAAAGTGCTCTGGCTCTCCAAGGTACAGTCTAAGTCAACAGGGACGTTGGGCTCGTTCTGCTTCTCCAGCCGGTACTGAGGGCCTGAAAACAGACAATACATTTACAGGATTTCTTTCAGCTGGGGCAGGGGGGAAGAGGGTATTTTTTTGGAGGGAGGGGAGAAATAAAACATTAAAGCAGGGGTGGGGAACCTTGAGCTCAAGAGTCAACTGTGGTCCTCTAGGCTTCTCTATCTGGCCCTCATAACTCTCCCCGAGCCACACGCCCACTCCCTTAGCCACACAACCTCATTGGCTCTGGCTCACACAGTGCTTTTGCTTGTCCAGAATATGTACTTGAACTCTGCTAAAACTTCTTGCTTCCATGGATGAAATAGAGAGATGGATGTTTAGAAATTAGCCTGCTGAACAAAGATAAAAACATTATCCTGATTGCTCCACCCACTTTTGCCTCTGGCCATGCCCACCACTGGCATGCAGCTCTCAGAAGGTTCTCTGGAAAGGATTGTGACCCTCGGAGCAGAAGATGGTTCCCCACATCACCGTTAAAGGACTCCAGATGAGACAGAGTCGGGACAGATAAATAGTGCAGACCACATTTAGTTATTTATACTTCTTAACATCTCCCCCCAGTGAAACAGCCCTGTAAGGTAGACCAGTATTGTTCCCATTTTAGTACTGAAAGAATGTAGATGGAGAGCAAATTGATTTGTGCCCCAAGAAAAATCCCACCCACTAATTCCATGCCTCAAGGAGGGATCTGAGTTTAGTCATCTAGCAAATTTCAAATGCTGTAGCAGGGTGCTAATGGTAAGGGGACTTGTGTGATGGGACATAATGTTAATTAGATAATTAGAGACTCCTGTGATCATAATGCACCTGCCCATTCAGAGATGCTCTGCCGTCTAATTCTGCTACATCACACTGAGATATAGAATGTACCTTCCCGCCCTGGGAAAAGGCTCCCTTCTGCGTCTCTGCACGAGTCATGATCTGGCCTACCCTCCATTCCAGGAAGTCTTCACTTGAAGACAGAAAACTCTTATACCTCTCTGCATCAAGTATAAGCAGATCATTCAATCCTTCTAGATAAAGACAATGTTCAGCGTCAGATGAGGCTGCCTGCTTCGTCTCTTTATGAGTCTCTGCTTTGTGCAGGCTTCTTCCTAATCAGGAACACCCAGATCGGCAACAACTAGGCCCTCAACTCAAGTGAAGGAAGAATTTGCTTTGAGGGCAAGTCATTAAATATTACAACACACACTGGAAATCAACCCCTCCAGTTTTAATGCAGAAAACAGTAACAGAGATTTGGTAAACGCTGTTATAATTCAAAGGCATGCGATGACCATTCTCAACCTTTGACTCCTTTAAGGCTCTGAAATGCTTCTCCCTCTCTTAAGAATTTGTGGAGTGGTTGTAATGGGTTGCAGGAGGAAGGTGCAGAGAAAAAGAGCAGACAATGCTTTCTCTGGAACGGGAGTTAAGTGTCTCATCGTAATCCTCTCATAATTCAAACTCAGCAAAGCGTTTACAAATATTTAAAAAGCACAGGCAAAAACAAAAATGGGCGCCTCGGACATCACATTGGTTACGAGATGGAACGTGTTAAGACAATTAATTTCAAAATTTACGGCGGCTGGGTTTCAATTATGGCTCCTCTGCCCTTCCTGCTCTCCCTTCCTCCCCCCCCCCCCAGCCCCAGTCGTGTGAAGAGTACTCTCTCCCTGTGCCAGTGTAGTTTGCTCTTGATGCAGCATTGATTTGTCCAGAAAATGAATACTCTCTCTCTCTCTCTCTCTCCTCTTGTTGACTTTCTTGAACAGATGCAGAAAAAGCAGCTGATTTGTGGGCTGCAGGGGGAGGGGGGGAGCGCAGCGAGTCCCCATGTGGCCGGCGCAATCAGAAATGGCACATGTAGCTGGTTCCAGGCATTTAGGAAACCAATTGCACTCTGAGAAACAAGCAACTAGCAAAATAAATAAATAAAATAAGGAAAGGAAAAAAGGCGCATGTGAATACACACACACACACACAGGGGATAGGAGAGGTGAGAGAACAAAGCAAAATAAAAACAAAACAAAACCACTTGTACACAAAACGAAACACAAAGCATCCCAGAACAACTGGAAAGCACTTGCTCATCTTTTTTTTTTTTTTTAAAAAAAGAAAACACCCCTGTGTGCGTGTCTGTGATAAACCCAAAGCTCACAAGCTAGGCAAGGAACAAAAGGGGGGGGGGAATAAGTTGTGTCAAATAAGGAAAAACACATTTTATCCGTGATAGCTTAAAAAAAACCAAAAGAACAAAAAAGGCATTGCCATTAGTGCCAAAAGCAGACATTAAAATGGAAACTGTGTGCGTGTGTGTATTGTCAGACGTGGATTAAGAACCGAGCAGCCCTGTGTAAAACAATCCTCAGAACTGAGAACAGCCCCCGCTCTTGGCACCCGTGGCTGGAAAGATCCCAGTTGCCACATTTGCTTAGAAATTTGCTGCTGGCACCCATTAATGACACAACGGCTTGGAAACCGTTGTGTTGATTAATGGTCCGCCTTTTTATCAATTAATGGATTGTCTTTAAAATCAATCGGTATGCCTCTGAAACTTTTCAGAATATGGGTGCTTTTTATATATAAAAAAGATAGTTGAAAAGTATAAAACAGATTACAATTCAACCAAAGGAAGCTACCTGCAAGAAAGGCTAAGGGGTGGGTTTTCCTCTCCATCCCAATTATGGGAACAAACACACAAGGAAAAGGAGTAGTCTTAAAACCAAGAGCTGGTATACATTTGACATTTGCCCCAAGAAATCCTTACATGAAGTGGCATATATTTGGATGTGATTTTAACCTGGAGCTTCCATGTCCATTCTCCGTTTTCCATTGTTTGCTGTTTCAAGCAACCCTCCTCTGTAGAAACTGCTCCACACCAAAAACTCCCACATTGAAACAACAACGAATAAAGGTGTACATGGAAAATGTCCTTTTGGGGTTTTCTGAGTAGAGGGGAACTCCAGATTTAGCAGGGAGAACATTTGGGACAAAAGTTGTTTCTGGTGAATGTTGTAAAGTGGTACCTCATGTTGCGAACGGGATCCGTTCCGGTGGCCCGTTCACAACATGAAAAGGCAGCAACATAAAGCGCCACATCTGTGCATGACGCAATGCAGCGCTTCTGAGCATGCACAAAGCGCAATTTAGCGCTTCTGCACATGTGCGCAGGTTACGGACGCGCCAAACCCGGAAGTAACCCATTCCAGGACTTCCAAGTTCGGTGCGTCCGTACCCTGAAAAGACGCAATATGAAGCAGACGTATCATAAGGTATGACTGTATGGATGAGGGGGAAAGGAAGGACACACACAAATGGGTGGAGCCTACAGCTCATATAAAAGCTCACGGTCTTGAGTTGTTTCATTACAATAGCTCATTTGCAAATTCTAGACTTAGTAACCTGGGGAAATGGGACACAGATATGCTAGCTGTCAAATATTTATTTCTGCAGCTTTAGCCACAGTGACAGGGGCTGCTGAGAGCTGGAGTCCAAACAACACCTAGAAGGGCTATGTGTTTCTCAGCCATAACCCAAGAGGCACCCCCTTCTGTCTCTCACATGAAATAGGGGATACCACTTTTTAGATTACGGATGAAGGATCTGTGGCCCTCCAGATGTTGCTGGTCTACAACACCCATTAGCCCCAGGTAGCCTAGCCAATGGCCAGGGATGTTGGGAGATGAGAATCCAGCAACATCTGGCTACTGCAGCTGGTGATAGGAAGTAGCTGGTAGTTCAGTGAGTACAGCATGAGACTTTTAATCTCAGGGTTGTGGGTTTGAGCCCCACATTGAGCAAAAGATTCCTACATCACAGGGGGTTGGACTAGATGGTTATTGTGGTCCCTTACAATTCTATGATACTTCATGGGAAATGAAAACGGAACAGGAGTGACGGTTTTAGGAAGGCACACCGTGACAATGGGAGAGTTCCTAGATTAATCAAAAAGCAAAGAGGGATTCCTAGAAGCGACTTCCAATGGTGGTTATCATTGTTGTTGTTGTTAAGATTTTTTATAATGCCTTCCAGCACTGACTTTGGAAAGCAGCATACAAAATAAACATCAAATAATGGTCACAATAAATTACAATAAACTTGTTTTTTTTTTTAAAAAAAAAGCAAACCAATGAACTACCAGCAAGAGAAAAAGTATGAAAACAGGAACATTGGCTGCTTCTGGAAAGGGGTGGGGGAAAGGAGGAGCTACATAATATACAAATTCATGGAAGAGAAGTCAATCCATAACTATTGACCACAACACCTAAACAGAAGCTCCAGCTTCCTCTGAAGTCTACCCACAAAAAATACTTGCTGGGGAAAGCACTGGTGTCTTCATGCCCTGATTACCCAGAGGCCTCTGGGGTGTGTGTATGGGATCACCTATTTGTAACTGACTACATAATTTCCCTTTATTTAACTCTGCTGGAAGGCATGTACTCAGCCTGGGGAAAAAACTAAATGGTGTGAGGTTGCAGCCACAGCTTAGTTGCAAAAGCCCTGGGTTCAATCCCTGGCATCTTCACATAGCACTGGGAGAGACTCCCTGGGTTGTACCCAATGCCAGTCCTACTGAGAGGAGGCCAGCTGAAATTACTACTTTATCTGTTAGTCACTTCTGTCGCAGAGTGACACAAAGTGACTGTCACAGGGGCGTTAGCGGCTACTCTAGAGTAACGACTCTTCCACTCGTTGCCTTTTCATGATTTTATTGGTGCTGAGTATTTACAGTGCAGAGCAGTGCTATGTACCGTAAATGTTGTCAGTTAGGAGTCAGAACCTCCAAATGGATGTCCGCGTTTCCCCCCCCCCCAGCAAAATAGTCTCGGGATACTGAATCTCCGCCCCCGCCGTTTCCGGCGCAATTCTGGGGTCGGTGGGATAGGCCTTCCCCCCTTGCCTCCCACTTCCCGTCTCCCGCTGGGCATGGGCTCCGCTACCTTGCCTGAGCCTTGGACCCCACTTCCCACTTCCTGAGTCACCGCTTGAGCTATCCCCTTCCCCGCTACTACTGCCGCTGGGCGATGAGCTGGTGTGCAGAATGGGAGGGACCTGCCTGTATCTCTTGTCCCTCACAGTGACCTACATCAAAACCAGTTAAGAACAAGTGTAGAAAAAGTATAAAACCACATATCTACACAGAAAAGGCAGGACTTACAGACTGTGCCCCAGTTAAAGGGGCTACAACGCCACAGTTCAGATTCAGGGCTGAAAGCCTAGGTAAATAGAAAAGTGTTTCTCTGGTGCCTAAAAAAGAAGAAGATGTGCCAGGTGTGCCTTCTTGGCGAGAGCATTCCACAAATGAAAAGACACAATCTTGTGTTGCCAGTCTCTAAACCTCCCATGGAGGGGGACACATGAAGACAGGCTTCAAATAGTGATCCCAGGGTCTGGGTGGGTTTATGTGGGGAGAGGCGATCCTTGCGGCACCCAGGTTCTGAGCCATATAAGGCTTTATAGGTCAAAACCTGATCTTTGCATTAAGCCTGGAAACAAATTTGTAGCACGTGACTAATAGGTCAATTGATTCTAGTAGGTCTACTCTGAGTAGTGCTTAGTTGGGTACAACCTCCACAAGCAGTCACATATGTGGGGCTGCTAACACTAGAATGTGTTTGGTAAACAATCCACATCTCCTTCACTCCTTTCACAGGGTTTTTTGTTTTGTTTTTTTGTTTCCTGACCTATTGCTTAAACATTTCCCTTCTAGCAGCTGGTTTCAAAATTAAAAAACAAAACAAAACTGAATGTGACCTGCGAAGGTTAACAATTCTGCCTTCTTATGCTGCACCCTGCCAAAAAAAAAAAGCCCCTCCACTCCCAGATGACGAGATGTATAACCAAATTAAACAATTCCCTCAACAAAAGAGTGAAAAGCTGGACCCTATTATACTGAGCCATCCCGCTGGCCGGTTAAATTGCAAAAGCCTTCAGAAAGGCTTTTGAAAGCCTGACCCATCAGTTCTAATTTTTAAAACTTATCCTTTCAGTCAAGGCGAGAAAAAGGCCCAATTCCAACTTTTATCTCTGCTAAGAAAGTGCTGTTATCTCGGGGGCTGATGTCAGGGAGCTCTATCTCTCTTTCTGCTGACAAGCAGAGACGAGGAGAGATAAGATTGGGAACGAATCTCACTTCTCAGAGTAAATAAATAATCAATACTCATCTAAATGTAAATGAGAAAGTATCCCCCTCTGATAACAGGACTCTTATCAAAGAGCCAATTTTCCCAGAGACACTGGGCCTCCGCCAAATCACCATCACTCTGCCTGGACCCTAATGGCTAAAAATGGTCACTAAATTGAACCGATCACCAGAGATCAAGTAAGTTTGGGCCTGTGCTACTTTCACAGCCCCAATGTTTGGGAATGCAATTGTGCCCCCATTAACTTTCAATAGCAATGAAGAATGCATAGGTCAAGGAAGATGAAGCTGCAACAATAAACCTCGAAACCTGTTCTTTTTCCTTCCCCCACTTTCAGGAAAATGAGAGAGAAGCAAATGCTATAAACAGCCCCCCCCCACTCTTTTTTTAAAAAGGCTGTAAGAAAGAGAAAGCTGTGAATTGGGTCAAAATTACAGAAAGATACCTTCCCCCTTTTTTTGGTACTGGTGAGTTTTTAAACAAAGATGTGGAATAAATTGATGTTTGCCAGAGGACACTAAGTTTGATCCTGAGAAGCCGGCATGGAAAAAAGGATGCTTTATGTGAATTCCTCGTAGATTGTGTGTCTACTGAAATGAACATGCGTAAGCGTTCCAAAACACTATAGAGTCAAAAAAATATTATTACTCCTTTGATGTGGATACTTAGCTGTTGGGTCTGCCTGAACTGCACAGTCTCAGTTTCAGGAACAGTATCTTCAGATTTATCCTGCCAATCTGTAAAGCTGTAAGCTTTCTCGGGACTGGGTTACCAGAAAGACTGCCTGCCCCTGTACAGATCTGTAAGATCACTTAGATTGTTTGAGGGAAAATCTACTCATGGTTCTGAACCCAACCAACATTTCATAGGGGGTGTGTGTGACCCAGAAACGGTCATTGTCTGCTGTTGCCCCTCTACTGCACAATACCCTCCCCTCTGCCACAATGGAGGTAAGCCGCCACTTCTTGCTTCAGACATCTAATAAAGACATATCTTTTTGCCCAGGACTTTCCTGAACCATAAGATTAGGCCCTCTTTTAAGTGTTTGGATCCTCTGGTTTTCTGTTTCATTTGCTTTTTATGTGTTTTTATATTGTTGCTTTGTGTTTTTTTGTTTTCGGCTTAACAATATGTTTGTTTTATAGACTCGCAGGATTGTAGAGTTGGAAGGGACCCAGGGTCATCAAGTCCAACTCCTGCAATGTGTTAAACCATTGGCTAGAAGAACATAAGAACACAAGGAAAAGCCTGCTGGATCAGGTCTATGGCCCATCTAGCCCAACATCCTGCTCTCACAGTGACCACCCAGATACCTGTGGAACCCTCAAGCAGTATTAAAACACAAGAACACTCTGCCCTCCTGTGCTTTCCAGCAACTGCTATTGCCTCCAACTGTGGAGGCAGAGCATAGCCATCATGTCTACTAGCAATTTATAGCATTCTCTTGGTTTCCAGCAACTGGTATTTTGAAGCATGACTGTTAAGCCCATCGGTTCCCTGGGGTTTCACCCAGTTCCATTATGCTCCCCAGCCCTGTGGCTGCTCATTCAACCCTCTATGGAACTGATGCTGGGAAGCAGTAGGTGTTGCTAGACTAGGAAGGGCCACAGCTCTGTGACAGGGCACATTCTTGGCTGCTGAAGGTTCCTGGGATCCAGATCACTGACATATCCAGTTAAAATGATCAGAGAGCATATGATGGGAAAGACCCTCTTCTGCCCGAAACCCCCAAGAGTCATCACTAAGGATGCCAGAGTATCCCCCCAAAAAATGGAATCAGAAACAGAAACTGCTGTGGTCCATGCATTTGTCTGCGGTCAGGAATTGAAACCAGCATTCATTCACACAGTTGTCGCTGTTTAAATCTGCAAAAGCTATGCAATTAATGAAGGTGTCTTCCTTTTCATTGTTCTGACATTTCCTTGACACTGAAATGAATGTCTTATGTAATGATGTAGCTTACAAAACTACTTATGTTAAATTAAGCATACACCCTGTTTGTTGTGACTGCATCCCCTCTTCTCTATTATTATTACATTTTTTTGCAATTGTTAATTTTTTCAAAAAAAAAGTTGTATTTTAAATTATCGTAATCTGCACTGGGACCTTAGGGTGAAGGGAAGGTAATGAATTAAATAAAAATAAACAACAACGACAACAACATTAGGAACATAATAGTGGTCACTGAAATGAAAAACATAATATATCATGGAAACTGAATGGAAACAGTGCTGACATTGACGTATAAAAGTCAGAATGGAAATTGCTGCCTTCTAACATTTCTAGCCACTGCCAGTCAGAGTGGATGAACCAACAGTTTGACTTCCTATGTCAAACTGCTTCCTGTGTCCATACTAAAGTAGATTTCTTTCCTCTCTGAAAAAGGAAGAAGGAAAAGCCAGGGAAGCCTTAAAGCTAAAAGTAGCTCAGTTCTTTATCAGATAGAAAGCAGATTTTTATAGAGAACTTTCAGGGGGAAATCAGCTTTTGTGGTTTGGCTTGGAACTGGTGCAACCCCTTTTGTTTTATTTAAAATATTTATATACAGCTTTTTTTTCAAAAAAGAAAAATGACAACAGCTAAGTGCAATTTAAAGGCTATAAGAAAGTGAGAGAGATGAAAGCCAGAGTTTCTCCATCTGCTCAGCTTCCCCCTTCCATTGGGGGTGGGAAGTGAGGATCAGGTGACCCAGAGAGCCAGCCAATCCATGGTGCTGCCTGCTGTAAGGCTTGCAGGTCTGCTGCACCTGCACACATGGGCTACTTGTTGCTGAATGAGGCAGACAGGCCACCCCTTTACACTTCTTGATTTCTTATTCTGTTCTGGGCAAGTGCCATCCATCAGATTTGGTTGTTTGGTCTACGCTTCTTCACACAATGCATAGTTAAAACTATAGAACTTGCTCCCACAGGAGGAAGTGATGGCCACTAACTTGGGTGGCTTTAAAAGAGGATTGGACAAATCTATGGAAGACAAGGCTATCAATGGCAAGTAGCCATGATGGCTATGCCACAGTCCTACTTGAGGGTTTCCCAGAGGCATCTGGGTGGCTACTGTGAGTAAAGGATGCTGTACTAGATGGACCACTGACCTGAACCAGCAAGCTCTTCTTATGTTCTTAAGGGAGATGCCATCACTGATCAGGTCTTGCAGAATCCGAGATGGTCCAGTCCCAAATAATAAACATTGCAGGTTGACACACCCGCGTGCGCACACATCTACACTCTCCAATACTGCTCCCTGAGGTCTTTTGTACCCTGTAGCTGCTGCCTTGCAAAGTGTTTTGATACAGCAGCTCAGGACTTGCAAATTTCGTCTCCATGAGTTGCACAGAGCTGAAGGGAAGCCCACATGCTCCCAACCAGATCCAAGGCAAGGACAGAAGTCAGAGGAGGAGAAGTTATTGCCATGCATACAAACAACAACAACAGCCACCCCAGACCAAACCCAAAATCAATCAAATCCTATACTAAAAACATCAAAACACACACACACACACACACACACACACACACACACACACGGCAGCCTTCCATGCTTGACATGTTGAAAGTTCCCCTCCCCTGCTCTTCTGGTTGTGAAATATTATTATTTGCCAGTAAAAGTTTAAATCTCTCCATTGAGGTAGGCACCCCCCAGTCCTTCTTTTGCTCTTCTGTCGTTGTTCTCATACCTAGAACTGGGGCTAGAACAGACATGTGGGGCTCTGTGCTTGGCTCCCCCCTCCAATGCGATGAGCTTCCAGAGCTATTATTTGGAGGACCTTCATGGGCAGGAAAGTGTGTTCAGCCTCAGGGCGGCCATTGGGCTCCGCTACTTAGGAAGGGCTATAAAATGTTTCCTGTTTGGGCTGGGACTTTGCCTAAGGAATAATGGACTTCTTGGCTCTGGTCCGTTTCTCTGTGTCCTTTGGCTCCTGACTCCTGGCTCTTGTCCTTCCGCCTCGGAGCCCCTGGCACAATTCCTGATTCTCAGCTCCTGGCTCCTCTCTGATTGCTGCCTGTGGCTCAGCCTTGACATTTACGATGGTGATAATTGTGTTTTAATTAGACATAAAGGCTATATGAAGTTTTTGGTTTTTTTAATATAAAAAATAACATTAAGTGCATTCAGCTGCATTTGACTACGTTCACTTCCCTCGCCTACACCTCTCCCCGGTTTCCAGCTCTCCCTAATCTCACCCATGCTGGTGTTCTTGATTGTAAGCAGGTTGGGTTCTGAGAGTTGCCTTTTGCTTCTGTCCCCCTAGTGAAGCAGCATAAATAACCTCTCCAATTTTACTGCCTCGGAACTCACTGCAAACCTCCACCCACTGTATTCCTTAAACATGAAAACACTTCTGGTAAACTGATCCTATAAGCAGTTTTCTCACATGGTTCCCTGCAAAACAATTCTTAAATGTTTGTAGTCAAACAACCAAAACTCTGAAACGGTTCTTCCCTCTTAAACATAAACATGAACCAAGATAATAACTTTTTATTAGTACTGGAAAAGGCATATTAATGGTCTGGCTGCCCCATGTTTGAAACAGCATTCAGTCCTCAGAGAGGGCAAAGGCTTTTAGGTGGGACATTTAAGGAGTGGGTGGTATTCCCCATATGTATACCGGTAGTTGCAGGTTTCAGTCCCCATTTAGGACCGATGCACATTCCTGCATGCTGGGGGGTTGGAATATACGACTCAGGGTTCTTTCCCACACCGATGCTAGACTCCTTTGGTATGTTAATTCATCATGTCACAGATAATTAAAAACACTATGTATGTATGTATGCAGGCGTGTGTAGTGTGCATGTGTGCATCTGGGCATGCATGTTTTGCATGTGTATATGTATATATACATATGTGGTGTGCATATATGCATGTGTACTTATGTGCATGTGTATGCAGTATTCACATATGTTGGTGTGTGTGTGTGTGTGTGTGTGTGGCCATAAAAATAAGAAACAACAACAACCCCAAAACCTTTGCAAAAATATTCTGAATGAATTGAGTAATGTAACTTGAAATGAGTGCTTTGTGCGCAATTAATTCTGAGCTACTTAATTGTTCATGGGATAATTGGCCAAAGGGGGCTCTTGGGCTTTGCCTCGATACTGTATATCCTGGCAGCGTTTTCTCCCTGTGTGGGGCTGGGCGTCTCGGTTGGTTACTGAAGTGGCCTCAAACTCCCTTGGCAACCTGATTGTGGAAAAGTCCATGTGGTAACAGCATTCTGCTTTATTTTGCAGCTTTCCCTAAGTGCACAATTATCCTTTGTGGTTCTGTGGTTTCTCCTTATAACTCTTTGCTACCGTATATCACTCCCTAGTTCTTTACAGTTCTGTCCAGTAATGATATAAACAGCCAACAACAACAACAACAACAACCCAACCAACCAACCAGAAACCCGCTATCAACCTCTCATGCTCCTTGAAGCGCCAACATGCCGCCTGCCAGCACAACTGAACACCAGGAACTTGTTTTTCCACCCCACACATGTAAAGGCATGGCAAGGGGGGCTCCCAGCCAAGCTAAACCGTGCAAGTGGCAAAAAAAGATCAAGAATAGGGCATTATTGGTGGGGAGGAAGCACACCCCACCCTCAGTATTATCACTGGAGGCAAGAGCTCAGCGGCGGGGCCTCCCACCACTTCTAGGAGCCTTGCAACCCCCAAAAGCCACACAACCAAGCAACCAGCACTTTCTTCCAGGCGTAGGGTGAATCCCCCCCCCCGCTTCACCCCGATTACTCTTCTTCAAGTGAATAGTCCTCCTGCTCAGTATCTAGGGACAGTAGAGACAGAACTATTGCCTGCCTATGGCAGCATTTGGAGCAGGCTGAGGCACACATGGCAAGACCATGTTCTCCCTACCTTTGTTCACAGACAGCTAGGCACAGTGGTAGGTCTCCTTCCCCCTCCAACCTACCTGACATTTCTTTGAGCCCTGAACTGCATAGGTTGCAGCACAAGAGGAAAAGATCCCACAGAACCAGGAGAAGAGAATGTAAGTCCAAGCGGGACTCATTGGATTTATCGGGTTCCTTAGGTAGGTCTGGCTAGTTGAATAGTGACTATGAGGACCAGATTAAGGGGTACTGAGTCACAACGGCTAAATTGCCTGGACTCCCAAAGTGGGTCTGGAGAAGGAGAAATAAGAGGCGGCCCCTTGCAGTGAGGAGAGCTGAGACTCCAAGGGGCGCATTAGAGAGTCTAATTTTAAATGTATGGATAAGTCCCTGGGGATTCACATGCACAATAATATATATGTGAGTGCATCCTCAATGAGGAGACTTTCCTTGCTGTCCCTGGCATTATCTTGTAGTATAAAATCAAAACCTGCTGAGCGGCAAAAGAAGGAAAAGAAGATAACCATTGAATGCAACTACCACAATTGGATGATCACGTTCTCCATTTATGCAGGAGTCATATCCTCTGCTTACCCAGATAGGGGATGGCACCTGTCTAACTACCAGCATATCATCCTCAAAGCCAAATTGATGTCAAGGGAAACTGCAGCCCTATAGTATGACAAGGAGTTCAGCGATAGGACCACAAAGGTCCCTGCAGCCAGATGGGATGTTAAGGACAGTGACACATGGTTGCAGCTGATCACTCCCCATGTGGAAAAGAGATCCAACGTGTCGAAATCTCAGAAGGTTGTGCACCGAGTGTGTTGGGTATACAACAATGGTTCATGCCACAGGGAGAAATGCCGCTACAGGCATGAATGTGAATGCTGCGGCAGTTCTCACTCCCATTCAAAATGTTTTCATGCCAGGACCTTTTTTCACAGCTCCAGGAACTTAGGACCCACATCTGGAAAGAAGGATTTCAGAGTGGCAGCTGGAACTTGGGGCTCCCTGCCAGCAAAGGGACCTAACTTTCCTTTAGCCCCCTCCCCAGTCTCTCTTGCAGCTATGTTACCATTCTTGCACACATACCCAAACAGGGAGGCAGCGAGATACCTGGAGAAGGGATTTAATGATCTTTTCCATATCCCAGCTGAAGGCACTCCAGTTCTGACTCACCCACCTAACCAGAAGTCAGATAGGGAAATGCCACACATTGTCCAGAAAAGTATTCAAATTGAACGCGACCTTGGCAGGGTCCCTTCCTATGCCTGTCCTTTAAGAAATTCATAGTATGACACCTAGGAATCCTCTCGGAAAAGGTCCACGTGAATTCCACGTGATTCACAACGATGCCATCCTGCATCGAGAAGTGTTCAGTTAAATATGCATCACTGGATCACACGATTAAACTGGTTAAGAAGTGTGGCCCTGGTGCCCTCCTGGCAAAGTGTGACACTGAATCTGCATTCCACCTACTTCCGGTTCACCCAGATGACTTCTGGTTGTTGGGTTTCAAGCTCCAGGATCATTGGTACTTTGATCAAGCCATGCCCATGGGATGCTCCATACCTTGTGCCGTTTTCGAGACCTTTAAGCACATTTGTGGAGTGGGCTATGAAGAAAAAACCAGGCTGCCCCTGAGTATTATTTAGATGACAATTTGCTAATGGGTCCTCCAGGCACAGATGCCTGCTCGCAAGCATGAGACTCATTCATCCAAATCACTGCCGAATTTTCCATAGCCTTAGCAGCCAAAAAAACCAAGGGCCCAGCCAGAATCCTATCATACTTGGGTATCAAGCTGGACACCATCAAACAAACATCTCGTTTACCACAAGCCAAGTTGGATACCTTTAGGAGTTTGCTAAATTCCATGATTTCCCTCAAAAAGATCACCCTGCGCCAGCAGCAGTCCCTGCTTGGGCACCTCAATTCTGCCTGTAGGGTCATTGCATCTGGTAGAGGCTTTTGTGCCTGCTCACGGATGGGAGAGTTGCCCCCCACCATCATGTAAGAGTGACACACAACATAAAATACGACCTCAGAATCTGGTTGACTTTCCTCATAACGGGGTCTCCTTTTGGCAGGAGTCATTAGTCACCAAAGACGAGGTGCAAGTACACTCTGATGCCTCTTGTTGCTGTGGCTTTGGGTTTACTTCAGGGTCTGCTGGTGTGCCTGCCCGTGGCCAGCATCCTGGCACACCACAGGCATCACACCATAGCTGCCAAGTCTCCTGCTGAAAAATGTGGGATCAGCAGTGGCGCGGCACTGGAAGTTGCTTCCACGCATGTCTGGACATGCATAGAAGCAACTTCCGGTGCCGGCACTGCCCGATTTCCGGTGCCCAGACATGGGCAGAGCGGCACCTGAAATGGAGCCTCCCTGGCAGGTAGGAAATCCGGGGGATTTCCGGGATTTTTTTCTATTCGGGATAACAGCGGGAAACAGATTAAAATCCGGGGGGTTTCCTGCGAAAAACGGGAGACTTGGCAGCTATGCATCACATATGACTTAACTTTTCTCGAGTTTTTTCAAATTTTAGTTGCACTATGCATCTGGGGCCACCAGTTCAAGAACACCAAAGTTTGTTTCTGGTCTGACAACCTGGCAGCGGTATGATTCAAAACCATGCAGTTGGCCAAATCGGAATGCGTTATCCGTGTGCTTTGTCTCTTTGTGTTAGAAAGCCTTCAAGGAAACATTTCCTTGATTTCATAGTCTCGGGTGGCGATTTTAGGCATTGGGTGGAATCCTTTAGTCCAGGTGTGGCCAACTCCCAAGAGACTGCGATTTACTCAAGGAGTTAAAAACTGGCAGTGATCTACCCTCCTTTTTGGGGTTCAGGTCAAAGTTGTTGAACTTTTTTTTAGGAAGGAGGAAGACCAATGGGGGGGGGTTAAGGTCAAAGTTGTTGAGTTTTTTCTGGGAGGAGGTAAAATGTTGAGCTTTTCTTAGGGGAGCCACAGTTGTTCAGCTTCTTTGGGGGGAGCCAATGATCTACCAGTGATCTACTGCAGACATCCAGTGATCTACCGGTAGATCACGATCTACCTGTTGGACATGCCTGCTTTAGTCTAACAACTGAAAAGGGCTGAAGTGGCGACTCACCCCTTCTGCAGTGGTGATATCACGGTACCCCATTAGAGGGGTCTGAAGGGGAGTCTCTATCCACAAGCGTACAACAAGTGGGCCATAGAACTCCCCCCAGTGACACGGGAGGGAACCAGTTGTGTAAACGCATGTTTTGCAGTGGCCCCATATTCCTGTTCAACCTTGACTTGCCTGACTTCCCCAGTAGAGGGCTGAGAGGGAAACACACCCAATGCCTATGCCAAGGTTTCCTATATCTGCAATTCAATAAAGTTGTGGCCATTCTAATCCCAAAAGATGTTGTTGTGTCTCCTGCTTAATCCTTGGGTCTGGCTTCTGGGGGGGACGGGACAGGGGGGACGGGACTGGACCAGGGCACGCGCACGCGCACGCGCGCACACACACACACACACGGGAGCAAGCCCCATTGAATTCAAGTAGACATGCATAGGATTGCATTGTTAGCTTATTAATCTAGTGATTAGGTTTTCATATTGATAAACAGGGAACCTACTTTGCTTTCAGGCATCACCTGAAAAGTGGCTTTGCAACTTAAGGGAGAGAGAAAACAGGCAATGCCTCTTGTTAGCCATCTGTAGTTTTTATAAACTTGTGTGTGAGAGACACACACAAAGATGCATGCACAAATACCGTATATATACACCCTCCATAGAGCTTTGATACTGCTCCAGCTGAAAGTCCCCATCCCTTCAGTAACCATCACTAGGGCCAGAGGGAAAGTAAGCAGCAGCCCATTCCATTAGTGCTTACACCCAGCTCCATGACTAGTCGCATTTGGCAACTAAGAACTGGGACTTGAGTTTGCTTTTTTCCTCCTTCCTACCAAGCCCTCATCCTTTTATGCTGTGTCATTTAGACTGTAAAGTCTGAGGGGTGGGGAACTGCCCTGTTTCTGATCTTCATAAGCAGGCTCTGGGCATCCCTTCTGGCTGAAGAGTAAGGTAAACAAAGCTCTAAATAAAAACAATTGGAACAGATACATTTTGATCTGCTGTTTGTTTAAGCAGGGTTGGTGTGGAATATTTCTTAGTCGAGTAAAAATAAAACAATTATTCTAAGTCAAACACTGCAGCCCTCATTGTTTTAACTTAATGTGTGTGTGTGTGCAAATTCAACCATCACATCTTAAGTAAAGATGTTTATAAAAGGATTCAAACAAACCCCCTTTGCTCCCCACCAAGCGAGTTTGCCATCCAATCTGTTTTCTCTTAACCTGCGTGGCAGCGACATTACCGCATTTTACGTACAGTTTATCTGTCGCTCTCTGCAGAAATACAGATGGTTTCCGTGAAAATAAACAGTCATTTATTTGAAACTTTTTTTTTAAAAAAAAGGAAGAAAGCAAGGGAGGGAGGGAAGAGTTTATGGAAACCAGTGGTGTAATGCATTCAAATAAATGCCAGAACCGGTTGACGGAGAGCCAAGGTGTTAAATCACCCTGCTTAAGAATTCAGCTGTGGGAAACCGATAGTAAATCCAGACTGACAGAATTTCCAGTGATGGCAAAAAGGCCTTGACATCTAGTCTGGGACACAAAAACTACAGCGGTTCAAACCCATTTTACTTAACACCACCTTGACAGCTGGCGAAATTAAAGAATTTAGTCAAAGTACACCTTAAAATAAATAAAAAGCTTCTTCCTCTAACATGTACTTCCCCTGCCCCAAGGGAAAAAGGGGAGCTGGCGTCCCTGAATGCCAAAGGTGCAACAGCAATGCTAGCAGGAGGATTTCTGTACCAGTTTACAGGCTACATTTATTTTAAAAAACAACAACAACAGAGTGTATTTGAAAAGTAAAGGGGGGGGGGAGAGAGAGAACATGCCCACCCAAAGGATTTACCGGTTTTGAAACAAACAAACAAACAAACAAACAAACAAGAATTCTCGCCCCAAACCAGTTGAAAAAGAAAAGGCTGAAAAGTGGATTATAACATGTGCAAAATAAATACAGCAAATAATATACTGTGGATGCACATTCATGCTCAGGGGATTATGCCTGACGCTAGTTCAACTCAGAGCAGACCTATTAAATTAATGAATGTTGCTAACGCAGGGCCATTAATTTTAACAGGTCTACTCTGAGTAAACCTTGGTTGGAGACAACCCACGTTTTCTTATTGTTGGGAATAAATAGGAAGGGATGGAGTATCCTTGACTCTCTCTTGTGCCACTCAGTTATAAGAAAGGCCAAAGCTCAATGGAAGGGCGACTGCTTTGCATGCAGAAGGTCTAAGGTTCAATCCCCAGCTACAGCCCCTCCCAAGCAACCATGTAAATTTCCCATAATCCCCCAGAGTGATGCTGAAAGAGCACTGTGGGAAGTTAAAATGGCGGCTCCCCCGGAACCAGCCACCTGGCCCTCTGATTGGATGAAGGAGGCCCAATGCTATAGGAGGCTATACTCATTTGTGATAAAGACAAGGGAGTGAACCCTGAGGATCAATCCATACCCGCTGCCTTGCGGTATATCTTCGGGAGAAGAAAAGGCTAAGGAGTAAACCCTACACAAATCTGGAGTCCCTACACAAATCTGGAGTGGGATCCCTATGATGGTTGGATGGTGTTGTCTTGTAATGGCCTCGGTCCAGTGTACCTGAAGGAGCGTCTCCACCTCCATCGTTCTGCCCGGACACTGAGGTCCAGCACCGAGGGCCTTCTGGCGGTTCCCTCGTTGCGAGAAGCCAAGTTGCAGGGAACTAGACAGAGGGCCTTCTCGGTGGTGGCACCTGCCCTGTGGAACGCCCTCCCATCAGATGTCAAAGAGGAAAACAACTACCAGACTTTTAGAAGACATCTGAAGGCAGCCCTGTTCAGGGAGGCTTTTAATGTTTAATAGATTATTGTGTTTTATTTTTCTGTTGGAAGCCGCCCAGAGTGGCTGGGGAAACCCAGCCAGATGGGCAGGGTATAAATAATAAATTATTATTATTGTACGCTTCCTTCCAGCAACTCCTGCAGCCCAGCTGGTGCCAAACACATCCCTCTGCTTTCCTTTGGACCACATCAGCGAGACTGAGAGGGGGATCTTCTTGTCTGGGCAGCCCAGGACCTCCATACACACTGCCCAGGCTTGCACCTCAGGGAGGTCACTTCGGTGCTGCTACCACAACAAAAATAATGCAGCTGGCAGCAGTTACTAGTCTCTGCAGAGACAGGTTTAGCTTCACATCCAGAGGTACACTCCATTGTCTCTCGAGACAGACAGATGCCAACACAGTGTTGTAGGTAGTAAGCCTCTGCATACAACTGCTGAGCATCACAAGTTGGGGGGGGGCACTCAGGTCCTGCTTGCTTTTGGACTCTCCACTAGAGCATCCAGTTGGTCATGGTGGGAACAGGGTTTTGGACTAGATGGGCCATTGGCCTGATCCAGCAAGTGCTTTTTATTTATTGCTTTTGTTCCCATCTTCCTACCACCTGTGTCCTGCAAGGGCAGCATTGAAACTGGGGGAGGAAGCTGACAGCCAGGTGTACACACAATAAACATTGTAGGAAGGTAAGAAGGTTGGCGGGGGCTGGCTGAGGTTGGTGCGGAAGTGCCCCATTTTCCCCTACAGACCCACCTCCCGTGCCAAATGATGCCCAAGTGAAATCTGATGCCAAAACTAAGCTCTTCAGGGGAAATCAATGCTATTTAGCAGCAAAGGCTTCATATGCATGGCACACCTGTACTTGGGAAGCATATAAGGAACCCAAGAAGACATGCAGCTTTAGAGTTCGGGATGGTTTAAGCCAGCAAGCCCCACTCACCACTTTCTCAATGCTACCCACTGATTGCCCTGAAGAAAGGGCACGGGCACTCTCCACCAGGATAAATGACTTTTGATCAGTTTTCAGAATCCACAAAGCCATTTCTGACAGCTGCTGGGGGGGACAGGAGGGGTGGCCGCTGTGTTGTTGCAAACCAGCTGCTTCGACTTCTATCACAGGTATTAACTTTCCTCCAAGCTTCACACACCGAGTGCACACTTTTGCCTTAACCTATGGAAAATACGGGTCACATCTATGAAATGTTGGCTGGGGAAAGAGTGTTTATAACAATTAGGCACGAGGAGCATTTTTGGTCTTAAAAGGACTGAGTATTATTCCTGGTTTGGGTAACGTGTTTGCAGCTGGGAACAGCTGTCCTCCAGGAACAACTGGGGAACACATGATCCTCTTGAGGAGGATTTTGGTTTACATCTAGGTGGTATGATCTAAAGGAGTAATTCTTGCAGTTATACAGGACACGGCTGGGGCAGGAGGCTGGGAGAGAAATCTCATGCTCTCTTGTCTGTGATGGGGGAAGGACTCTAGGAAAGAGCACAAGGGGGTGTACATGGTTTTTCACCTCCCCATTTCCATACTCATAACAACCCTGAGCCACAGCGACTGGCCCAATGTCATACAGTGAGCTTTATGGCTGAGTGGGGATTTAAACCCAGGTCTGCCAGGTCCTAGTCTAGTGCTCTAACTATCCTAGCAGGAGAGGCCAAGGGTCATTTGTTGCACTGCTGGGGCAGACAGATATAGATATATAGATTATAGATATAGATGTTTATTCTCAACTGCGGGAGGCACTGTGGGTTAAACCACTGAGCCTTGGGCTTGCGATCAGAAGGTTGGCAGTTCGAATCCCCGTAACAGGGTGAGCTCCCGTTGTTTGGTCCCTGCTCCTGCCAACCTAGCAGTTCGAAAGCACGTCTAAGTGCAAGTAGATAAATAGGTACCACTCTGGTGGGAAGGTAAACGGTGTTTCCGTGCGCTGCTCTGGTTCACCAGAAGCGGCTTTGTCATGCTGGCCACATGACCTGGAAGCTGTCTGCGGACAAGCGCCGGCTCCCTAGGCCTGAAAGCAAGATGAGTGCTGCAACCCCAGAGTCGTTCGCGACTGGACTTAACAGTTAGGAGTCCCTTTACCCTTAACCTTTACAAATAAGGTAATGAAGCTCATTAGTGCAGCCAGACCAGGTTTCCTGGAGAACCAGTACATTTTGATACCACCACTGCCAATCACCAGTTATTTAATGAATGCATTATATTATTACTTACTAATTTATGCCCCAAGGCAATTTACAAGCCTACCATAAAACACCTGAGAGGTTTTAAAAACAATACAACAACAACTGAAGATAAGTTTAACAGAAATAAAAAATGGTCACCTAAGGCGGACTCTTTTTCACCCAGCTGGAAGAGGTTTGCTGAGATATATATGCCTTAAATTGTTTCCAGAAAGTACAGAGAGTGGGTGCCTGTCAGATCTCAACAAGAATGCTGTTCTACAGAACAAGGGTACCCACACCAAAGGCAGTGCTCACCAGTTACTGTGGCATAGGCTTCAGATATAATGGAGGCTTGAAGGAGAAACTCTCCTGCAAAACACAGTGAGTGACCTACTGCTTATATAAGGGATAAGCATTTATATTTCACTTTTCTATTTCAAAAGACCCAAAAGCAGCTTACCAAAACAAACTGTCCAATTAAACAATAAAAGGGACGCAGTGGGGTGTAGTGGTTAGAGCAGAGCTTCCCAAACTTTTCATATTGGTGACACACTTTTTAGACATGTATCATTTTGTGACACAGTGTTTCAGTTTTACCAGTAAACCAGAGGTTAAACTAACCCCTTTCCATCCCTGGGAGGAGCACAGGAAACATTCGCAGGACACACTGCAGCTGACACACTAAAGTGTAGCAACACACAGTTTGGGAAACTCTGGCTCAGAGTGTCAGACTAGGTAGTAGGAGACCAGTCACTGCCTCTCAGTTTAACCTACTTCACAGATTTGTTGTTGTTTGGAGTAAATGAGGAAGGAGAGAATCTTTTAAGCATTGGTATGCAAACTAAGGCCCAGGGGCCGGATACAGCCCAATCGCCTTCTAAATCAGCCTGCAGATGGTCCGAGAATCAGCGTGTTTTTACATGAGTAGAATGTGTCCTTTTATTTAAAATGCATCTCTGGGTTATTTGTGGGCATAGGAATTTGTTCACCCCCCCCCAATATAGTCCGGGCCCCCACAAGGTCTGAGGGGCAGTGGACTGACCCCCTGCTGAAAAAGTTTGCTGACCCCTGCTTTTAAGTCACCTTGAGCAACTTGGAGGAAAAAGGTGGGATAAAAATTCAATAAATAATAATTATGATGATAATGATGATGATAATCTTATAGAACTAATTTGAAACTACCATGGTACGAAGGACCTTGGGCCAGTCACTGTCTTTCAGCCTAACCTACCCCACAGGGTTCTTGTGAGGGCAGTATGGAGACATGGATAATTCTGTGTGCCATCTGCAGCTCCTTGTATTAAAAATATGAGATAAAAATGTAAGAAAAATGAATAAAATAAAGCAGCGCTTCTCCGAACACCAGGATCTGTCCTTGCTGTCGGAGGTGGGGGGAGAGGAACGAACGGAGAGAAAGGGCAGCTTTCTCTTCCTTCGTTCCTCTCCCCCTGCTGCTGAGCGTGCACAGATCACTCGGGTAGTCATCTTGCGAGGCAACCTCCGATCGCAAAACCCATTCGTCTAGCGAAAAATTCGTCTAGCAGGGCATTCGTCTAGCGAGGCACCACTGTATATAAAAATGTAAACTGGGTATGTTCCTTCGTCTCCAATGTTCAACAAAACCGCTTGACCAATAGCGTTGAAATTTGAACACAAAGTCAAATGTGACTACCCGAGTGACCCCATACCGTTTTCAAAGACAGATATGTCACCTATGTCACCTACCCCAGGTAAAAAAACCCAAACCCTGTGTTTCAGAACTCACAAATCATACGAAAGTGCATGCTGGGAGCACAGGACAGATTGCAACACAGCGCCCTCTAGCGATGGCTACACTGGTACTGCACCTAGGAAAGTTTCCCTCTCCACAGTATCTCGGCTCAGCTTTGCAGACTAGGCCGCTTTCCAGACTAGGCAGAGTGGAGGTGGGGGCTTGCCTGGGGGGGGCGGGATAGTTCATGGTTCAGGACAGGGTGGGCCCAATCACAGGGATGAGCTGGGGGTGGGGGAGGAGAGGGTGGGATAGGTCATGGGTCGGGACAGGGTGGGCCCAATCACAGGGATGAGCAGGGGGGTTGGGGGAGGAGGGGCGGGATAGGTAATGGGTCAGAACAGGGTGGCGGGAGTCACAGGGATGTGCTTGTGTAAACATAACACACGTAAAACAGGGGGACACTGAAGGTGAGGGGAGTCTGAAGGGGGACTCTGAGGCTCCATTTAACAGACTGAGCCACAGCAACGCGTGGCAGGGGCAGCTAGTTTAACTACCAGTATAAGTACAAAAAACAAACAAACCACAACCCACCACCCAAACTAAAGTAGTGGTTAGAAAGTAAAACCCAATGCAGCCTTTTTATTAATAATAATCTTTTTTTAAAAACAAATTAAACTAAAAGGCTCAGTAATGTAAAATGTTTTTTTTTAAAAAAACAAACACTTCAGCATATCACTTTAATTAAAAGCAGATTGGAATGAAAATGTTGTTGAAGCCCAGCTTAAAAATATAATCAAGTGCAGTGGAAGGGCAGTAGGGAAGCTCATGTTGACCCCTTGGGAAGGAGTTCCAAAGATTTGAAGCCACACTCAGAAGGACCTGTAATGCTCCCCCAACGTTTCAGCTTTCGAATGCCAACAACCTGGAAGTGAATGCTTCTGTTTTTGAATGCACCTCAGAAGTTGAATGGCTTCTGAAGCACGTTTCTCCATTTTTTCAATGGATTTTGCCGACTGGAAATTGCGCCTTGGTTGTCGAATGTTTCAGAAATTGAACAGTCTTCCGGAATGGATTATATTTGACAACCGAAATTCCACTGTAGATGTAAACAGCAGGCTTCCAGGAAGGCTTCCTGCCTGCTAAACATGTGATTTGTCCCTGAGCTGTGGATCTTTCAAAAGCATCTCACTATAGCCCAAGAGACCTGCCCTGATATTACTCATCTTCCCGCAATGGTTGTAAGTAAGGTCTGAAAATGCACCAGCCTCCCAATTCTGCAAGGCTGTTCCCATAATTGGCCAGCCCTGCTCCCCACCCCACAAAATACTGGGAGAATTTCACCACCCTAAGAGTGCCCAGCCAAATGAACACACACAACTGTGCCAATAGGGTAGAAATATATGCATGGAGCTGTTATTGCTGTTGTTAATGTACCTTCCTATATAACATCTCAAAGCCCCTTTGCAATAAAATAAAAACATTTACCCAACCATTGCTTATATAAAAGCAATTTAAAGTCATTACATATATACAGTGGTACCTCAGTTTACAAACACAATTGGTCCCGGAAGTCTGTACTTAACCTGAAGCATACTTAACCTGAAGCAAATTTTTCCATTGAAAGTAATGGAAAGTGGATTAATCTGTTCCAGACAGGTCCGCGGAGTACTCAACCTGAAGCATACTTAACCCGAGGTATGAGTGTAATTGGTTCCGGAAGTCCGTACTTAACCTGAAGCGTACTTAACCTGAAGCGAACTTTCCCATTGAAAGTAATGAAAAGTGGATTAATCCGTTCCAGACGGGTCCGCAGAGTACTTAAACTGAAAATACTCAAACCGAGGCGTACTTAAACCGAGGTATGACTGTATATCTAAAAGTCCCACTACATATACAAAATGAATTTCAAACCCTATGAGATTACAGAAAGGGATAAAAATTCTCCTCTCACAGGAAGCTCTTCAGCAAGCACTGAAAAGTTAACAGGAGACCATGTTTGTTTGATATGTAATGGGAGATTGCTCCAAAAGATAAGTGCCTGCATGCCTAAGCAGCACTGTAAGGAACAGACCTCCTGCTGAGTATCAGTAAGCTGACCTCACCTACTGTTATATTAACTCTGTATGGCATGAAAGCATATTTTAGGCATCCTGGCCTGAAGCTGTATAGGAGGACTGTGTATATCAAACCCAGTTCCTCGAGTTTAGCCCGATAGCTGATTTTAATATTATTTAAGGAAGCGATGGGACTGTGCTCCATTGCTCCTTGTAGTCCCCAGCCCCTCCCCCCACTGCTTCCTTAATCCAATACAGTTTCAGGATTACCGTATTTTTCCGTGAGAGGATCCTCTTGGCCCTTGGTGTGTTAAGGGCCTTTTGGGGGATTGGGGAAGCTGGATGGAGCTGACCTCCTGCCCGTCCTCTGCAGGCTTTCTCAACCACATGCCTCCTCGGCTCCTTTAAATCCTATAGATTTCCATCCGCTTGTAAGTTTCAAAGTCATGTGTAGTTTGGGCAAACCTAGTTTAAAATATTGGTTTCTTAATTTGGGGTTTTTTTTAAAAAAAAGGGGTCGTTTGATACATGGGGGCGTCTTATACATGGAAAAATATGGTAACTCAGTCAAACTTTTCAGAAAAAGAATTTGAGAATTTTTTCTTTTCTGCTCTCCCCACAGCCATGGCCCCATCTGTTGGAAGAATTCAGCCACTCTTCTGAGAGAATATTCAATGAAATCCCCTATACCATATTCTGCCTGAAAACCATGAGAATATCAAGAGCCTGCTTTTGCTCACCTAGTCTAATGATCTAATTATTTTTTAAATTAAATACTTTCCTAATCATTCTTGCTAATTATGTCAACAGGATACAAAGATAAAACCAACAAGCTATTTTCCAGCTGGTTGCAATGGTCCCTGCCTTGCGTGTTTATTCTGTATTGTCTTCAAACCTACCTTCAGTGTTTGTATTTTGCACTGTTTTTAAAACTGGTGGGTTTTTTTTTGCAGTTTTATGGTATGCTTGTAAATCACCTCGAGGCACGTGGAAAAGGCAATTTGTAAATAAATAAATTAATTAATAATAAAATGAATTCGGAAGAAAAAACACTGACAGGCTATCAAAGAAAACAAGTCCAGCTTTGAGACAAAAATTATATACTACTGGGAGTGGGGAGTCATTTTTTTTTAAAAAAAGGTCAGCTTAGGTGTCAACACAGAGGATGGGAGGAAAAAAATGTCATCCTCTCAATTGTTCCCAAGTAGGGCCCAAAGGAAAGTTACTCCATCCAGATTTCTCAAGACCATGAAGTCAAAGGTTGCCATTTTACAAGTGTAGGATTTGGTCCAAACCTTTAAAAAAGATTGATATAGCCTTATTTGTTTAATGGAAAGCTGGAAGGAGCCCCTGGCTACGTCTCTGCGGCCAGCTTGGTATTTTTATCTTTATGTGAGGGGACGTTCCACTTCATCTTGGAACAGCGGCCACCACTTTTAGCGAAATTGAATGCCCTTTTGGCAACGTCAGGTTTTTAAAGCTGTGTGTGCCACAGGCGTTCTTTCTCTCCTCCACCCCCCCCCGCCCCCTGCCATGATCCAACAAGCTACTCAGGGACATCACAAAGGAGCTTGCATTAGACAGCAGCACTAGAGAATCTGGGCAAGGTCGAAGCACTCCCTGCCCGCCAAGACTGAGAGCAAGAATGTCACTGTTAAAAGCAAGGCTGCCAGTTCTGCCACAGCTCAGTCGCAGGTTCAATCCACAGCATCTCTTCCTACTACAGGGGTGGGGAACCTCAGGCCAGAGGCCAAATTCAGCCCACCAGACCTCTCTATTCAGACCTCATAGCAATTCTCAGCCCCGTACCAACTCTCCCTTGGCTGAAATGTGGCCTTGAAGGCTGGGTCTCAACTCTCTTGCCCACTCACACCACACCCTCTCACAGGCCATGGCTTTCGCCAGCTCTGCTTCAAACCACCGAGTGGCTTTTTGCCCAGTTGGAATGTGTCCTTCAACTCAGATTAATGCCGCTTGCTAGCCTGGATGGGGAATAGTGAGTGAGTAATAAAACTAGCGTAGAGTACAAAAGGTAGACATTTACCCTCATTGCTGTGTCCCTTTTGCCCCATTTAGCACTAGCATGTGGGCTGTGTATGGGGGGGGGAAGCAACTAGCTCAGTACTGCTACACCAGAGCTTTCCAAACTTTTCAAGTTGGTGACACACTTTTTGGACATGCATCATTTTGCGTCACAGTAATTCAATTTTGCATCATTTCGCAGCACAGCAATTCATATTTCCTAGCAAACCAGAGGTTAAACTAACCCCTTTCCAGCCCCAGGAGGAGGGTGGCGAGCATTCGTGCAACACACCTACACACTGCAACCGATACACTAACATGTCATGACACAAAGTTTGGGAAGCTCTGGTGAACACTGACTAGCAGCAACTCTCCAGGGGTGCAGGGGAGGGTCTCTCCCAGCCAAACCTGGAGATGCCACTGGGGATAGAACCTGAAACCTTCTGAATGCAAGGCAGATGCTCCGCCACTGAGCCACAGAATTCCCTCTTCCTCCTTCCCCGGCTCTCGTTTTTTTGCCAGACGCACTGCTGAGCACACAATAGGTTAACTATACAGAAGATAAAGTACGCCGCTTCGTTATTTTTCATTACCATAAGAAAACATCCATTACATTTCCTATTTTATGAACGCACATCGGGGGAATCCATTACGACAAGAGCAATTGCATTCAGTTCTCTCTCCCAGCAAGCTGGGGTGCGGGGGGGGGGGGGAGGGATGCACGGAGAGGAGATAATGCAAAAGAGAGAAAGGAAAAGACAACAACAACAAGAAGGAGAAGTGGCTGGCATTAAGGGGGTGGTAGTGAAGCAAGCTCCGAGAAAGAACAACAAAAAGAAGATTTTTTTTTTAAAAAAATTAAACCCTAACAGATCTGCATAGGCATCTCCTGATTTATCCAGCTTGACTTCAACTAATTAAACATCTGCCTCAACAATTTCCTCCGCAGATTTATCATCCCTATTCGGTGACAATGACTGTTTGTTACTGGCTCCCTGCCCCTCCTCCCCAAAATCTTGCTAACATTCACAGGGAAAAAAAACTTCTTCCAGTTTCTTCTTTGGGTACGTGACAGGAAAATGATACAGTATTCCCATTAACCCCCTGCCGCTGTCCTTTGTGGAAGTGTTGCTGTCCTACCAACTGAAGGATATTTTTTTTAGCGTGTGTACTTTTTATTTATTTAAAGAAGTCCTTTATTAAATAAATGGAGACAATTGCAATGCTATGCAATTGTGATTGCAGCCCTGGCCCATCCTTCAAAATGTTTGCAATTGCCTCTAAAGCCTTAAAGTTGCCTGAGCCAAGGCTGTTTTAGGGGACACTTCCGCTCATGCATATATGCTGCCCCCACCTCACAGTTCTCTTACGTCGGTGGTAGCGTACGTCGGTGGCAGCGTACACACCATACAATTAAAGCCTGTGGCTTCCCCAGAAGAATCCCGGGAATTGTAGCTTTGCCCCCAGCAACAATTCCCAGCACCTTTAAGAAACTACAGTACCCAGGGCAGGGGTTTATGTTCACTATGGTTGTCCCCTGAAACATGCAGACCCAACAGAACCTTCAATGGGCCTGATCAGCACTTTCTGAGTGTGCATGAGAAATGCACCCCCAGAATCCCCTGCAACTCACAAGGGTTCCATAAGACAGGTGTGTGTGGAAAAGGGCTCCCTTTCTGCTATGTCACCTCCCCTTTGCTGTTTCCAACCAAAAATGATAATCTTTCTTTTGCCTGATTTTTCACACTTTTAAAAGGGGGTGGGGAAAATCCGACGTTTTACTGCCAATTGATCAAATTTTATTGTGCGATCACAAACCCATTAAATACAAACACCAGTAAAAAAAACAAAGTACCAAGGCAAGCAAAACCATAAGGAAAAATACAGTAGAGGAAAGTGTCTTGAGCTTGCTCAACTTCGAAACGAACAACAGAGAAGGAAAGGGCTTAGCCTGCTTTGCGGGGATAGCAGATTGGCCCTTCCAGAAGGTGGTGTTTTGAAATGGGAGATTTGTGGATTTAAAGAGAGGTGTGTGCATGTGTGTGTAAGAGCACATATTTAAGGCTTGGAACAGACACTTCTGCAGTATTTTGTGCCACAGAGTTGTTTTCTGGTGTGGATGATTGTATGAAGAACCCCATTCAGGAAAAGATAACAGCTAGTTTAGGGCTTTGCTCTTCAACCTTGGGTCCTAAAGATGTTGCTGGACTACAACTTCCATCATCCCCAGCCAGGTTAGCTGATCGCCATGGACAATGGGAAATATAGCTCAACATCACCTGGGGTCCAAGGTTGAAGAACCCTGCTCTAGGGCAGGAAAGAGATGGCCCTTCAGACGTTGCTATACCACTGGTCATGCTGGCTGGAGCTGATGGGAATTACTGTAGATGCCTCCAAATAATTGGACAGGTTCCCAATTTCTGCTCCTTTCTCTGGTCCTATGAACGTGAGCAGAGCTTGAGCATTATTACTTTTTGTGGGTCCTTGCCAGCGGCAAGCCTCGTATGCCCTCTTCCCTCTGAACTCAGGGCACATCTTTATAAAGGAAGCCTGAGAGGGCCTCCACTTAGTCTCAATTCTCAGCCCATTCAAACACATTTGGGCAGTGGTGGTGCGTTGATAAATGGTGGATTTGAGAAAGATCCATTCCAATAGAATTAAAATGATTTTCCATCACACGCACAGCATTTCCTATGGAAAAAAGGTCATTATCCATTTGCACACCCATTTATTGACTCCCTTGGCTCTCCAACCCCACCCCTCCGTAAATCATAAATTGCAAAGCAAAGACTTACTCAGGGGCAGTCATTTCCAGCAAATGCATCTTGTAATAATTTTGTTTGCAGCATTCTTCCTTTCTCTTTCTCTCCTGCTATTGAATTCTACCCAACATGAGACCTAACATGCAGACCTTTTCAGAGACAGGGGGCGGGGACTGAGTCAAAGGCTCCTAGGCCATGCCTTGGGGATGTAACCAATCTTAGTCCTACTCAGAATATATCCATTGAAATTAATGAACAAACTAAGGTCCATTAATTTCCATGGGGCCAATTCTGAGTAGAACTTAGTTGGGATAAAGTTTGGAGCATTTGCAGCTGGCAGGCTTCCTGAATGCTATCTTCCCATGTTCCCATCTTGCTGCATTATCTCGGAAGCCTGTTGGTGCCTCCTGGCATTTGCAGGCTAAATATTCTTTTTGCCTATGCAAACGCGCTTTCTGACTTGCCTGTTTGTCCATCACCTTCTTGCATATCTGCTTTCTACTTAGTGTCTAACCTTTTCCCTCCACTTGCCTCACCTACCAGCATACTTGCCCAAGCTTCCCTTCTCAGCTTAGACCCTGCTTGCCTGGTGTGTGTGCAGCAGATTCGGAGTGTGAGAAAGTCCTGTGAGCAGCAGCAAAGCATATGCCCACGCTGCCCAGGGTGGGCGCGTTCCCGAGGGGGGCGGGGAGGGTGCCCTCCCAGATGCGGCATGATCGATTGGGTGCCTGGAGCAGCATGCGTGCCCTGCAGCCGGGGGTGGAGTGAGCTGCCAATGGAGTACATCTGGCCCGCTATCCGCCCACAACTCCCAAGCCTCCCCCAAGCTGTCAAAATGAAGGGGGAAGGGGGGAATGCTGCCGGCAAAGCGGCACAGCTCCCTCCTTTCCCCGATGGCTTGGGGTAGACTTAGGAGTTGCGGGTGGGAGGCGCGCCAAATATCACTCCCTCAGTGAAGACACCCAGGTCGGTCCACCCCCACCGCGCTCCCCTTCCTCCACCCCTGCCTGTGAGTGAACCCATCCCACACGATCTCTTAAAGCTTGGTTAGTACGCCATAACAACTGTTGGGACATCTTTGGGGCCTCTTGCTTTGCTCAGGTACCTTGGAATCCTGACCTCAGGACTGTGCTAAGCCTGTGCCACTATTAGCCTGAATAAATATCTCTTTCTTGCTTAGAATTAAGTCGGTATCATAGTGTGTTTGGGGTGAGAGCTGAAACCCTGGACAAGAACATTGCTCCTTTCAAAAGGGAGGATACAGCAAAACCTATTGGGTCACATCCAGCTAAGTTCTACTCAGTGTTGACCCACTAAAATTAACAGATTTAACTTAGTTGCCTCCATTATTTTTCAGTGGGTCTACTCTGAGTTGGACTAGCACTGGATACAAGCCTTTGTTGCAGGTACCACTTGTGCATTTCTACAAAGGAAACTTGTATGGAGTAAAATCCCAAGGTTCCATTTGTCACCACAGACTCTATCTGTCACTGCTAACCTCATGCTTGAGGAGGTTGGTAAAGGTTGGTAGTGACAAGGTCCGTAACGGCATTTTTATACAGAAAGTCAAAAAAGGAGAGGGAAGGAGGGAGGGAGGGAGGGAGGGAGGGAGAGAGGCTGGGAAGGTCAGTGATTCCCAAAGGTGACTTTGAAAGAGAGAGGAATAAATATGTTAACGCTTACAAGTCACAACTGCCGTCCACATATATATCAAACTTGAAACACGCAAAGCTGGCAAAATCCAGGTGTCCTGGTCATGTAAAAGTTCTTCAGAGCTATCCATCAAGACACTAGAAATTGGGTAGGGGGGTAGTTGGCCTGTCCAATCAGGATCTCATGGTAAATGGCTTGATGATTTGCAGCAGATCAGCAAATAGTTAATTGTTTAACTAAACCACTGAGCTTAGGGCTTGCCGATCAGGAGGTCGGTGGTTCGAATACCCGTGACGGGGTGAGCTCTCATTGCTCAGTCCCTGCTCCTGCCAACCTAGCAGTTTGAAAGCACGTCAAAGTGCAAGTAGATAAATAGGTACCGCTCCAGTGGGAAGGTAAACAGTGTTTTTGTGCGCTGCTCTGGTTCGCCAGAAGCGGCTTTGTCATGCAGGCCACATGACCCAGAAGCTGTATGCCGACTCCCTCAGCCAGTAAAGTGAGATGAGAGCCGCAACCGCAGAGTTGTCCGCGACTGGACCTAATGGTCAGGGGTCCCTTTACCTTTAATAACAACTCAAAAGCTCTACCCCAGCATACTATGTCAAGTTATTTTGATAGCTATGGAATCATAGAACTGTAGAGTTGAAAGGGACCCCAAGGAGCATCTAATTCAACCCCCTGTAATGCAAGAATCTCAACATGCTGGTTCATAGTTACTCAGTTGTAATTTTACAGTTATACACACAGCTCATCCCAATTTATGGTTTGTGGTGTGCAAAAGGTAACTGACTCTGCCCCCCCCAAAATATTTGCATCAAGCTCCACCCCTTCCAGCCAACCATCTGCAGTTCAATCCAGATAAGACTGAGGGATTGACAAATCTGTCAACTCTGGTTCTCTAAGCATCTCTTTTTACCACTTTTAAATTCAGTTCACCTTTCTGCAAGAATTTTCAATTTAAAAAAAGATTCAAATAAAAATTTATCATCATTTTTGTGCAAATCTTTCCTAAAGATTTGCACAAAATAAAACTATGTGGCCAGACTTGAAATTAGGTATAAAGTTTCAGTCGTGAAAAAGAGAGAGGTTATTTTAGAGACGGAAAAAAGAGGGCCAAAATTATCAGGGGAGGAGCTGCAGAACATTCCCTATAGAAAAGTTTTAAACGTTTGGGGCTTTCATTTATTTATTTGGCTGTGGATTTAAAATATTTATAGCCTGCTCATATGCACAGGGGGAAAAATCATTATATCCAATGTTAGTTCTACTTAAGAGCAGACCCACTGAAATGGGTGGGCATGACTAACTTAGATACATTACTTTCAATGGGTCTATTATGAATATAACTTGGTTGGAGGCAACCTGAAGTGTCATAAGGAAGAACACGATAGAAGTGCATATAGTTATACATTGCATGAAGAAAGATGTTCCTCCCTGCCCTCCTTCTTACATAATACTAGAACTCAAGGTCATCCAATGAAACTGACTGGCAGAGAATTCAGGACAAACAAAAGAAAGGACTTCTTCACACAGCATGTGATTAATTGATGAAATGGTCTGCAAAAAGATGCAGAGATGTTCACTTAGCTTGGACAGCTTTAAATAAAAGGTTTCAGCAATTTCAGAGGAGGGAGATCACATGAACAGGTTGCTAGCCATGATAACTATATGAATCAGAATGCCTCTGAATACTAGGTTGCTGCGATCAATAGAAGGGCCCTGTCTGCACTATAAAGGAGTATCATATCACTTTAAATAGTCATGGTTTCCCCCACAGAATCCAGGAAATGCGGTTTGTAAAGGGTGCTGAGAGCTGTTAGGAGACCCCCTATTCCCAGTCTCTTGGGAAGAGGGACTGAGTGTTAAACCACTCAGTTCCCAAACTGCATTTCTTTGGGTCTCCAAACAACTTCAACAAATAATGCATATAAGTATATACAGTGGAACCTCGGTTTATGAACACCTCGGTTTATGAATTTTCGGTTTATGAACACTGCGGACCCATCTGGAACGGATTAATTCATTTTCCATTACTTTCAATGGGAAAGTTCGCTTCAGTTTATGAACGCTTCAGTTTATGAACAGACTTCCGGAACCAATTACACCCGTGCTTCAGTTTATGAACGCTTCAGTTTAAGTACTCCGCGGACCCGTCTGGAACGGATTAATCCACTTTCCATTACTTTCAATGGGAAAGTTCGCTTCAGTTTATGAACGCTTCAGTTTATGAACAGACTTCCGGAACCAATTGTGTTCATAAACCGAGGTACCACTGTATGTATCAACTGAGAGCTCTAATGGTATGGTAAAGGTACAGTTTATATAACCTTCTATTAAAAGGTGTGGGCACAGAGTGCTATGCTGGTGTGGGCAGTTAATCAGGACAGACAAGAGATTCAGATGATGCAAACTGTTTATGAACGCCTGGGGCTATACTGCTCAGATTCTACACTACGTATGTGTCTAGGAAGGCTGGCTAGGAACACACTAGAGGCAAAAGTATACTCTGTGGCTAGGTGTGCCTTTGATCAAGTTTGGATGGTTTGCCTGCTACGTCCATTCCCGGACAGGAATAACCTGACCATTGCAGTCCATGAGTTGGTAACCTTGAGGCTGGATTACTGCAATGGGCTTTATGTGGGGCTGCCCTTGGGCCTGGTTTGGAAGCTCCAGCTGGTGCAGAAGGCGGCAGCCAGACTGCTGGAGGGGACACCTGGCTGAGAACATGGGACACCATCGTGAAAACAGCTGCACTGGCTGCCCATCGACTCCTGAGCCAGGTTCAAGGGCCTTCTGTTAATTTACAAAGCCCTGAACCCCAGGGACTGCCCAAACCCTTATGTCCCAGCTCAATTGCTGAAGGACTGTTGTTGTCACTGAGTTGGTGGGGCTTATTTGACATCAACACAAAACAAGAGTCTTTAGTGTCATCAGCCCAGATTTAGCAGGCAACTTGTTTCAACCTGTGGAAAACTTTTCTGCAATGCCAAGTTTACACAGGCAATTAAGAATACATCTTTCCATAACAGTTGATGGCCTCTCATTTTAATTTGTGTGTGCATAATTTATTTTATTGAATTTATATACTGCCCATCTGAAAACTGCAGGGCAGTTTACAGCATAAAAATACAAAAAGAGAACGCAAAATACATCAAGCCAAACATGCAAAAAATGAGTAAGCCCCACCACAAAGACATTTAAAAGGCCATATATTCTTTAAGCAGCCAAAGAACTGGTTATAGAAAAATGTTTTTGCCCAGCGCCTAAAGATATGTAATGATGGCACCAGGCAAACCTCGCTAGTAAGAGCATTCCACAAATGGGAAGCCACCTTCAATTTTTGATATATAAATATTTTTGTAATTACTGTACATATGAACTGACCTGGACCCTGCAATCTTAATCTTAGGCCCTTCTTCATGTGCCCCCTCCATGAGAAGCCTGGAGGGTGGCAACACGAGAACAGCCTTTTGTGTGGTGGCTCCCAGGTTGTGACATGCTGTCCCTGGCCTAGAGAGGCTTGCCTGGTGCCTTCATTATATATATTTCGATGCAAGGTGAAAAAATATTTCTCTATAACCAGGCCTTTGGCTGATTGAACATTCTATGGCTTTTTAAATATGTTTGTCGGTTGGGGGTTATTGGTTTGTTCTTGTTTTATTATGTATTTTGTGTTCTATTTTTTTTTTAATGTTGTGAACCACCCTGTGATCTTTGGATGAGGGATAGTATGCAAATTTAATTACAACAACAACAACAACAACAACAATTAAGTAGTAAGTGACCTTTGGAGGATTTGTGAGGCAATGTTCTGGTTCAGATTCAAGGCTTCATAAACCTCAAAGCAACAAATGTTGGGGCTGAGTGGCTTCTACGGAAATATCCTGACTCAGATTAAGCAGACCTTGGTTTAACTCTCCTGTTTTTTTAATTGACGTGAAGTCAGATCACCCAAGTTCAGATGAAACAAAGTTTTCCTGAGAATTTACTTCTGAGATTGCTTTACTTCATGTGCGCCCACTAGACTGCTTTGATTTGCAGAACCAGCACTGTTACAGGTTATCCATAATATTTGTTCTGCGTTTATAAGAAACTGACATTTCAGCGTGGCAGCCCCCACAATTTGGAACTCCCTGACTACTGACATCAGGTAGGAGCATTTGTTGTACTCTTCTTGGCACCTGCTCAAAAGATTTTTGTTTTTGATGAGCCCACCCAGAGATGTAGAATGTTGATGTGTGTTTTAATCTGTTTTTAGTTTTAAATAGTTGTTTTTGACTGTTTTTACTAATAATGTCATTGTTTTATTCTTTCTGTAAACCGCCTTGTGTTGTTGTTGTTTTTTAAAATATACAATCAAGCAGTATATAAATCTTACGAAATAAATAAATAAATTTGTAAAATAAAATAAAATAGCGTCAACTAGCTATTTCATGCTGATGCTGGCCCCTGAGAGGAGGCAGGAAGAGGCTTGGGCGGGCGTGGGGGGGGAGGGGAGGGGGTTCTGTCAGCCCTGATGCCCATTTGTGTGAACGATCTTCTGAAGCGGCCCGGTATAAAGACAGACATAATATTTTGAGTGCGGCAGATGCTGTCTGAAAGCAATCTCATTGCATTTCAATACAAAATGCACCTTCCCCCACCCCTTCTGTCCAGTGCAAGATGTGGAAAACCAATTTTGCAGCCTATCACTGCAGTTCAGCTAGAACTGTGGGAAAGCTGGGACTATCGAAAGAGGCAACAGGCTAGCACTAACACCAACCTTCCCAAACGCCAGAGCAGCCCCGCAAAGGCTTTTAAAGCACCGGATACATATGTATGTATATTGTAATGGTGAAGGTTACAGGCACAGAAAATTACGGATATTGCCAATTTAATTATCACACAAGGTAGATATCCCCTCAAAACATGACGGAAAGTAGAGACTAGAGTCTCACTTGATAGTCTGTGCTCATATATTTCTATATCTATATATAGAAGGCAAGCTGCAAAACCAGGATCACACCATGGACCCACTGTGACCACTGTCAAAATATTATGCCTTTCTTTGCCAACTGGGGCAGGGAGCTGGGACCTTCAAACTCCAGAATGGCATGAGGGGGGGGGCATTCTCGTTAAGTTGACTGGCTCCAGAAGTGCCTAACGAGAAGGAAAACGGCACTGCTCCTAATCCATTAGGCAAGAGGGCAACTTAATTATTCGGCTAAGCAGATGCTGTAACTGTTCCCACTACCCACGTGAGAAGAGAAAAGTTTGACCCCCAGGAAACAGATAAAAGTCACCCGGAAAACAAGATGAAACAAAAAAAAAGTGAACAAAAGAGGTGGGTAATGTGAAAGAAGGTGCTCTGGGGGGGGGGGCTTGTTGGGGGAGGGGGGAAAGCAGAACACCATTCATCGCGGCTAACGACTTGTTCATTATGAGTGATGATGGATAAAGACTTCTCACGCTGAGATGAAATCAAGATTTATATGCATTGTTTCCTCTCTCAACTTGTGGGAAGATCATCATCATCTAATTCTATCTCTGCGGCCAGCGATGGGCATCCGGAGAGCCGGTTATCAAACGGCGCAGTCAGCTGGCAAAAGCCGGGACGTGCGGCTGGCACATCTGGACCGCGGCGCCAACAGCCGAGGGTGAACGATGACGTCTGGCGTGGGGCCAAATTGCTTGCAGACGCTAGCAGGTTCTCATCTACAACTGTACCCTACCAGCACCGCCGTTCTCGTTCTCTCTCTCTCTCTTTTTTTTACGAGAATCAGATTTTCATTGCTTCATTCAATTGCTCTACACTGCCATTTTTTACAGCTCTTATCGTTCCCCTGGAATATGGCCTTGAGACAGCTCATCCGTGTCCTTCGCTGTGTTATCTCTTCTAACTTTTATTAAAACTTCAGCTTTCATCTGAAGATAGCTAATTAAATCCGTGACAGATTATAGACTCGTTTGAAGAAGGGGGGGGGGGAGAGAGAGAAAGAGAAATGGTGCTCAACTACTTTTTCTAAACAGAATGCTGGGCGGGGAATTATGTTCTCTTTCCAATGCAGTTAAAACTAAAAGGGGGGGCGAAGGGGGGCAAGGGAAGAATAAGGAGTGTTTCATTCATTTAACCAAGACAAGATGCTTATCTCCTACCAAGTCTATAGATAGGTTTATATTAAAGTTCTTTGTGGCGTGACAAGACCCTGTGCCATTTCTCACCATAATTATTTCTTGATGTTGAGAAAGATTCTCTCAGTGTTAGGGCTGTAAGGGCATGCCTGCTAACACTGGACGGAAAAGCACAGGCCTGCAGGCACCAACCTGGTTGCTCCACAATTTAAAATTGGGAGACTCTAAGCTTCTGTGTACTTTTAAACACTAAGGACATCTAAGGAAGTTTTTTGCAAAGAAGAATACTTTTAAAACTCTAAAGTTGGGGAGTATAGGAAACTGCCTTAGATAGTGTTAGACCACTGTTCCATCTAGCTCAGTATTGTCTACACACTGACTATAGGGACACGGGTGGCGCTGTGGTCTAAACCACTGAGACTCCTAGGCTTGCCGATTGGAAGGTTGGCGGTTTGAATCCCTGTGACGGGGTGAGCTCCCATTGTTCTGTCCCATCTCCTGCCAACCTAGCAGTTCGAAAACACACCAGAGCAAGTAGATAAATAGGTACTGCTGCAGCGGGAAAGTAAACGGTGTTTCCGTGCACTCTGGCTTCCATCACGGTGTCCCGTTGCACCAGAAGCAGTTTAGTCCTGCTGGTCACATGACCCAGAAAGCTGTCTGTGGACAAACGCTGGCTCCCTCGGCCTGAAAGCAAGATGAGCGCTGCACCCCATAATCACCTTTAACTGCACTTTACCATCCAGGGGTCCTTTACCTTTTTACCTACACTGACTTTCCAGGATTTCAGACAGGGTGTCTCCCGCAGCTCTACCTGGAGATGCTGGGGATTGAATCTAGGACTTTCTGGACATGAATGTAGCTTTGCATCACAAGGAAGCTTTAAAGCAAAACCACAAACCACCAGCAGCTTTCATAGCCCAATCCTATGCTTATTTATACAGGAGTCTGTACTCCCTTGCCTCCCTTACCTTTCCAACATGGCAAGGTGGAAAATTATCTGGCCCATCCACTAGACAGAAAAGGAGCAGCTGCCCCAACATTTTTCATCCTCCATTCCTTTTTGCTTTTGAATTAAGACTGTGAGTCTACAGGCAGGGACTGTACTATTATTTTAATATATGTACAGTGCTCAGAAAATGTAAGGTGCTCTGTAAACAGTAACAGTAGTAAGAATAAAAATAAGAATAAGAATATTGAAGCACTTGGAGTAGTAACAATAACAACAATAATAACAACAATAACTACAACAATAAGTCAGCCCAAGTTCAGCAGCTACAAAGGATTATAGCTTTACAGAGGAACACAGGGAGCTGCTTTATCTGGAGTCATACCATTGGTCCATTTAACTTACTATTGTCTAAACTGACTGGCAGTGGCTGTCCAGGCTTTGGGGCAGGTGACATTCTCAGCCTGGTTTGGAGATACTGGGGGTAGAACTTGGAACTAGTTGCATGCAAGGCTGATGCTCTGCCACTGAGCTATGGCCCCTTACCCAAGTAGGTGCCCAAAGGACCACAGCCTTCAGTTTCCCAGTGAATTGCATCTGAGGGGTGGGAAATCAGTGTGAAAAATGGAAGATAGTGATATGTAAAAACCCAGGTGCTTTGACTCACATGGCACGTTTGTTCAATTTACGAAAGTCAGAAATAAAATATGGTTCCTAGCACTGCTTATGAGAACACCTGAAGTCATGTGACTGTAAACCCCTTTATTCGGAATGAGTTGTAGGCTCCAGCAGCACTTCCCCCCCCCCCACGTGCATCTTTAAGAAACATGAAACATGCACAAACACTTCAGTCTTCCTAAACGCTCAAATGGCTGAACATAATTCCCTCGCATGCCATCATCATGTGGCTCTACTAGTTTTGAGAGTCAAATTCACGTTAGACTCATCTGACACCACAGAGACTTTCTGGGATGCTTTGGATGCAATGCTAAATTATGGTTTATTGCTACTTAGACTAGCCTCAGTGAAGCATTGGGGTCTCACACTCTCCCTCTCCTGTGGGCTCTGGAAAAGGAAGTCTGCCAAGCTTACATTCACTTTCAAGAATCTTGGCTCGGCGTTATGTGCAAACTCGGAATCCTCCATTACAACAAATGTTAGTTAAAAGAAGGCAGCTTTGGAAATGGTTCAGAAAAGGGCAACCAAAATGATCAAGGAGTCAAGGCAGGAGTCAGCAGCAAGTCAGCAATAATTCACACAGTGTCAGGGAAGGAAACAGCTCAGGCTTAGTGATTACAGCAACTCTTCTAAGTAGGCCTTGCTTCAATGAGGCAGTTGCAAGGACTGAAGATTCCCACCACTGTCTAAAGCTCCCCTCCAGGGTCTTTCCCAAGCAAATTGCATCTGCACACAACCAATCTCTGCTCTTTTCATTTCTCTGCATGTTCTAGGACACTGTTTCCCAACCTTGGGTCTCCAGCTGTTTTTGGACTACAACTCCCATCATACTTAGCGAGCAAGACCAGTGGTAAGGGATGATGGGAACTGTAGTCCAAAAACAGCTAGAGACCAAAAGTTGGGAAACACTGTTCTAGGAGACCAGGGGGGAAGAGAGTTGGTTGCAGCTGGGGGGGGGACCTCCCTGGATTCTTCAGCAGCCTGCCTTCACTCTAGCTTTTTGCCCCCACCCCTCACCAGCCTCTGCTTCTGACTCTGATTCTGGACTATCTGCCCCAGCTTCTTCCTGCTCATTGAACCCTGTTGCCTCTTCCACCACCTCCTCCTCTGAAGCCGCTCCCTCTTCTCCCTCTGAACACACATAATCATCCCACCACCACTCCCCTGTCTCTGAGCCTTCTTCCCCTGGGGGTTCCCTTGGGGGTTCCCCACCTGATGCCTCCTCCCACCAGTCCTCTGCATCCAGCCAGTCCATGACACAAGGGGTGGAGTGACTCCTCTATGAAAACAGGCTGCAGCCACTGGCATGATCCAGCAGGCTCTTCCTTATTTAACACAGGACTTGTCATAAGCCAAGTTTTTTTGAAACCAGGAATAAACTTGGAGGGGAGGGCAAGGAGGGCGAGTTGGGCACTTCATTTGGCCTCGCTGAAGCTCATCCACATAGTATCAAACCATAGTTTAGTGTCAGGTGAGCACTGAGCTGCTGAATGCTCCCACTTTAAAGATGCAAAGAGGAGGAAAGCAGCACTTCGGCCAGCCTTCAGGTCCAGTGATATTAATGCAACACGCTTGCAAACGATTTTCATGAGATTTGGTGTACACGCCATTTGGAAAGACAATGGCATATTTGACAGCACTGGAATGCACCTATTTCGCTGTTATTAAGTACTACTGCATTGGGAAGAGACATATCTATAGATTTACAGTTTCAATTCATATCTTTCTCTGACACTAATTTAAAAAAGTGTACATAAACCGTGAGAAGTGAAGGCTCGTTCACATTCCCAGCTTGTTGCAGTCAGAGAATGCTGGCCTGCGGTCTTTACTCCGACAAGGCCGTTTACTACAAAGTGGGTGATAATAATCACAAGACCAGGAACCGGGGCTTTGCTATGGATATATTGGGCCATCTCATCGCAGTTGGCGTTTCCCAGTGTGAAATATGGCGGAGGGTCTTCTGATCTGTGTACAACAAAAACAGCTGGGAATAGAGTCTAAAATGCCTTTGTTACCTTTGTCGTACTTGTTGGGAAAAGCAAGTTAGAACTTTTCCACAAAGGAAAGCAGGAAGCAGGCTTCTAAGGAAAAGGTATTAAAGATGCCAGCAACAAACCATCCTACTTCCAAAATGAGCATAATGAGAGCCTCACCTGAGCCTCGCTGGGATCCTTTTCTCCGCTTCAAAGCCTTTTGCAAGATGTCCTTCATGGTGACCTTCATGCTGTCTACCTGGATAAGCGAGAATCCATGTGCAGCATTTCTGCAAGACATAGAAAGGGAGAGTGTGACACACATGCACTTATGCACCCACCCACACACCCACACACACCCTCACCCACATGTTATTATCTGGCCTATCTTTTGGAAGATTTGAACAAACTATTAACAGAGACCCTGGCTAGATTTCTCTTTCTGGCTGCAAAAAAACTGAAAAAGGAAATCTCCTCCAATTAAAACATCCTGTCCCAATGCTGTTCTCATGTATTACAATCTTTAATCTGGTTATGTTACGTTATTTATTTTTAACTCATTCTCAATTTCCTTATTTTATGGTACTATGTAGTATATCTTATTTTATATCATTTATGCATTACAGCCCACTTTAATGTATTCTGTATGTTAAGATAACTCACTTGTATGGTTGTTGGTTTTATTTTGTTTGGGTCCATGATCACATAATAAAGGATCTGTATCTGTGTCACGTTAGTGCAAAATAGTCACCAGAGGGCAGCTTGCATCAGGAAAAGTCTTAGGACTGTTATCCAGCATTTTAAGGCCAGAGGAGGAGAGGAAGAACAATATACTGAAGGCAAGACAAAACCATGTAGATCAACACCTTCAATTGGACCAGCAAACAATGCAGCTCTTAGAGCGGAGGTTTCACAGAGTTCCCTGAAGCTGATGAGGAGTCTGATTTCACACCAGATCCAAATTCTAGGAGGTCTTTAAAAGTAGCCCCAAGCTGGGCTCTAAATAGAAGGGTCAATGGGTGCACACAGAGCTCAAATGAAGAACGCAGCACTTCTTGAGTTGCAATGCAATTAGAAAACATGATCCAATTGCATTTCACTTCAGCATGGACTGAGAAATATTGCTTCATTACTGAGTTGCCACAAATATGATGCCCTGTGGTTGCAGTGAGAAATATTTACTGAGACAAAATCCTGAAATTATCTGTGCGCCCCCATATGGGAGCAGGACACAGATAATTAGGGGGTGTTGCTGAAGCCTGCAATGCCCATGTTTGGATTTGCAGCCAAATCTCAACTTATGTAGGAGTTATGTTCTGGGGATAGAGCATAAAGCCAAAATCGCATATAGTCAAAACATTCTCCCATCACCTCTGAACAATCTCACCAGGTGAGTGTAATGTTGGGTGGGACTGCCCCCCTCCTGACCCAACAAGTTAAGCTGAATTTGTACAAGCTAAATGCACGTAAGTTGCAAATCGACTTAGTATGCGCTTCGTTGGTATGTTAATTTTCATCATCAAACTGAGGTAAGCATGAGTCCTTTGGCTTTGACTATAGTCTAATCTGCAGAATAACTCCATCCACCCACCTTCTCATTTACCTCTCTGGAAGTGACAGAAGGAGATCCTGCTGGGAGATTTCCCTCTCTGCTATGGCTATGCCTTTTACGACAGACTCTAAGAAATGTGGTTCCTGGGAAAAGCTGGATTTCCCGGGGCCCCTGGTGCCTGGGATGATGGCATGATGGAGTTGCAACAGGTGAGGCCTCCTTAGGGGGTTCGATATCACAGTCCCATGATGGAGCCCAAACTGTGGGGAATTGCAGTCAAATGTAACTATGCATGAGTGCTAGTTAGTGCATGAAGGGGTTAGGAGCAAAGAGTTCTGTTCCTAGACTCATCTAGGTCATGCCCTCTCACCTCCATGAGTGAGGAAGTAAAGCTTCTTCTATTTCCTTTTCTCACTTCCCCTTCCAAGCATGTAACTGACCAGGATGGGTGTGTCTGAACTTGCTCCAAGTTCAGGCCAAAGGTCTAAAACTATATTGTGTATTTTGCATACACGAGTAATCAACCTGTGATCTCCTTGCCGTTGAATGGAACAGTGCATAAATCAGTCCTTTGGATTCAGTAAGTAAAATTTTAAACTTACTTAAGAGTGGTGGTCTGTTCAATGCTATAGGATTGGGGAGGGCAAGAGCTTTAAAATAGATCAAATGGGTTATGCAAAAGGGTTTAATGGCATACATTTCATGCTATACTGCTGCTTAACTGATAGTGTTTTAAACTCTGCTGGGGGCTTTCTCCCACTAGAGAGTATGCAAAGTCCCACATTTTGAATCTAGGCACCCAGTCAATTCTTTTGTTAATTACCCAGACATGGATCAAATCTATTCACCTCTACACAACTTGGGTATAGAATACACCTTTAACAAAATCTATTTTAGACCGCTTTGTGCACCCAACAAAGACTCCTATCCCACAAAAGCTCAGGAGGCAATAAAAGTATTTGTCTTTAAGGTACCCCATGATGCTGTTGTTTTTGCTGCAACAGATTATGCCAACACATCTGGAGTTTGTCCCCAGCACCTGTCGGTGGGGGATCCAGGTGCAGCTTTGGACCCAGAAGCTCTGCAGAGAAAAATGAGATCACTCTGGCAAGATGTACGAGACTGTCCCAGAAGCAACTTTCAGAGGCTTATTCTTGCTAATTTCTGCTATTTATTTTATAGTGTGTGGTTTTTTCTTTTTAGAAACAGGGTAATTGCTTATTAGTATTGCATTAAAAAATATAAAAATAAAAATGAACAACTACCCTATTAGACCTTCTAAGATCATCAGCAGATAAGCAGGACAGAAATAATAAATTTCTTATTATCTGGTATTAGCTTCAAACATTTTACCAGTGCCTAACACCTTACTGGACAGGAAGACAAGTAGATGCACAGTTCTGACCCAACAATAATAGAGAATACGGTCCAAAGACATGCTACTTTTATTTTTTAAAAAAATATTTATTAATGCCTTTCAAACTGGTTTGGGGAAAATCTGGAATATTTTAGGAGTTTATCTTGAGGATTCCTCAATGAGTAGATTATTGTGTACAGATATAATTCAGTGGTAGAACAGATGCTCTGCATGCAAAAGGTCCCAGGTACAGTTCCCGGCATCTCCAGGGTGGGCTAGGAAAGATTCCTGTCTGAAACCCTGAAAAGCCACTGCTAGTCAATATAGACAATACTGAGCTAGATAGGCCCATGGTCTGACTTGGTTTAAGACAGCTTCCTGTGTTCTTATTTAAATCAGCCCTTTATCAGGACTAGAATATTACTTCTTTTTTACAGGAAATGCCGTAGCTCAGTGGTACACCATTCGCTCTGCATGAAAAAAGGTATGTTCCCTGAAATCCAGAGGCAGGGTTGGGAAAGGCTTATTGACTGAAACCCTGGAGAGCTGCTGCCAGTCAGTGAAGAGAGTATTGAATTAGATAGATCAGGGGGGGCCAACTCCCAAGAGACTGCAATCTACTTACAGAGTTAAAAACTGGCAGTGATCTACCCCCTTTTGTGGGGTTCAGGTCAAAGTTGTTGAGCTATTTAGGGAGGGGGAAAGCCCCATTTTTTGGGGTGCAGGGCAAAAAAGTGAGCTTTTTTAAGGGGAAGCAAAGTTGTTGAGCTCCTTTGGGGGGAGCCAGTGATCTACCACAGACATCCAGTGATCTACTGGTAGATCAGGATCTTCCTGTTGGACGTGCCTGAGATAGATCAATTGTCTCACTTGTTATTACCCTGCATTCATAGGCATTCTCCTGTGATCTTAGATCAGTACTGGAAAACAACCTTCACTGGATCTTTGAAATGCTCTTGGGCCTGAGCTATAGGCAGGCAGCATTAGGAGTCAGAACATGCCAGAGCCAGGAAAGGCAAGAGCTGTCCAGGCAAAGTTCCAGCCTGAACAGTAAGCCTTTGCAAGCCCTTCCTGTTGAGAAGACAGGCTGGATGGGCGAAGCCACTCCACCAGCTCAGAGGTCTTCACTGCCCAGTGAGACTCTCCAACCGGTAGCCCTGGTGACTCCCCTCATGGGGCAGCTCTGAACCCAGCTGAGGCATTCTGGGTTCTCAGAAGGGAGTAACATATAAACCCGCTCCCATATTTTATTTCTCTTTATTTCTGATCTAATGAATCCAAAGTTGTTCTAACACTTAACAATCACTTGGGGACTTCAAGCTGAAGAACAAGAAGTGCCTATGTAGACGATTAGAAGTTCATCCTTCCACAATGGTTTATTGAAGCTTCTTTTTCACCTTTTTGAATTGTTTTTAACTTCTTCACACTTTTATTGCATGGTTTTTATTTTCTTTAATGCTGTGATCCACTTTGATATATTTTTTTAGGATTTGGTGGTATATAAATATTTTTATAAAAAAATAAGGAGGGGGGGATTCGGCTAAAATGCATATTTAAATATTATTAAGTTTCAATCCTATGCACATTTACGTGGGAGTCAATTCCACTGAGCAAAGCAGGCCTTATTTCCAGTAAAGAGACAACAGATTGTAATATAAACTTATTTAATCAATTAAATTTGTAATTCAAAGCCACAAAGTATTTAAATGCAAAAGGCTTTTGGCTGTTTTGCACTCATTCATGATGGCCGCTTGGAAGACCCCTTAGGATACTCCCCCCCAAAAAAACCTCCATGTGTCTGGTGGCTTCATTCCACTGCACACCTAGCCACCCACCCACCCCAATTTAATAAAATTTGGTGCTTTTTTTACTTTGGATACATACTGAACAGGCCAAATCTTTCTCTGACATTTAAGACACCGAAAGTCTGAGAGCTCTGCCTACAGAACACATTGTGGTACTTATTGCAATGCTCAGCCAAACTCCAAAGTAAACATTAAGAAAATGAGTTGAAATGTGGAAGGAAAGCCAAGGTGAAAAGGGGTAAGAATGGGAGAGTTAAAATGAAAAATAGGCCGAAGTGGCCAGGGTGTTGTTCTTTAAGTACCACCCCTTGTTTTTTAAGCATCCACATGATGGCCATAATGGCCATCCACATGATGGCCATAATGGCCACTAACCTAATGGCTTTCAAAGAGCATTACACAAATTCCTAGAGAAGGCTATAGAATCATAGAATCATAGAGTTGGAAGAGACCACAAGGGCCATCCAGTCCAACCCCCTGCCAAGCAGGAAACACCATCAAAGCATTCCTGACAGATGACTGTCAAGCCTCTGCTTAAAGACCTCCAAAGGAGGAGACTCCACCACACTCCTTGGCAGCAAATTCCACTGCCGAACAGCTCTTACTGTCAGGAAGTTCTTCCTAATGTTTAGGTGGAATTTTCTTTCTTGTAGTTTGAAGCCGTTGCTCCGTGTCCGCTTCTCTGGAGCAGCAGAAAACAACCTTTCTCCCTCCTTTATATGACATCCTTTTATATATTTGAACATGGTTATCATATCACCCCTTAACCTTCTCTTCTCCAGGCTAAGGGGTGATATGATAACCATGTTCAAATATATGATAACCATGTTCAAATATATCAAATACCAGGTGTTAGAACCTGCAGAAGGGGAGTATTAGTATAATAATAATAATAATAATAATAATAATAATAATAATAATAATAATAATAATTTATTATTTATACCCCGCCCATCTGGCCGGGTTCCCCCAGCCACTCTGGGCGGCTTCCAACATTGTGCTTGTGGGCTTCCAACATTGGGGCATCTGGTTGGCCACTGTGAGAACAGGATGCTGTGCTAGAAGAACAACTGGCTTGATCTAGCCTGCACTTCTTACATTCTTATGTAGTTCCTGAAGAGCTGGGAGAAATTTATACAGTCATAAAGAGCACAAGAAGAACCCTGAGGAATCAGACCAAAGGTCCAGCAAATGTTAACTTTTGCACAAAACTTTTTAATATCTGTACCTGTTTTTAGCACGTTTGTTGCATTTTTTACATCTGCGCACATGAGGAGAGAGCCCTGCTGGATCAGACTAAAGGCACACCTGCTCCAGTATTCTGCTTGTAAGAGCCAGGAAAGGCAAATGAATGTTTTTGCCTGGCTGGAATGCATCTTTCAACTCCAATAAAGCCTCTTGCTTGTCTGGATGGAGGACAGAGAGGAGTGTGTAGAACTAGCCTACCGTACAAAGGTTAAGATCTACTTTCGTTTCTCCACCTGCTGGCCCCACCCCTCACAGACATTTGGTCCCCAGAAGGTCGCCCAAAAGGGAATGTGGCCCCTAGGCTGAGAGAGTTCTTATAGGACACTAATCTGAACTAGGAAGGTCCATACAACCATTCTGACTAATAGTCATCAACAGACCTCGCCTTCCATGGATGTGTCTAGAGCCCTATCTGCAATATACAATGCAGGATCATGCCACTTTAAACAGCCATAACCTGCTGCAAAGAATTCTGGGAGCTGTAGTTAAGGGTGCTGAGAATTGTCAGCAGGTCACTGTTCCCCACACAGCACTACAATTCCCAGAGTCCCCTAAGTTTGATTGTTAAAGAACTCTGGAAATGGTAGCGTTTTGTAGGGGAATGGGACGCGGGTGGCGCTGTGGTCTAAACCACAGAGCCTAGGGCTTGCCGATCAGAAGGTCGGCGGTTCGAATCCCTGCAATGGAGTGAGCTCCTGTTGCTCGGTCCTAGCTCCTGCCAACCTAGCCGTTCGAAAGCACATCAAAGTGCAAGTACATAAATAGGTATTGCTCTGGTGGGAAGGTAAACGGTGTTTCCGTGTGCTGCTCTGGTTCGCCAGAACCGGCTTAGTCAAGCTGGCCACATGACCCGGAAGCTGTACGCCGGCTCCCTCGGCCAGTAAAGCAAGATGAGCACCGCAACCCCACAGTCGTCCGCGACTGGACCCAATGGTCAGGGGTCCCTTTACCTTTACCTTTAGGGGTTTCTTAACAGTTCTCAATACCTGTAACCAACTACAGTTCCCAGCTTTCTTTAGGTGAAGAAGTCATGACCATTTAAAGTGGTATGGGGCTTTTCTCTCTCTTAAAGCTGTCTAAGCCTATATCTGCAACATCACAGCAACAGATTCTACACAAGAAAAGCAAGCAGTGAAGCTTTTCACTGTACTGAACCACTTCCAAGATTCTGGTAGTGAGGGAATTTTGTATTTGAATATTGGACCATCTAAACAAACAAGCAAACATACCTAGCATGCCAGTGAGAAGGGTTTATTTAGCTCAGCCATCTTCCTGACATGCTAGTTCCCCACCTCTACATGCACATAAGTACATGCATTCCTCTTCACTCCCCATAAACAGCCAGAAAGTGGTACAGTCCAGAAAAAAAGAGTTACAACTTTGACCCTGAACTGGCCCCAAATGATGATTCTTTGAGCTACCAGGGAAGCGAGTGGGGGGCGGCTCTATGAGGAGCCACAGGGAATAGTTATCCATGGCTAGCAACCATTGCCAGAAGCAGGATGCATCTGAATGGCAGTTGCTGGAAAGCATGAGAGGGTAGACAGTTCCTACCTGTGGGCTTCTGTGCAGAGAGGCACCTTCCCTGAACACTCCCTGCAAAAAATGATAAGAGCCCCATTTCTGAGAGTAAAAACACCACAGCCCCCTGCTAAAGCCTGCCTTAGCTCGAGTCTGCCTGTGCTCTGTGAGCAACATGGCCTGAAAGCTGTCAAGTTAATTGTTCTGAGCACTCCGTTACTGAATCATGGCTGAACCCCAGCCATCCTTTACCTCAGAACCTGGAGCCCATCCCAGAACCAATCTTTAAAAGTTTATTTTACTGATCAAAGTAAAATAAGAAAGACAAAAAAAGCGGGGAGGGAAGCACAGGCCAAGGAGTTGGGGGTTGGTGGAGGAGAGAAGAGGAGAGGAGAGGAGAGGAGAAAGGCCTGCATTTGACTATATTTAGTGGAACTATTTGAGTAAGTGAGGCCCTGGCAACGGCTGCAGAATATAACGTGCAGCCTGAAATTGTAAACGCCGGGATGTTTGTTCTGGAGCCTGGCCAGGCAGGGCCATGATGTCGGTCTTCCAAGAGCTGAGGGATGACAAGCTTTGGAAGGGCCCAGGGAGCAGCAAGGGAGGGAGGTGTTGTCGGAAGGAGGGGGACACACACACACAGCACCAGGACATCCAGTGCCTGCAGTGATTCCTGAAGATGTCCTGGGCAGAAACCAGAGCCCTTGCTTTTTCAGACGTACATGGAATGTTGGCATTGCCTCCTTCCTGTCTTCCTGGTGTGTTCTCTATACTCAGATATCTCATTTTCTCTACCCTTCTGGTTCACGTTTTCCTCATTATGCCATTAATCCTTACCTCTTTTGCTTGCTCTTTTCCATTTCCCCGTTATAACTGAGATTCTTTATCTCTTCCTAGATGTTGCACAATACAGTATTATCTTGTTGTTGGGGAAAAACCCCAAACTCTTTAAAATGGCACCTTTTCTCTTTCACCTTCTTTTGCCCCAGTCACCATCTTGAGATCACGCAGCCAACAGGAGTTCCTGTCTCTGTCAAGGGTAGCCAACTTGATCTAGTAGTACAAAGCATGAGATTTGAACCATTCTCTGCAGTTCCCTATACCTTAGAAACATTTTGCCTCTGTTATTGTGACTTGGTGATGGGCCTTCTGCTACAGAAGCCTACTGCTTCCACCACTAGCGGAAGTCATAGTGCAGCATAGCTACAATGCCAAGCACAGGAAGCTACACTTTAGCGGTAGAGCACCTGCTTTGCATGCAGAATGTTCCATGTTCAATTCCTGGTTTCTCCAGGAAGGGCTGGGAAAGGCTGCCGACTAAATCCCCAGAGAATCAGTCTGTATAGAGACTGTCAGTATAGAGTTGGTCAGAATAGAGAATACTGACTATGATCAGGCCAAAGACCAATTAATTCAGTGTCCTGTTCTCACAGTTGCCAGCTGGAGGCCCTGAAGGCAAGCTCACAAGCCAGACCAGAGCACAAGAGCACAATCTCCTCCCGTGGTTTCCAGCAACTGAGATTCAGAAACATTACTGCCTCAGATTATGGAGGCTAGTACCATTGTAGCTAGTAGCCTTATCCTCCGTGAATTTTTTTCAATCCTCTTTTAACACCATCTAGGCTGGTGGTGAGTTCCATAGTTTAACTCTGCACTCGGTGAAGAAGTACCTTTTCTTATCTGCCCTGAATTTTCCCAAACTGTCAGTTTCACTGGCTGTCCGCAAGTTCTAGAGTTTACAGAGACAGGGAAAAACTCTTCTCTAGCCACTTTCTGCATTCCATGCATAATTTTATAACCTTCTATCATATCACCACTTAAATCACCTTTTCTCTAAACTAAAAAAAAAACCTCGAATGCTGCAACCTCTGTATCCCTATGATCATTTTGCTTACGATTTTGTGCCCCTCTAAAACAGTAACTGTTGCTGTGCCTTGTGAAAGTGAGTTCCGCAGGTTACCTGCAGTGTGCAAAATTTCCCTTCCTCGTGTCAATCCCAAACTTTCGGCCAATCATTTTACCCTAAGCTACAGTATTATGAGAGAGGGGAGAAGAGAGGTCTCAGTCTCAAATGTAATGGGAATTGAGTACTGCCTCACCCATTAAAAATCCCTGCCATCTCTATTTTTCTTGTTGTTTGTTTATTTTTATTTTTTTAAAAAGAAATTAGACCAAGGGAAGAAAACCCCCTACAGCTGGCTTCCTTCTAACCCTCTTCCCTCCCAATCATTTTACGAAAACATACCTGGGTGACAAGGTTAAATCAAGCAAAGGAAAATCCCTGGCACTTATCATCCGCCGGCATTACTGATAAATTGCGTGGTGGAGGAATAAAGGATTACCTTCTGTATTTTTTCATTACACTTTTCTTTTGTTACAGAATACATAAATCCATTGTGGCACAATGTAATATGTATCATCGCGCTACACCTGTGGACGCTTCATAGCGGCTGCCATGTCTGTGCAGTCAGGAATGATGAGTGAACCCCCCGTGAATGTTAATGATAGTGATCATTCTGAGGTAACTTGGCTTTCCATCTTCCTTTACAGCCTCGACGCCGGAGCCAGGGTGGCAAGGTTCAGGAGAGGGAAAATGGGGAAGGAAGGGGGGGCGGGAGAGAAGCAGGAGAGAGAGAGAGAAGCGAGGAGGAGAACGTCCACACCTCAGGAGGAAAAATGCACACCCGCTCACCCTTAGGCCTGGCTTGGGCAAATCCATTAATGCTTGAAGGGAAAAGAAGAAAGGGGGGAAGAGGGGAGTGGGAGACAAGAGGCTGATTCTTTGCCTTTCGTCTCTAAGTCAGTGGGGGAACTTCTTCATGATTGCTGCATTCACCAAGGGCCTTCTGCGGGTAGAGACAGTATTGGATAGGGAAAGGCCAACCAAGGCCCTGTGTCTGCACTATGCATTCAAAGAAGTATCATACCCCTTTAAACAGCCATGGCCTCCCCCAAAGAATCCTGGGAACTGTAGCTTCTTACGTGTACTGGGGGTTGCTAGAAAGCCCCTATTGCCCTCAGAGAGCTACAATTCTCATAATTCCTTGGGGAGAGGGGTGAATTGTTTAACCACTGTCGTCATCGTCCCCAGTTACTATTTCAAGTCAACTAACTTCCTGGCAGAGGTGTAGTGATCCTGGGTTGCAGGCCCATTACTACTTCTGCAGCAGGCCCCTGTCTCCTGCATTCTGCACCCACCTGATCTGCATGAAAGGAGAGCCACTGAGAAGTAGTCTTCCTACCCTTTGATTGCAGCCAATCAGAGTGAAGATAGGTGAGTCAGCCAGTGAGGATATTGGTTCCTAGAGTCACTCTGGAGAAGGTGTGCGGGAAGAATACTGAGGAGGAAGATTTCTGTATACACCAAAGTTTCAAAAGAATGGTGTCCAAGTTCTGTTTTGTATGATGGAATTTCAAGAAAGATACAACTCAAGCTACTCTGGGAATTTTTTTTTTGAGCACTCCAAATCGTTTGCTCATATATGTGCACAGAAAATAATACATCCAGCTAAAAGGTGACACATAGAGATCTGCATTGATCATTGAAATGCACCCCTAATTATTATCATAGTATAATTATAATAATATTATATACTCTTAGGAGTGCTCCTGGCTGCTGCTGAAACATGGGCAACCAGTTTCTGGGCTGGATTCAGAACCATACCCAAACTGCAAACCCAAGCAGATGTTTCTAAACAGAGGTTGGTTGGATGGCCATCTGTCAGGGATTCTTCAGCTGTGATTCCTGCACTGAGAAGGAATTGACTTGATGTACCTTTGGGTCCCTTCCAAGTCCACAATTCTATGATTCAATGGGAGTGAAACCCCATCCAAGATAGATTGAACCTCTATTCCCTGACCTGCCCTGTGACTGACCAGGAGCACCCCTGCCTTGTCTGGATTCAGCTTCAATTTATTAGCCCACATCCAGTCTTTTACCAAGATCAGGCAGAGATACAGAATTTGGAAAAGCTTCATTGGTTTTAGAAGGGACATCAGAAGCTGCCTTATACTGAATCAGATTACTGGTCCATCCAGCTTCGGGATATCTGCAGTAGCAGGCAGTGGCTCTCCAGAGTTTCCGCAGCCCTACCTGAAGACACCTGGGAATGAGCCTGGGGCCTTCTGCATGCAATGCGGCTGCTCTATCACTGAGCTGTATGGCAGGTGAAGCTGAGAGTCAAGGACTGTCCCAAAGTCATCCTCATGACTGCAACCGAGATTTGAAACCAGATCTCTTTTGCCTAACTCTTGCCAATGTTCTATCTGTTACACCACCCTGGCTTTCCAGGACCATGGAAGAGGAGTAGAGCAGCCCCTTCTAAATACCCATGTCCCAGTTTACCAGCTATGCTTATGTGGCGGTGTATGCTCAGTTAAGACTTGGCTTGAAAAATCCCACTTGACGAGAGCAGCTTGCCCGGGGAGCTTAGCGCTTGACATTGGACAGACAAAACTCCTTTTTGTCCCGGCCGATTGTCTTCCAAAAGCCATCAGCTCACTAGACTAATGGCCGTGTTCAAAGCCAGGATGGCTGCCCTTCCGTCTTCTCCTTGTGTAACTTTGCCAGAGTCCTTGGAACTTGCCAAATTCGGTCATGCCTGCTTAGCTCGCTCGACTGATTGTGCCAGAAAAGAAAATAAGACACAGATGTATTTGAGCGCTTTGAGATGCCAGTAAGAGAGACAGCTAATGGCTTCATTTCGACCCTCCCCTACCAGCTGGGCACAGGTGGGGGGGATAATGAGGTGCTTCTCCCTAATCAAACTCAATTATTTACTACTCTCCATAACCACAAAGACATTCATTCTTGCCTTGAAATATCAAACGGACGTTCCAACCTCTGCCACCAGGTATTTCTAAACAAACTCTGGTGACTGCTGGTTTGCCTTGGCAGGACTTTGCAAGAGAACAAAGTTCAGCAAAGTGCTTCCTGCCAAAGCATGCCATGCCAGAACTGGGGCTCTGTCATTGTTAGCTTGGCTGACCATGTTGTATTCAAGAACAAATTCAGCACAATGCACGGACAGGCTTCAGACTTCGGAAGCAGCAGTAATCAGCAACCAGAGGCCTCGATGGCCCTAACTTGTTTGCTGACGCGGAGCTTCAGATGGCACAGAATGAGCAACTGCTTAAGAACCTAAGAGCCTGCTGGATCAGGCCAAAGACCCATCTAGTTCAGCATCCCATTCTCAGCAGCCAACCAGATACCTATGGGAAATCCACAAGCAGGACCCGAGCACAAGAGCCCTCTCCCCTTCGTTTGCTTCCAGCAACTGGTATTCAGAAGCATTCCTCCTTTCAACAGTAAAAGTAGCTTTATTATATCAGTTTTCTAGGGTCTGGTCATTTGGTCATTGTTGTCTTTTTGCCTATAAAAAGCCTAAGCAACTTAGGCCCCAATGTACATTCAAGTCTGCCTTCTGCTGAACTGCAAATCTCTTAGGCCTGTTGAAAATGCCACTGGGCCAAGTTTTCAATCTCTGGATCTATCAGAACCTTACACAGGGTGGCTATCTAAAGAACTTTTAACTGAGTTAAGATGGAAAAGGGATATGTACAAAAAATGGAAAAAGGGGGAAATCACCAGAGAGGAATTCAAACATATAGACAGCACGTGTAGAGACAAAGTCAGAAAAGCTAAAGCACAGAATGAACTCACGCTTGCTAGAGAGGTTAAAAGCAACAAAAAGGGCTTTTATGGGTATGTCCATAGCAAAAGGAAGAACAAGGAAATAGTGGGGTCACTTAAGAGGAGAAGATGGTGAAATGTGAACAGGGGACAGAGGAAGGGCAGAACTCCTCAATGCCTTCTTTGCCTCAGTCTTCTCCAAAAAAGAAAACAATGCCCGACCTGAAGAATATGGAGCAGATGATTCAGCAGGGGAAACACAGCCCCGAACAACTAAGGAGGTAGTACAAGAATACTTGGCTAGTTTAGATGTATTCAAGTCTCCAGGGCCAGATGAACTACATCCAAGAGTATTAAAAGAACTGGCAGAGGTGATTTCAGAACCACTGGCAATAATCTTTGAAAATTCATGGAGAACAGGTGAAGTTCCAGCAGACTGGAGGAGGGCAAATGTTGTCCCTATTTTCAAAAAGGGGGAAAGAGAGGACCCAAACAATTACCGCCCAGTCAGCCTGACATCAATACCAGGAAAGATTCTAGAGCAGATCATTAAGCAAACGGTCTGTGAGCACCTAGAAAGAAACGCTGTGATCACTAAAAGTCAGCATGGGTTTCTGAAAAATAAGTCATGTCAGACTAATCTGATCTCATTTTTTGACAGAATTACAAGCCTGGTAGATTAAGGGAACGCCTATCTTGATTTCAGCAAGGCCTTTGACAAGGTGCCCCATGATATTCTTGTAAAGAAGCTGGTAAAATGCGGGCTAGACAATGCTACCATTCAGTGGATTTGTAACTGGCTGACTGACCAAATCCAAAGGGTGCTCATCAATGGCTCCTCCTCATCCTGGAGAGTAGTGACTAGTGGGGTGCCACAGAGTTCTGTCTTGGGCCCAGTCTTATTCAACATCTTTATCAATGACTTGGATGATGGGCTTGAGGGCATCCTGAGCAAGTTTGCAGACGACACCAAATGGGGAGGGGTGGCTAATACCCCAGAGTATAGGATCACACTTCAAAATGACCTTAACAGATTAGACAACTGGGTCAAAGCAAACAAGATGAATTTTAACAAGGAGAAATGTAAAGTACTACACGGGCAAAAAAGAAAGAAAGGCACAAATATAGGATGGGAGACACCTGGCTTGAGAGCAGTACATGTGAAAAGGATCTAGGAGTCTTGGTAGACCACAAACTTGACATGAGTCAACAGCGTGATGCAGCAGCTAAAAAAGCCAATGCAATTCTGGGCTGCATCAATAGGAGTATAGCATCTAGATCAAGGGAAGTAATAGTACCACTGTATCTGCTCTGGTCAGATCTCACCTGGAGTACTGTGTCCAGTTCTGGGCACCACAGTTCAAGAAGGATACTGACAAGCTGGAACGTGTCCAGAAGAGGGCAACCAAAATGGTTAAAGGCCTGGAAACGATGCCTTACGAGGAACGGCTTAGGGAGCTGGGTATGTTTAGCCTGGAGAAGAGAAGGTTAAGGGGTGATATGATATGTTCAAATATATAAAAGGATGTCATATAGAGGAGGGAGAAAGGTTGTTTTCTGCTGCTCCAGAGAAGTGGACACTGAGCAATGGATTCAAACTACAAGAAAGAAGATTCCACCTAAACATTAGGAAGAACTTCCTGACAGTAAGAGCTGTTCGGCAGTGGAATTTGCTACCAAGGAGTGTGGTGGAGTCTCCTTCTTTGGAGGTCTTTAAGCAGAGGCTTGACAGGCATATGTCAAGAATGCTTTGATGGTGTTTCCTGCTTGGCAGGGGGTTGGACTGGATGGCCCTTGTGGTCTCTTCCAACTATGATTCTATGATTCTAACACACACACACACACATACACACACGGCTGGCAAACCAAAGCCATCCGTTCTTTCCCCGCCCCTTAGTTACTTCAATACAGACACACGGAAAGCCTCAACTTCTCCCCAGACACAGTCCCTGCCAAGGGAGAAACAGAGTCAGATTTGTAAGCCCTGAGTTATGCGGGATGACGTTTGTTCTGACTTTAGGGCCAGAAATGCTTCAGGACAGTAAAAACGTGTGCAGCTGAAACAAAGTGGAAAGTACAATTCTGCATACCAAAAAATAAAAATAAAAAAATCCTTCCAGTAGCACTTTAGAGACCAACTAAGTTTGTCATAGGTATGAGCTTTCGTGTGCATGCACACTTCTCCAGATACCTTTCATGCATGCACACGAAAGCTCATACCTATGACAAACTTAGTTGGTCTCTAAGGTGCTACTGGAAGGAATCCCCCCCCCGACTACGTCAGACCAACACAGCTACCTACCTGTATCTGCATACAAATACACACATATGAATGGAATCTACATATATGTATGTATATATGCAATGACAACAAAAAGAGCCTGTGACCAAGCGATGAGCATATGGATGGAATTTGGAACACATTTAAATCCACACTCTTGGGTTTTCCAGCACTTGAGCAAATGATCAGTCCTATGAGATTTAAACCACCATCAATGCTGTCTTTGAATCGGATGCCATGGCATGCTTTTGTCCTTCAAAGCAAGCCCATTTAGAATCAGATTCTGAAATGGAAGCTGGTGTGTGAACTTATGAGCCGGTTACATGACTTTTTTTATAAAAAAAATAACAAAAATATTAGAGCATTGTTTTTGGTAAGCAGAGAAAGAGAGTACACAAGGACTTAAGATGAGGCTGCTGATCAGGCCCATCTAGTCCGGCATTCTGTTATCACAGTGGCCAACCAGACGTGTGGGAAGCCCACAAGCCAGACCAGAGCACAACAGCACTCTGCCTACCTGTGATTCCCAGCAATTGATATTCTCGGAGGCATACTGCCTCTTACAATGGTGACATGGTGCCTCTGACAATGTATGCTGCCTCGAGGGTGGGATAGAGGGTGGTGATCTTGAGGAAGACCATGGCTGTTTCCCCTGAGCAACCTGTTGAGTACTGAGTATTTATCCTGATCTGTTTGCTGGGAGATTAGTTGACAACTGACTAATGAGGATTTATCCCAATCTGCTTATGCTTAGGTGCTGCCACATCCCATGCCTCCTAGTGCTTTTGCCATCACTATTCTTTAGTGCAAAAAAGTCAGCTCTTTTGGGAAATCAGACTTGTTGTGCGAGTTCTGCCAACCAACCATAGTAACACCATCTCAGTTTGCCAGTCAGCGTAGGACTGAATCCCACCTGAAAACAGTGACTGCCTGGAAGTTCCCCATGCACCAAGATTGTTAAGGGAATAAAGAAAGAGGGATACGGAAGGGGGAAGCCATTGTGCAAACTCACATCCGGACGAAGAGGGACTGCTTGGCTGCCAAGCCGGGTGAGGAGTATTTCTCTACCAGTGCCAGTGTGCTGAAGCCGAACTTGTGGATGGGCTCATTGCAATCCAAGGGTGGGAAATCTGTGTCAACCTCACCATCGTCCTCGGCAATGTGGAGGCAGTAAGCGCTGACATTTTCACTGCAGCAAATGAAAGGAAGAGTGTCTCAGGTTGAGGTTTAATAAATTTGTATATTGCTTTCCACTATAAAAAAAAGTCTAGCAAGGGAGAAGGCAGCCGGTTTGCACTTAGTAATACTCAGCAATTTCCCCCTCAAAGGTACTTTCAAGTGTACAAGGTACTTTCAAGTGCTTGGATGTTTTATTTAGCCATTATGGTTAATAGCCATGGATAGACCTCTTCACCTTTAACAGACCCCTGAACTAATGACACCACTGCTTCTTGTGGCAATAGGAACTTCCTGGTTCAAATTTCACCTCTGCCACAAATTCACAATTTATGGTGGTAATGATGCTGGCCTACACTACAGGATTGTCATAAGGAGTACTGATACAATGTAGAGTGTTCAAGGTACTACACATAAAGAACTTCACAGAATTATTATGTGATTTAAATGATTAAAAAATAATACTCATACCACAAGGGTCAGAGAAGGGGAGACAAATGGATAATATGCTTATTGGAAATGGGCAATACTTCAAATTTTCCAAAATGATCCAACACAAGATAATGTCAAACTGTATGCACTGTTAAATGCATTCCCTGCTGAAATACTAGAGGCTCAATCTGCACTGGCATCCTGTCGGCTTTTGAAGACACACCTTGTTTACACAGGCATTCTCTTGATCTTTCAACCAGTCTCCTGTTTTAATTGCTTTACTGTTTTAACAGGATTATTGCATATTTTAATTATGTGTATTTTAATAATTGTGTCATTGGTTTTTATACTTATAAAACAGCTTAGAAGCCTATACTGGTATTAAGAGGCATATAAATACAAAAACCTAATGGGTTAAATTACCCGCTGCCTTACGGGACATCTTCAGGAGAAGAAAAGGCAAAGAAATAAACCCTACATAAATACAGAATGGAGTCCCTAAGGCAGTTGGATACTGTCTTATACTCCTCCTTCCAGCAATTTCTGTAGCCCAGCTGGTGCCAAAATGTATTGTTCTGCTTTCCTCTGACTACACCAGCGAGGCTGGGGGGAGGGGCGTCTTGTTATCTCGGGAACCTAGGGCCTTCATACAAACTGCCCAAGCTTGCACCCTGGAGAGGTCACTTTGGTGCTGCTAACATAGCAAAAACAATGCAGGAGGCAGCAGTTATGAGTTACTGATCTCTGCAGCCACAGCAGAGCTATGATTCTCCAGCATGTTGACTTCAAACCCAGAGGCGCACTCCATTGTCTCTCAAGACAAGTGGGTTGTTTCCAATTAAATTCTACTCAGAGTAGACCCACTGGAATAAATAGATTTAAGTTAGTCATGTCTATTATCTTCAATGGTCTACTCTGTTTGGGACTAGCATTGGCTACAACCCACTATGACTTTTTAATTACTCTTTTTATTTTTGTTATTATTATTATTATTATTAAAAAAAAACTCTTTTCTGATCAATCCACTGGTTCTCTGTCGCCACTTTACCAGTATTCTGTTTCATTCCAGCATGCCATGGAAGATCTGCCTAAATGTTTGGCGTCTGGCAGGAGGGATTCTAAACTCAGCTGGGTGAATTTGGAAGTTTTAATTGCTTGACTGATGCTTACATTAATTAATAGCAAAGCGCATGCTAATTGTTTAATTGGTCGCTTGATCTATATAGATCATTTTTGTGTGTGTGGAATTAAATGAGTTGATTTACAAAGTTTATTGATTGGATGCGACAGTGAATTATTTCACCGACTACCTGATTTGCAATTTTCCCAATTAATCTGCATACCTTGGGTTGCAACTCAGTTCACCCAAGAGTGCTTACTACGGGTGATCCATCCGCACACTGTCATGGCTAAAGTATTTATTATATCAAACAAGTAATAATGACACATTAAAGTTAATGTAACCTGCACATTGGATAAACTGATGGCTAACGAGGAAGTAATCCCACTCTGTTAGCCTGCTGTAAACATTACGGTTTTGTTGCAGGGGCATTTGAAGGACTTGTTATTACTTTTTGTAACAGTTTACATGGAGTTCAAGAGGAGAGTGGTACAAAAAACCACATTGGGATCAAAAAGTATGAGCAACTGCAGAACTCATCAGCTGCTCACAAAAGATGACTTTTATTACGCAATGGAATTTCAGGATTGTGAAGGAGGCTGAATCCTAGAGGAGAAGAAACACACTCTAAACACAGTGGATAGGGGGAAGAAACCTTTAGTACAGGGCCAGGCACCGCTGCTCCCATTGTAGCAAGTCAATCGAGTCACTTTTACAATATTTTTAAAAGTATACAGTGGTGCCTGGCAAAACGAATATAATTCGTTCCGCGAGTCAATTCGTTTTGCAAAAAATTCGTCTTGCGAATTGCGGTTTCCCATAGGAATGCATTGAAATTTCTTTTTTTGCCCATAGGATAGGGACGCATTAATTACATTTCAATGCATTCCTATGGGAAACCGCGATTCACAAGACGAATTTTTCGCAAGATGAATTCGTCTTGCGAGTGACCATCAGACCATTTTTCGCATTCGTCTTGCGAAAAATTCGTCTTGCAGGGCATTCATCTTGCGAGGTACCACTGTATTTCAATTGTATGAGACACCAATCCTACCTAATGATGGAAGCAGATATGTATAGGGCTGGGGTGTGTTTACATCTTGAACTGGGACTCCCAAGTAACCAGGCTTAGGTACTTCCTGTGCTACCTCTGCTCTGTTCCTGCTGCAAGCTTAGCAAGCAGAGCTCTATGGTTCAAGAGCACCACCTAGACTGCAGTACCAAGATGTCTGATCACAATCAGCCGAACTCCAAGGGCCAACTCCAGGTTTTACAAAGCCTCTGTGCTTTTGCCCTCACTATGCGTTAGCTTATCTGTGAAGGGATCTCTGGAGGGATGACACTCCCTAACCTAACTCCTTGGTGCACTTCCCATGTCTTTTGACTGTGGGCAACTTTTCATGTAGAATAAGAAGCGGCACTCCTCAGTTATGTTAGAAGTTTGGGAAGCACAGCTTTGTTTGACCCACAATCGTGAAAGAGTGGTTAAAAAGCCCATTGGACATGAATATGTAAGCCGTGTCGGTGACACTGAAGTAGATATGATTTATCTTTTTTAAAAACAAACAAACAAGACACCCCAAAAGGGAGAGCATCTCAAAATGATGATTCATTTATACAACACTGGCTTCATATGCTTGTCATTACATGGAACCCAGTAATTTAATTGAAAGAGAAATAGATATAGATGTATGCATAGCTTGGAAGGAAATATTGATAAATGTGGAGGTGTTCCAGCAAGATTTATCTGTTAAAAAAAATATATTGATGTGGAAATCCATTTCATTATGCAAAAGTGGCTGCCCGGGGGGGGGGGGAGGGGGGAGAGAGAGAAGGATGAAGGGGAAGGGGTGGAGAAGGAAGCAGAAAAAGAAAGGGCCTACTTGAGTTTGGGTTCCCGTCCTTCACTCGTGTACTGCCAGCAGATGAGCCCAATCAAGTCATGCACTTTGGCATTGGCGATGGTCACCACAGTCATGGGCTGCAGTTTGTCCTGGTTTGTGTGCAACGGGAGGTAGACATCAATGATTTTGGTTGCAGTGGTGCCAATATGGCCCTGTCAGGAGAAGAGATTTCAATATACATAGAGAGAGGGAGGGGGGAGGGAGGGAGGGAGAGACAGACAGACAGACATGGCTTGGCAAGGAGTGACTAGACAAAACAGAAAAGGTTGCTTTCCAGCTCAGGGTGGGTGACTGATAAGTTTGTTGTCTCATGGTTATCTTGTGCTTAAAAAAGACCACAATTCTGCAACCTAGATTCTGCGATCCCAATTCTGCAGTGAAAGATGGGCTCTGAAAAGCTCATGAATTATGCATACCTGAGTCATTTCACTTGTTTTGCATAATTTATTCTGCTTTTCCTTTTATGCAATAGGAATACGGGAACTTGCAGACATAGGAAGCTGTCTTATACCAAGTCAGACCATTGGCCCATCTAGCTCAGAAATCCATACACTGACTAGCAATGGCTATCCAGTGTTTCAGGCAAAATTCCCTTCCAGCCCCAATTGAAGATGCCGGGGATAGAATCTGGGGACCATCTGCATGCAAAGCAAGTGCTCAACCACTGTGCTACAGGGCTTCTCATATATACAATTTGCATATCCACATACAACTTGCCACTTCCACAGAATAATTCCAGAGAGGTAGGTAACTGTGTCAGCCAACAGTAAATAGTCTAACACACTATTAAAGACTAGAAAACTTGTTGTTGCATCAGCTCTTGTGGTCCAGAGCTAATTTTGCTGGCTGCACAAAGTATTATTTTAGCTTGGAAGATAAACATGTGTGTGGATGCATGTAAAACAAGAAAGAGCCTGGCTGCTGGATCAAGCATAAGGCCCACCTACTCCAGCATCGTTTCTCACAGTAGCTAACAAAATGCCCCAATGGGAAGTTCTCAAGCAGGACCTGAGCACAAGAGCATTATCCCCTCCTGTGGCTTCTAGCAAACTGGCACCAGTCTCAATGACAGTGGAGTTAGTGCTTCTGGATCAGGCCAAATGCTGGATCAGTCCAGCATTCTGTTCTTGCAGTGGCCACCCATGTCCCAATGGGAAGCCTGCAAGCAGGAGCTGGGCACAAGAGCAGTGCTCTCCCCTCCTGTGGTTTCCAGCAATTGGCATTCGGAAGCCTCTAACCATGCAGAAAGAGAAGGGGTGGGCTATTATAACAGAACTAGTCTCATTCAGCCCGTTAAGAAAACGGGCACTAGAGGTGCGACGGGGCCGCGGCCTTCCCTCCCTTTCTGCGCTCGGCCGTGGGGCGCGCCAGGAACGCAATTAAACAAAGCGCTCTCCTGTCGTGTCCCGCGGCCGAGCGCAGAGAGGGAGGGAAGGCCGCGGCCCTGCCACTCCTCCCACGGGCCAGGTAGGGTTGTCAGGAGGAGGAGGCAGCGGACCAAGATGGCGGCATCAGGCTCCGGGGCCGCGGGGGAGCCGGACCAGGCTCCCGCCGCCGCGGCCCCGGACCCCACTGCCGCCATCTTGGTCCGCCGCCGCAGGGGAACGGGAGGAAGAGGGTTGAGGGGGGGAGAGAGCGCGCGTGTGTGTACGTCCCGCCTCTTCGGCCAGTCCCTGTGTCCGTGGGGCACATGCGCATTAGCGCGGACACAGGGACACAGGGACTGGACGCAGAGACACAGGGACTTTATTATATAGGATGAGACTAGGAATTCCAGGAACATGAGAGATAGCAAGTTACATGAGAGATAGCACATGAGCATGAGATCCAGATGGATCAGGGTTCTTAAGCGCTCTACCTTCAGGGAACTATCTCCACATCAATCTGAGTGCCAGAGAACCCCCTCCAGCCTGCTGGGCAATTCTTGCCTACTACAGAATTATTATTATTTATTAAATTTATATATTGCCCTTCACCTCTGAAACCAGCTCTGTCAGCTCAAGCAGGGAGACTGCTGGGCAGCAAGGCAAGCAGAATCCCTGATCTGTCCCAACTGCCCAATGCCAGGAACACACGCTCTACAGATGGAATCTACAGACCACAGCAACTGCCCCTCCCTGACCCTCAAGTCTGCCCTGATGCTGCACCAAGTACCCAGGTGGGCATAGCTGGGTGAGACCAACTCCGCCCTGCTCTCCCACCCAGGTCTCAATGATACAGGCCAAATCGGCTTCCTCATCTACAACCAGGTCATGGATGAGGGAGGTCTTACTCTGGGCCCACCTGACACTCATCAACAGCATCCACAGACCCTGATAGGACAACCGCAATTCCCCAGGTCAGAGGAGGGGCTGCCACACAGCACAGTCGCCAGCTGCCTGTGCTGCGTGCCCCCTACCTGGCCTGCCCCACCTCCCACACCATACCCCCCTTGCTCTGAACTAATGCAATTGCTTCCCACTCCTGTTCTCCCAGCTCCTCTCCTCCCAGGCATATTTTTTCAAGTAAAACACCACCACCCCTGAATATAAACACCCAAGTTTAAAGCCCACCCTCATTAAAACAATAATCCTACCTCAAGTGGGGCTGGTCCACGTTCTCACTCCACCCCCAAAGGGATGACCCCCTTTGGTGTCACCCCTTTGGGGGTGGCCCCATCCCCAAGGCTTGCTGGCTTTATAGTGCAGCTGGGGCACTTTAAGCTGGGTCAGCAGATGTTATCAATGCAGCCTGCCTGCCCAGGGTCCTAACCCCTGCACTACTCTCAGCAACATGTCTGCAGGTCCAGGCAGATTGAGGCCCAGGCAGAAGCAGGTATGGGGAATATTTGGCCCTACAGATGTTGCTGAACAACAACTTCTACCATCCCTGGCTATTTGGCCATGCTTGGTAGGGTTGATGGTAGTTGTAGTTCAACAACATCTGGAAGCCCAAAGGTCCCTCATCTGTTTTAGCTTAACCAAGCAGTTTTATTTTCATTGGCAGGACACTCGCTCTAGTCTCTAGCTTAAACAAACAAATTTATCATTAACAGTTTCCATAAGCACGGTGTTCTTCACAGAAATTCTACATCACAAAATATATGAATAAATTAAAATGCTAGGTCACTGCCTCCAAGGAGCTTGCATTATACAAATTCTGACAAGGGGGAGCAGAAGACAAGGAGCGGCAAGTGATGAATGTCTGAAAGTGCAGAAAGTGCATTCCTTCGTTTCCTGCAGACAAAGAAGTTGCATGAATTAACATGTCATCAACAGACAGTGAATCTCTTTCTCTCCAGCCCCTCCGCCCCTGCACCACCCCCTGCAAAAGCCAGGAACCCATCCCTTGCTCTATCCAGGATGCCAAGGGAATACTGTAACCGCGAACAACGGATTTATGATTCTTATTTATATCATTCTAATGTTGGAAGGCTCAAGTTGAAAATTGGGCCTTCGCTGCTTTATCATCGTTAATCTTTTCTATGGAAAGATGACGAGGACAGTGCTGGGGCTGCTGAATTGCTGATGTGCATATACACCAAAGGATTTGCAGTGCTAAGCACATACATTTACCTTTCTAAAAAAAAAAACACAACATATTGCCAGGGAGAGAACAGAGGATGGTGACTATGGGCCTTAGCCACTGTCAGGGCTGGGCTGTGGGCAGCGGCACTGAATTTGTAGGGGTTCTGGAATGAAGGACATAGGCTTTTGTTAGGCTTACTGCATCCTCTCTAAATCAAGTGTCCTGAAGCCAAGGAGCTGGAGCAGAAGGAGAAGCCAGCATTGAATTTATCCCTCAGCCCAGCCAATCCAAGGGTCTCTAACTGCTTACCAACTACCTGTGAGGTGGCCTAGGCTAACAAACAGGTGATCAGCCTAAGGTGAGCTTCATGGCTGACTTAAGGATGTGAAACCCTGGTCCTCCAGGTCTTAGCTCAGCACACTAACCACTACACAACACTGTCCCTCTCATGAGTAAAGTACTGGAAAACTTTATTAATAGGTTTGGTAAGAAGTCAGATGGGAAATCCATTTAGTACAAGGGTGCCCACTATTTGGTGTTTCCTTCAAACCTGCCAATAAATCCAGTACGCCTAAAAGGGACAATAAAAGTAACATTGTCCTGACCTGTCACCTGTGGAACAGTTAATTCGTCAAAAAATTATTTCATCTTGACACTGGACGCAGCCTATATAAAGTAAGTTATCAGGCACATTACATTATATAATGATAATTGACACATTATATACACATAGGAGTGACAAATGGTGCCCGAGGGTCATGGCTGAAAATCCCACAATTTTATTTTTTTAAATGTACACAGTATTGCCATTGCAGACCTGCAATGAATGGAAGTAACAAATAAAAGAGACTGTGGAGAGTTTGTGCATGCTCATGTGTCAGAAGGACTGCCACCATGAGAGGAGCTGGCTCCCAGTTACTGATGAACGAAGGCGCAAAGGAGGATTCTTTCCAAAAGCTTCAATGTTTAGATTTTGCTGCTGTACATATGCAAATTGCTGGCTTAAGGCACTTCAGGCAACACACATAATTAATCCTAAATACAGCTGCAACAAAGGCAGGTGCTGTTAACTCCCCAACACAAGCCCTCACTATTCTATACATAGGAATGGGGTGGGCACCACTTAGTGCAGCAAGTGTTCTGCAATCTCTCACTATGCCTAGTAGGCAAAAACCTCCTTTCCCTTCTGCTTTGGCGCCTCCTAGATGTAGGTGAGAGGCATCCAGGCCTGGGAGAACATCCCCCCTATGGAAAGGCTGGGTTGTTCCCAGTGTACGATGGTGCCGGGGTGGGTGGCACGACAGGCACTGTGGACACTGGTTGTTGCAGAGATGGCTATGCTCTGCCTCAAAAGTCAGAGGCAGGAATGCTTCTGAATACAAATTGCTGGGAACCACAGGAGGGGAGAGAGCTCTTGTGCTCGAATCCTGCTTGCTGGTTTCCCACAGGCATCTGGCTGGCCCTTGTGAGAACAGGATGCTGGGCTAGATGGGCTGGTTGCCAGATCCAGTAGGGCCCCCTTACGTACGTCCTCACTATCAGGCTGCCCCAGTCCCAGCAAAGACCGCATATCTGCTACAGCCCTCCCCCAGGTCCTTGGCAAACCCTCCATCTATATCGTCCTGGCTCAGTCAGCCCATGTCACTAGTATGATGTAGTGATGAGAGTATCTGACTAGGACCAAACATTTCCACTCAGCTATTACACTCCATCTCTCAGCCAATCCTACCTACCAGGGTTGCTGTGAGGGTAAAATGGGGAAGGAACTGCGTGCATCATAACAAAGTAGCATTGGTGTGATCATGATGAGCTGAAACTCAGCAGGTCTAGATCTGGTCTGTGTGTCTGGATGGGAGACCACCTAGGAACCCAATATTTATCTTAGGTAATTTATCTTCTGCCTTTCCATCTGAAGAAACTCAACAGTGTCTCACAGAATAAAACAACATAAAAAACATTCTTCTTCCCCACAGTTAAAATACAAATTACAATAAAAATAAATGAGGCAGACATAATAGAGCAGAGAAAAATCCACAAGCCAGATAAACTTTAAAAGCCTGCTAAGAGCAAGGAAGCCTTCAGGAGGCGACGATCACATCATAGGATGACACCAAGTGGATCTCCTCCGGCAAAGGAGTCCCCACATTCACCACTGTGAATTCCAGGATGGGTGAAAGACAGGATATAAATGTAATAAATAAATAAAGTGTGCAGTCACTTTTAATTGAGAGAAAAGGGGGGGGGGAGGTGTGCCTTGGCTTATCAGAAGCTGAGAAAAATAAACGATGTAATGCAATTGTATCAGCATGTTTTATTGAACAGATAATTGCTTATGTATTTACTTTTTCTTGAAAACCTAATCAAAATTATTTCAAAAATAATAAGCTGAGAAACTCGGATGGTGTGTGCGTGTGTATGTGTGTGAATTTGCAAGAATATAAAGATGTGATCCACCACCCACTGAGAAAAACCGAAGCTCTCCCATTACTGGTACATAGGCAGTTGTGTTGTAGTTCTCCAGGGTCACAGGGGCCAATGACCTGCGACTATTTCCGCAGCTGGATTCCTGTCTCTAGCATACTAGAGCTGCCCAATCAGCATGAAAGGGAAGTTTTTTTTAGCCACTGTATGCTCCAAAGCTAAACTCTTAGAAACCCTGAAAATACAAGGTCCTTCACTTTCAAGAGAATGGTGAGCAAGTTTTGTAACACACGGTGGAACTTTGCATAAAAGACAACCAAAGAAGATACTGGAGTGTTGCAGAACTTCAAATCATTTGCTCATGTATGTGCACAGAAAATAGTAGATTTCGCTGAAAGGCAAGACTCTGAGATCTGTTATGATCATTGCAATGCATACATCATCATCATCATTATTGGGCCTTTTTAAAAAATGAGTCTGCATTAAAAAATTTAAATGTAAATTGTATTTTAACCTGTATTTTAACTAATTGTTTTTCTTTCTTTATGTCTTATTGTAATTTTACTGGTGTCAGCCGCCCTGAGCCTGGTTTCAACTGGGGAGGGCAGGGTATAAATAAAAATTTATTACTACTACATCATCATTTTAGAAGGAGTGTGGCTCTGAAGGGGCATGGCTATCATCGACGGGACTCCACACTTCTGTAATTGCCACGACACTACTGTACACAAGGACATATATATCCTCAAGATTCACCAGATTATTTCAAGCACCTGAGTGGCTTCACCACTGAGGCCCCCACAAAGGGGAATGGTTAAGACTGCAACAAGGATACTGTGCATTTTCTTTCCACTGCCTTCAATAGGATTAGGATGCTCATCTAACATTCCCAGGGTTTTAGAATTATAAAACACCAAATTCCACAATGACGACAGCAGCCAGGAAACAATTTAGACACTGGATCCGGTCTGTCGGCCTCACGGAGCAGTTTCAGGGACGGCTATTCAATCATTTTATAGGCTAAAATCAATACGTGTTAAATATAAAACCAGGCTTTTTTTAAAAGACCTATAAAGAAGAGTTACCAGTTTTAGACTTCATCCACACAATAAAAGGAGTTCCTAGGAGATTTAATGCTAACTCCTAATGAAAATCCACAGGAGAATGTATTCATTCTCCATTCTGCTTTCCATTACACCTATCAAGCTGGAGCATCTCAACAAGAAAAAAGGGTTATAACCAACTAGATTCTACTCAGAGTAGACCCACTGAAATTAATGAACCTATGTCACTTATGAGCACTGACTTAAATAGGTCTACTCTGAGTGGAACTAACATTGGGTTATATCCAATGACATAAGAAATCAACAGCCCTCCGGATGGGAGCTGTCGTACAGAAGCCAAATGAGGGCCTTCACAGAGACCATGAAGAACCACCAGGAATTTTTTGAAAGTGTCCTGCTGTGTCATAAGTACATGCAACTCCCACCATTGGAATGCTTGTTATCTGAAATCTCAGTTATCTGAATGCAAAGAATTAGACCCAAACTTTGCTACCCAAACGGCTGATTCAAATTCAGAACAGCCAGAGTTTGTCCACTTCCTAACTTTTCGGTGTTTTGCTGGTTGGTGGCAGCCATTTTGATCAAAAAGTATCTCTGACCATTGGTCCTGTTAGCTAGGGATGATGGGAGTTGTAGTCCCAAAACATCTGGAGGGCCGAGCTTGCATTTATGTGACTGCCCCCCCCCAAACAATTTCCTGGGAACGCACTGTGTTTGGAAAGCAAGACTTGCATATAAACAGCAAAGTGCTGGGCAGAAATGAAATAGATTCATAGGCTTGTTATATGCCCAGGCAATCCCAGACATGTCCTCTTTTTGGGGAGGGGGCATCCAGGGGGAATTTTATATTTTAATGGAAATACCTAGGTTTGGTATTTATTTATTTATTTATTTATTTATTTATTTATTTAGGGCTTTGGCATGGGCTCCAGTGGCTCGGGGGTGTTCTTCATGCTGCAGCCGCTGCCAGGGGAAGAGGTGCACAGGCGTGGCGGCGGCCCCCGCACACCTCTTTCCCCAGGTCGGGTTGTCCTCTTTTTTGCTCTTCAAGATATGGCAACACTAAAATAGAAAGCTCTGGAAACAAAAACGGTGGCGATAACTAGCTAAACAAGAGCACCGGGCGGAACAAATTGTAACTAGGCCCAACAATGTATTCGTTGTATACATATGACTGCATTTCATCTGACCCATCTACTGCAATTATTAAGTTTGCTGATGACACCACCATAATGGATTTAATTACAGGCAGTGACGAATCTGCGTACAGGGGGGAGGTTCAAAAGGCATCCACATGGTGCTCAGAGAACAATCTGCACCTAAACGTTGGCAAGACAAAGGAGATGGTGTTGGACTTTTGGAGGAAGAGAGGGGAGCTATCCCTGTTGTATGTTGGGGAGGGGCGCTGTGTGGAGAGAGTCTCTTCTTTTAAATACCTGGGAGTCCATCTTAGTGAAGACCTAACTTGGAAGGTCAATGCAGCCCAGGTGGTTAGGAAGGCCCAACAGAGACTTCATTTCCTTAGGGTCTTGAGAAAGAACAAGGTTGGACAGCAACTGATGATTTCCTTCTATCGGTCCACGATAGAAAGTGTTCTCTCATACTGAATTATGGAGTGGTATGCTGGTTTGACAGCCATGGACAGAGAGTCCCTACAGAGGGTGGTGAAGGCAGCACACGATATTGTGGGCTGTCCCCTGAGTCTACTAGATGTTATCGTGGGAGACTGTTGATTCAGAAGAGTGAGGAACATTCTCAGGGATGACTCACCCCCTGGCCAGCACCTTTTTAATCTCCTGCGCTAGGGCAGGAGATATAGAAGCGTGGTAATCCGCATCAACAGGTTAAAGAACAGTTTCTACCCATGGGCTGTGAGGCTGATGTTCGGGGTTGGTGGTCGTACGACAGCACACAGAGTGTAACAAGGACTGAGAGATTGTGGGGGGGAGGGGGGCTCGTTTAATCTCACTGTAAACAAGTGGTACAGTGACAATAAAGTACAGTGGTACCTCGACTTACGAACGACTCGACAACCAAATTTTTTGACTTACAAATGGGGCTAATGGCCGCACGCTTACGAATGTCTCGACATCCAGAAGGAAACTGCAGCGGTTTTAGATAGGGATTTTTTAACTTACGAAATTTTGGATAGGGTTGCTTCGACATACGAATTTTTCTGTTTCCAATGCATTCCTATGGGAAATCGCGTTTCCAATGGCATTTTTTGACTTATGAAATTTTCGACCTACGAAGGTGCCTTCAGAACGGATTAGATTCGTACGTCGAGGCACCACTGTATTTCTATTTCTATTTAACAAGCTCTGTAACTCATAGAGGAAATTCTCAGCCATGATGCTGAAGCAGTGGTCAGAGAAACCCAGGGGGGAGGTGCTTGCTCTGCCCTTTGGCATCTGCTCAAAGGGGGGGCTGCCTCTCTACCTGAGAGAAGGAATAGGGGACCACCTCCTTGGGAAAGTTCTAGAAAGTCCTTCACAAGTTCCTGGGCCACAGCTCCACTCCCGGATCTGGCATGGCCTGGGGGTGGAAGCAGAGGAGAGGAGGAGCGGTGATGGTAGCATCGCTGAGCCTTTCCTCAGCATGCCAGGGGGGCAAGGGCAGCCTTTGCAGGGAGATGATCCTTGCAGCTCCTGCGGAGGGAGGGCCGGAGCTGCTGGTTCCAGCACATCACTCGGGGCTGCGCTGTGGCAGCGGCAGCCTCTTCTCTCCCCTCCCGCCTGCTCTCCACCAGCTGCTACAGGTATGAGTGGCAAAAGGGAGGAAGCCAGCAGCAGTGGCCATGGAGAGGCTTGGCTGGCTCATCCTCCTCCCAGAGCTGTGGGGGTTCTGGAATGGGGAAAGCAGGACATTCCCAGATCCAAAGGGAAGCCGGCAATGTTTCTGTGAATCCAGGATATCCTGGTAGAATCAGGGAAGTGGTGTGTGTGTGTTTCCTGCAAGAAGCGCCATCGGTATTGGCATCCAACCGGCTCTTGAAGACACACCTGTTTAATCAAGTGCCCCCCCCCCTGAAATGGAACTTCCTGGTCCAACCATTTTAATACAGTTGTTACATCTTAAACAGGCTTGTCTTGTTGTCTATTTTTATAAAGGGCATTTTAAAGGTTCAGATGGAATCGTTTTGTTGTGTGTTTTAATCACGTGAGGATTTTAAAATTGATTTTATACCTGTGAACAACATAGAAGCGATTTTGGCATGTAAGCAATGTATAAAATATAAAATGGCAGTGCCCATACTTTGGAACTCCCTGCCTATTGACCTCAGGCAGGCACTTTCACTGTACTCTTTCTGGCACCTGCTAAAACCATTTTTAGTTAGGCAAACCTGCCCAGACGTGGCTTTTAGATTACAGTGGTACCCCGGGTTACAGACGCTTCAGGTTACAGATGCTTCAGATTACAGGCTCTGCTAACCCAGAAATAGTACTTCAGGTTAAGAACTTTGCTTCAGGATAAGAACAGAAATCGTGCGACGGTGGCGCAGCAGCAGCAAGAGGCCCCATTAGCTAAAGTGGTACCTCAGGTTAAGAACAGTTTCAGGTTAAGAACGGACCTCCGGAACTAATTAAGTTCTTAACCAGAGGTACCACTGTATTGTTTATTTTAACTGTTTCTGAAGGTTTTAATAGTTGTTTTTAACTACTATTTTCACTGATAATTTTATTGTTTCACTTTTATAAATTGCTTTGTTTTTCTTTATATTTTTTATACAATCAAACAATATATAAGTACCATGAAATAAATTAATGTGGGATTGCTCAGTGGGTTTTTAAAAATAAAATAAAAAAATAAACATTTAAATTTAATTTTCCTATAAAGCAACACAAGAAGCCCCTATGCAACTAGCATAATCCTCATTCCCCTCATGAGAATAAGACACAGAGGTTAGCCAAATATACCCTGCCATAATAATTGGACATTTGTTGCCAGAGGTTGCATGCTGGAATCTGTTTCTAACACACTTACTATAAAACCATATCAAATTTATACAAAAATGATTTTTCAAAATAATTATACAAAATAATTTTCCATTTTTCATACATTTAATACCCTTAACTGCTTAGTCATATTTTCTATGAAAGTCAAAGACCAAACTTTTTGTCTCCACACAGACAACCCAACTATTGAAACCCAAGTACGATCAGTTCTTTACGCAAAAGATCCCTCTACTCATCCTTTAAAATAGTGAATAAGGCCAATTGTGGCATGCATGGAACAAAGCTTGTTTTGTGATCAAGCTTATTTCCTGGAGGGCTGTGGTCCATAATGTATTAGCAGTACTGTACTATGTATCCATCACTTATGGTACTATCGTTCCAGGACATCCACAACACCTCCAATACAGTAATGATGCCTCAGCATTGGTCCAGTTACAAACTTGGGTGAGTGGTGTGTGTGTGTGTGTGTGTGTGTGTGTGTGTGTGTGTGTGAAACATGAAGTCATTCTGAAGGCAAATAAGTTGAAGGAGTACTTGATTTAACTTAGGCTCCCCCCCCCCCAGATGTTGCCTGGCTCAAACTCCCATCGTCCCTGACCATTGGCTATGTTTGAACTGTAGTTCCCAACACTATCTTGACGGCACTGTCTGAATTAAGGCAATGCTGTCTGACTTACCGTATTTTTCCATCTATAGGACACCCCCATGTATAAGACCCCCCCTATTTGGGGGGACTCAGGTTTAAGAATATGGGGGGAGATGTATCTGTGTATAAGATGCCCCCTAATTTTGGACATTATTTTTGGGGGGGGCTAGTCTTATACACGGAAAAAATACAGTAAAGTGTTGAAATGCCTTCCAGGTAGCCATTCCAATTGCCTCAGGTTCATGATGCAGGACAGAAGCATGTCTATGTTCATCTCTATAACAGCCCAACACATTTTGGCACCTGAGGCAACCACAAAATGGCATCACCACTACCACCATAGAAGACGGGGTAAATTAAGATCTACATCAGGAACAAGGGTTGGAGGAGACCATCCAGCACCTCCTAATCACCAAGAATTCAGTGTAAAGGCGGTGTGAGGGGTATAGCTGAGTAGGCAGCAGTAGGTGGTGGCCAGAACTGCTGCCCTGGATCGTGCCACCTGAGGCAGTTGTCTCACTTTGCCTCATAGGTGGGCCAGCCCTGAACACCTCCCCAAGACCTTATGATGAGGCTCTGTTCTACCTCCTCTCAAAACCCAACCCCAGTTCAGGCACTGGAGGCTTATTTTAATCCCAAACACAGCAGCAAACACACACACCATGGGGGGGGGGGAGAGAAGAGTAATGATTAATTTGTTAATAATAATAATTTACCACATTTTCTTGTACAATAGAGTTCAGTGACTAAATGTTATATTACTTTAAGATTAGATGGCCTAATGATATATAATGCAAAAGATTTTACTGAATCGTTATTTAGTGAGTCATAAAAACCTCTTAAAAATTAATCTTTCACGCACATCCAGCTTATCCAAAGTTAGCATTTAATTAGATGGCCTTGGTGCAAATGAGCATACTACTTTATTTGCTCAATCAGTATATGTCTCTCCAGTAATTAGAATTAATTCAAGTCATTGACTCACCTCCTAACAAACAATGTAAAACATTAGGCGAAATAGAAACAAATGGACTTTTTGGGGTGTGTTCCCCCCTTTCCTTAATGCAAAAGGCACCCTTCCCCTTACTTTTAGAGGGCAGAAAGGAAAGACCTTTGTTTTCTAGTTTCAGGATCGAACAGGAAAATAGAATAGAATCTAGTTTCTGCCCTATAAAAAGTAGTTCTCACAGAGCTCACAAGACAAACAACCCCCAGCCAAACATTGGGTTGCATCCAATGAGGCAGTGTGGTTTAGTGTTGCGACCAGGGTTCAAATCCCCACTCAGCCATCAAACTCACTGGGTGACCTTGACCCAGTCACAGCCTCTCAGCCTACTCTACCTCACAGGGTTGTTGCAGAGATTAAATGAGGAGAAGAACCATGTGCACTATCTGAGATCCTTGGAGAAAAAAGTGGGATATAAATGCAATAAATACATACAGTGGTACCTCTACTTACGAATAACTCTACTTACGAATGTTTCTACTTACGAATGGAGCTCCGTCCGCCATCTTGGATGCGGTTTAGATAGGATTTTTTTCTACTTATGAATTTTTAGATAAGGTTGCTTCTACTTACAAATTTTTTCTCCCAATGCATTCCTATGGGATTCAACTTACAATTTTTTTTCGACTTACAAATGTGTGTTCAGAACGCATTAAATTCGTAAGTAGAAGTACCACTGTACTCCCATTCAGAGTATGGACATTCCTAGTTGGCTCAGTGAGATGTAAACTTGCTCCTGCTTTCCATTATTCCTGCCCAGGAGTGTTTGGGATAACAAACCAATAAACCCTTGTATTCAAATTTTGTGGGCGTAAGCCAACCAATTCATACTCACAAGTTACTCAAACCCATTGATTCTAATGGGTCTACTCTGAATATGACCAATATTTGGATATCATCTTATAAAAGGTGAGTTTAGTTTCAACCTGATTACAGAGATGTGTTGTTTTTCTTCCAAATTAAATCTCATACACTCTCATTCTTAAAATCATGACATGTTCCATGGAGAGAATGGAATTACCTAACCTGAGAGGCACCCACTTCCGGACTTTCATACAAATTACTGATCAGAGCAAGTCTTCTCAGAGAAGGAGGCAATCCCGAAGCACTGACTCATGCAGAGAAGCAACAAGCAACCTCCTCTAAGGATGGGCAACTGCTGCCTTGCTGGACTGCAATACTGAATGAAGCAATCACACCCGACATAGAATTACCAACCCCAGCTCAGGCTGATTGACAATCCAGAATAGTGAGAAGCATGCAGAGTTGCAACAGACAGCCTCCTCTCATCAGAGGAATATTTCTTTCTCTTTCTTTCTTTCTTTCTTTCCTTTCTTTCTTTCTTTCTTTCAGTAGTTATTACAACACATGTCTAAGCCACCATATATGCTCTGAAAGCCATCATACCCAAAGGGCAAAGCTGCCTTGTGCTGTTGGACCATGTCGCAAAGTTCAACCCAGAATAGCGTGTTGAAACAATGCTTCATACAATGGATCACCCATTTATCTCGCCGTTGTAGTAAAATCCCATTAACTTTCTCACTTAATTCATCTCATTTGCGCTGTCACTGCTCATAAAAATTTAACCCAGTAATTTCCTGTTATGCAAAGCATAACACAGTATGAATATTTAAATACAATGTAAATACAGACACCCCCTTGCATTTTGGTATTCTAAATTGTTGCCTTCACTTAGTGGCATTTCTCTTTCTCATTCACTCCCCCCCCTTTCTACCACCCCACACTATTTTTCAATTAGAGGCCCAGATGTTTCGGAAGCTCCAATAGGCAACAGCAGTTATGAGGGATGCTTTATCTGCATTGCAATGATGACTCCAGCATCAGCCCCAGGCTGCATTAACATACTCATGTTTTATTCCTAGATTTCCCTTCACACACACACACACCAAACCCTCACCCTAATGTTCCAGTTAATTATTATACCACATAAAGCAGACTTACAGCACTCCCCCCAAATCTCCACAAACTGGATGTCCTTTTAAGCTAGCTTCAGTCTGATCCACGCACCTCAAACGGGGGGGGGGGGCAGAGGGAATATATCCCAACAGCCAGGAATTTAGTGAACCTAAGCGATCATACGGTAGAAGAACTATATACGACATGGAATATAAACAAGGATGCGCAAACACACACACACACAAACAAACAAACAAACAAACACATCCATTCATTCTAGTCACACTACAGAACGAATGTCCAAAAACTCAAGAGCTATATCAGTGAATGTTGATAGCCAACAAAATGAGATTGTTAGCATTCACTAGCGTGTGTACACGACAAGCAGGAACATACACCAGTCAATGCCAGCACTCCAAAAATTTGTCTCAGACTGTCAGCGTTCATATGCACATGCCATGATTCATCAAATCCCAGACATCCACTGTAATTTTATATCTGTTTACCTATCACAGAACATTTTTATTGGACACACAAGTTTTTATTACATTTCTGCTTTCTTAAACCGCCTTGACAACAGGCAAGACAGACATGAGGGAGGGAGATTTTTAAATCTGGTCCATCAGTGCAGCTGAATAAATCACTTTAGGAACAACATACAATGCAGCAAGCATAAAGAACCGAGAGCCCAGAAATCTAACCCCGTAAAGCAGCAGAGCTAAGCACTCTTGCTAATTAGTGTGCATGCCGATAATTGCTGTCCAAGGGAAATGGGGGCCTAAAGTCTAGAGGGCACTGGTGTTGGTGCCAGGCCAATGTGCCTTGAGGTTCACAGTTAGAGGGCCAGTACAGGGGAGGTCCTGTCTAGGGTAACACATACTTAGCTCCCAGAAACAAGGCAAACAGTGATGACCTCAGCAGATGAGCAGATTCACAGAGAAAGTGGGCCTTTGTTAATTCAAAAAAATTGTGAATGAAGGCTGATTGTGGCCCCACACAATGTTGTATTTCTTACTCATACCCGAAATATCAAAGGTATCTGATACAACATTATGTAAAGTGGACACCTGAAAACAGCTGTTACACACACACACACAGAGTTGTACCTTGGTTTTTGAATGGAATCCGTTCCAGAAGTCTGTTCGACTTCCGAAAAAGTTCGAAAACCAAGGCATGGCTTCTGATTGGCTGCAGGAGCTTCCTGCACTCAATCAGAAGCCATGGAAGCTGCATTGGACGTTTGGGTTCTAAAGAACGTTTGCAAACTGGAGCACTCACCTTCGGGCTTGCAGCGTTTGGGAGCCAAAATGTTCGAGTTGCAAGTTGTTGGGATAAAATATCCCAAGCTATAATCCTATATAATAAAGTGCAAGTGTCTCTGCGTCCGGTCCCTGTGTCCGTGGGATTGCGCTACTGCGCATGTGCCCCACAGACAGCCGTTGGGACTTGGAGCGCAGAGACGGAGAGTGTTGGCCTGCGCGTAAGGGAGCTCAGCCTCTCGGCATTCGGAGCAGCTCTCCCGAGAGAATCCAGAGGATGCGCGAGATAGCCCTTTGCTCGCGAGCGAGCTCTATCTCCACGCAGGCGCACTCGCGAGGCCGTTTACTTCTCGCGTGGACTTACTTTTAAGCAGCAGCGGCCGTTACAAGTGCAATGTCAGCTCTGCGCATGTCCCCGAGGTTGCTAGAGCAACAGGTCTGTTCTAGCACCCGTTAATTTAACGGGCTTCATGACTAGTATATAATATAGTCCAAGCTCAAGGTAACACATGTGGCTCTCTCCATCCTCATTTTATCATCATAACCCTGTGAGAGATGTTAGGCTGAGAGAAAGTGACTAACCCAAGGTCACCCAGTAAGCTTCTAGGCTGAGTGCAGTTTTGAACCCTGGTCTCCCAATCTTTTAAAAATGCACTAGACAAATTAATGAAGGAGAGGTCTATTGGTGGCTACTAGCCATGATGGCTTTGCTCAATCACCACAAAGTGAGATAGCAATGCTTTTGAATGCCAGTTGCTAGAGACTGCCAGAGGGGAGAGTGTTCTTGTGCTCAGGTCCTGCTTGCTGGTTTCCCATGAGCATCTGGTTGGCCACTGGGAGAACAGGAGGCTGGACTACACAGGCCATTGCCTGATCCATCAGGGCTCTTCTTCTGTTCTTAGGTCTTAGTCTGACACTACTTCGCCACGCAGGCTTTCCAGACCACAGTAGTTTATGTGGTTAGTTAAATGAGGGTAACCATACTCTGCACTCAATAAAACAGAAAAAGATAGTCTGGTTTAGGAGAATTTATTCACATTTCACTCCCTTGTTGAAGGCTGTGATTTCATTAAGCAAGCAAGCAAACCAAGCAATGAAATGTGACAACCAAAAGCCCTCCTCTTTATAAATCAGAACAACCCAAACATGCTTAGAAACCTGACGTGTGATCCTTTAACAAACAGATGCTGTTACAAAACAAGAAAGATAGATGTGCTCTCACATACCCTATGTTGCAAAATGGGCTCCATATCCCAATGTTACACTATTTGCAGAGAGCCGACAGCTTAAGTTCCTCGAGGACATTTGCCAACCTTTGCCGGAGCATTTTTTAATACATCACCGTGTCACTTTTTAATGTGCCCCAATCTCCTAACCACATGGCAAACTAACAGGGATTTTTAAAATATGGGCTTTATAGCTTTGTGCCTGTGATTAATTAAATAAATAGCCTGCGTTTCACAAATCATCCTTCTAATTAGTCTAAGCCAGACATTCCCCCCGTTTCCTTGGCACGGGGCTGCCATCTGAAGCTTCGCAGAAGGGCAGGAGAGCGCTCCTGAATTCGCTGGCAAATTTGCGCTCTCTGGAGCGCATGCACACACACACACACACACTGTCGCCGCGTCAGCCATGGCTGGCAGCGTACCACATGGCCCCCTCAGGCAGAGAGGTATAGTCTTCGCAGGTGCTGCAGTCAGCTGGAATTTGACTCCAGCTGCTCGCCAAAGATGTTCGCCTTTAATTATTGTCCCTGATCCTGGAGGAGAAGATGCAGGTAACAAAAGAAAAGATCTTGCTATCTTCTAAAAAACCTAGCCTCAGCTAGTGGAAGTGGCGATGCAATGGTAATGGTAATGGTAATGGAGTGTGTGTGTGTGTGTGTGGTGGGAGGGAAGAGTACTAAAGAGTTTGAAAAGGACAAACTGGGAAGCTTCTCCTAAGCTGCCAGAGGTCTTTGCCTATCCAAGCAGTCTGACCCACTAACCTATGTTAATTTGCTGGCTCCAGAATACTGGGAGTTGCAATTCCTGGCTCAGCTGGCTCCCTTTGTCTTCCCTGCTATGTGCACCTGGCACGATGGCAGCCACCAACCATCACTGCAATCACACTGCAGGGAAACCACCACAATCAGTATATGGCTGGTGGAAAGAATGACAAGCCGTGAGCCAGGAAGAACCGCCCCCCTCTTCCCCAAAAATTCTTTCTTTAGCTCGGAGAAAAGGCAAATAAGTGGAGAAACAATAGAGGGCCTAGAAGGGGCAACCCTGAAAGCCAGGATCCAGGGTACCTTTTTGCATGACAGAGATGCACTACAACAGGGATGGAGAACCTGGGTCCACATGTTGTTGGGAGTACACTGCCTGCCATGCCTGACCACTGCCCATGCTGGATAGGGCCAATGGGAGTCATAGAATCATAGAGTTGGAAGAGACCACAAGGGCCATCCAGTCCAACCCCCTGCCAAGCAGGAAACACCATCAAAGCATTCCTGACATATGCCTGTCAAGCCTCCGCTTAAACACCATCTGGAAGGCTATGGGTTCTTCATCTTATTACTAGAGGAAGAAGCCATTGGCCTGTTCTTAGCGGTGCTTCAGCACCCTCCGAGTTGATAGTTAGAGAGCACTATTGCAGCTTCTAGCTCAGCAAGAAGCAGGTGACGCACAGAGACCAATAGGATTCCACCTGGCTCTATAAAGTTGAAGCTCCGGCCTGCCTCCTTCAGGGTGAGAAAACTTTTATCTGTCCATGCATAATTTTATAAACTTCTATCATGCCACGTCTTACTCACCTTTTCTCTAAACTATAAAGTTGCAAATGTTGCTAACTTTCACCAAATCCCTTGGTCATTTTGGCTGCCCTTTTCTGGACCTTTTTGAAACTCTACAATCTCCTTTTTGAGGTGAGGTGAACCAATAGCCACAGGTTCCCCTTACCTGCTTTAAGAAGTGCCTCACTGAATCAGAACAATGTTATCTAATTCCAGCATTGTTTGCAAAAATCCCAGGACCATGCTCCAAATGTTTTGGACTACAACTTCCATCAGCCTCAGCTAGCAACATGTTGGTGAAGCCTGCATTGGATTGCCCATCAGAAATTGTCCACCATCCCATCAGGGAAGGAGGGTGTGCTGTCTACTGCAATTGCTCTTTGTGCAATCTCAGCATGCATTTAATGCCCTGGGATAAATCCATTATCTTTCATTTCCATTTTTTTTAACTTTTCAAAATCTTAAAACAATGCCATCACCTTAGAGTCCTTGGAGAAAGGACGGCTTAGCAATCTAAAAGAATCAATAATGATTTATGAAATTAAAACAAGAACATGAAGCTAGATTGTAAACCACTTCTCGCCTTTTTTCTTTTCTTTTTTAAAGCACCACCTAAAATACACTTAGGAGATGTTGGTGTGTGTTCCCTGTCTCTTTCTTTCTTTATATATGTCAGAAATTTTATACTTTTGCTAATAAAACAATTCAACCTTTCCTTCGGCTATTTAGAATGTTGACTTACGAACGTGTTTTCATTTTGAACAATTTATAATTAAGTGAAGGATAATGACATTAGACCAAAGCTTAAAATCAATTAAATTGAATAAAACGCAATATGATTCAAGCAGAAGATTAACTAGACTGTCACGTAAAATTGTATTTTTAAATTTTTTATTCTAATTAAACATGTTCTAATTAAATGACCGCTGCTTTGGAAATACTCCCCCTCTCCTCCCCCCCTCCAGCTCATCAGTATCCATTCCAATCACATATTCATTAAAATTATATTCTATACCTCATTAGAAATGGACCCTTCTTCCCCTTTCTCCTCAGTATTTTTGATAATGCTTTGTGGTAAGCATTCTGATTTTGCGTATTTCAGGCAAATGTTCAAATCCTCCCCCTGCCCCCGCCCCCACAATTATCTGTTTAGGAAAAAATGTTTAGGACGTGCCAGATTATTGTTTGTAGGATTTTAAAACAACATATGAAACTGAACAAATCTATTAAAGTATGAATCATGCAAGATGGACTGGGGTATTATTATTATTATTATTATTATTATTATTATTATTATTATTATCATCATCCTCATCATTATCATCATTATTGCTGCAATGAATGTCTAAAATATTAAAGTAAGTTTGAGTGGTAAACCCAATAAACAGAGAAAAATTATTATTGTTGTCTCACATGTATCTGCAATTACCACGTAGGATGGAGAAGATGGGCAGCAGCTTAAGGACAAAAAACCCGAACAATCGCACAGAATTAACAAAGAGAATTCACTGCCACAAAATATGGGGAATGGCTGCTATGGGGTGGATTTTTTTTTAATGAACAAAAGCATTTCACAAATGACACATCAAGTCATGGTTATCAGCCACAAGCTATGGGGGAGGGCCATAGCTCTGTGGCCAAGCATCTGCCTGGCGTGCAGAAGGCTCAAAGTTCAATCCCCGATATCTCCAAGCTGGGTTGGGAGAGAACCATGCTTGAAACCCTGCCAATCAGTGTTGACAATATTGGGCTAGATTGGCCAATGGTCCTGAGGAAGCTTCCCATGTTCCTAACCAAGCCGCATTTTCCAAGGCATTTTCCAAGGCCCACACATCTTAGCAGGGCCCATTAGGAAAGATGCCTTGCCTGTTGTCCTGCTAGTGGCCACTGTCATTTGGGCATCCCAGCCCTCTCCAGTGCCATTGCCGAGTAAGTCCACTCAAGACCACCAGGGGCTCCATTTGGGGGATATTTCACACCAGCAAGTCGCTGAACCAGAGGCTACCAAGAAGCAGCCCAGTGAACAGCACCAGAGTCAAGAGCTTCACAAGCACCTTTCCCCCAAGGAAACAGGAGCTTTCCACTTTGCAGTGCCAAATCAAGGGCAGAGAATTTAATGCCATGTGGGATGGAGCCACATGGAGTGAAAGTGAAGCACCTCTCTTTAAGTCAGAGCAGTTTAAGAACCTGCAGTTGTCAAACAAAGGAGATGAACTAGAGGCAGAAGCTTGAAAGGCGTTGCTCGGTTTGCCTATAGCCAGCTTTGGAGCAAGTGTCTCACTTGAAGCTCTCCATGCTACTGAAACAGCTGTCCTGCGGAGTCAAAGTGTGGCAGCACATGCCTGGCATAGCCTCAAACAAGACAATGGTCCTAGAGCAGGACCTGATAAGTAGAAAAACATCAATTTCATATCTCCAGATGATAGTTCATGCCATAGCACAGCTTTTTTTTTTATTGAGGGGGAAGGAGGATCCAGAATCTCTTTTGCACAAGTGAGAGTGGATTTAACACCATCGTGGGAAGACCAATGCCCAACTTGGACTGGTTTATGACAATTAAATGTAGTTTTAATGCAGTGTTTCTCAACCTTTTTTGGGCCACGGCACACTTGTTCTATGAAAAAAAATCCCGCGGCACACCAACTCTGTGCCGCCCTATATTTAGTTTAGTTTGGAGGGGAGACGTAAAGCATGCCACTGAAGAACTGCTGCGTGATAGCCAGGCGGACCCACCAGGCGCAGAGCCTGCGGAGCGAGCGGGGACACCTTAGACGGCACGCACAGACCCCAGGCGGGCAGACACGGGCGCGCAGCTGCCGCCGCCTCCCTCCCAGCCGCCCCAGGCAACCGCCGCCGCCGTCGCTCTGGCCCGGCGAAGGGAAGCCCTGCGCAGCCTTCCCCGCCTGCCTCCTCCTCCCCAGGCGGCGGCGGTGCCCTCTCTGGCCTCCGGCTGGATGCCGACTCTAAATTTTGCCGCGACGTGCGGCGACAAGAAGGGTGATTTGCATTGTCACGTGCCTGGCGGCCGCCAATTTCCAGCACTGACCCGCCGGAAAGGAAGCCGGCTGGGTCACGACGCGGGCGCTTGCCTCGCGTCGTGACCCGGCCGGCTTCCTTTCCGGCGGGTCAGCGACGTGACAATGCAAATCGCCCTTCTCGTCACGGCACACCAGCCAGCGTCTCGCGGCACAGTAGTGTGCCGCGGAACACCGGTTGAGAAACGCTGTTTTAATGTACAACTTGCAAATGACATCTAATCAGCGCACCCTGGGAAATCTGCAAAGGGGGGAACTGGTCAAAGAAGCTCCATGTTGAAAAGGGGAGGAGCAAATTGTGACACTGTAATTCAGAGTACACCAAAAAGTAGCCAGGACAGGAGCATTTACCCCTGAGTTGAAAGCAGGTCTGTTGTCAATGTTGCAACTGCGTCAACCATGGGTACACCACATTTCCTGTGACAAACACAAGAGTGTGAATGGCAGAAGCAGAACATCAGTGAATACCGGTTACAGGGAAGCAAAATAAAAGTGGGGAAGGACAACTCTTTTCTTCTTGTTCCACTTGTGGTTTCCCAGAAGGATCTAGCCAGCTGCTATAGACAAGAGGGGTACTTTCCTTAAGCAGTAAGGCTCCTCTTATGCTTTTAGGATGATGTCTGATAAGACCCAGTACAGTGGTACCTCGGGTTAAGAACTTAATTTATTCTGGAAGTCCGTTCTTAATCTGAAACTGTTCTTAACCTCAGGTCCCAGTTTAGCTAATGGGGCCTCCCGCTGCCACGGGAGCACGATTTCTGTTCTCACCCTGAAGCAAAGTTCTTAACCTGAGGCACTATTTCTGGGTTAGCGGAATCTGTAACCTGAAGCGTCTGTAACCTGAAGCATCTGTAACCCGAGGTACCACTGTATTCAGTTTGGTCTGAATTCTCACTCCCTGGAAGAAAGAGAGTGTTTAAGAGTCTCCAAGTGCAACCAAAATCCTCTTCCTCTCAGAAACATTGAGACTCAAGATCTTTACCATGAAATAAGGACCACTAAAAGTCAGCATGGGTTTCTGAAAAATAAGTCATGTCAGATTAATCTGATCTCATTTTTGACAGAATTACAAGCCTGGTAGATGAAGGGAATGCTGTGGATGTAGCCTATCTTGATTTCAGCAAGGCCTTTGACAAGGTGCCCCATGATATTCTTGTAAAGAAGCTGGTAAAATGCGGGCTAGACAATGCTACCATTCAGTGGATTTGTAACTGGCTGACTGACCGAACCCAAAGGGTGCTCATCAATGGCTCCTCTTCATCCTGGAGAGTAGTGACTAGTGGGGTGCCACAGGGTTCTGTCTTGGGCCCAGTCTTATTCAACATCTTTATCAATAACTTGGATGATGGGCTTGAGGGCATCCTGAGCAAGTTTGCAGACGACACCAAATCAGGAGGGGTGGCTAATACCCCAGAGGACAGAATCACACTTCAAAATGACCTTAACAGATTAGACAATTGGGCCAAAGCAAACAAGATGAATTTTAACAAGGAGAAATGTAAAGTACTACACTTGGGCAAAAAAAATGAAAGGCACAACTACAGGATGGGAGACACCTGGCTTGAGAGCAGTGCATGTGAAAAGGATCTAGGAGTCTTGGTAGACCACAAACTTGACATGAGTCAACAGTGTGATGCAGCAGCTAAAAAAGCCAATGCAATTCTGGGCTGCATCAATAGGAGTATAGCGTCTAGATCAAGGGAAGTAATAGTACCACTGTATTCTGCTCTGGTCAGACCTCACCTGGAGTACTGTGTCCAGTTCTGGGCACCACAGTTCAAGAAGGATACTGACAAGCTGGAACGTGTCCAGAAGAGGGCAACCAAAATGGTCAAAGGCCTGGAAACAATGCCTTATGAGGAATGGCTTAGGGAGTTGGGTATGTTTAGCCTGGAGAAGAGAAGGTTAAGGGGTGATATGATAGCCATGTTCAAATATATAAAAGGATGCCATATAGAAGAGGGTGAAAGGTTGTTTTCTGCTGCTCCAGAGAAGTGGACACTGAGCAATGGATTCAAACTACAAGAAAGAAGATTCCACCTAAACATTAGGAAGAACTTCCTGACAGTAAGAGCTGTTCAACAGTGGAATTTGCTACCAAGGAGTGAGGTGGAGTCTCCTTCTTTGGAGGTCTTTAAGCAGAGGCTTGACAGCCATATGTCAAGAATGCTTTGATGGTGTTTCCTGCTTAGCAGGGGGTTGGACTGGATGGCCCTTGTGGTCTCTTCCAACTCTATGATTCTATGACCAGAGAATCCCCTGGAAGTACTCTGGAGTAAGTCCAACGGAGAAGTCACTCTTGGGGCTTTTGGAGGGATATTGGAGACAATATTCTTATAATGCTTTTTGTTCTGTTGTGACAAGCCTGTGTCTTCTGTGCGAGTTTGTTTGCCATGGCAAACAGAGAGATAGGGGAAGGCAATTACAGACTCACAGACTCAGTGTAGCAAATCAGTTAAATTAAACCTGTATTTCACCTAAGTTGCACAGAAGAGTGTGAGAATAACATAACTAAGTTTTCTCATTTCATACTCTAGTACTCCTAAGTAAATTGGGGGGAGGGAGGACAGGGGGAAAGAGTAGGGTGGGTGGGGGAGGGAATAAAGTTTTTCACCCCACAAATGGAATCTGTCACTTACCGGGCTGTGATCTTTTCAGCTCCTGCACCCTAAATGCATGCAGAGATATTATATGCACTTTCTATTTAGCAATTTAATTATATCTTTGCTGCCGGAGAGTGGCAATGGCTTGCAGTAATAATCAGGTGAAAGCATTCTCACATTAATATGCTGGAATCCGATGTGTTAATTTGATGCAACTTTGCGTTGACAATATGTGATTAATTTGTTCCAAGGATAGCTTTGCTCCCGGGCTCTGACAGTTTCAAATGCTGGGTTTCTTTCCCCTATCGCTGGTTGACACGCCTCAGCCCACTGTTTTCCTAGGACCACTGCTAATTTGTAATGAACTGGCTTTTCGGGGGGGCCCTTCATTTTTAATTCTGTCAATGTCACCTCCTTGAGGAAAATTACAAGTTTCCGTAGGTGTGATTAGTGCCAAGTGCCGCCTGAAAAGAGGTTCGAGAAAACAAGGCTTTCTAAAGAAGAAGTCGGAATTTAATCTGCAGAAAACAGATTTATTGCCTCTAGACAGATAAATATAATAGAAAGTTCCTCGTGTGTGTGTGAAAGCTATTTTCAAGTTCTTCTTCTTCTTGAGAGCTCCTGCCCTTTTCTCTTTTCTTTCTTTCTCAGCATGCTTCTTTCCAAAATAATATTTTAGGGAGGAGAAAACACACACACACACACACCACTTTCCAATAAATACCAAGACAAGTGGTGGATGCTTAGGTAAAGGAAAGGAGAATTATAAATGCTTTGCAAAATGGAATGTAAGCTTGCAGTGACAACAAGAAGAAAAGACAAGACATCCAATTATATCTGTGTCCAATTCATGGTGGTGAAAATGTACAGATTTGCTGTTGCGAGAGTTTTAAAAAAACAAAAACAACAATTCAAATTGACAACAGTAGTTAACAGCGAAGAGCTGTAACTCAGCAGTGGAGCATCTGCTTTGCATGCGGAAGTCCCAGGTTCAATTCCTGGCTTCTCCAGGCACGGCTGGGAGAGAACCCCGAGTCTAAAACCCTAGAGAGCTATTGGCAGTCAGTAAAGCCAATAGTGAGCTAGCTGTTAGAGCGATCAATGCTCTGATCATAGGCAGCCCCCTATGTTCCTTCAATGATGGTAAGAAGTGGGGAAGGGCTGAAGCACAGTGGTAGAGTACATGCTTTGTATGCAGAAGGTCCCAGGTTATATCCCTCAGCATCTCTAGGTAAGGCTGGGAAAAGATTCCCTGCCTAAAACCCCAGAGAGAGCTGTGGCCAGTCAATGTAGGCAATACTAAGCTAGAATGACCAATAGTCTGACTTGGTATAAATCATCTTCCTATGTTCTTAGTATAGCAGCTATGTGATTGAACAACCAGTCCTTGCTGGATTCAACTGTGAAATTACCATGTGCTTTTAGGCAAGCCTCTCTGTTTCAGCTTCCTCCACCCCACCACCCCACCTGCAGGATGGTGGGGGGTGGGAATACTCACATACAAACAATGACTTACCCCCCACAGGCTAGTTGTCAATACGGTGCCCTCCAAGTGTTTTGGGCTTACAGCTCCCATAATTATAATCCTTGAACTGTTGGCCATGCTGTGCTGATGGAAAAACATACCACCTTGGCAACTTCTGCTGTATGGATTGCAAGCGAAGCATACATGAAGCACCCTGAGCACTATAGAAAATTACATGCACTTATCAAAGGTGTGATGAACCTTTGCCCCTCCAGAGGTTGCAAACTGCAACTTCCACCAACCCTGGTCACTGACTGTACTTGCTGCGGATGATGGGAGTTGGTAGTCCAGCAACCTCTGGAGGGCCAAAGGTTGTCCTCACACCTGCCCTGTAAAATCATAGGAGTTGGAAGAGGCCTCAAAGGTCATCCAGTCCACACCTTTTCCCAATGCAGACACTCCTGCTCCAAAAAAGCATCAACAGAGGGGCCAGCCAGGCTCTGCTCAAAGGAGAGTCCACTACAGTCATACCTCGGTTTAAGTACGCTTCGGTTTGAGTACTTTCAGTTTAAGTACTGTACTCCGCGGACCCGTCTGGAACGGATTAATCCACTTTCCATTACTTTCAATGGGAAAGTTCACTTCAGGTTAAGTATGCTTCAGGTTAAGTATGGACTTCCAGAACCAATTACACTCATACTTCAGGTTAAGTACGTTTCAGGTTGAGTACTCTGCGGTCCTGTCTGGAACGGATTAATCCACTTTCCATTACTTTCAATGGGAAAGTTCACTTCAGGTTAAGTACGCTTCAGTTTAAGTATTCTGCGGACCGTCCATTACTTTCAATGGGAAAGTTTGTTTCAGGTTAAGTACAGACTTCCGGAACCAATTGTGTACTTAAACCGAGGTACCACTGTACTTTCCATGGCAGCCTGTGCTATGCTGTTGAACAGCTTGTACCATCAGAAAGCTCTTCTTTCTTGTCACTTGAATCTGCTGGTTAAACCACTGAGCCTAGAGCTTGCTGACCAGAAGGTCGGCGGTTCGAATCCCTGTGACGGGGTGAGCTCCCGTTGCTTGGTCCCAGCTCCTGCCAACCTAGCAGTTCGAAAGCACGTCAAAATGCAAGTAGATAAATAGGAACCGCTACAGCGGGAAGGTAAACGGCGTTTCCATGTGCTGCTCTGGTTTGCCAGAAGCGGCTTTGTCATGCTGGCCACATGACCTGGAAGCTATACGCCGGCTCCCTCAGCCAATAATGCGAGATGAGCGCGCAACCCCAGAGTCGGTCACGACTGGACCTAATGGTCAGGGGTCCCTTTACCTTTACCTCGGGAGCAACAGGAGACACATTGGCTCCGTCATCTATGTGACAACAACCTTTCAGATATTAAAACATATGTGGGGAACCTTTGACTCCTCCTGTCCCGCCGGCTGATGTTGCTGAACTACAAACTCCCAGCAGCCCCAGCAAGCATGATCGATGAGCCAGGGGATGGGAATTGTAGTTCAGCAGCATGTGAACAGCCGAAGTTTTCCCACACCTGACTTATCACTGTGTCTTGATGTCTTAATCACAGGCCCTGAAGAGCTGTTAGATAAAGTTGGGTGGGTGGGGGGCGCAAGGAGGCTGCTATGGCACGTGATCAGGCCTCTCTAAAACATGCTCTATATATTTGTGGCTGGATTGTACTACTGTAGACTGCAGATAGAGGAAGTATTTAAATCAGGCACCCCCAAACTTGGCCCGCCAGATGTTTTGGGACTACAACTCCCATCATCCCTAGCTAACAGGACCAGCGGTCAGGGATGATGGGAGTTGTAGTCCCAAAATATCTGGAGGGCAGAGTTTGGGGGTGCCTGATTTAAATGATCTCACTTAATCACCATCATCTCTGCATATGGAGAACTAGCATTGCAGGGAGAAGTTTCTAGCTTCTCTCTGTCCTCAATGTTTTGAATTAGCTGATGCTTTAAAAAATAAATACACACACGGGTGAGCAGTACACACTTATCCCATTCATGCAAACTCCAGCAGGTGCTCCTCCCCAGTCACGCTCCCAAATTCATGGGCCTTAATCCTAAAAAGGAGGAGGGATCTAACACGGCCTGCTGTTGGGCCTGGAGCATTACGTGGGAAGGACCTGCCTGCAGCTCAGGCCAAAGTCCCTTCTACTCCAGCATCCTGTTCTCACAGTGGCCAACCAGATGTTTCAATGAGAAACTTGCAAACAGAACCTAAGTGCAACAGAACTCTCCCTGTTTCTGATTCCTAGCATTTGGGATTCAGAGGCATAGTGCTTCTGACCGTGGAGGCAGAACATAATCAGGGGCTGCTTGCCATGATGGCTGCCTTATCCCCCATGAATTTGTCTAATCCTATTTTAAAAGCCAGCTGAATTGGTGACAATTAAAGCTGAGGGAGACCCCTTCACAGCAGTTTCGTGCATTTGGTTTGTATTTCCATCACATGCCCAGTAAAATCTACCATGGCCAGCTCTTCTTGTCTGTGAGATTTAAGAAGAGTTTTGCTCAGGGTTTGAAATATAATGTTGAATCACAACCCTAGATTTGCATGGAAAATTAGGATTGGGAAGGTGAAAAGCAAGATTAGTAATTGCCCAGGGTGGGAAGTGGAAGCTCTAGGACACAGGTGTCAAACCCAAGGCCCGCGGGCCAAATGCGGCCCGCCAGACCTCCTCATGTGGCCCGCCGAGCGCCCCAGCCAGCAGGACCCAGCAGCGGGACCTTGCTGCTGAAGCGCCGCGCTGACAAACAGGCCGCTATCTGGAGGCGCGCGGGGAGCGCTCCGCTTGGAGACTACAGCTCCCAGGGGCTCCTTTCGGGAAACCGTTCTCGCCTCTTACTCTCGCGAGATGGCCCGCCGCCGCTCCCTTCCCCAACCCCACCTCTCGCAACTTCGCGCTCGCTTTTGGCGCGGTGGTTGAATGTGGGGCGGGGCGGTGGCGGCGGTGGCAACGCGCTCCGCTGCCGCGTCGTCTCCTCCGACGAAGCTGTCCTTGTCGCCGTTCGTCCGGAAGCTCCGTAAGTCCTCCAAAGCCCCTCTCCCTTTCTGGCTAGAGGAGACAAGCGCGCTGGAGCCGCAGCCGCGGCTTCCAGAGGCGCCAGAATAAGCGGCAGAGGCAGGGCTGGCTGCTGCTGCTGCTTCTCCCTCTCGCTCGCTCGCTCTGAACTACCCAATGAAGGGTTGCTTCACTGGGAGGGATCAAAAGAGCAGCGAGGGGTGTGGGAAGGGAGAGGGGTGGGAGAAAAGCAACAGTGGAGAAACTGAGGTCGGGCTGCCTTTAAATGGGAGTTTTTTTAAAAAAAGGTTTCAATCCAAGTGGGGGGGGGAGGAAAAAATCAACTCCTCCTGATTCCCGAGGAAATCAGAAGCAGATTTCAAGACATTTAATCACACACAGGGTGTCACTCTCATGTGTGTGTGTGTGTGTGTGTGTGTGTGTGTGTGTGTGTTATGCTTTTCAAAATCTGCTTCACCCAACAAGGACAGCGAATTTGGGTTTCCTGTAAATTTCCCAAATGGAGAAGGATTGATTGGCGAAAAAGGGGAGGGGGAAGGGGTGGGCGGCTAGCAAAGGAGCGGAGAAGAATGGCATATTATCTGGCACGGGAGGGGTGGCAGGAGGGAGGCAGCCCTCTATTCCTCCCTGGATAGTTTATATAGATCAGGGGTGGCCAACTCCAGAGATACTGCTTGAGTTGTTGAGCTTTTTTTAGGGAGATATATGGTCCGTTTTCTGAGGAACGAACAGAAGCAGCCACTAACGTTACGGAAAGGGTTAAACTCCGGCTTCACTTCCGCACAGGGAGAGGGGGCGGGGCCAGAAGGGCAGAGCCTTGCAGGGATCGACCAATAGACTAACTTGCAGGCTGCAGCTAGCTGCAACGGAATATTCTAAAGTAGAGCGGTTTGAGAATTTGTTGAATATAAAACATTTTTACTTGTCCTAGATACCTGCGTGCTTTGCTGATTACTGGATCCATGGTCCCTTGTGTTCACATTGCATATCGTATGACTTATGAGGCTCAACCCAAGGCTGCACTTCCACACCCATTTATACAAACCTAAGCTCCATTGGGTATTAAAGATACATAGGCTTGCAGTGCAGAGAACATTTGCCCTCTGCTCCATGAAGCGCCAGAGCAGGAGCCCCACCCAGCCCCCTTCTGCCCCCCCCCAACCAGCAGGAATGAGGAAGGGCTGAAGGCTTCCTCACTCAGCCCCACACCCAAGCCCCTCTCCGCAGAGAACCCTGTGAGGCGCAGGGGGATGATGGGGGACCCTTGTAAATCCATCTTCCTGAACAGCAGCTCCAAGCGTTTGGCAATATTTGTATGTTAAAAAAAAATACTGTCTGTTACCAAAAATCATTTTTCAATAAATTGTACAATAATTGTACATTTGAATATCTACTTGCCATTATTCTGACTATGTTTCTGCTTTCAGAGCTAGTTATTACTTACATTATTACAAAAAACAGTAATAATTGAATGCAGTGACAATAATTTATGATAATAAAGAGTGGACACATAGTCCTACAGATGCAACCGGCCCTTTGAGGGTGACCAAACTGCTGATGCGGCCCCCGATGAATTTGAGTTTGACACCCCTGCTCTAGGAGTAGCAGCACAAACTGGCAATCACAGTAAGGAGGGGAACAACCCCAGCAGTAGAATAAAAAAATGTTATCGGGCGCCTTGAGGGCCCAGTGGTTGAATGATGAGCTAGCCACTAAAAATAAAAACCAAACAAGTCACAGTGCCACAGAATGTGAACATATGTTGCACCCTTTACGGTTCCACACTAGAATATTTTGGTAAGCTCTATCTGTGATGTCAGCATGATGTCATAGTCCGCATCAATATGCTGAGACGGCACTGGAGGTCTCCTGTGCTCCCACACATCTTCAGACTGGGCCACTGCTTTCCCATTTCGTAAGAGATAGAGACAACATTAAGACTCGTCTTGAGCACTGGCGCTTTCCCTTAGCGATGATTAACACTGTGCTTTTTTCCCATTTATTTAAGAAATTTGCTGAAGAGAAGAATTAAAGAGTGATGAAAAGAGCGGCAGAACAGCTAGCCAAACCGTTTATTTGTTCAGGTTTTCTCCTTACAATAGGAAGATTATGTCTAATGACAATATGATTCCGAGGTGAAAAATGACATGCTGAATTTTTACCAAAAGAAAAATTAATCTTGCAAGTCTGGCTATAAATCATATTATGTCAGTAAAGGTAACACGACTGTTTTTATTAACAGATGTGGGGGCATTATATATATTTAAAAAATCAACTCACTGGTTGCAGCATATTATGCAGTACTGAGATCATTAAATATTTCGTGGCATTCTGAAAAAAGCAATTTGAGCTTAACGGGAAAAGGACTCAGAGGAAGACTGGGCAATGGCTTCGTATAAAGAACAAAACACCTTGAAATGTTTTCACAAGGGGCACTGAACAACAACAGAGGGCTTTATACAGTTGTGTTATCTGATGTGGGGTTTTAACCCATTTATTTTCAAATAGTGCTCTTGGGGTCCACAGCAAGAAACAGGAAGGCCAAAATGACAGACACATTTTCTGGGGGAACAGGCTGCTCACATTTATGAGTCCTCCTATGCAATGCACAGCCACAGGGGAAGGTTGGGTGTGGTCACAGTTTTGGGTGACGGGATGCAGGAGGAGGCTGTCTTATACCAGGACAGATTATTTAGCCCAATATTCTGATGGGGTTTGTAATGCAGTTCATAGTTAAACTATGGAACTTGGACCCACAGGAGATGGCCACCAACTTGGATTCCACTAAGCTATAGTAATGTGTTTATTTATTTTTACAGTGATACCTCGGGTTGTCCGTTCTTAACCCAAACCCGTTCTTAACCTGAGGCGCGCTTTCGCTAATGGGGCCTCACTGCCAGCGTGCGATTTCCGTTCTCATCCTGGGGCAAAGTTCGTAACCTGGAGCAACTACCTCCGGGTTAGTGGAGTATGTAACCCGAAGTGTTTGTAACCCGAAGCATCTGTAACCGGAGGCATCACTGTAAACTCATTTCTATACTGCCTTTTGGTACATGCGGTAGCTGAAAAAAAACCCTGTGTAACTTTGGGGCAAGCGCACTTGACTCAACCCCACCCATCACTGACATCCATGACAGTACATAGACAGGCCCCCTCTAACTCTTGGTCGGATGTGCTTTTGTCTCTAGCCTCCTAAACCGAGGGAAAAGAAGCAATGCAGGTTTGGCCTCATGCACCTAAAACCAGAAACACTGACAGCTACCTTTACTACTTATGAACCTCATACTGCTGGTTGGAGATTTATGAGGAACATATGAAGCTCCCACATATCTTCAGACTGGAAGCAGCCTCATACTGAGTTCAGACCATTGGTCCATCTAGCTCAGTATGTATTGTCTACACTTGCTGGCAGTGGTTCTCTGGGGCTTTAGACAGGGTTCTCTCCCAGTCCTATCTTGAGATCTCAGGGATTGAACCTGGGACCTTCTGCATGCAAAGCAGATGCTCTAAGCCAGGCATCCCCAAACTTCGGCCCTCCAGATGTTTTGGACTACAACTCCCATCTTCCCTGACCACTGGTCCTGTTAGCTAGGGATCATGGGAGTTGTAGGC